>NC_133455.1:3842500-4522500 GCF_048565385.1 Saimiri boliviensis | reverse complement strand
TGTGCGTGTGCGCGTGTGTGTGTGTGCGTGTGTGTGTGTGCGTGTGTGTGTGTGTGTGTGTGTGCGTGTGTAATCGGGGCATCAGCTTGCCCTTAAATCTCACAGGTAGTCTGTCTTTCCGTCCTCACATTCTTTCAGCTCAGCCCCCATCTCACAGGCATCATAATAACATGGCAACAAGCCCTTAAAAACTTTATATAAGAATTAAAGAATATATATGCTGTCCACAACACAGAAGTGAAAGTGATTGTTTAAACCTTCAGGTCTGATCATGCTACTCCCCTGCTCGGAATTTCCCAGTGCTTTTTTGCATCATACACGCACACACACACACACACACACACACACGAGAGAAATCTTTGTTTCATGAGCATCCTTCTATTGAAGAGCCACCAGCTGAACAGTATAATAACTGGAATTGTTTTACAGCATCCTAAAATATGCTTTTCAAGCCAACAAGCAATCAAAAGAATCTGGAAGTTCCCTTTCCTCTACGTGTATACTACCAAAGTCATTATGTTTGCAAACATGTCATGGACCCCAAAATATGCCTGAGAAGCCACAGGCTTATAGTCTGCACTGGACATTCACTTTTCAGCTATTCCTTCAAGATCTAATCTCAAATGAGTTCCGACCGAGGAGACTAGGTATGGATAGTAAGCCTGAGTGGGAGGCTCAGGAGGGAGGTGATTTGGGAAAGAATGCCCTTAGGTCACCGTCTCAGTTCCCTTCACTGATTATCTGTGAAAGAGACTGGGTTTTGAGCCAAGAGTTTTGTGTTGATCCAAGAACCAGCTTTGGTCATGGATGTGATTCTTCTAGGCAATTCTTGTGCCTGGCTTTTGACATAGGAGCCAGCCTGGCTTTTCAGTGCTCAGGAGCTCCGGTGCGCCTTCCTTCCCTTGCCCTGCCCTGGAAGAGAACACCTGGTCACCAGGATGGCTCCCCGATGATGGGAAGAAAATTCCTGCCCTTCCACACCCTCATTGTCCCTAGCAGTGCATTTAGAGGAGTGACTTTGTGGGTGGGGCCTGGCACCTCACTGAATTCGGTGAGGGGTGAGGAGAGTCCTGGAGAACTAAGCCAGTGCATAATGATGCATTCTGCAACTGCCACATTGAATAATATATTTTATCATAGCAGAAGCTCCTTATAGAGAGCCTCTGTGGTTGTGTTAGTGTTGACATACCTGCTGATCAGTGCTGAATAACAAGTTAATCACAAAGCAAAATCCTGAAGAGTGCAGGGGGAACAATATTGATGATAAATCAGGATAATAAGGTTTAAGAATTAGCTCTGGTCTTGTATCAAGAGGCAATTCTAGACAAGTCTTCAAGTTCTAAATGCCAAATCTACATTGATTTCATAAAGATAATAGCGATTGTCCTTTCCATCCCGTGGGATGACACACTCATAGCACTCTTCAGCCTTTCTTTAGGGACTACTCTCTATCAGGCACTGTACTGAGGCCTCATTTAATTCACAGCCTTATCTCATTTAATTCACAGCTGTAGAAGCATTTCTAGTTCTAATACCAGTTTTTCAGATGACGGAACCAGGCTTACTTTTAAGTAAGACTCACTCAAGGTGCAGAGTGAGTAAGGAGTGGAGCTCAGATTTCAGCCCAGCATTGTCTGGCTCCAAAGACCAACCTCTCGACCACAGCGCTGCCGTGTGGCGGCCAAACGGAAGGCGATGGGCAAGGTGCTCTGTGGACAGACAGAAAAAAACTGCATCACTGCAGGGACATTAGTTATCACCGGTAAGGAGCAGGAACTCTAGCTAGAAACAAAAAGGGGTCAGATGAATTTCACCAACTTGCCATCCGGAGCCTCCATTTTTCTTGAAATACAGCAACACTGAGGTTGATGGATTTGGCTGCAATTGAGCAGTCTGGGCATCTCAATCCCGTTGATTCTGTCCATGAATTTTGCTTCAGGCAGCCCTGCCTTGGTCAGCACGGAGCAGCACATACGTCTCAGCCATGTCAGCAGCTGCTTGTACCCAGCGGAGCGAGAGCCAGTCTGAGATTAGTCCCTGCACTACTCCTGTGACCTCTTTGGCTGGCATAAAAATTGCAAACAGCCCGATGGACTCCCTGAGAGCTATAAGCACTTGAGAAACTTTTTTAAACCATTCAGAGCCTTTTCAGTGTGAGCCTGCTCCTACTCTGTCCCTGACATACCAATGCTGACCTCTACCCCTCTGCCGGGAGCTTGTGGACCTGGCGCTGACCCACATCATCCCTCCTTGCCTACCGTTCCTTGGCTCTTTCTCAAGGACGGGTTGTACCAGCTCTCAGCTGCACCTGCTCCCAACTTCAGGTTGCCTCCAGCAGTCTGCTTACCCCTGCTGTCCTCGTATGGAATTCTTGCCAGGGACCTTTTTGGCTGTACCAGTTCTTTATGAGAAAAGCTTCCAATGGGCTCTTTGGACCAGTGGCTCACAATCTTCTTTGATCCCCCTTACATATTTCAGCAGGCTCACTAGGATTTAAAATTCTTTGAGGATCTAAATATTTTTTGGTTTTATTTTGATGGAATGATCCCGATTTCATTATATTCTCCATAAAGGAGACCCTTCAAATGCACTGCCCACTACTATCTGCAAGTTAGAATTTGGATGATCGGGAGTGGGACACGTACAGCTGCTGTTACAGTTTCTATTCAACATTGTATCCGAGGTTTCAGCCAAAACATCAGGCAGGAAAAAGAAAAGGCATCCAGGCTGGAAAGAAAGAAGTAAAACTGTCTCTATGTGCCAATGACATGATGTTCTATATTTAATTTAAAAAAAAAGACCTTAAGAAGACTGGGCATGGTGGCTCATGCCTGTAATCCCAGCACTTTGGGAGGTTGAAGTGGGCAAGTCGAGTCATCTGAGGTCAGGAGTTCTAGACCAGCCTGGATAACATGGTGAAACCCTGTCTCTACTAAAAATACAAAACTAGCTGTATGTGGTGGTACAGACCTGTAATTCCAGCTACTCAGGAAGCTGAGGCAGGAGAATAATTGCTTGAACCCAGGAGGCAGAGATTGTAGTGATCTGGGTTTGCACCACTGCACTCTAGCCTGGGCAACAGAGTGAGGCTTAATCTCAGAAAAAAAAAAAAGAATATACGAAGAAACAAACATTCTATTTCAGAATAATGAACAACTGAAAATGAAATTTAAAAAAGCATTTCATTTATAGTAGCATCAAAAACGATTAGATTTTTTCCTTAGAATAAATGTAACCAAAAAAAGTAAGACTTTTACTCTGAAAACTACAAAATACTGCTGAAAGAAATGAAAGAAGATCTGAATAAATGTAAAAACAACCCATGTTTTAGGATTGGCAGACTTAGACTTAATGTTATCAAGATGGCAATATTGCTCTCCAAGTTGATCACCAATTCAATGGAATTTCAATCAGAATCCCAGCTATCAGTTTTGCAGAAATTGTCAAACTGATTTTAAAATTTATAGGGAAATGCAAGGGACCCAGAATAGCCAAAGCCATCTTGAAAAAGAGCAAATTTGGAGAGCTCACACTTCCTGATTTCAAAGCTTCCTACAATGCTACAGTAATCAAAACTGTATGGTACTGGCACATGAATATGTGGATCACTGGAATCGAATTGTGAGTGCAGAAATAAACATGAATCAATGGTCAATTGATTTTTAAATTTTTATTTTTAATCTGGATATGTAATGGTATACATATTTATGAGGTACATGTGATGTTTTGATGCAGGCATACAGTGTGTGATGATCAAATCAGGATAATTGGGATTTCCATCACCCCAAGCACGTAGCGTTTCTTTATGTTAAGAATACTCCAATTCCACCTTTTTAGTAATTGTAAAACACGTAATTGTTGTTATCTGTAGTCACCCTACTGTGCTACTGCGTGTTAGATCTTATTCATTCTCTCAACCTGTATTCTGTATCCATTAATTATCCCCACTTTATTACCCTCTCCTCGCTACCCTTCTCAGCTTCTGGCAACCATCATTCTGCTCTCTGTCTCTAGAAGTTCATTTTTAAGCTCCCACATATGAATGAGAACATGCAATATAATTCTGTGCCTGGCTTATTTCACTGAACATAACGTCTTGCAGTTTCATCCATCTTGGTGCAAATGACAGGATTCCATTCTTTTTTTATGGCTGGATAGTACTCCACTGTGTATCTGTACCACATTTTAAAAATCCATTCATCTGTTGACGGGCACTTAAGCTTATTCCATATTTCGCCTATTGTGACTACTGCTGCAGTAAACATAGTAGTGCAGATTTCTCTTCCATAGGCAGATATTTTTCTTTTGGATATATACCCAGTAGTGGGATTGCTGGATCATATAATAGTTCTGTTTTTAGTTTTATTGAGAAACCTCCATACCGTTCTCTATAGCAGCTGCACTCATTTCCATTCCAGCCAACAGTGTACAAGGGTTCATTTTCTTGGCATCCTCACTAGCATTCGTATTGACTGTCTTTTGGATAAAAGCCATAAGAGTAAGTGTCAAGACAATTCAGTGGGGAAAACAATAGACTTTTCAACAGGTAGTCCTGAGACAACTGGTTATCCTCAGGCAAAACAAGGCAGTTGCGACTCTACTTCATACTGCCTACAAAAATTAATGCAGAATCTGCTTGGAAGAGCTAAAACCTGAACTCCTAGAATAAAATAGATGGGCATGTACATTTTTATTACCTTGGATTAGACAATGGTTTCTTAGATAGGACTCCAAAAGCCCAAGCAATCAAAGATAAAATAGATAAGCCAGATTTTATTAACGTTTTTAAAATTGCACTTCAAAGAATCCTATCAAGAAAGTGAAGGGACCTAACTTTCCTTTCCAGAATGGAAAAAAAACTTACCAATCATTATCTGATAAGCACCTAGTACCTAGAACATGTAAAGAGTTACTTCAACTCAGTAACAAAAAGTCAAATAGTTCCATTTTAAAATGAGCAATGGATAAGAGTAGATATTTCTCCAAAGAAGATACACCAATGTCCAATATACACACAAAATGGTGCCCAACATCCTTAGTCATTAGGGAATACAGAACAGACCAACAAGGAGGTACCACTGCACATGTATTAGGATGACTATAATCAAAAGATCACCAACATTGGCAAGGATGTGAAGAAATAGAAACACTCAAACACTGATGGTGAGAATGTAACATGGTACAAGATGCTTTGGAAAGCAATTGGTCAGTTTCTCAAAAAGTTAAACATAGAATTATTACATGATTTAATAGTTCTACTCCCAGATATATATGCAAGAAGATTAAAACTGTATATCTGTATTAAAACTTGTACATGAATATTCATAGTAGTGTTTTTTTGGTAACAGCCAAAATGTGGAAACAACCCAAATATCTATCAACAGAAGAACTGATAAGCAAAATTTGGAATAGCCATACTATGGGCTGTTATTCAGCCATAGAAAGAATAAAGCATTGCTTCCTGCTACGACATGGACAAATCTCAAAAACATGCTAAGTGAAAGAAGCCAGACACAGAAGACAAAATATTGTGTGATTCCTCACCTTCCCTTTGCATGCCTTCACTTCCAAAGCTCTCCCCGATAGCTGTGGTACTCCTGTAACTAAGACTATATTCCATGGTACCCCAGGTGGCTCAGCTCCCCTGATGGAACCAAGACTGAGGCGGCCATTCTTGTTTTCAGCATCTTTAGACTACTCCAGATAGTCTGGAATGCAGGCTGGCAGTCACCTTTGAAATCCAGATGCACGTGAGGAGACTCTTATTTAAACGTCGTCATCACTTTGAGGCTTTCTTTCCCTTCTGCCATCTACCTGCACCCCTATGTGACCCAAATGTCAGTCAATAATCCAAATTCATCATAGCTCCTAGTTAAGCGACTAGTGCAGCGTCATCATCTTTATAATCTTTACAGCTTAAGACCATGGAAACCACTGTGTACTGATAAGAAGCATCTAAACGTTCATTCTCCTCCCATGGACCAACAGGCGGGTGTGAGCATGGGCTGTGATGTACTCTACCAGAAGTCTGTGGAAGGCCAGGGCTTCCATTAGGCCCTGGTTTCAATACCTGGAGTTGGGTTTTGTGTTTTAGAGAGAAATCAGATGATCCAACCACCAACCACAATGATAATCTGAGCCTCCAAGATAGAATAATGAGTCTTTGAACCTGAGAGCAGCAGCAACAGTGCATCCAGATGAAGTTTCTGTAAGGCCCAAGGTGGTTACATGTGGGTGGAAAGAAACCTGTTAAACCTTAGACCGTAGTTCTCAACCACTGCATCCCAAGCCTTTGAGTCTGCAGCACTTTGAAAAATCCAACATCCTGAGAACCACCCCTGGAGAGCCGGAGTCAGTAGGTATAGGGAGAAACCTGAGCACCATTCCTGTTAAATTTCCGCCTGAAATAATTTGCTGTTTTCTGTGTGCAAAATTTAAGAATGAAGTCATTCTATTTTATAACTACATGCCAAATATCTACAGATGAAATAAACAAAAGGAAATCTGGCCAAGTGATTCCAGTGTGCAACCGAGGTTGGCACCAACTGGATGACACATTGAATCCAACGACCATGGGCCCAGTGTTGTGTTTTGGATACAGAAGTGACAGAGGGTGCCCTGTTCCTGAAGAACCTGCAGCCCCGAGGAGAGACAGACACATGAACAAATAGTGATCTGTGATGGGTGTTCTTGAAGTGGTGAGAGCCAGGCATAGGGAGAAGGCAGAGATGCATGTGGGCAATTCTCAGGAGGAGTCTTAGAAGAACAGGGTGACTCCTGAGCTTCTAAAGGGTCCGTTTGGATAATAATGGCAGCTCTTTTAGGGCCTATAGCTCTAATTTATTTAACTTAGTTACGATTTGATTTCCTGGCTATATGGGAAGAACACATTGGCAGAGGTCATCACCTTTTTCACCCTAAAGGACAAATCCTATGTAGGTAAGTGGTATGGTGCAGTCAGCCTCATAGGCCATCTATACCAGAGTGGCTCTAGGGCCAGTGTCCCTGGCCAGCTGTGCTGTGCCTCAGGATGGGGAGGAAGATACACAGTAGTGAAGACATTGGCAATTGGCAGCCTCTTGGTTTGCCTTGACTTGGCAAGGCAACGAGTGCGCCATGAATAACCTTGCCCTCTTCAGGAAACTACCTCACCAGAGACTCTGATGGCCCCAGTGGAATGCACCTACCCTAAGACCCTTCACACTGTGGTGGAGGCGTTGACAGCTCCCAGTTTGGGCCGAGATACTATCTTTCTTTGAATAGAAAATACACGTAGATAGAATGTTCCATCTGCTCTGATCTCTCAAGTATTTCTCATTCAGTCCCATTTAACCAGTCGCAAAGGATCTTAGAAGGCCATGTCAGTCAGAGACTGGGTAATAGCTGTGCCATTACCTTGAGCATTGCTGAAACATGAAGGCTAAAACGTGTCTCATTATGCAGGTTCTCAGGGTGATGGCATCCAGCCAGAATGGTCCCATTGACTCTCGAAGCCTTACTTTTGATGCTCTCCACCTTTAAATCATAATTGCTTTTAAAGGAAGTGAAGAAAAGTGGAAGGCTATCATTGACCTTAATACGGCAGTCTGTCACATCTGGAGATGCATTATCTATGCATGGGGCTTTCAGAGTTCATCTGACGAGAGCTTGATGCACGGTTTTCAGAGTCAAGAAAATTCTCCCACCTTGGATTCAAAACAATGAGGAATTTTAAGTGCAGGCGCGGAGTCAGGGTTTCTGCTCTTGCTGGGAATGCCCTGATGGCGGCTTCCTGTGCTGGATTCTTCCTGCTCAGTCTGCAGCATTCTTTTTTTTTCCAGTGGACCCCTAATGTATGTTTTTGGGTCTCAGTTTATCTATCTAAAAGTGGGGCATTGGGCTGGACTTCTAACATTTTTCTCGTTCTGAACCTCAATGTTTCTGACTTTTTCCTATTGACATAATCTTCTTAGGTTGGCGCACAAAAACAACACAAATACCATAATAGCAATAGCTAATGCTTACGGGATGGTTACCATGTGCTGTCTGTATCTTTTCCTTTAATCCCCTCATCAATGTCGCAAGGAAGGTTCTGTCGTTCTCTCTGTTACACAGATGAGGAAATGGAAGTGCAGACCAGCTACATATCTTGCTCAAGATCACACAGCTAGCAAGTGTCAGAGGTGGCTTCAAATCCAGGCCTGACTATCAAGCCTCAGGATGGTCAGCCTCTACGGTGCTATTCAACAAATCACCCCCAAAACCCCGCGGCTCATAACAACCAACATTTTATTATCTCTCATGGTTTATGGGGATCAAGAGCTTGGGAAGGGTTTTGCCAGGTGATTGTGGCCCATGATCACTCCTGCAGTTGGGAACAGACAGACAGTGGCTGGAGTGAGAACTAGAAAAGCAGGGAGTTGTCTGGGCTTCCCTCTTTCCTCTCTCCCCATCTCCTTCCCTCACACGTCATATCAGGGCCTTTCAGGTGGTGGCTCCATGAGAGCTAGTTGGGCTTCCTCACAACATGGTGGTCTCAGGACACCTCCAAACTGTTCATGTGGCTGCTCAGTGTCCCCAAGAGTGAGTGAATCCACAGGCCAGATCAGAACCTGAATAACCATTGATGACCCAGCCTGCTAGCCCCAGAAGTCACATGACACACTTGAAGTTGTGCCAATATGCTCTTTTAGCCAAAAGAGTCCCCAAATCCCACCAGGTTTCAAAGGGATGGAACATACATTCTAGCTATCAATGGGAGGAATGTCAAAGTCACATTTTAAGAGGAATGTACATAATGAAAGTCATTGTTGGGGAATCTTTGGAAATTACGGTCTGCCACAATATCTTTGTTCACCAGCTCAGGCTGCCATAAGATGATATCATAGTCTGGGCAGCTTACCCATCAGGAATTTATTCATTTCCAGAGGCTGGAAGTCAAAGACCAAGATGGCGGCAGAGTTCTTTTCTCCTGAGGCCTCTCTCCTTGGCTTGTAGATGGCCACTTTCTCCCTCTGTCATCACATGGCTTTTTCTCTCTGTGAGAGTGAAAAGAGACAGGTCCCTGGCATCTCTCCCGCTTCTAATAAGTACACCAATCCTATTGGATGAGGGCCCCATGATACAGCCTCACTTAATCTTCATTACCTCCTTGCACGTCCTGTCTGCAGTGCAGTCACATTGAGGGTTAGGACTTGAATTACATGAATTTAGGTGGGGGTAGGGAGTGGGAGCAGAAACACAATTCATTCCGTAATCATTTCTAACTGCTAATTCTTAAATCCTTTACTGGACTTACGGGGAAATGGCTACTATGATAGGGAAAAGGAAACAATATATAATTTTGGGGACCAGCTAGATTAGTTACTACATAAATATAAACAAATCACTATCTCACAGCCCTGGCACCCTTCTCAGGGTTAGAGAGCCCATAGTGAACACGTTTCAATTAGATTCCTTTGGTTGCAAGCAACAGAAATCAACACTGGCTGGATTGAGCACAATCAGGGCTCACTGGGAAGGAGATAGGTGGCTCCTAGAACCAAAGGACCTGATGGAGATTCAGACAGGGAAAGGGATGAGAACAGACAGATGGAAGTGCTGGCAGCTAATCAGCAGTCTTGAGAGGGCACCAGAGGTGGGATGGATTATTCCCAGCATGCCTCTCTTCCCGCCACACTCCTACACCCTTCTGCTCAATCCTAGGAGGCCCCTCTCTTGTCAGAGTGTGAGTTACTTGCTCAGTGAGCTCATGGCTAGTACCACACCTTGAAAGACAGTTCTGCCAAGATCGCAGTCAAAGGAGTCCATGGGGGTCTAGTTATTCCAAATTCTTCCAGGATGAGATTGGGGCCCTGGTACCCTCCCACAGAGGAGAAATATATAGCCACTGAAAAACTGACATATGTTCTTCATATTAGAGGGCTGTTGTAAACGTGGCGTGATGCATAAAACATGCCAAACCTGATGCCTGATGCCTAGGAGGCCCTCGATCATCATTGCCCATTACTGAAAAGCATAATCAATGTGTTTGACTGCCCCTCTGCCCAGTGTGTGTCTGAGCCTCGCCCTGCAAATGTGAGGAGTGCCCCATGTCAACTGAGTGATGAACTGGATGAATGAGTGACAGCCAGTTAGAATGGCAATCATTAAAAAATCTGGAGACAACAGATGCTGGGGAGGATGGGGAGAAATAGGAACACTCTTATACTGTTGGTGGGAGTGTAAGTAGTTCAACCATTGTGGAAGACAGTGTGGCAATTCCTCAAGGACCTGGGAATAGAAATTCCATTTGACCCAGCAATCCCATTACTGGGTATATACCCAAAGGATTATAAATCATTCTGCTATAAGGACACATGCACACAAATGTTCATTGCAGCACAGTTCACAATAGCAAAGACCTGGAACCAACCCAAATGCCCATCGATGATAGACCAGACAGGGAAAATATGGCACATATACACAAAACGATGAGTCCTTTGTAGGGACATGGATGAACCTGGAAACCACCATTCTCAGCAAACTGACACAAGAACAGAAAATCAAACACCGCATGTTCTCACTCATAGGTGGGTGTTGAACAATGAGAACATGTGAACGCAGGGAGGGGAGCATCACACAGTGGGGTCTGTTGTGGGGGAAGATGGGAGGGACAGTGGGGGGTGGGGAGTTGAGGAGGGATAGCATGAGGAGAAATGCCAGATATAGGTGAAGGGGAGAAAGGCAGCAAACCACACTGCCATGTGTGTACCTATGCAACAATCTTGCATGTTCTTCACATGTACCCCCAAACCTAAAATGCAATAAAAAAAATAAAATAAATAAATAAAATAAATAAATTCTCCAGGCAGAGGACACGAAGACTCGTTTCAGGGCCTGGCCTCCCTCCTGGAAGACAGCTCTAAGGAGGGAGGTCAGAGAGCTGAGGAGTGGGCAGGCACGTGGGATTGACACTCCACAGAGCCTCCAGTCCCCACGTTTTAGAGCCTCCTTCATCACAATCGGCCACATTCTGCTGCGTGGAACTGAAAACCAGACAATGGTGGCAAAACACGGAGCATTTTAGGTTTCGTTAGCTCTGGTTTTGTTCTTCTGTAACAAGCCTGGATATGAGCAGTTCGTGGTGGTGGCAGAAGCCCCGTTCACTCTGTAGGAGCCAACCTCGCCATCATTAATGTGCGGCTTTTGTGCCCACAGTCGGCAGCTAGCAGACACGCCTCTAGACATCATGCCATCCCTCCGGGTGCAGGAGAAGGCAGTGGGGATGGCTGGGGGGAGCTGGCCTCAGCAACCACCATGTTGCTTGGGTCTCCTTCAGGTCTGCTTTCTGGTCAGTGAGCATCACCAGGAGCAAAATGCTATGAACCAGAAAAACACGAGTTCCTTTCCAAAAAGAGGCAAGTGCTCAAGTCAACATGTGGGAGATGTTTGGGGTTCCTTTGTAGAGTTCCAGACAGAGGACGTGGAAGAGGAGACTTGCCGTGGCTGCACAGCTGCCTCAAGAGCTCCCTGGTTTTCTCTTCTCCAAGACTTGGACAGGGGAGAGGGCTCTGGTGGGAGCTGTTTGAGGAGAATGCAGGTGTGGGTCATCCAGCTTAAACTGGGTGACATTACCCGAGGCCACTGTGGGTAGCTGTCGTGGACATCAGCTGTCTTAACCTGTCTGGCTTCCATCCCCCTCCTCTGAAAACACCGCCGTCTGCTTCCGTTGGTAATGTCCGGCCCCCTACGCACTGTCCCGGTGGCTCCCATGCCCCTGTTCCCACCGCCAGATTCCAAGGTTGGGCACATGAAGTAGACTGATGAATCAGAACGTCCATCTCCAATGGCCACAGTGCTTGTCTCCAGAAAGGGCTGATGCCCTTAGCCAGAACATCCAGGGTCACAGTGAGTGCCGGGCAGTGTGACCATGACCTCAGACTCGGATCTGGGACTTGTGCTGTAGCTGAAAGGTACCCTCTCTTCAGCATCGTGAACTCATGGTGGCCACCTTTGCTACCACCCAGGAGAGCGTGCCCCGAAAAGGAATTCCACACAGAGAAAAGCAGAGCCCAGGAAAGGTGAAAGTCCTGGTTCCCCTGGCTTTGGAGACCCTGGATTAATTTAAAATGTTTGGTTTTCTGCTTTCCACCATGTTTTTTTTCTTGCTTACGTCAGTCTGAGTTGGGTTTCTGCTGCTTATAAGCAATAAATCCCTGACCAGCACAGGCTGCCCCACACCCTGGGTGACTCCTGTTCCTGTTTTATTTTTTATTCCATTACTACATGCTTCACCTGGAGACCTAACTGTACTTGGGAAATGCTGGGCCGTGCAGAGAGGGATGTGATAATGAGATTTTAGGATCAAGAGAGAGAAGAAACCGAAACCCTTGCAATTGTTGCGACGGTTTGTCCAGGCTGTTTCTTTTCATAAGACCAAGTCATGCCTGCGGCTTAGTCTTTCCAGTGAAAATCCAAAGGACAGGATTTCTTCCGAGGACTTATCTGTGTGCCTCATTTCCTTGGATTGTCTTGTAGGAAAAGCTTCAGAAACATCCGTGAGAGACCTTTGAAAAATCTCCATGTATCACGACATGACAGAGAGCTGCTTTGGGTTTTTTTCTGGGGCTATTTCCAGGACTGCCGACTCAGCCAGCAATCCTGAGTCATCAGATCGTTTAAACATTGTATGTGTTTCGACAGGTGCAAAAGCACACCTCCGCTGGCAAATGTTTGATGAAGTGAGCAAACTCTCCCAGGAGCATGTTTTGAAAGAGAAAGGGACTCGCTCTTCTAAGGCTCCGCAGACTTCTCTGTGGGTAATCAGATCATTTTGGGGATAGGAAACTGGCTGAGGCATGGGAACTCAAGGGCCATTTTGTAAAGTGGGATTAAGAAGCTTGTGGGGAGATGGGGAAAGATCCACTCGGGGGGAGCTCTAACCAGGTTCATTCACCCAGGTCCTAACGCACGTCTGATCTGTGAATCCTTGCTGAATATTAACTGTGATGTGGCTGTAGTGACTCTGACAGTCTGCAGTCAGCTTGACACCCATGCTTCGTCTGTGGGTGTATTAGTCCGTTTTCATGCTGCTGATAAAGACACACATGAGTTTCACGTGGCTGGGGAGGTATCACCATCATGGCAGAAGGTGATGAGAGAAAGAGGCAGAAGCAAAAGTGGAACCCCTGATAAAACCATCAGATCTCTTAAGACTTATTCATTCATGAGAACAGTATGGGGGAAGCCAGCCCCGTGATTCAGTTATTTCCCACCGGGTCCCTCCCACAACACATGGGAATTATGGGAAAACAATTCAAGATGAGATTTGGGTGGGGACACAGAGGCAACGCTGTCAGTGGGTGGCCCATCTGAAGGGCGTCCACCTGCCCGACAGCCCTGGAGATGAGGAGTTGACAGCCACTTCTCCTGGTAATGACATGTGCAGGGAGGCAGAGTGGAGACGTGGGTCCTGCTGCGGACTCCCTGGTGTGCGCCTTCCGCCCCCAGCTGTGTGCAAAGCCACTTCCTGTGGCCTCCAAGCACGTGCTGTGTGCCTGCCAGCCTCTGTGTGGAGTGAGGCCTGGCTCCGGATGCCCCAGCACCTCCTTCCATGGAGCTCATTTGTACCCATCCTCCTCCCTCTCGGGCTCTCGTTGTTCCAGCGTCGCCTCCTTAAGAAGAGCGCTCTTCATGTTCCTGTTTGTCAGCCTGGTGCCACATGCAGCTGTTGACACCGTGCTCCCTCCAGCTGCTCAGCTTCCTGGGCTGGAGCTGTGACAGTGTCATGGGGTCACCGTATCATATCACGTCGCTCCCCAGGGTGGCTAACTTGCCGTTATTTGCCTCCTAACAAAGACTGAGCTGTAGGAGAGAAGGGCCATGACCGTTTGGTTCACATCTATAAACCCAGGCCCCGGTGTCCTGCCCGGCCCAGGGCAGGGCCTCAGAAGATGTTATTGGGGTGAATGAGTGGGAATTAGAAGGGTGATGGGCAAGGAGAGGGCATCGGGCTGGCCTGGGCTGTGTGCAAATCCTCGATGCAAATCAAACCAAAGCAACAAACGGCGGAGGCCAGCCTCCACTGATTTTGAGGTTTATTTTGCCAAGGCTGCGGGTGCCCCCGGGAAAAGGAAACACAAGTTACAGTAGGATCTGCACCTGTGCTTTTCCCAAAGACCGTCTTGTTGACCTAAGTGTTTAAAGTGGAAAGAGCAGGCAGGAGGGGAAGAGGAAAGGAAAGGGGGAAAGGGTAGGCAGTGAGGCAGGGGTCACACTCGGGAGATTTGGTTTGTGCTCACTGAATCCTCAGCTGACAGTTGAAAGGAGGGGTCAAGGAACAGGCAACGGTGCATTCTTAGTGTGCTCAGTAAATCTGCGTTTTACACGAGATATTGTGCTCAGTAAATCTGTGTTTTCCATGAGATATTCTTAGTGTGTTTGGTAAATCTGCATTTTACACGAGATAATGTAAACAGGTGAAATCACAGCTGTTTAGTAACAAAAGGGGGGGGCAATTTTTGCATGACTCAGTTTCCCAAACTTAAGTTTCCTTTTAGGATAGTGAGTTTGGGGTCCCAAGATTCTGTTTGCCTTCCACAGGGAGCCCCCTGAGAACTCATTCCTTTTAAGACGAGCAGCCTGAGAGTGTGGGGCAGGGATGGCTGAAGAAATGGAGTATTGCAGCCATCAGCAATGGGGGAAAGCCCAAAAGGTCTCAGACCTCTGCAGAGTGAACACGTCCAGGTCAGCTCTTGGTGGACAGGGGAGGATTTGGCGACATTCCTTTTTAAAAATAAGGCTGATGAGGCTTTCTGTACCATGTCACAGGCAGGAGAACGTCCCGAGGCTGAAAGGGGAAAATGCTGTATGATTCTGTTATCAGAGAGTCAAACTAAATGCTGATACTCAAGGCTGTCTCCTTCCTGGTACTGCGACTTCACCAGCATGCCTCGGTCTTTAGTGAGTAGGGGATGCTGGAGGAAAAAGAGGCTGAGTGTATGATGCAGGAAGGATAGAAACTGTTCTTGGGATATCGAACAACAGTCCCGAGGCTGATCGCCTGCCTGGAGTTGAGGACGTACAAAGTCAATCTCAGCTGGCCTAGGGATTTAAGGTGAGGAGAAGGATCGGGGTCCTGGGTTCGCGTTCCTCTTTCTTTTGGTATTTCTCTACTTTGAAGAGGCCGACTACTTTTTGTATGGTGACCTATTCTTCCTTTGAAATCTGTGATTCCGCTCTGTTGATGGATCTTGAAAGCAACCACCCTGTAAAATGTTTACAGGCCAACAACAACGTGACAGGGGAAGGAGGTTTGCACGCTGATCACCATCATAAACGGCCCTGAGTGCTGGTAGGCTAGGGACAGGATTTGCCACGAGGGCAGATTTTCTCTAGCTTTTTTTTTTTTTTTTTCTTAATAACAGGGTTTCCTTGTCTGTCTGCTCTGCGTTTGTTTCTGGGCTAAGGTCTCTCAAGTCTGCTCCTAGAATGGCAGCTACAATCTGACTTCACCCCCTGCGTGTTGTAAATTCCGGTAGCCTGCCATCTAGAAGGCTCTCCTCACATTTTCCGCATCGCTGGAGCTGGCTGGCAGTGAAAGCAAAGCTCTCTGGCTTCTGTCCCACCTCCATCGGATGGACATGAACCCGGTAAACCGCAGTTCCCACTGACTTACCAGAGGGGAAATAAGCCAAAATTGTCTCGCTTTCCCTGGAGGGCTTCCCCAGGCAGGATCCAAGGCCCTTGGCAGGCTCTGGGATGCTGGGAGGGGAGGCACCTCAGATGGCATGCATCACGCACGGGGCACAGGGCAGCCTCGCCTGGCGCCTGGCAGATGGAACATTCTCTTGGTGCCCGGTGCCTGCAGCTTATTTCTTCCCAGACTGGAGATGCCCTGGGATGCGATGCCATGCGATGGTCTGTGCTGCTCACTCGTCGACGTCCACGCCGCTTTCCAGTAGTTCCATGTTGCCTTTCTCCCGGCTGATAGCCGTTCCCTTCCAGGTCCTGCTGGAGGATCTCCTCCCGCAACGAGCTGGCAGCCACGGAGTGGTTGGGTGCACCATGGAAGCAGCAGGCACGCAGGGCTGGCCCTGGCATTCGGGCGGGCCCAGGGATTTCTGCAGCTGATGCGTGGATGAGATTGGAAAGTGCATGGATTCAGCCACGTGGCACTCCCAAGGAGGAGCCCTGTCTGAAACACACAGGCCTCTGCACCGGCTGCAGCCCCCCCGCCATGAATGCAGCTGCCATCATTAGGCCAGCAGGTATTTGAAAGCACCTTCCATAAGCCAGACACTTACTAAGCCCTGGGTAGTTGACATTCTGGGGAAGGATAACTTAAGAACAGTTAGAAGTTTAGGGAGTTCCCAAACCGTCATTAGCTTTGACAGTTCTGTATAGAGGGATTCACAAAACTCACCAAAAACTGTCATATCCCTGGTTCCATTTCATTCCTAGGAGAGACATAGATTAAAGCCACGTGAGAGAGGACGCACGTGGGGCAGACTCCAAGATGACACCAAATGCAGGCGTCCGTGTGCCTTCCTGTGGAGCCACAGACAGCCTCGCTTTCCTGGCCCTGTGTCCCAGCACCCCTGGAGCATGGCAACCAGACACTCACCTGAGCCTCGGTGTCCTGTCTCTCCCGGGTCCCCACCACCTAAGTGTGGTGGACACTCCACGTGGCTGACCTCAGTCCCCAGCCCCAGGAGGTGGAGTGGATAGCGTGTGGCCCACACCCCACCCCAAGGTGTATGTTGATGAGGCTCAGAGTCCCCACTCTCCATGCTACTGCTACGGTCTGGCTGGCCCAGGGCCCCCCAGTGAGCAAAGGCAGTCCTGCCATGCTCAGAGCTGGCCTTTCAGGACCCCAGAGGCCGTTGCACCTGCTTTGGTCACCGTCACCATACTTTTGTGTTTGCCAAGCCCACCTCGGGCTCAGTCCCTCTCTGGTCCATCACTCTGTCAGTCCAGGCACAACCCAGGCCCCTGGAGCTCTGCCCCTGTCAGCCACCGACACTCTCCGACCTCACTGCCATGTTTTGTTTTTTTTTTTTTTTTTTTTTTTTTCATTTTCTTTTTAAAGTATGTCATTATTCTTTAGAAAGCAAAGTAAAGCTCAAAAATCATAACGATTAAAAAGACAGAGCGCCGCCTTGCTCCCGTTCCCGGGCTCTCCGTCTCAGTCCCTGCCCCCACGCCCCCGTGCACCTGCTCCAGGAAGAGCCACTTGCATTTGCTTCTTGTACCTCCTTCTGACCTTTCTTTATACAAACATAAGCAAGTATGATAATACTTTCTTAGTTTCACCTCTTTTCTCATGCAAAAGCACCCACCCTGTATGTTCTGTTTTGCTCAATTTCCCCTAATAATGTGTCCTAGAGTTTTTTCCATATCCGTATATCCATTCTCTCAGCTTTTTCATTGCCACATAGTATTCCACTGAGGGGAGCTTCCAGAATCTATTTCACCAAGCAAGAGAACTTGGGCATTTCCCAAATGTCTGGTATCAAAAGAAAAAAAAAATGCTTCAGAAACGTGTTTTAAGTCCCGCGTCAATAGATAGCCTTGTGCATAAGCTGCGGGGCGAATTCTGTGAAGCTCTGTAAGTAAGCAGAGGAGGGCTGCTGGATCACAGGGAGAAAAGTGTCATTTGGAAGGACTTGGTTGGCTGTGCCTCTGTGGGTGGCACTGGTCCGCGCCCACCAGTGCGAGAGAGCGCCTGTTTCCCCACCCTGCACTGAGGTGGGTTTGGTGCAACTTTCGGATTTCCCACACCTGGATTGTTGAAAATGCGAAGCCACAAAACAAGGAAAAGAAAATTTGAGGCCAAGAATGGGTGATTTTCCAGGCTCTCCATCTGAGTTCGTGCGACAGACGCGTGTATGGAACCCGGGTCTCGGCCAGGCGTGGCGTAGGCACAGGGACACCGCAGCACTCCTGTCGCGTGGAGCTGTCTGTGTGGACCTTCTGGTGGGGAAACACGTGATCCAGATCGGATGGATGATATTCGGGAGGGAGAGGGGCTGTGAGGAGAAGCAGCTCAGAGAGGGGAAGACAGAGGAAGGCAGGGGTGAGCACGGTTAGATACACTTACCAGGGCGGGCCCTCTGGGGAAGGGACGTTTTGTCGTTATGTCGGCTCCGCTTGAAGGAAGGGAGGGAGCTGCCTGCTCACAGGGGAAGGACTGCTTCGGGCAACGTCAAGCAGAAACATCCTGAAGTGGGAAGGTCCCTGGTTGAGGGTGTCAGAATGGAATAATCTCTTCTGCCTCGCTTTCCTCCGGCTTCCAAGGATAGGGGAAGTGTTGGAAACAAGCTGCACCAGGAATGAAAACCACCTTGATTAAAATGCTGAGATATAATCTCATTGCGTACTCGAACACAGAACCGGTCTTAATTCCTTTGCCCTGCCCTCGCCAGCGAGAAAGAACTCATCCACAGTGGAGGCTTCTGGCAGAGAGTCTTAGCCATGGGTCCCTCCCATCTTAGACAATATTTTACTTAGTTAACAAGCAGTGAGATCTGGGTGAGAGGGAGAGTGGCCTGGCTCTTTCAGGCTTAACCATGACATCTCCAGTTATGATGGAAAGTTGCTCCTTGAGAAGACGGGGAAAGCTGATGAGGAGAGATGTCAGGTATGAGAAGGAGAGGCAGGCACCGGAGAGATTTCCTTTTCTAAAGAATTGTCTAGGGGCTGTGAGGACTTCCCCTTTAATTGAACACGTACTTTCAGACAGAGTGTCTGGTGAATCCTCACATGCACAATCGGCAAGGTCTGGTCCAGGATGCAGAATTATCCAGGCCTCCTCCTTGCAGTCGACCAAAAGATGATCGTCATGGAGCCACTTCCCAGGACAGGCAGACCCAGCCTCCGAGAACAGCTGATCCTGCAAGAACGGAGATGGTGGGGAAGGCAGCATCGCCTCTTGGCCAGCCTAAGCTAGCTTTGCCATCCATCATGTTTTGAGGCTCCGAGGCATGCCAGGCAGAATTACTGCACAGCAGCATAGTCAGAAAAGCTACCAGCTTGACAAGCTCCCCAAGGAACCAAGTCCCTTTCTTGTGAACAAAAGTGCTGTACTTAACTAATGCAAAAGGAACATCACACTCCAAGTTGGTGGCACCCCTGAAGCCCGAACACCAGAAACATTTATGAAAGAAACTTATAAGTGGATAGTTCAAAAGATTCCAAGCAGTAAGCATGGGGGAAACGTGTTTCTTTTTATACTTAGCAAGCACTCAGAGAGCTCTCGCCGTGTGCTAAGCACCTTCCTGATAAATGGTCTGCGTCTGTCTTCCAAACACAGCTGCAACTCAGGCGCTATTATTCTCTCCACTTTAAAATAAGTAAATTGAATCACAGAGAATGAGTACTTTGCCCAAGGCCAGATACTGGACTCTCTTACATTTATTTCATTATCTTTTTTTATCTTGATGTTCATGTATCTGGAATGTGATGAGAGGTGGTGGTGGGCAGGTGGGGGTGGAAGAGACACAATTTATTCAGTGTTTAGGATTTCCAAAGTTCTGATTTGACCCCAGAAGCAAAGTCTTCACCCTAAAGAAGAAGTCGGTATGTTTGTCTGTCTGCTGTGAGGGAGATGTCCGTGAACAGCAAGAAGTGACTGTCATGGGACCCAAGAATGAGAACTCTCTCTATGCCCTTGTGAGCCCCATGCCTTGAGCACAGATGGCACAGATTTGCCACTCATGTGACACGTATTTACTGAGCTGTCAGGCACTGGTGACTGGAGATGTCATCGTGAACACAGCAGACAACATTCCCGGCTCTACATTCTAGTGAGGAAACTCAGACCACAAACAAATTAAATAAATGAAACCTGTAAATACAGCAAACAGACTGTTGATCCTGAGTCCCCAAACAATAAAACACAGGATAGTGACTTACTTGAGGCAGAACTACTCGTGGTGTCTACACTGCTAATAGTCTGGACACGGAGAAAGAAAAGTTGTATAAGGCTGACCATAGAGATAACTTGTTCCCTAGCATGTTGGACAAGTTCCTGGTTAAAATCGAATAATCTTTCATAGTAGACTTCATTGGTCAGCTAACCAACAGCCATCATGAACCACATTCTCCCCTGCATGCAGGAAGTGGACATGTAACCCATTCTGGCCATTCAGATACACTGGGGACTTCTGACAGATGCATAAAGAGAGGTACACAGGGGTAGTTCTCTTGCATTGACAGGTCTGCACCTGTGCTACCTGCATTTATCCATGATAACAGGAGGATGTGATAGCAGGAGCTGCGGCAGCCTTTCTGTGAACGTGAGCACCCAAGCCAAAGTGCAAAAGCCAGTGAAGTTGGCCAAATGCAAGAACTGGATGCACCTCTGTCCTTGAAACACTAAGCAGCTGAACTAACGGTGGGATCACCCGCCTTTGGGCTTCATTTAACAAAAAGTGAATGTTCTGGCTACCACTGATTCTTTGAAAAGTACCTTTGATAACATTTTTAAGAAGAAATATAGTCCAGCGTGTGCGTGTATCCTAGGATGGTGTGATGGTATATTATAGGATCCACGGGATACAGAGTTACAGGATGATGCTGGATGACGCATTGGGCCCGTGTCCATGCCAGCATCACCGGCCCTATGGATCGCTGGTTTGGGGTCCTTGTACTTAGAGACTGAGTACTGTTGCCGTTCAGAAGGAAGGAGGAACCTGGATGGCAGAACGGGGCCTGATGCCACACGTAGGGTCGGCACTGAGACCCTTTGTCCTCTCTTCACTGGATTTAAAACATAATAAACACTAAATATCCACAAAAAGACTTGAGGAAAATGCTCATAACGCCTTGATTATAGGAGCCAAATATGAGACATAGTAACAGTGCTCATCAACTGGAGGCTGGATAAACCCCGGGAACATTCTTCCAATGGGACAAGCTTCCAGTGGGACAACTGGGGCACACACGACACGACAGCTCCCACGTGCGTTAGGCTGAGTCAAGAGGCACGCACCGAAGACTGCACGCTGCATGAGTCTGTGTCCGAGACATTCCCCAGCGGGCAGCTTAGTTCATGGTGGAAAACATCAGGACGCAGGATGGCTCTAGGATTGGGGCTGGGAGGGACTGAGGAGCAAGGAGGAGGGAGCTTTCTGGGCTGATGGTTATTTTCGGTGCCTTGATAGGAGTTTAGGGTGCTGTCACAACTTTACATTTTATTGGATGCAAATTTTACCTCCAAAGGAGAGAAAAATAACCTTAAAAAAAACATTGAGCCAGACATGGTGGCTCACACCTGTAATCCCCACACTTTGGGAAACCGAAGTGGGAGGATCGCTTGAGGCCAGAAGTTCGAGACCAGGCTGGACAACATAGCAAGATTCTGTGTCTACAAAAAAATAGAAAATTAGCCAGGTGTGGTGGTACATTCCTGTAGTTCCAGCTATTTGGGAGGTGGAGGCAGGCAGATGGCTTGAACTCAGGGGTTCAAGGTTGCAGTGAGCTATGATCATCCCACTGCACTCCAGCCTAGGCAATAGAGTAAGACCCTGTCGCTAAATTTTTTTTTGAAGATTGAACTTGCTGGGCATGGTGGCTTACACCTGTAATCCCAGCACTTAGGGAAACTGAGGCAGGTGGATTATTTGTTGTCAGGAATTTGAGTCCAGCCTGGCCAACAAGGTGAAAACCTGTCTCTACTGAAAAAAAAAAAAAAAAAAATTAGCTGGGCATGGTGGCACACTACTCAGTAGTCTGAGGCAGGAGAATTTGCTTGAACCCAGGAGGCAGAGGTTGCAGTGAGGCAAGATCACACCATTGCACTCTACCTGAACAACAGAGTGAGACTCTGTCTCAATAAATAAATAAATAAATAAATAAATAAATAAATAAATAAAAATACAAAAAAAATTAGCTGCACAGGGTTATGCGCCTGTAATCCCAGCTACTTGGGAGGCTGAGACAGAGGAATTGCTTGAACCCAGAAGGCAGAGGTTGCAGTGAGCCAAGATCATGCCACTGCATTCCAGCCTGGGCAACAGAGTGTGACTCTTTCTCAAAAAAAAAAAAAAAAATTGAAGTCAAGTTAATAATTTGCGTGCTAAAATCTGTAGGGGTGATTTATATTTTAACATCTTGAAATGCATCCAAAAATAAGATTGATCTGTGGATGGACAGATGAATGGAGAAGCGAATAGCTGTATAATACAGTAAGTATCACAAAATGCTGAGTATAGACTCTAGATGGTGGGTCTATGGGTGTTCACTGTGTGGTTTTAACTTCTCTGTGTATTGGAACTTTTCATAATAAAATCTGGGGAGGGGGGATATCATTAATGTAAATATTCCATGAGTTGTTATTGGTAACATTCTCCATGCTATTCCCAGCAGCAATTTTCTTTCTTTGGTGAAGGCAGTTTTATGAAAATGAGATTTGCAACTAGGAGCTTCGATGAGCCAGGGAGGAGCTGTACTTCGTGGATTGAGCTATTTATGCAAACCTTCGTGCAATGCCAGGGAGGAATGCCTCAGACAGGGACAAAAGGGAATGTGTCAACTACTAAATGAGCTTAGCCTCAAAGACCAGAATAGACATGGAAAGCCAGGAACCTCAGGATTATTTTGCATTGAAAGCTTTGGCAAATAGCATTGAAATTCAGGTAGCAGAAGTCCTCACCCTTAGGGGAAAGCGTGGCTAAGCTCGGCGTTTTCTCTTTTATTAGAATCGACATCTTATATGGCACAAACAAATGTGTGCTGAAGGCTCTAGGGCTCGGCCCTGTGCTTTCTGGACCCTGGTGAATAAAGCTTGCATTTTCTGGGCCACTGATTTATTTGTGCAGAAAATGAAATAATGTGCTGACAGTTAATGAGACGGGAATGGAAAGCACCTGGATGTATATTCTAGGAGTCTTTTATTTTTGTCTGGAGTCGTTTTGCAATTAACGCGCGAATTTTACCAACAATAGCTTAGGAAGAAAGGAAAAGATGGGCAGTTCAGGCGGCGCCCGTGGAATGCAGGTGTCCATGCTGGCATCACCCACCCTGTGGTCGGCTGGTTTGGCGTCCTTGTACTTAGAGACTGAGAAAGGTCCTAGTTCAGAAGGAAGAAGGTCCCTGGGCGACAGAACGGGACCTGAGGCCTCACGTAGGGGCCACGATGAGACCCTTCCTCCTTTTTTCGCAGGATCTAAAAAGTAATTACTCTATTTTAATTATACAAAAATTTCACAAAGATACCTTTTGTAAATTTTTTAAAGCATTCCATATAAAATTAATATTTCTTTTCATCTTCAGCTTCAATATATACCTCCTACCCCATCCTCTTGAATTATTCATTGGTGTGTGAATATGAGAGAGAGAGAGAGAGAGAGAGAGTGTGTGTGTGTGTGTGTGTGTGTGTGCACATGTGGGCACAGGGACATACCCTTATCATTTCAGAAGCAAAAGGCAAAAGACGCCATGGTTTGAATTCCAGCTTAGACAGTTACTAGCCATGCAGGGTCTTGGACAACTTACCTAACCCTTTGTCTATTTCTCTGTCATATGGGAATAATGGCACCACCCCCGGCTTTGAATGGGTAGTAAATGTAGGACCAGACGCTGTGGCTCACACCTGTAATCCCAGCATTTTGGGAGGCCAAGGCGGGTGGATCACAAGATCAGGAGTTCAAGACCAGCCTAACCAAAATGGTGAAACCTCCAGCCATAGCTACTACAAAAATTAGCTGGGTGTGGTAGCAGGCACCTGTAATCCCAGCTACTTATGGGACTGAGGCAGGAGATTTGCTTGAACCCGGGAGGCAGAGGTTGCAGTGAGCCAAGTTCATGCCACTGCATTCCAGCCTGGAGATAGAGTGAGACTCTGTCTCATAAAAAAAAAAAAAAAAGAAAGAAAGGCGTCAATATATTTACAGAACTTAGAAGAGTTTCTGCCTCTACTAAAACTACAAAAACTGGCAGGGCACGGTGGCAGGTGCCTGTAATCCCAACTACTCAAGAGGCTGAGTTAAGAGAATTGCTTGAACCTGGGAGGCAAAGGTTGCAGTGAACCAAGATCACGCCATTACACTCCAGCCTGGGCGACAAAATGAGACCCAGCATCAGAAAAAAAAAGAAAGAAAGAAAAAAAGAAAAAATCTTATTGCATGGGGATGTTGTAGGAACTAGCTAAATGAGAGAAACCATGTGAATACCTGATTCTTTGCCTGTCATTTGATAGACTCAAAGTGTTAGTTCCCCGCCCCTCAACTCTTCTCTCCTAAATGCTGGTATTCAGTCTATTTTATGATTCATTTTTGGTAATAGTTTTATTGAGATTGACATACAACTCACCCATTTGATACATGCGATTCAATGGTTTTTAATATATTCACAGAGTTGTCAATATTAGAACATTTTTATCACCTCAAAAAGAAACCCCATATCACTTAGCTATGACCCTGACACCCCTAGGCAACCACAAATCTAATTTGTATCTCTATAGATATACCTATTCTGGACATTTTATATAGATAGAATCACATAATATGAGGTCTTTTGTGACTGGCTTCTTACATTTAACAATGTTTTCAAGATTCATCTATGCTGTGGTGTGTATCAGTAATTCTCTACAAAAAAGAAAAAGAAAAAAAAACTTAGAAGGGTGTTTGGCATGGGGAGAGCAGACCCTAAGGATTATATATTATTATGTATAATTTACATAATATACGTAAAGTGGTAAATGTTTAGTATTTGTGTGGGGTGTTAAACACAGAAGATACAGTATTTCACTTCACATTGCATGGCTTAATTTTCCCCTCATCTGTACGCCCTGGGGAACTTTCCACACTAGCACAGACACCTCTTCTGACTTATTCTTCTTTACTGCTGCAGAGAATTCCAGACTACAGACAACCTATGGCTTAAGTAGCCATTCCCTGTTGAGAGGGTGACGACATTTTATTATCCAAACTGGGAATTTTTCAGAGTCAAAGAATGTGTTAGTAATAATTATTCCAAGACAGCGAGTGTACTAAACTGGGACTGTCCTGAATGAACCATGAGAAGCTGCACCGGTTCTCACCCTTACAGTGAAGGCTGCAGTGAACTTACCCCCGATGGTGATTCCCTGCACTAAATCCTGAGAACTAAACTCACTGAGTCATCAGGTAGTGCATTTTTATCTTTAACAAACACTGCATTATGGCGATCCTAAGGGGTTGAACTATTTTACGTTCACTCCAACTGTTATATTCAACAGAGTATACGCATTCCTGTTATCTGGCATTTTTATCAACCCTTGATTTCAGTGTTTGCCTGTTTCATTTCAAGGATGAAAAATGGTACCTTGCGATTGTTCCAGTTTTCACTTCTCTGATACAAATGAGGTTATGCATTGTTTCTTCTTCTGTCTCCTCCTCCACCAAATGCCCTCCTCTTTCCTCTTCTCCTTCCTCTTCTTCTTACGCTTGTTTTTCTTCTTTTTATTTATGTAGGTGTGAACTTGGACACTAACGCTTACAACTAGCCACAGAGTTGAGTGATAAGCCTAGCTACTTTCACTATATAAGCCTCATGTAGCCAGGTAGGATGCCGGACTCAGTGCCATGGACCTTGTCTCTCATCTCTGCCCACTTTCTGTCTCTGTGGCTGGCAGAACATCATTTTCTCCGTATGCCATTTCCTTGCCTACCTTACCTACAGTATAATTAGAACAAACGAACTATTGAGGAATCTAAACAGTGAGAGAAAGAGGCAGTCTGTCATTTTTTATTCTAACCATTGAGGCATCATTTGGGTGTTTTAAAGCTAGCATGATACCATGTGTTGTTAGTGGAATTAAAAATAACAATTTTTTTTTTCTTGTTTGAGATGGAGTCTTGCTCCATCACTCAGGATGGAGGGCAGAGGTGTGATCTTGGCTCACTGAAGCCTCCTCATCCTGATTAGCTGGGATTACAGGGGCCTACCACCACGGCCAGCTAATTTTTGTATTTTTTTAGAGGCAGGATTTCGCCATGTTGGCCAGGCTAGTCTCGAACTCCTGACCTCAGGTTATCTGCCTGCTTTGGCCTCCCAAAGTGCTGGGATTGCAGGTGTGAGCCACGATACCCAGCCAAAACTAATAAATAAATAAATTCTAAATTGTTGGAGTTATTGTACATTTCTTTGCATCGCCTAGGCCAGAATAGCACATAGGTTTTCTCTCATGCATGGTCCATTGGACATTGGCTCCCTGGAGCACTGTGTTATGGTAGTTTGGGAGCAGCGATTCGCAGGATTGATTAGTGATGTCTGCCTTGGTCAGGGATGGAGGAGGGGCAAATGAACACTTCAACAGCAGATGGGTTTATATTTTATGAAATGGGATTTGAAGAGGTGGTGCTTTCTCGGTTGGTTAGTCTAAGGCTCACCAACACTCCAGGGACGGGATCCTTTCCCTCTTCCCCTCCTTCTTCCTGACTGTGGTAGACATTGTCCATATATTTGTCCCTTCAAAGTCTTAAAATGGCTGCTACAGCTGCATTCATCAAATCTTTACAAGGCACATGTCTGAGCTAGAGGAAACAATGGCCTTTCCTTATGTCCTTTAAGGTCAAGGAGATTGTTTCCAGAATCTTACAGCCTCATGAACTAAGCCTTCCTTATTATTGGCCAAAACTGCAATCCATGTTTATTTCTAAATCCGTCACTAGTAAGGGAAATTAAATTACAAGTTTGTTGTATTCTCATTAATACTTTTTTCCCCTAGGGCTGGGGAAAGAGGCCAACTTCCCTTGAAGCACTTGGCCAGTCAAAATTTGAACAAAATCTGGGACTATTGACAAGGAAGAATGAGGGGTTGGCAGTTAGTGAGACCCCTCGAGAGTCTGCCCTGCCAGGCCTCTACAGTAATATTGAGAAACCTCCTCCAACGCTGCCTGCACGGCCCTGACTTCTGCTGCTCTCTGCTCCTCTTTGTTTTCAGTGTCTTGCCCCTGGTTACTTTCAGTAACCACATAAAACATGTGTTATTTCACGCTCATTGGTTTTATTCCTGTTGGTCTCAGACTCTGTTTATGATTAAATCTGTAGGACTTAAACCCTTCTCATATCATTTAATTCAATCATGATCTCTTTGAACTCTCAGAGGAATGACCATCACCCTCTGCCTTCCCCAACTTTAAAGTGACTTGCAAAGACACATGCTAGGTTCACCCAGACACCCCTTCCCCTCGTTAGTGCTCTCAAAAGCACAGATGCCACCCCAGAAACCACTTCCTGACCAGCTCAGAGCCCTCAGCTGTCCACCTGTGACCCCTTCATGCTGTCATTCAGTGTGTAGGAGACTATAGATGTCTACCAATGTTTTCCTCTTTCTTCCTTTTATAATACAGAGCTTTTGGATTTTAGCTGGGCCCAGGACTACCCAGGATAAAGACTATGTTTCCCTTTTAATGGATGCCAGCAAAAGAGATGTGTTTCTTTTAACAGGTTATGTCCTGAAAAGACATAAATGTGAACACTTGGTTCACCTTTCCACTGGCTGGGAGAAACATGTAATGGCAGTCACTGCAGCAGCCACCTTAGACCCAGAGATGGAAGATATGTACACCACAGAATGTCTTAGCCTCAACACTGTTGACATTTTAGAGCAAGATCATTCTGTGTTGGAGGGGACTGCCCTGTGCATAATAAGGTATCTGGCAGCATCTCTGGACTCTACCCACTAAATGCAAGTAGCACATTCCCCAGTTGTGATTGTAAGAATTAAGGAAAGAGGAGAGAAACATGAAGGGTGGCTTGACAGTTAACAAGTTTATTTTAAACCTGAGAGAGACTTCTGACTGAGTTAGGTCAGAAGCTGGACTCTTTTACAGACTGAGTTTTTTGTTGATGTTGTTGTTGTTTAGAGATGTAGTCATTTTAATACATGGAGTGCAATGGCAAGATCTTGGCTCACCACAACCTCCACCTTCTGGGTTCAAGCAATACTCCTGCCTCAGCCTCCCAAGTAACTGGGATTACAGGTGCCCACGACCACACCCAGATAATTTTTTTTTTTTTTTTTTTTTTTTTTTTTTTTTTTTTTTTTTAGTAGAGATGGGGTTTCACCACGTTGGTCAGGCTGTCCTTAAACTCCTGACCTCAGGTGATCCACTCACCTCGGCCTCCCAAAGTGCTGGGATTACAGGTGTGAGCCACTGCGCCCACTCAAAGACTAAGAGTTTTTAAGGATTGAGGGTAGGAGAGTTTATCAGAGGCTTGGACTGCTTCTGTGCCTCTTTGTTGTGCTTATCTGGGAGGGAGACTTGTGTGTTTGTTCCCATACAGTTTTTGGCAGTGGCAAGAATATCCCTGAGTCTGCCTTTGGCTTCCCTATCTTAGTGCACCTGAAAGGAAAGGAATGTCCTTATTAAGGCCCATTCCTAGGTTTAAAATAAACTGTTAACTGTCAAGCCACCCGTTGTGTTTCTCTCCTCTTTCTTTAGTTCTTACATTGATCATCAAAAATATCTCCAGACATTGCCAAATACACACTGTAAGATAAAATTCCCCCCTATTGAAAACCACTGGTATGAAAGTTGGAGAGCAGCTCTGCCATCCTCAAAGTGATTATCTCTATTCTAAGAGACAGAAAGGAACACACATACTGTTAACACAAGTGCTTTTGAGTGTCTTTGTTGCAGTAGATTACCATACCCTAGCTAATCCACACATATATTCTTTTTTTTTTTTTTTTTTTTTTTTTTTTTGAGACAGAGTTTCGCTCTTGTTACCCAGGCTGGAGTGCAATGGCACAATCTCGGCTCACTGCAACCTCCGCCTCCTGGGTTCAAGCAATTCTCCTGCCTCAGCCTCCCGAGTAGCTGAGACTACAGGCGTGCGCCACCATGCCCAGCTAATTTTTGTATTTTTAGTAGAGACGGGGTTTCACCATGTTAACCAGGATGGTCTCGATCTCTTGACCTCGTGATCCACCCGCCTCGGCCTCCCAAAGTGCTGGGATTACAGGCGTGAGCCACCGCGCCCGGCATATTCTTAATAATTTCAACAGATTATACAGGAGTAACTGGATGCTCGGTGTTAGAGACAAATCAATCCTTGGTTTGCTTAGAAAACTAGCAACATCTACCCTACCAGATTACTGACGTGAACTTGGCTAGATTTTCCTTGTTCATGGAAATTCTGTAGCCTCTCTTGAGAAGGCAGAAGTTACAAATGATAGCTCAGGAGTGGAATCTAGTGTTCAGGTATATTTTGTTTTGTTTTTCCACAATGTTTTTAAAATATTTAAAGTCCCTACAAAAATTTTAGGTAATAACATTTTATGTAAAAGTCCATATCAATGGCTTCTTGTCCAAAATGTTGTGCTTCACTGCTGTGTTGCATGGCGAGGTAGGTACAGATTACTGTAGAAAGAATTCACTTACTTTCTTTATTGTCCTCACACGTAGCTAAACACATGAGATCTTTGTTCAGTGATTCCCTGGTTGGAGCTGAGCTGTGCATTGCTGGTACCATGAGGACTGTATTTTCTAGACATAAACTTGGTACACCATGCCTTGACACATGGCCAGAAAACGGGAGAAATTCCAAACCCCAGGCTATCTCAAGAACGCTGGGGAGTGTGTTCCCCGTAGCTATTTTGGAGGTACCCTTGTAACATGTCATAACAATTAGCCGCGCACACATCAAGCAGGAGGCTGCTACTACACACTCAGGTGCAACACTCAGAGGTCTGTGGGTATTCAATGAACTGCACAGTTCCATTTTAATACATATAGCAGTGTCTAGAGCTGCACATGGCAGAACTGGACTCAGACACAGCCTTATCCATCGAAAGCTTTCCAGATTGCTAGCCCTGTGCTCCCCCTGCTCTGCAATAGTCTCTAGTCTGTACATTTTCTATCAGAGTCTCTTCTTGGTTATTTATTTTATTTTCATTTTCTGTTGGAGCTCAGATTCAGAAGGTGGTTATGTTTAATCCCTAGCCAACCTTCATCATTGGTTAGTGAATGCTTTGTGTTTTCCCACATTTATGTGGCGATAGCTTGTTTTTAACTTCTTTGGAAAACAGAGCAATCAAAACAGTTTCTGAAGTTTTAGAAGCGCCCCTCCATTGAAGAAATATTGAATGATGTTTGATTTGTTTTATGTCTATCCAAAATGATTACTGAGATGTGGCTACAACCAAGCCAGGCTGAGTCTTTATTTAAGGATATTCTGTTATCATTATTGCCATTGATGCTGAAGGTGTCCTTCGTATTAAATAGGATACTCTTGGTTGCAGGCAACAGAACTCTAACCCAGACTGTTAAAGAAAAAACAAAAGGAAATTGATTGATTCATCAGTTTCACTTCTGGGTATATACACCAAAAAATTGAAAGCAGGAACTCAAAGAGATAGTTACACAACTGTGTTTATATCAGCAGCATTGACAATAGTCAAAAGGTATAAGCAAGCAAAGTATCTATGAACAGATGAATGGACAAGCGGAAGGGGCATCGATATGCAATGGAATAGTATTCAGCCATAAAAAGGAAGGAAATTCTGACTCACGTTACAACACGGATGAACCCTGCAAACATTGTGCTAAGTGAAATAAGACAGTCACACAAGGACAAATACTGTAGGATTCCACTCACATGAGAGCTCTATAGTAGTCAGATTCATGGAGGCAGAAAGTGGAATGGTGGCTGCCAGGGACTGGGAGGAGGGAAGCATGGACTGCTAGTGTTTAATGGGTACAGAGTTTCATTTCGGGAAGGAGAAAATATTCTGGAGATGTGTGGTGATGATGGTCCCACAATACTGTGCCTATACTTAATACCACTGAACTGTATGCTTTAAAATGCTCAAGATGCTAAATTTTATGTTATGTGTATTTTACCGCTTTGTTTTAAGAAAAAGAAAACTAATTCACTCTTTGAGCTGAAAAGTCTGGAGACAGAACTAGACTCGAGTAGAGCTGGACCCAGGAGTTTGAATGGTGTTATCAAGGGTCTGTCTCTCTCTCTCCATTTCTCAGAAACGTTCCACAAGGTAGACCAGATGTCACCAGCAGTATGGACTCACAACCTCCTCATTTAATTACCTCTCAAAAGGGATGTTTTTTCCATATTACTATGTCAGAAAAATCTGTAAAAAACAAACAAAGCAAGACAAATGAGACCCTGTCTCTACAAATAGTAAAAAAAAATCAGCCAGGTGTGGTCATGCACACCTCCAGTCCCAGCCACTTGGGAGGCTGAGGTGAGAGGATCACTTGAGCCCGGCAGGTCGAGGCTGCAGTGAGCCAGGATTGTGCCACTGCACTCCAGCCTGGGCAACAGAGCAAGACCTCATCTCAAAAAAAAAAAAAAAAAAAAAAAAAAAAAGCTTGCATCATGGCACATTTCTGAAGCAATTGCCATGGCCAGGGTGGTGTGATTCTTATGGTTCATACCCGTTTCTTTATGCTAGAACAACGTAGAATGGGGTCCTTGGCTTAAGGTGGGATGCTGTTATTGGAAGGGAAGAGAGCTATTATAGAGTCCAGCCCAACTGAATACTTCACCTACGGGGTAGCTTTTGGAAAACTTGGGGAGTGTGCAGCATACAATTCTAGTCACCATGTAACACGATGGCATTGGGAGTTTGCATTCAAAACATTAGCTGCGCTGTAAGCCGTCTCCCCAGGACCAAGTGCTGCCACTGGATGTGCATCAGCCCCAGGAGCTGTCGCCTGCAGTCAGAGAGCCCTTCCCCTGCTGGCTTTGGCCCTGCATAGCTCATGCACAGGCTGTCATTGACGGCCCTGGGTATCACTGCTTTCTCTTATTATTCACCTTTTTCTTTCACCTAAGAGTGTAATTCTAACCCTAGAAGGCAAACTCCAGGGTAGAATTCATCAAACAGGAAGCTACAAACAGTAATTTGTGAATTGGGAGAAAACAAGCCTACTCATTAAAATTCAGCTGTGAGAAGCCTGTGGTGAGATTCCAGGTTGAAACGTCCTTCTAAAGCGGGCTTTGGGGTCGGTGGGTTTCTGCGCTCTCATTTCCTTCTTTACTTAGAGAAAGGACACGGGTGGAAATGCCATTGTCTCCCTGAAGGTAACCTGTCAGTTCTCTGTAAAGATATGGACGGACTTAGGGCACCAGTGCCAGCCATCCGCTCACCCCATCGAGAACTGTGATTTTCTGTGATGCCCGCCTGATGCTGTCTGATCCCTGCTTTGCCCTGGGTGCTCTGTGAATGGGAGTGGGAGAGGAGACTGTCCTTCCCTCATCACTGCCCACTGTAGGAGTTGTTCAAGCTTAACCTGGAAGGATCCCGCCAGAATAACTGATGAGGCAGACCCTTGAGAGGACTGGCTCAATGCCCAGTAGCCTCCCACCTTCTACAGCTTTAGAGCCTGATGTTGTGAGATTGCAGGTGGAGGTGCCCTGGTCGCAGGAAGGTGGGCCTTCCTGGAGTCTCTGAGGATGAATCATGATTGCTCCAATGCCAATCTTTTGGGCTAGGCAGTGCCTTTCCAAGCACTCCATTCTAGCCTCGGTGGTCTTCTGGCCACGAGATGTAAAGGGAAGTTTTCTGGTGTTTCAGAAACAAAGTCTTTCGTAAAGAAGTCCTTTGTACTTACTTTCTCTCTCTCTCTCTCTCTCTCTCTCTCTCTCTCTCTCTCTCTCTCTCTTTCTCTCTCTCTCTCCCTCTTTCTCTCTCTCTCTCTCTCTTTCTCTCTCTCTCTCTCTCCTTTGAATAGTGGTAAAAGAATATCATGTTAACACCTGTGGCAAGTCTCCTGGCACAATGAGAGATGAACCCCACACCTGCCAGCCTCTATACATCTTGTTCTTTGAAATAATTAAACATCTTGCTTTTTAAAGCATCTCTTGGGGCTGACTTCTGAAGCCCAAAGCGTCCATGGTAACACCAAGTGTTAGCCTCCTGGAGAAATACCTGGAACGCCTGTCTGAGGTGCAGCACTGCCATTGGCTGCTGATGTCACATAAAGTGCCCCTGGCATCAAAGAAGCCTGAATTTGTCTTTATGCCTGGAGAGCCACATACACATGACCCCTGCCTTGCAGAGCTCACAATCTTGGGTGGCAGACAATGGCACGACCTCCATGTGCTACCACAATGAGGGCAGAAAAGAGACATGACGGCTGCAGAATGAGCTCTCTGCAGGAATGACTCGGTCTTATCTCTATTTCAGAAGCCAAGTTCAATGTCAGTCACAGGGCAGTCACTCGGTAAGTAAATAGTTACTGAAATTAGCCAACAAATATTTTGAGTGTGCGCCATGCGCCAGGAGCTGTTCTAGATGCCAGTAATGCTACAGCAGACAAAGAAGGCAAAGTCCTTTGTCTCAGTCCCTTAGGGCTGCCGTAAGAAAACACCGTAGCCTGGACGGCTTATAGACAACGGAGTTTAACTTCTCACAGTTCTGGAGGCTGGCAGGTTCAAGATCAGGCCACCTGCAGCTTTAGTGTCCGGTGAAGGTGCCTTCCTGATCTGGAGGTGCTGCCTTCTCTGGGTCTTCACAAAGTGGAGTGGATGAGGCTCCCTTAGCCTCTATTATAAGGGCACCCATCCCTTTCATGAAGGCTCCACCCTGGGAACCTAATCACTTCCCAAAAGGCCCCACCTCCTAAAACCAACACCTTAGGGGTTAGGATTTCAACACGAGCTGGGATGACACAGACATTCAGACCACAGCATCCTTGCTCTGATAACGTTTAGATTTTAGTGGGGGAGACACATCAACAGATAATAGAAACTATATATGTCAATATATAGTTGATATGTAACTATAGATTAAAGGCTATGGAGAAAAACAAAGTTGAATAAAGGATAGAGAAGATAAGCAGATTCCACTTTACATGAGCCTCCCCAAGGCGTGATTTGAGTGGAGAGGGAGGTGGGGGTGAAGGCACCAGCCATGCAGACACCCGAGGGAAAGGCATTCTGGAGGAGGGAACAGTGAAACAGGGCTCAGAGGCAGGAGCGGCAGGACAGAGCCTGGACTGGATGATCGTGAATGAGGGCTGCAAAATGAGGCCAGAGAGGCAGGCGAGAGGAGCAGCACGGGGAGCAGAGCGTGCAGGACCTTACGGAAGGAACAAGAGTAGGAAACACCCCGACAGTGGCAGAGACGAGCTGTGAACCCAGGCAGGTGGGCCTCAGAGCACACACTTCTAATCCCCTCACCTCACTGCCTGACTCCCTGGAAAGCTAGGAAGATACATTTCGGCCCCTGCACCCTCTTGAAGTGTCTCCTGGTTACCTTCCAGAAGACATTCTGCTGCAGTTAAGAAAGAAATTCAGGGAAGTTTGTGCAAGAATTGTTAAGCAACCATGGATGGCCGCTGTGTGCAGAATGGCACCACAGCATGATAAGAACAAAAGAAAGATGAATTCCAGGGCACGAGGACTGGGGTCAGGAAAGTGGCCGGGATGTGATGCCCCCACCAGCCAGGAGCCTGGTACTATTAGCTCATTCTTAGCTGCTTTTTGCACAGGGGTTTTTACTTACTTGCTGGGGAACACAGTGCTGGTGAGAGACCAGGGCTCCTTCACGGGGGAGTTAGTAGGTCAGCCTCATCAAATATTGACAGGGTGGCCACGCTGAAGTCATCTTTCCCCTGCCTAAGCTCCTCTGTGCCTGGCCACTGGTCTCTCAAGGAAGCCGCAGTTACCTGTAAGAAGTTACTTAAGGAGCCATTAAGGATTTGATGGATGGGCTCTTTTGCCCTTTTGGGTTTTATTATTAACACATTCTTTTGCACCAGTGACTCTTGACCAAAGAGAAGTCTGGTTCCTATCAAGTTAGCAGTGGGGCGTTTGTATGTGTGAACGTGCATGTATGTGAAAGTGTGTGTGTGTGTGAACGTGCATGTATGTGAGTGTGTGTGTGAACGTGCATGTATGTGAATGTGTATGTGTGTGAATGTGCATGTATGTGAATGTGTGTATGCGTGTGTGTGAATGTGCATGTATGTGAATGTGTGTGCGCATGTGTATGTATGTTTGTGAACGTGCATGTATGTGAATGTGCACACGTGTACGTGTGTGTGAACGTGCATGTTTGTGAAAGTGTGTGTATGCGTGTGTGTGAACGTGCATGTATGTGAGTGTGTGTGTGTGTGTGTGTGTTACATCCACACCATTTTCCCTGCCATAGTGAAAAAGGCATGGCATCAGGGGCAATATTTCCAAGCCAGCAGTTGCCTAGGATTGTTCTAACTCTGGCGTCAGAGTACATGGGTCAACCACTCACTGTTCACTCCCTGTGTGATCCTGACCAAGTTCCTTAACCATGCTTTGTGTGGTGGTTTCTTTTTTCTTATCTGTTTAAAAAAAGAAGCATAGCAAAAGAGTCTACTCAATTAAGTTGCTAGAAGATTTCTTTTAAATAAGACAAGGAAAATGCTTAGAAGAGAGTCTGGCTGATACTAGCAATATTAATAAACGTCAGCTGTTGTTGCTACCATAGTTATGATTGGACATTCTCACAAACACAGCGGAGCCCTAATTTCAGGGCTGTGCCCTCACTTCCACAAGAACCTGGTCAGTCAGGAGCAGCAAAAAGACTTGGTTTTGTCTTCGGTTGGCCAATCTCCAGACTCAGATCACCAGGGGAGTCTCATCGGCAGAATTGTGTGTCCTCACACGTTGTGGGCTCTGCTTTGAAACTCTCCCGGACCACAGCACAATCTCTCCTCCTGATGGTTTATTCTCCCAAAATCAACTTACCATCATGCCAGTCTACATTCTGAAATAGGTAAGGCAAGCTCATAAACATTCTTCACTGTGTGCACATGCGGGCTCACAGCATCATCATCTCAGAGCAGCAGATGTATGGACGGTGTTTTCGGGGAGCGTGAGCTATTCTGGTGATCACACGGTGGTGACTTCCGCTCGCCACACTCAGTCTGCCGAGCTCTGCTTACCCTGCCTTGGAACAGTTTCTCAATGTCAGTACTATTGGTATTTGGGGGCCAGATAATTTCTGGTCAGTGTGGTGGCAAGGGAAGCTGTCCTGTGTGCTGCAGGTGTTTAGCAACATGCCTTCCCAGTCCCCACCCACTAAATACCAGTATCGCCCCCACTCCTACTCATGATAACCAGAATGCCGCTGCATTCCAGCTTGGGTGACAGAGCAAGACTCCATCTTAAAACAAAAACAAAAAACATTAAAAGAGATGTAAGAACATAACCAAATGCTATGTGTTTACCCTGTGTGGATTCTGATGGGTTCAAACCAGTTACAGAGAAACAGTATCTTTGAGATAATTAGGAAAATGTTTACGTTAGAAAATAAATTTTGTTAGGCATGATAATGGCAAAATGATGACATTTTAAAAATTCTCCCCTCCTACCCTTCAATCTGGTATTTGGCCAAACCTCATGGGAGCCAGAAGGGGAGCCATCCCTGAGTGGTTCTCTTTTCAGAGGTCAGCCTCCTAGGACATGGAGTAGGACTGAAAAGGGCAGAAGGTGGGTGGGGGTGGGGGCGTGGCAGTGGGTGGGGGTGGGCTGTGTGGCAGTGGGTGGGGGTGGGGGCATGGAGGTGGGTGGGGGTGGGGGCGTGGCAGTGGGTGGGGGTGGGGGCGTGGCAGTGGGTGGGGGTGGGGGCATGGAGGTGGGTGGGGGTGGGGTGTGTGGCAGTTGTGCAAATGGAGTCTCCCGCAGGTGTAGAGGATGCTCCCAGCCTGAGGATGATTTGATGGGAATGAAGCAGCGATTGCCATGCAAGATGTCAGGGACATTTCTCTGTAGATCACCCCTTACGGCACAGCAGCCAGCACCTCACGAGGGCTGTGCTGGTCAGTGTTTAACATCTCTGCTCCCCAGAGGAAAAAGGCCTTGATTTATAGAGATTGCCAGATTCTGTGGCAGGAAATACTCTCATCATAGCCAATTTCAGGCAACCTGACATTACTGAATATGGAGTTGAGAAGACAGTCCAATAGCACTTCTTCAGATAGTATGTTCCTCATTCCATACACATACATATGCACAAACTCAAGAGCACAGATAATATCAAAATGTCATGAAATAATGAGGAAAGTGATGAGTTTTGAGTATTTATTACCTTTGCTTCTAACAGATTCATCTGTATATTTATGATTTATATTTGAATAATTGCTGTGTTTGACAGCTAGCTTGACAAATTCCTGAAAAATATAACAGCCAAAACACCACTGGTTGGTTCACTCTGATCAGCCTGAAGTTTCAATGAAAGAAGAGAAAGGGAGGGGTAAGGAGATAGATTTGGGAGTTCTTGGGAGCACTGGTGATTGTTTTACGAACAAACATTCCTTTTGCTAAAGTTTTTGCAATAGGAGTAGCCCTCTGTTGGGGACCAGAACGGGGAAAAGTAAATAATAGAATTAGAAGTAGCAACACTGCTTAGGAAATCATACCGCTCTCGGAGCTCAGGCATTTCATGAGTTGCTGATAAGGAAGTTTCCATTAGTACCCAAGATCAAGGTAAATGGTAAAAGGCAGCAAAAGGTAATGGCCAAAGGGGGTCAGTGTCTGATAAGCTAAGCAGAAGATGAAAAAGCGCTCGGTTGGAAACACGTTTCACTGCAGCTGAAAGAGGTGAGGAGCATTTGTTCCAGATGGCCTGGCAGTGGCTGCCCGTCTTGGTCAATGAGAGAGTAGGGAGTTCTACGGGAACTCAGGGAAGAGAAGGGAAGAGAGCTGGGTTTCAGTGGCTTCCCACATACACGCATGCATGCACACACATAACTGCAGGTGCAGGCACACGTGTGCACACATGCAGGCACGTATGTGCTCATGTTCATGCACATTCACATGACTTCTCCTAAGACCTTGCAGTGGTGGCCACTGGAGTCTTTTTTATGAGCAGTCTGTGCTTCCTCATTTCCTAGGGCGTCTACTCCCTTTGACCGGGGTAGAAAGGCTGCCCTGACAGACGGTTCAAGAAAAATCGAGGGGGGATGGCACAAGTGGGCAGGAGTCTGGGTCTTAGCCCAGAAAAGGACACTGTCTCCCCCACCCCACTGGCAGCTCACCTGTACTCAGCCCATAAAGCTGCCACTGGAATACAGTGACCCTGTTGACGAGGCTCCTGTGGGCAGATGTGGAAATGGAAAGCAGCTCGTGTTGTGAAAAACGAAACCCAAGAACAGGAATTTTCAGTGTTCTTCCATATCGTCCCTGTGCAGAGGCCTGCTAATTATTCTTCCCTCCCACGTGTTGAAAGATTTCAGATACAAAGCTGCGTTTATGAAAGGAAATGTGTGTTTTAAATTGCACATTTTTGGTGCTTGCCAGAGTACTTTACACATACTAGCAGCAAGAGATGTTCTTTTAGGAGATTCATGAGCACGCATTTTCATTTGTATTTTGATATGCTTAGTTCAATGTGTATAAAGGGGAAAAAGTTGTGTTTTTTAAATTTTTTACCTACAGCTTCTTTTTGAGGAGCTATATACAACTATGTATGCAATAATAAAATGACTATATATGTAATAATAAAAACTTTAGAAAACGATAACTTTTCTAAAGTAAAAAAAGGATGAGTGGCTAAATTTTTTTAAAAATACATAATAAATCAACGATATTACAGAGAGTGTGCGGATGTGCCGACAGTGTGAGGGTGGAGCTGGAGAGCCCAAACCTGGGGAACACTGCGTGGATAGCGGAGAGCCGTCTTCCCACCGGTGAGCATCTCATCAGCCCGTGATGCCTGGCAGGCCACACTCCCTGGATGAGATGCGGGAAGCAGCAGCAATGCCCGCGCCACGTCAGGTGATATGCACACCCCGATCCCAGGCCATTGGACTTCCCTCTGAAGTGCTTTGAACTCCTGAAAACCCACAGCCCCCTTCCTTTAGAGGAAGCAGCTTTGTAGAGCTGCCGTCAGGTCAGTGGGTGGATTAAAGTCTATGAGTCTTATACTAGTGGGAGAACAAGCATGCCAGTGTGCCATGCCTTTGTATGCCATATGCACCACGTGCAAAGGGCCAGCCCTCCCCTTCTCAGTGAGAAGCTGCTCTGCACATGTGACCTGAGGCCTTCTTGTGCCATGCCCAGAGTAGAGAGCACTGGGCCAACAGGCTGAGTGCCATGGGACCCTACATCTGCTGATTCCTTCTGGGAGGCAATGACTTAGCTTCACAGCCGCTCCTCCTCCTACGGGCCAGGCCAGGGTTGGGCTGCTTTCTTATTGCCGGCTTCGTCATTTTCATGTTAGCAGCTGTATCTGTGTTCTAGGGCTGCTTGCTGTAGCAAAGTACTGCAGACTGAGGGGTTTCAAGGATACAGATTTACTCTCTCACATTCTGGAAGCTGGAAGTTAAAGATCAGGGTGGCAGGGTTGACTCCTTCTGTGGTCTGAGGGATCATCTGTCCCAGGCCCCTCTCCTGGGCAGGAGATGGCCACCTTCATGTTCCCGTGGACTTTCCCTTCTGGAGTCCATCTCCAGATTTCCCTTTTTCATAGGAACACCAGTCATTGAATTGAGCCCACTCTAGTAACCTCAATTGTAATGTGAGTACCTCTGTTAAGATCTATCTCCATATAAGGTCCCATTCTAAGACTCTGGGAGTTAGGACTTCAACATGTGGATTGGAAAAGTGGAGAGTTCAACCCATAACAACAGTAATTATCACTTTTCAGTTTGAACACACTCTGAAGATCAGATTCAGCTCCTGAAGAGACAGCCTCACAGAGGCCCAAGACCAAGTGGTACTTACCTGCCCTCTCATGCATGCTCCTGCACACATACACACACATTCACACATGCACACACATATGCTCCTTATATGTGCATGCATGTACACACACATACATGCCCCTCATCGTACACAGGCACTCACACCCCCCGGCAGGCCTGAGATGCCTCTAAGGAGAGCATTTCACAAGGAGATTGTAGCTGACCGTGAGATAGATGGCTTGCAGGGTGGAAATTAGGCTTCCTGTGTTCAAAATTTGTACTGAACATTGATTTTCCTTAAGGAACACTTCATCATCCCTGTGTTATACCCAAGCCAAGCGCATGTGGAAAAGAGGGAAAATATTTTTTGTTTTGTTTTCGTTTTAACCACTAAAAACCTGAGTAGGAGCATCCTGATCAACATGTCTTGTAGATGACATGAGCCCCGTTCAGGTAACCCAGATGGGACCGGAGGTGCCACCAGGTCCAGCCCTTGCCTGAGGCCCGTGTGGATACATTGCAACATCTAGCACAGTGCTGGGAACAGTCAGCACTCCATGCTACCTGAGAAATGTCTCCCAAGCGTCCAGCAGTAGCAGACCCACAAATTGGAAACCACTGAACTAAGGCCACCCTGGATGCAGCAGATGAAGAAGGAGAAGCATACCTGCCTGACCATCAAAAGAAGGGCTCCCCTCCATGCAGCCTGGCCGAGCAGGGGTGGCCTCACACTGCCGCAGGCCAACTTCCCTGGCATGCACCTTGAAGCCAGGCATCCTCAGCGTTTACCGCCCACTTCCGCTGTTTTTTTAAAATGCTGACTCTGGTTGCCAAACCTTTGGTCCTGGACACAAACCCTGTAACAACTAGTTCCTTGAAATTAGGAACATTCACTGCTCTCAGCGAAGAAAATACCCAGTTAACACAATCAGCCTTTTACACCTGTGCCTTTCTCCCATTTCCATGGTTCCTTCTCCTGCCCCATCCACTCTGGATGACACCAGCCACTGCACCATTTGGTGAGAATCCTCCTATGAGCATGCACTATTAAGCAGAAAGAACAATTTGTAGCTTCAGTGAAATATGAAATCTTGAGAAAAATCCAAATGCAGCAAAAGCCAATTTCAAGCCAGGTCACACTGCAAGAGGCATTTATTTCCAGCAGTAGAAGTAGAAGGTGTCCATGCTATGAAGAGGCCAGGGGCATTGCTTCCCTGCTAGGGACAATGAGGGCTTTCCCATGCTAATGCGTCTTTGATCTTTGTCCCTCAAGCAGGTCCTAGCCTCCTGGTGTTCAGACTGGCGAGTGTATTTAGAGAATCATTTAATGTAAGACACAGAGAAGTTTCTTAAGAGAAGGTGCCGGGCCGGGCGCGGTGGCTCAAGCCTTAATCCCAGCACTTTGGGAGGCCGAGGTGGGCAGATCACGAGGTCAAGTGATCGAGACCATCCTGGTCAACATGGTGAAACCCCGTCTCTACTAAAAATACAAAAAATTAGCTGGGCATGGTGGCACATGCCTGTAATCCCAGCTATGAGGCAGGAAAATTGCCTGAACCCAGGAGGCGGAGGTTGCGGTGAGCCGAGATCGCGCCATTGCACTCCAGCCTGGGTAACAAGAGCAAAACTCAGTCTCAAAAAAAAAAAAAAAAGAGAAAGAGAAGGTGGCTGTGTAGCTGTTATGCTGTTGCTGCTATGAGGGTTGGACACGCTGAGTTTGGCAGATGTTTTTCACCACCTTCTGCCAGCAGGGTTCCCTCATGGTGACCGCCTGGTAGTCACATTCTTCAGCGATGTCTAGCCTTTTAACTATTCACAAGCATGTGTCTCCTTCAGTCTGGGAGGTTAGTAGGCCGTGTGTGTGTGTGTGTGTGTGTGTGTGTGTGTGTGTGTGTGTGTAATATTTTAAGCTGCTCCTTTCATAAGACATGACCTTGCATATGTCAACTGAAGAATGATGAGCTTCTTAAATTTGGAAAGAAGAGCTTTATTTCTCATCAAGGATTGCAGCCTGCCAGGTGGCCATTCTGACAGGCTGGGAAGCGTAGCTTCCAGCCAGAAGCCAGAAACAAGACATTTGGAGATGGGAAGAACAAGACAGATATTTATGCTGAGTAAGAAGGATGAATATGCATATTCAATAAGCCATAGGAGGAGTCATGAATATTTATGGCAGGAGAAGCAGGTGCAGGCACAGCTGAGTTTCATGCCCTTTCATGGGTCCCATGTACAAAAGACGTCAGGGTTAGTGTGATCCCAGGGTGGGGTTTTCAGCCTTGTGACATCAAAAGATGAAGCAGAGGACATGAAACCCCTCACTGTGCATCCTCAAAAGATGGCCAGAACCACTCCAAGGTCGGTGGTCTCTTGTCAGGAAGGAACTTGTGGGTCGGTTGTTTTGTCAAACCACAAAAAGGGCAGGGCAGCGTCAGGCAGTATCTGGGGCAGAGCAAGTCCTTCCATATGGCTGGCTTCTGTTCAGCCCTCAGGGAGAAAGCCTAATGGCACTTAGGGAAGGAGGGGGCATAAGCAGGTGCCTCCAGCCTCCCATCCATCATGTCCAGGAACTCACTTTTCAAGGTTTTATTGGTGTCTCCTCGGCCAAGAGGGAGTCTGTTTCATCTTTTGTGGGGCTTAGGGTTGTATTTTTATTTCTTGCATGTAATTTGAAAAGTCAAGTAGTTCCGCAGAGTTTCTTGGCAAAAAACATTCTCAAAGTGTGAGACCTGTAGTGCAAGAGAACAGATCAGTGATGGGATTTGGGGAGAGTCACACGAGGGAGTTCCTCTGTGTTGAAGGAACAGTGCCACCATCTTTATTATGGTGATGGTCACTCAAATCTACACATAGGAGATTATTTCATAGAACTGTACACCAAAAAACTGCATGTGAAAATGTGTAAAACCTAACAAGGTCTGTACCTGAGTTAATAGTATGATGCCTATATCAGTTTCCTGGCTTTGACAATGAACCAGGGTTATGTATAATATTGTCATTGGGGGAAGCTGGGTGATAGGTACACGGAACTCAGTATTTTGTTGTTTTGGAACTTTTTACTTTTTTTTTTTAAGACAGTGTCTCACTTTGCTGCCCAGGCTGGAGTATATCGGTGCTATCCCAGCCCCCCTGGCCTCAAGTGATCCTGCTGCCTCAGCTTCCCCAATTGCTAGGACTACAGGCACACTCTGTCATATGGGGCTTATTATTGCTGTTGCTATTATTTTGAGACCTAGACTCACTTTTGCTGCCCAGGCTGGAGTGCAATGCCATGATCTCAGCTCACTGCAACCTCCACCTCCAGGACTCAAGCGATTCTCCTGCCTCAACCTCCTGAGTAGCTAGGATTGCAGGCCCCCACCACCATGCCTGGCTAATATTTTGGATTTTTAGTAGAGACGAGGTTTCACCATGTTGGTCAGGCTGGTCTTGAATCCCTGACCGGTGATCTGCCCACCTCAGCCTCTCAAAGTGCTGGGATTACAAGTGTGGGCCACTGCATGGGGCTAATGATTTTATTTTTTAGTAGAGACAGCATTTTATTTGGCTGTCCAGGCTGGTTTCAAACTCTTGGCCTCAAGGGATCCTCCCACCTAAGCCTCCCAAAGTTCTGGGATTACAGGTGTGAGCCCCCAAACACAGCCGCAACTTCCTCTTAATCTCAAACTATTGAACTACTTAAAAATACAGACTTATTTGCAAGTAATACTGCAGTATCCTGCCCCCTTTTACTAACTTTCCCCATGCACAGAGGCAAAATTCTTTCCTCATCTGATATTTATCGGCATATCACCAAGTAATGCACTGATATTGACACTTTTGTTTAGGCAATATCTATAAATTTCCCACTATGGAGAATTAGGATATATCTCTTTTCTCCCCCACATAAGTGCCTCCCATTTTATCTCTCCATCCTTCAAGTATAATAATCCTATTTTGTCTAGATTAATATTCAATGTTTAAAATATAAGTACATGTGCTAATCACAGTAAAATCAAGTATTAAATTTTGATTACTTTTCCTTCTCTGCATAATGAGTTCTTATCTTCCGAATTAAAAACTGATTGGGTCTTATTCTTTTTCTTGATTTTCTGTGTATTCAGCTCACATTTATCCTGAGACTCTCCACTAGTGGTCTGAATGTCCTCAAGAAACATTCATTCCACATCACATTAATTAGGAAAGCTTTTGTTTCCTGGGGAAGTCTTTGCTGGAATCTTCTCCATGTCTTGTTCTCTGGTATTATTCAGGGACCTCTCTTTGTCATCAACCTGGGATTCCTTCCACATCGCTTACATCTGGGATCTGTTCCCCTTGGCTCATGGCGTCCTTCCAGCTTCACTTTGTGGTTTGATGGGACACATGCTCAGGTGGGTTCCCAAGCCTGAGTGCAAGGAGTAAATGTTCTTAGAATGCATATATGTGGAGACACTGAGCTCACAGGGTGGATACAGAAATCTAGGTTGAAAATCATCTTCCTTTACGATATTTAAGACATTTATTATTATCTTTATTATCTTCTAGTTTGCAGAGTGGCTGTTATGATTTCTGAATTCATTCTGATGCTTTTTTCTCTCTGGAGGATTGTAGAATTGACTTCTATGTACCCCATCTTCCAAAATGTATTGATCACATGGTCTGGTGTGGATCTATTCTCATTTGTTGTGCTGATCACATAGTGGGCTCTTGCAATCTGAGAACCCACATCCTTTCATTTGGAGATATTTTCTTGAATTGCTTCATTAATGATTCCTCCTCTTTATTACATATTGAACCTCAAAGTCATCCTCACACTTTTTTCCTCCTATCTTCCACTTCTCTGTCTTTTCTCTGCTACTTAGGAAATTTCCTCAACTTTATCCATCAACCATTCGACCAACTTTACGTTTTTGCTGTATTTTAAATCTCCAAGGGCTCATTTTGTCCCTGCTGGGTGTTCTTTGTTAAGCTATTATAGTCATTTTTGCCTCATTCTTGCCTTGGTCTTTCTAGTGGCCAACCCTATTCCTGAAGCTATGAAGGGGTTGCCAGCTGCCAGCCACCTCCTTAGCACACAAGAAGACATCACTATTTCCAGGATTTTGGGAGCTATATGCCAGGAAACAAAGATGAGTACCAGATCTGTATTTCAGCACATCACGGTCTTTATATCATGTAGAGACCTTTCTTAGCGCCTAACAATGCCTGTTTGCTGGTTCATTTAAAGGAGGTGGGACTAAAAGGCCGTGAGGGGCTCAGAGCCCCTCAACAGCATTTGCTGACTTCAGGCTTCGCTGCAGGACATCTGGCTGGCAGTTTGGAGAGGCCACAACGTCAATGCCTCTTGCATTTTGGTCTTAGGATGGCAGCACTCTCTGGAATCCTGTGTTTCTCCTGGAGGGTGAAGATCCAGTCTAGGGAAACTGGCTTGGGAGTCTCAACGTTCAGCACACATGGGGTTGTGGGGTCCCTCTGTATTCAGTGTGGCATCCCCAATTCCCCACTCGCCCTGATACCCATACCTGATATGGGGTCCTGGCATCACTCTGGGCATAAGAAGGGAAGTTTACTTGCATCTGGCTGCTTCCTAAACAGACTTGTAGCCAACTCTCTTTTTTATTTCAGTCCTCATTCACTTCGATCCTGTGACTGTTATCACCAGTTCCTGAGTCTGGGAGAGTCTTTGGTAGAAACTGTGCTGGTTATTGGCTCTGCTCACTGACCGCTTGCAACTCCATTCTGAAGTTCTGCTGGCTCGTTTTTTTCCAGCTTCCACAGCTGTTGCTATGGCTGCATTTCCTCTCCCGGTCATGAGCTTATGCCTTTTTATTATTATTATTATTATTATTATTATTATTACTAGTACTAGTATTAGTGTTGAGATGGAGCCTTTCTCTGTTTCCCAGGCTGGAGTGCAGTGGCACAATCTCAGCTTGCTGCAACCTCCACCTCCCAGGTTCAAGCAATCATCTTGCCTTAGCCTCCCGAGTAGCTGAAATTATAGGCATGCACCACTATGCCTGGCTACATTTTGTATTTTTCAGAAAGACCAGTTTCACCATGTTGGCCAAACTAATCTCGAACTCCTGAGCTCAAGTGATCCACCTGCCTCGGCTTCCCAAAGTACTGGCATTGGCCGGGCTCGGTGGCTCACGCCTGTAATCAAAGCACTTTGGGAGGCCGAGGCAGGTGGATCACGAGGTCAGGAGATTGAGACCATCCTGGCCAACATAGAAAACCCCATCTCCACTAAAATACAAAAATTAGCCGGACGTGGTGGTGTGTGCCTGTAGTCACAGCTACTCAGGAGGCTGAGGCAAGAGAGTCGCTTGAATTGAAGAGGCGGAGGTTGCAGTGAGCCAAGATCACACCACTGCACTCCAGCCTGGAGACAGAGCAAGACTCCATCTCAAAAAAAAAAAAGAAAAAGAAAGTGCTGGGATTACAGGTGTGAGCCCCTGTGCCCAGCCAGCTTATGCCTTTTCAAACAGATTCTATGCTCTCCTGCGAGTGGAATTGAGGAAGATGGTGTAAGCAGATGTTTGTGCTCAAGCTGCCATTTCTCTCATCTGTTTATTGATAAGGAAACAAACAGGCTGGCTAAGTGGCATGCTGGAAACAACAGCAGCTTCGGGAGGAGCTCTCTGCCTTTTCGTGTCTGTGTTTTTTGGTTGGGTCTCTGACTTAATTTATCTTTCTTACGTGTGTACCAGGCAAGTTACATTAAGCAGGCTGGGGACTTCCCTGCGGTGATGTAACAATCACTAACATTTATTAAGTGTGTATTATTGTATGCCTGGCACTGTTCTTGTTCTAATCTCTTTCCATCTATTTAAGCATTACAACAGCTTTATAATGGGAGCTACTGTGATGGTTCTGTTTCTTGCAGAGGAGGGAGGCGAGGCATGGAGAAGTTATGCCTTGCCTAAATTCGCACAGCTAGAAAGTGGTGGATGTGTGGTGTGAACCCAGGCCCGACTTTCTTAGTACTAGTGACATGGTGGGCCCAGTGACTCTGTGTGGTGGGGCTATCAAGTGGACTGTAGGCTGTTTAGCTGTGTTTCTCCCCACTTCCCTACTGAGTAACAAAACCCGCACACACAACCACGAAAACCACAACAGTCTCCAGACACTGCCAGATGTCCCCAGCAGGGCGCAGAGCCCCCTGAGTGAGGAGACTGACCCAGGCCGGCTGATTGCACCCCTTGACAACTCTGCCCTGCAATCTCCTGGTCTAGTGACTTCCAGGGTCCTTCTTGCTCCCTGTCAGAGCCAGACAGCAAGGTCTGTGACTGCCTTATCAACAGGCAGATCCCGCCTGCCCTGCGCCGGCGTTACCACCCGGGGTGGCTTTGTCTGCCTCTCACTAGACATGAAAAAGTGGAAAAGCAGAACAGAAACTGCAGCTGGCAGCTCTGCAAAGCGGGGCGCGTTGCAAAGGCCCCACCTGTAACCCTGCGGCTCTCTCTCTCCCATGTTCCTCCCCACAGAGCCAAGGTGAAGAAGGGGGTCAACATCCTGAGTGCTCAGACCCGCGAACCCCGGCAGTGGGGCGTCAAGCAGGAGGTGGGCAGCGGCGGAAAGCACGTGACAGCCACCGTAGCCTGCCAGCGCCTGGGGTCCAGCCCGCGCAACAGGTAAGTGGTGCCCTCCCTGCAAGCCTGTGTGGTTCCTGGTGCCAGGCCCAGGCTGGCTGCTGCCTTGACTTGAACTTGCACGAGCCCCTGCTCAGAGGAGCGACTGAACCCAGGGCCCGGAAATCTGGAGGCACCGACACCCGCTGCAGGACCCCCTGCCTCTGCAGCAGGGTGGGGGTGCTCGCTCTGCAGTGCTGACGGTGGGCTTTGGAGCCGAGTGAGGTCATCCCTGCTCTGATAGTGCTTGTGCATTCTCCACGCCTGAACTGACTTTCTGGGGGCTTTGTCCTCCCTTGATTATCAGAAGATGCTTAGTTACAAAGTACTTATTTTTTCATGAAGGCTAAGATTGAGTCTTCAGTGAAAAGGAATTTAAGGGAAGAAGGTAGCAGTCAGTGGCAATAATGGAGAAGAACCTGCTGTGTGAGTCTCACTGTAGACATTCTGGTTGATTTTTTTTAAATAATTTTTTTCTGGTTATAAAAGCAATTCGTACTCATTTTACAATATGAGGAAAACATAGTTATATGAGGAGGAAAATCATACACAGATACTCTTACTACTCAAGGGTAACCCACTGATAACATGTTTCTTCATTTCCTTCCAGGGTTTTATGCCTATGTAATGCTAATATATACTAAATCTGTTTATTTCACAAATTTGGTATCATCACATATGTACACATTTTAAGGACACTACTATTTTTGCTTATATTGGAAACATTTTCTCTTGACATTAAATATTCCTCAAAACCATTCTTAATAACTTTATAATGTTCCATGAGACGGATTGAACATGCTATAAACAACCAGCCGTGCCTGTCTTTTTTACCACTGAGGCTGATTCCAAGTTGTTTTAAATTTCGACTCTTAGTTTGGATTCAGGGGGTACACATGTGGCTTTGATATGTGGGTGTGTTGCCTGGTGCTGAGGTTTGGGCATGAATGATCCCATCACTCAAGTGGTGAGCAGAGTACTCAGCAGGTAGTTTTTCAGCCTGTATTCCCTCCCCCTCTCCCCACCCTAGGAACCCCCAGTCTCTGTTGTTCCCGTCTTTCTGCCTACAGGTACCCCCTGGTTAGCTACCACTTACAAGTGAGAAGATGCAGTGTTTGGTTTTCTGTTCTTCCATTAATTTGCTTAGGGTGATGGCCTCCAGCGACATCCATGTGGCTGCAGAGGGTATGGTTCTGTTCCTTCTTGTGGCTGTGTAGTAGCCTATGGTGGATGTATACCAAACTCTCTTGATCCAGTTCGCTGTGGGTGGGTTAATTCCACGTCTTTGCTATCGTGAACGGTGCTGCAGTGAACACAGGAGTGCAGGGGCCTTTTTTGGTAGAACAGTCTGTTTCCTTTGGGATTGCTGGGTCAGATGGCAGTTCTTAGTTCTTTGAGAAATCTCCAAACTATTTTCCACAGCCACTGAACTAATTTACTTTGCTACACACAGTGTGTACATGTTTCCTGTCCTCCACCATCTCTCCAGCATCTGTTATTTTTTTTGACTTTTTAATAATCATCATTCTGACTGGAGTGAGATGGCATCTCATCATGGTTTTGATTTGCATTTCTCTGGTGATTAGTAATGTGGAACACTGTTTTCATAAGTTTGCTGGCCACTTGTATGTCTAAGATTTATTGTTATAGATAATGCAGCAGTAAACCACCTTCCACATAAATCTTTGTACACGTCTCTCTTTCCTTAAGGTGGCTTCTTAGATTCAAAAAGTGAGATTATTTTTCAAGGCTCTTGATATATTCTGCCAGTTTATTTTTCTGAAGGGATTAGTATTAAAGAAAAATATTCTATTACTGGACACATTTTCTTAAGTGACAGCTGCAAGTCACCGTAAAAAATCCTCAGAGCATCTGCTTGGTTTACAACCACACTGTTCTTTTGCCCATAGAACCCGTCCTTTGTCCTTCCTTTAACGTGTCACCAGGAAAAGAAAATCTGTTGTCTCGAACAGTTTACAAATGGAAACACCAACTCTCACCATCATTACCCCAAGAAGGATTTTTAGTGCATCTGGGAGATGAGGTCAGGGGCGAGGCTTGGGTGTCTGAATCTTTGAACTTGTGAAAAAATGGCCAGAAAGAAATGCTTCTGAGCCCCTTGTTCCAAGCAGGAGATCAGAGGCCAAATTAAATCTCCTGAATCGAATACACAGAAAGTCTAATTAACGCATAAGATTAGTGTTGATTAGGCAAATAAAAGTGAACGTGTTCATTAACAGGCGTCGAATTTATGTGTGTGAATAATTCTTCAGGTGGGAACCGGAATGAGAATCAGAGCGAGGGAGATGAGCCTCATGGCATTGAATCTTGAAGGGCTCCTGTGGCAACCCTGCCTGTTCTGAGGCTTCCGGGAGCCCCGCTTCGACTCCAGCTGTGTTTGCTGTCTCAGTGGTAAACATTGTGCGTGAGTTTTCACAGTCAGCCATCCTGAACGTTTCGGCAGACTGTGGACACGAGGAAGATCTGAATATGCAGAAATAGAGAGTAATGGCATCTGAGGCACATCAAGTGGCACTGCAGATGGTCGGGCCCAAGAAATGTGTTCGAAGAGGAGGGCAGGTGGTGGATTGGGTGGAGCCACCGCGCCCGGCCCCACTTTCACCTATAAGGGCCGTTACGGTCATGTTGGCCCCACCTGGATAATCCCAGATCATCACTCATATCACAACCCTCACTTAATTATATCTGCAAAGTCCCTTGGCCTTGTAAGGTAGCATTTCATAGGTTCTAAGGATCAGCGTGTAGAAGAACTGGGCTCCTGCTGTCTTCTTATAGCGTGGCCCCTGTCCTGTCCATTCTGACCTGAGTCTTTGAAATGCCGGGTTTGGACACCTTTGGGTACTGAGGTCAAGCCAGTGAGTGCACCTTCCAAGATTCCCAGGGCAGGGAATGACGTTCCTTCCCATGGAAGCTTTCCTGGTAGCCAGGGTGGTCTGATATCAAGATTTTTTTTATGTATAGCACTGCCATAGGCAATGGTGTCACCCTTCCTGGCTGGGTCCAGTGAAAGCAGACAGTGCCCATCAGGGGCGTGCAGGGTGTATTCTTGCTTCAAGGCGAGAGTTGCTCAGTCAAGTATCTGAAGCCTCATTGGCAGTGATCCCCACCAAGGCCATGATTTTGGCTGCCAGCAGGAGCGTCTCCGCAGGACTCTTGAGAGCCTGTGCTGTCTGGGATGGCATTCACAGGTGCAGAGAGTAGTTTGTTCCTTGCCTTTGGCTCTTGAAATACCCCTGTGAGCTTTTGCATTTAGGTGAGTCACCGATTTGAGATGTGGAAGCTGCATCTGCAGCTTAAGATCTTGGCCACATCCCCGTGTCGGCCACATCCCCTGGCTCATAAAACAGAGCACCTGGGGAGACATAAATAGTTTTGAAAGAGTGAAACTGGTCAGCCCATGGAGTGGCAGCCACACAGAGGCTTCCCTGGGCAGGTCCAGAAAGGTGGTTCTGAAAGGTTTTATGACCCCTTACCAACCATTCCCATCCGTTGCTGTTTCTTCAAAGGCACAAACTCCAAACACACAAACCAAGTCTAACTAAAAGTAGCGGTTTTGTAAACAAGCACAGCTTCAAAGCATGTCCCCTGGCCCTTACCCACATGACTACATCACCCCGAATAATCCCCAAACACAGAAACCTTCTGTGTTGGGAGATTTAGCAGGAGATCTGCCATGACAGCTGATCTGGGGAGCTGAGGAGGGAGAGAGAGGGAGGGGGAGAGAGGGAGGGGAGAGAGGGAGGGGAGAGAAGGAGGGGAGAGAGGGAGGGGAGAGAGGGAGGGGAGAGAAGGAGGGGAAGAGGGGAGCCTCAAGGGTTCTGAAAGTCATTCTAGTCCATAAGTTTCAAACAGGACCATGAATGAGTACCAGGGGCCCCACTAAACCCTACAACTGCTTGAAAATATATGGTGTGTGAGAGGCTGTGTCCAAGTACCATTCTCTTTACACCAGTTTCATTGCTCTCTTCCAATTCCTTAACTCCTATGAACTGGTCGTCCCTGAATCGAACTTGGTTGATCTATGTTTCTCATGCAAAAATAAAATTGTAGTGACATTTGCTGGGACACACAAAATCTCCGATTAGCCATAGGCCCCATTCCACCCTATTGCGTCGTATCTGGCCTCTATGCTTGTGAATTAGCTACGTGGTTTGTGAAAGTGTTTTAGTGTGAAAATCTGGTGTGTCGGTCAGCTATCTAAGGCCCCCATGATCACTTAGATCATCTCCCATCGCAAGATCCTTACCTACTCACATCTACCGATTCCCTTTGACTTATAAGATGACACATTCAGAGATTCTAGGGACCAGGATGTGGACACATTTGCCGCAATCATGCCTCATAAAAAACCACCAAAATCTCAGTGATTTCTAAGTACAGTGGCCCTCCATATGCATGAGTTCTGGATCCACAGATTCCACCAACCACAAATGGAAAATATGTTTTTAGTGGAAGGCTGTGCCTGTAATGCACATGTACAGACTTTTGTTTTCCTGTCATTATTCTCTAAACAATATGGTAGAACAGTAACTATTTACATAGCATTTACATTATGTGAGGTATGAGAAATAATCTAGAGATGATTTAAAGTATATAGGAGGATGTGCCTAGGTTATATGCAACTAGTACATTCTTTTTTTATTGCATTTTAGGTTTGGGGGTACATGTGATGAACATGCAAGATTGTTGCATAGGTACACACATGGTAGTGTGATTTGCTGCCTTCCTCCCCATCACCTATATCTGGCATTTCTCCCTATGCCATCCCCCACCAACTCCCCACCCACCACTGTCCCTCCCCTATTTCTCTCCAACAGACCCCAGTGTGTAGTGCTCCCCTCCCTGTGTCCATGTGTTCTCATTGTTCAATACCCGCCTATGAGTGAGAACATGCAGTGTTTGATTTTCTGCTCCTGTGTCAGTTTGCTGAGAATGATGGTTTCCAGGTTCATCCATGTCCCTACAAAGGACATGAACTCATCGTTTTTGATGGCTGCATAGTATTCCATGGTGTATATGTGCCACATTTTCCCTATCCAGTCTATCATCAATGGGCATTTGGGTTGGTTCCAGGTCTTTGCTATTGTAAACTGTGCTGCAATAAACATTCGTGTGCATGTGTCCTTATAGTAGAACGATTTATAATCCTATGGATATATACCCAGTAATGGGATTGCTGGGTCAAATGGAATTTCTATTTCTAGGTCCTTGAGGAGTTGCCACACTGTCTTCCACAATGGTTGAACTAATTTACACTCCCACCAACAGTGTAAAAGTGTTCCTATTTCTCCACATTCTCTCCAGCATCTGTTGTCTCCAGATTTTTTAATGATTGCCATTCTAACTGGCATGAGATGGTATCTCAGTGTAGTTTTGATTTGCATTTCTCTAGTGACCAGTGATGATGAGTATTTTTTCATGTTTGTTGGCCTCATTATCTCAATTGATGCAGAGAAGGCCTTTGACAAAATTCAACAGCCCTTTATGCTAAAAACCCTCAATAAACTAGGTATTGATGGAATGTATCTCAAAATAATAAAAGCTATATATGACAAACCAACAGCCAATATCATACTTAATGGGCAAAAACTGGAAGCATTCCCTTTGAAATCTGGAACTAGACAAGGATGCCCTCTCTCACCACTCCTATTCAATATAGTACTGGAAGTTCTAGCCAGAGCAATCAGGCAAAAAAAAGAAATAAAAGATATTCAAATAGGAAAGGAGGAAGTCAAATTGTCTCTATTTGCAGATGACATGATTGTATATCTAGAAGACTCCATCATCTCAGCCCAAAATCTCCTGAAACTGATAAGCAACTTCAGCAAAGTCTCAGGATACAAAATCAATGTGCAAAAATCACAAGCATTCCTATACACCAGTAACAGATTTAAAGAGAGCCAAATCAAGAATGAACTGTCATTCACAATTGCTACAAAGAGAATAAAATACCTAGGAATACAACTAACAAGGAACGTAAAGGACCTCTTCAAGGAGAACTACAAGCCATTGCTCAACAAAATAAGAGAGGACACAAACAGATGGAGAAACATTCCATGTTCATGGTTAGGAAGAATCAATATCGTGAAAATGGCCATACTGCTGAAAGTAATTTACAGATTCAACGCTATCCCCATCAAGCTACCAATGACCTTCTTCACAGAACTGGAAAAAAACACCTTAAACTTCATATGGAATCAAAAGAGAGCCCGCATAGCCAAGTCAATTCTAAACAAAAAGAACAAAGCAGGAGGCATCACACTACTGAACTTCAAACTGTACTACAAGGCTACAGTAATCAAAACAGCATGGTACTGGTACCAAAACAGAGGTACATTCTTTTATCTAAGGGACTTGAGCATCCATGGATGTTGTTATCTGCAAAAGGTCCATGAGCCAATACCCCTTGGGTAACGATGGATGACTATCCAACCTTTGCTCTCCTGCTCCCAGGGCTGTAGGTCAAGTGCAGTCTGGGCTGGCTAAAGGGAAGCTCAGGCGGGAGGCTGCCTCCAGGTGTGAGCTGGTCGAGCTTAACTCCAAACCTTGAGTTGAAAGTCTGTCTGTTCATGTGTGTTTGGTCCTGGGCACAGGGGCAGAGTTATTCTGGGCATGCTCTTCTCACAGCAGCTCATTATCCTCACATCTAAGACCAAAACTGGTGTCCCATCCACTGACATCCCCTTGGCCAATGTGAGTCACGAGGCCAGGATGTAGGGTGAGAAAGTCCTCCCCACCCAGACATACAGGGTGGGTGAGCAGAGGGAGTGCATGCTGCACACGGTAAAGCCATCATTCACCCCCCGGTGCGTCAAAGGGCTGCTTGGCTCAGAAAATGTTCCCTATTGCTGAAATGTTTTTGCAGTTTCCATCTGTGGGAAAAAGCTCTAGACTTCCCCTTTCCCATGTTCATTTCTTCAACAAATATTTGTCAAGTGTCTGGCGCTTGCCAGTGACCATGCTGACAATCTGTGGCCAGGAGTCTTACAGGGGGGAAGTTTGAGGAAGACATACTTGAAAACTGTCCCAGAGATGAACTCACACCTGGTGAATGATGAACCGTGCCGTGCTCAGATAGGATGAACAATGGCACTTGAGTGAGTGAGGAAAGAATCATAGGCGAGACCGACAGGGCTGGCTGTGTGCCTCGTGAGCTCCAAATGCTTTGCCTCTAACCCTCCTGTGCATCGAATCCTCCTTCAGGCATCTGAGGTAGACACAGTGAACTATGACCTCAGTTTACATGTGGGGAAATTGAGGCACCATACATTTTTCAAACTTACCCAGTAAGAGGTGCAGGTGGAATTCAAACCCAGAAGGTCTGCCTTGAAAAACAGGTCGTCCCTTGTGCTTATTCTTGTCCTAACAGGAAATACACCCAACAGGTCCCCCGTGTAGCAGACACTGCTCCACCTGGTTCCCATTAAAGTCCGTTTTACTGTTCTGTGTCCCTCAGTAGGTGTGTTCGCCAGCCAGGGCTCCCTGGACAAAATTCCACAGACTGATTGGCTTAAAAAACAGAAATTTATTTTCTCACGATCTGAACGCTGGAAAATCTAAGATCAGGTGCTGTCACGGGTAGTTTCTGGTAAGAGATCCCTTCCTGGCTGGCAGTTTGCCACCCTCTTGGCGTGTGTCCTCAGAGGGCCTTTCCTCTGTACATGGAGAGAGAAGCTCCCTGTGTCTTGTTTTGTTGTTTCTCTTTGAGACAGGGTCTCACTCTGTCACCCAGCCTGGGGCGCAGTGATATAAACAGGACTCACTGCAGCCTTGACTTCCTGGGCTCAAGCAATCCTCCTCTCTCAGCCCTCCAAGTAACTGGGACCAGGCTACTTTGCTTGTATTTTTTGTAGAGATGGGGTTTCACCATGTTGCCCAGGCTGGTCTTGAACTCCTGAGCTCAAGGGATCCACCTCCCTTAGCCTCCTAGAGTGCTGAGATTACTGATGTGAGCCACTGCGCTTGGCTTCTTCCTATAAGGACACCAGTCCTATGGGATTAGAGCCCCCCTCTTATGACTTTATTTAACCTTCACTACTGTCTCAAAAGTCTGCTCTCCAAATATAGTCACACGGGGGATAGGGGCTTTGTGAGATGAATTTTTCAGGGAACAATTCAGTCCGTAATCGTGGGGTCTGCTCTGTCACCCTGAACCTGCACCCATCACTGCAGTACCTGGGGCTGCCGCACACTTTTGTGAAGAGCCTCGAACTTCTTCCTGGGGCCCTCTTTGCAGATGATGGACGGGTGTGGAGTATGAAAGCCCAGCTCATCTCCCCCACTGCAGACAACTCTGAATTGTCAGGGACACAGCTCGACTCAGCTTCCCACAGGATCAGGCTGCAGGCTGGGGCTTTGAAGTCACACCTTCCCTTTGCTTCTTCCTGCAGTGTGAACTATTTCCCTCTCCCCTTCCCCTTTCCAGATTCTCCTGGCGGGTGGGGAGAAAGGAAACAGCATCCTTAATCAGTCACTTGCAAATGAATCCTCATCTTATGATCTGCTTCTAATGAACCCAAACTGAGACTCTCAAAAACGTTAGCGTCCCCTCCCCCAACCCCCCACTTCCTCCCCTGGTGAAATGGCCTCTTAGATGGGGAGAGAGCACTTGTTAGAAAAACTGTCAAACACGACAGCTGTTTTGATGGAGCGCCATCTCCCTGTAACCTAGAACCTCCGAAAGACCTGTGGGTTGTTAGGGTCCTGGAACCATCTGCCTGTAAACGCTCAGACCCAGGAAGACAGCTCGCACCTGGTTCCTACACACACCAAACAGCGTGGCGTTTGGTTTCCAGGCTCCCCATCACCCTGGGAGAGGTCAGAGCATTCGGCAGTCAGGCAGAGTCAGCCAACAGCCTACCAGATACACGTCGCATTCACAGGGTGCAGGGCCAGCAGAGCCATTAGCATGCTGCCCAGGTCCTTCCTGGTCAGCGCCCTGTGACGGAGGGGATCGAACATGAAGCAAACACCTCTAAGTCTGCAGGGAAGAGGCATAAAAGCACGCGGAGCACGTGCTGAAAGGCAGGAGCACATCTTCCAGTCCTCTTGGCCTGCTCCTGTTCCTTAGGAACCATCTTCTGCTTCCCCTTTTCTCTGCTTCCCCCTGATCTGCAGCTTTTTTCAAAACCAGGTGCCCTAGCGAGTCTGAGCAGCTGGGAGCTGTGAAGCCAGCAGGTCACAAAGCCTGTGAGGCTGATCTCAGCACTGGCAGGAGGGAAGAGCCGACCCTGGCTACTTTTGATTGGAACGTGCACGTTGATCTAGCAAAGGTTTCTGCCGCAAGCATTCCTGGAGCCTTACTGTAAGCTTATTCCTTCAGGGAATATGTCAAAACTGAGGTGCTTCTTTAAACTGTGAGCATACTCTGAAGTGCAGGGGGACTCCGTGCTGGCAATGCAACCCCTGAGGCCGTTGACGAGGCGGGCTCCCCAGTGGGGCTGGTGTAGGCACCCCTGCCTCCTGCACAACTTTCCGCAGAACCACGTGCACCGCCGCTGTTAGGTACTGCTCACCTTCACTTCAACTGCTTCACTGAGGCATCTCCGAAGTTCCCTTTTAGACTTTCTAGTTAAAACGCTACTGTTAACATCTCTTTCAGAAGCAAATATAGTATCTTAAAAATAGAAACTTACATAGAAAACTGTAATATTCTGTAGATTTTATAGTGCTTCACAGCACACAGAATACGACTGTGTGTATTTCGCTGTCTCTGGCACTTTATAAAATGCACTGTGTATGTTATTTCAGTAAATCTTTCTAATGGTCTCATGAACTGAGGAGTCATACCATTGGGTAGATAAAGAAAAGAATAAAGACACTCACAGGAAGTGAGCATCCAAATGAATATTTATTCAAATCATTAAAAAGTTTTATTTAAAAAATAACTTTAATGTTCACAAATAAATGGAGAGAATACCTATCAGTTGCACAAAATAAAGGTGAGCATAAACAAATACAATTAAAACATAAAAATCCTGGCCAGGAGCAGTGGCTCACGCCTGTAACTCCAGCATTTTCAGAAGCTGAAGTGGGTGGATTACCTGAGGTCAGGAGTTCAAGACCAGCCTGGCTAACATGGCGAAACCCCACCTCTATTAAAAATATAAAAATTAAGCCGTGTGTGGCGATGTGTGCCTATAATCTCAGCTACTCGGGAAGCTGAGGCAGGAGATTCGCTTGAACCTGGGAGGCAGAGTTTGCAGTGAGCCGAGATCACACCACTACACTCCAGCCTGGGCAACAGAGTGAGATTCCATCTAAAAAAACACACACACAGAAAAAAAAAAAAACCCACAAAAATCCTATTGAAGTCTAGCTAGCTAATTTTAGCAGGAAGAGGCGATGTGCTTACCTTGGAGGTTAGAAGGGGGTTAGCAGGGGTCAGGGAAGTGCTGGGGACACATCAGAGTCCAGGGGTGTCCAGCCTTTTGGCTTCCCTGGGCCACATTGGAAGAAGAATTGTCTTGGACCACACATAATATACACTAATTATAGCTGATAAGCTGGGGAAAGAATTGCAAAAACTCATAATGTTTTAATAAAGTTCACGAATTCGTGTTGGGCCACATTCAAAACTGTCCTGGGCCACACAGAGCCAATGGGCTTCAGGTTGGACAAGTTGGCAACTAGACCGAGCTGAGATTTTCTTCCACTTATCTTTTTATTAGGCTTATTTTTTTCAATGCCCTTGTTTTGCTTTCATAATCAGAAAAACATATTCAAAGAAATGTCTTTTAAACATTCCTAAGGGATGTTTTAAACATTCCTTCCCAAGGGGGAATGCAGGCTGTGAGTTGCCAGATCTCTGGATTTTTTCTAGACCTCTTGAAAATCCAGAACTCTTTCAATTTTTGAACATTTTCTTGGCTGTTTAAAATCGTATTCCACACCTTATGTAACTGTTGCCATTATTGCGTCCTGCCTTACAGAATGTATGGAAGCATTTTTATACCATTGGGGTCAGTCTGTGATGTGTTACGTCTCTTTTGGTAACTTCACGTGCCCAAAGTGCTTTGCTTGTCCTGTACTTAGTTTTTTTTCAATAATTGATTAAGTGGATGGACCTGAATTTATTTAGAAAGCTCCCTATGGTGGGGCACCTGGGTTGTTTGCTCCCAGCTTTTTAGTATAAATCAATCAGTGGCACACATTTCCGTGCTGATACGGCGCTGCCCCTAGCCCCCCTGTTCTGAATCATGGGACCCAGGGGGCTGCTGTGAGGTAGCTCTAGTCTGAGTCCCTGCTCTTCCTAACTTTATAATGCCACCCCTTCTCCCTGGCCCCCACACCCAACATAGAAATGGGGGGAAAAGCCAAAAGCTGGTACCCAGACCAGTGAAGGGGCCAGAGAAGAGGCAGGGAGCCAGGAATGCCCACAGGAGGAGAGGGAGGGGCCCTGCCCAGAACCCCTTTCACTCCCCCAATCCCACCTTGTTGCAGCTCCAGGGGCGTCTGTGCCCAGGACTGGTTACAGGCCATTTGGGAGACTTTTGCTTTAACCTCAAAGCTTCTAAAAGAATCTAAAAGGGAAACACTTTCTATCCACGTGACTCAACCTTACTCAAGGGATGCATGTTGCCTTTTGGAAACCCTTCCTGGGACACTTCCTGAGTTCCCGAGAGTGCCGCCACTGACATGCCTAATTGGACTGCATGCTGAGAGGCTGCAAAGCTAGCGGAACTCAGAGGCATCCACGTGAAATTCGAAGCCATTTAAGCAGGAGTCAGGAGTTGCAAATACAAGGGACAGGTAAAGTGGGTGGACTGTCCACGCTCTGCATGCTGCAGGAGGTGGGGAGGGTGGGGAGCTGCACCCTCTTAGAGGACACATCCATTATTTAGGCTCTAGAGCCTTCCCAAGGGGAAATGCAGGCTGTGAGTTGCCAGATCTCTGGATTTTTCTAGACCTGAAAATCCAGAACTCTTTCAATTTTTGAACATTTTCCTGGATGTTTAAAATCACTGTGCAAATCAAACACAAGGTATATTGTTCAGGAAAAAATGTTCATCAGGAAGTAAACCATGCACAAAAGTGGCCTGTTTGAGTCAAAATAATGCCTGTTTTCTTTAGGAGGTTGATTACCTGTATTGTCCAGGTACGGAGTTTGCAGCAAAACAGCTGTCGGGGAACTCGACTCTGCCTCTTTCTGAGGGACTTAAAAAGGAGACCAGCTGTTTCAGAGACTCAGCTGCCCCTCATTTTCACCACACGCTCCCTCCTCAACAGACCAAATCGCACAGACGCTCCTGTATTTCCAGCAGATGCTGTGAACACGCATCTGAGCTCCGGTTCTTACGGCTCGAAGTGTCAGCCCTAATTGGAATCTTGGTGCGTGGTGTGGAGATCCTCCTTCCCTGCTCCTCTCGTCACCCAGCTTCTAGTGTGACGAGGTGGTCTTTGGGCCGGTGTTTCCCGGGTGTTCTTGGGGGAGACTGTCTGGGATCCACGTGCTTCCACAGAACAGTGAATGGCGCCTCTGCCACTCTTCCCCCTCCCTGGAACAGCTGCTGCATCCCCCCGCTTCTTAATTCAAGAGCCAGCATCGGGCCTCAGGGACTCTCTGCTGCAGGGAAGAGAAGTAAATCAGGCAGGTAATAAAACGAGAAGGCTCTTTCCAAAAAAACCCCCAAATCATTGAAAATGGTGAATAAAACGCCCATTAGTATTCATTTAAGCAGTCTCAATTGCATACCTTATATACATAACTGTGCTCAGCTATTTGTTTTGGAGAATTCTGGAATATGAACGTGCTCATAGCTGCTTAGTGTAAACAGTTTTCAGCAGTGCTTAGAGGAATGATGTGCTAAAATAATCTGCTTTTCCCTACAGGAAATTGCTCAGACCAACTGCTTTCTGTAGGAGATATTGGAAGATTGCAAACTACCACAAACTAAAATCTCCGAATCAGTGGCATAAGCTTACATTTTGGGTCCCCTCCTAAAACAAGTTACAAGTGTCTCCCACTCCAACCACCCACAACTTACAGCAGGCTTCTGGGAGCTTCTGTAGTAGGGTGATTTTTTTTAATTGCATTTTAGGTTTTGGGGTACACGTGAAGAACATGCAAGATTGTTGCATAGGTACACACATGGCAGTGTGGTTTTCTGCCTTCCATCCCCTCGCCTGTATCTGTCATTTCTCCCCATGCTATCTCTTCCCGCCTCCCCACCCCCCCATCCCTCCCCCATTTCCCCCCAACGGACCCCAGTGTGTAGTGCTCCCCTCCCTGTGTCCATGTGTTCTCATTGTTCAACACCCGCCTATGAGTGAGAACATGTGGTGTTTGATTTTCTGCTCTTGTGTCAGCTTGCTGAGAATGATGGTTTCCAGGTTCATCCATGTCCCTACAAAGGACGTGAACTCATCGTTTTTGATGGCTGCATAATATTCCATGGTGTATATGTAGCAGGGTGATTTATTGATACACAAGTTGTGTGGGTCTCTATAAACTGCCCCCCTTCCCTCCGTCAGCAGGTGCCAGGCCTTTGGCTGCCTGGGCTCCATGGAGGATCCTGGCAAATGTTAAAGCCCATAGTCATTGAGGTTATTGTTGTTGCCTCCTTTTTTTTTTTTCTCTGTCACCCAGGCTGGAGTGAAGTGGCACAATCACAGCTCACTGCACCCTCAGCTTCCTGGGCTCAGGTGATCCTCCCACATCAGTCTCTTGAGTAGCTGGGACTACACGTGTGCACCACCACACCTGGCTAACTTTCGCATTTTTTGTGGAAACAGGGACTCATTGTGTTGCCCAGTCTGGTCTCAAACTCCTGGGCTCAGGTGATCCTCCCACCTCGGCCTCCCAAAGTGCTGGAGTCACAGGCATGAGCCACTGCACCTGGCCAGAGTTGCTGGCCATATGTAGATCCCAAACTCTTCCAAGAGAATTTGCTGGAAGCACTGGGGTGCTGAGTGGAGAGTGGGGGAGAGGAACAGTTGAGGAGAGGCTGGGAAAGAGCCTGAAAGAAGATTTTGCTGGAGACTGAAGGGCCAGGTCTGGCATCCCAAGCCTCGATTCGATGTCTGAAATGGTGAAGGAGCTTCTTCATTGCTTGGTGCTGCTTCAGAATGCAAGCCCCATGGTTTATCATCTCATGAAGACTACCTACCATGGAGGAGATTAATTTTCCTCAAGGAAGTCAGGAGGTGTCTACAGAGGAGGCATAGATGCTGGGTGGCGAAAGCTGATGTGGAGGGCATGGCGTCCCTGAGAACCTGCGTGGTGTCACGGCGTCGGTTTTCCCACACCATCACCCGTTGCCCCTATACAATGAGTATGAATATGATCCGTTTTCAAATTATGGCACTGTGTGTTATAGGTTGCATTTTTTTTCAGAAATATTCGAAGGGACATACTCCCCATGACCCCAGCTCACATGCTCTGCTGGAACCTCCCTACTCTCCCATGAAGAAGTGGTGACTTTGTCTCTTCCCCTTGGAACCAGGTGGGCTGTAGTGACTGGTCGACTCATAGTGCTGAGTGGAAGTGATGCTATGTAACTTTAAAGCTAAGTCATAAAAGTGCCCTGCACCAATATGCAGGGAGTCCTACTGTCCAGAGCCACCATGCTGTGAGGGAGCCCAACTATCCCATGTGGAAAGGCCACAAGGAGGACCCCCAAGCCTTGTGAATGGAGGATGCTGTCCAGCTGCCCCTGGCTTCTCCAGCCACTGTCCGACAGCAACTGCATAAGAGACCCAAGCGAAAGACACCCAGCTAAGCCCTTCCAGGATTCTTGATTCACAGAAACAACAAGAAACAATAAAATGATTGCTTTTGTGTTATGCCACTACATTTTGGGGTGAGTTGTTGTATAGCAGCATAAAAATGAAAAACAGGGGAACTCAGAGGAATTCAACTATTTGCCAAATCCACACAGCTACTAAGAACCAGTGTCAATATTTTAATCCTCTTCTGTCTGGTTCTAAACATCCCTGCTTCTCCCACAAAAAGGAAGTGATTCCTAAGCAAAGAGATGTTGACAGGCTTGTCTTCTTACACCAAGGGACCCTTCCCACTTCCCAGCCAAGCATCACCTCTGGCAGCTTATTTCTTTTCTTTCTGCACCCACGCCTCATTTAAGGTCTTTTATGACCAGAATGAGTAGTTTCTGCTTTCTTTATTCCCATCACAGTCTGACATGTGATCCCCAGTCAAAACTGAAAATGTATAAAACAAATCTATATCTCAGCATCTGTCCTGAAATGATTTATTGTATCAAGTTAACAAGTCTCTCAAGCTCTTGCCAGCCCAGTAATTAGCTTTAGGGGAAGGCTGGGAAGCTGATACTCTGGCCTCTGACACAGAGCAGGTGCATTTCAGAACTAGTGTCTGGCCTTAGAGACCCTGCCTTACCAGGAGGCACAGGTGAGGTCCTCTCCCTGAAGCCTTGCCTCCATTACTGGTCCTCAGAGAGCAAACTGGACACTAGAACAGGGTTGTGGGGCTGCATTTCTAATACCCTCAAGGCCCGGTGTGTCTCGGAGAACATAGTCACCATCTTCCCAGCCGCCACTGAGCCACGTGCCATGCAAGGTTCATCCACTTTGAAAAACCCTTCAGATTTCACAGACTTTTGTTATCGAGGCTGCTTCTCATACCTGGTTGATCTTCATAAGAGAGTGGGAAACGGCAGTAGAAGTGAGCAGTTGCTCATTTTTTTTTTAATTTAATGGATTTTTTTTCTGCATCAGAAGTGAAGTTTTTGCTCACATGGTGCCCATATTTCAAGTATTCTACAAAGTAATATGGCGCCACAAATAACAACATGGTCTCTTGAGCCAGCCCGGCAACTTGGATCCGCATTTTGGCTCTTCTGATTGGAAGTTGTATGGTTTTGTAGACATTAATCAGTCTCCTTGGGTCTTATATGAAAATTAGGTGATAACTAGTAATACTACCTTTGCTGAGGAGTGTTCGTGAAGATTAAATGGATTAATCTATTGGGGGGGGTACCCATCTGAACCTCGTGGAGTGTTAGTTGTGTTGTCTATGGAAGAAGGACTCCTTGAGTTCTTCCTGACGCTTTTTACACAGTGGTGCAGAATGTCTTGCATTATAATTGTGACAGAGGCACAGCACTCTCTTCCTGTGGTGGCTGGAATGGTTTGGCTGTGTCCCTGCCCAAATCTTATCTTGAATTGTAGCTCCCATAATCCCCTCATGTCATGGGAGGGACTCTGTGGGAGATAATTGAATCATGTATCTGGGTTTTTCCTGTGCTGTTCTCATGAGAGTGAATAAGTCTCATGAGATTCGATTGTTGTATAAAAGGCAGTTCCCCTGCACATGCTCTCTCTTGCCTGCCACCATGTAAGACATGACTTGGCTGCTCCTTTACCTTCCACCATGATTGTGAGGCCTCCCCAACTATACTGAACTGTAAGTCAATGAAACCTCTTTCCTTTATACATTACCCCATCTTGGGTATGTCTTTATTAGAAGCATGGATCAGACTAATACAGTGGAACATGCCCATCACTGAGTCATGGTGCCCTGCTGACTCTGATCCACTCCAAATTCCCACTGGAAGCTCTATCCTGTCCACCTCCCTCTTCCTTTTAGAGGCTGGTTGGCTCTGGCCTTTACTCCCAGGCTCAGGGCAACCTGTAGGTAAAAGAGAGGGTAGTGCCCCATCGTAGGGCACCTGGTGGTTGAGTATTTTTTGCTTTGACTATTTATAAGCCAACACTAAACGTTCTAGGCTTGTTGCAATTTATTACCTTCCTAAGGTGTATTTCCCATGTTCCTGCTTTTATTGTTTTTTTAATCTTGATTTATTTGGGGTAACAGGTAATACATTTATATAGTTCCAAACTCAAAAAGTATACAGACTTACATGCAAATATCTATTTCTTCCTCCAGCCACTCAGTGCAAGCCCCTAAAGGAATATTTGCTGAATGATTGGATGGATGAATGAATGATGCTTGTGATGATACATTGAATTAGAGCCTGTTGTCCCATTGTACATATAAAGGAAGAGGCTCGAACCATCTCTTTGTGCTGACACAAGGGCACCCTAGGAGTCAGTGATGGGGCCCCAAGGTTTTGGAGGGGAATGCAAGCAAAAACCAAAGCTACTGCCATGCCTCGTGCCTTCTTCTACCCCAGACCTCCCCTCCAGCTCTGCTCCTCTCAACAGCTGTGATAAAGTCAGGGGGAGGATTTATTGTTCACACAGTGAGGAATGGATGAAGCAAAGTTTTTATGTGAATGTTGTACTAGGCACTGCTGGACATACAAACATTTTGTTAAGATAGCATTCCAGTTGGCAATAACTTCACAGCTTTGCCCAAGCTTGAAATTTGCTAATCATAAGGAAATAGAGAGCTTCTCCATCTTTATTCTTCATGCCAGGCTGCCACTCAGAAATCAGAGGCTTGCAGGGAGCAGGAAGGCTCGGGCTGTTCTCCTGAAAGCTTGAGAATGGAAGAGTCTTCACGTGTTGCCTTCTGCTTCCTTGTTAAACCTTCCCAGTTAGGGATCTTCTGACTGTATCAGCCTGATTTGAAGGTCTTAGAGGAAGCCCCTGAACTTTTGTATTTATATGCATTAATCAAATAATTACTGTGTGCCTTCTAAGCAGTGGGCATTATCGGGTTCATTCAGTCTGGACCTTGACCGTGTGGACTTCATCGTTGGTTAGTAAAGATGCCCACCAAAAGGGGCATCTGCCAGTTGCAGCCATGGCAAATGCCATGAAGAGGAGGTGTGCCGTGTTAAAGAACCCACGTGAAGAAGTGCATGATTCAGGAATGGGGGTCAACTGCTTGCAAAAGAGACTTTGTTTAAAGTGGTATGAATCTCAGAAACATTATTTTTTCTTCCCCATAGAGATCCAAAGGGGTTTGGTGCCTCTGCTCTGCAATGCCATCAGAAGTCCAGTCTCTTTTTCTGGTACCCCTGGAGGCTGCCCTTACTGATACGATTCAATATGGTGTGCTAGTACTTGGAAGCCCAGCCAATGGGAGGGTGGAGGGCAAGTGAGGGCGGTGGAGCAGAGAAGAGATGGGTGGGGTGTTGGGGAAGTGGTTCAGGAAGATACCATCAACCCCCTAGACTATCCCAATAGCCTCAAGTAAAGATCCAGTGTGCATCTACCTTCCCGCCACCGTCTACCTGTAACCACAGCCTCCGCAAAACTGGGACCTCCTCTCTCTGTCCTCTGTCGCTTTGCACAAGCCCGTGTTGCCTGGCACCAAGCACTCTGAAATGACTCCCAAGCCCCTTAAGGTGGCAAAATACTTGAGGTTGTGGTCCAGGAGAAGACATAGCAACACCTACTTTTTTTGAAGCAGTCTGAAAAGAGACAGTCTCTTAACACAGAGAGATTATCTTAATAAATTTAAATTGGCCCTTCAGACCTCTCATTCAGTTCTCTTCTCAAAGACGTCGTGACAGGTTACTCGGTAAGGCTGCTCTCCAGGCAGCCTTATAAGTTTTTTTTTTTCTTTCTGTTTTCAGCATCACATTAATTCTTTATAAGTGGTCCTTATTATTCCCTACTTGTTCCGTCTCCAGTGCAGTATTTTCTCACCAGCGGTGTGTAAACTAGGCTGGCTAAATGGCAAAGACGCCTCATCCATCATGCCTTTAATTTCCCCACCTTGGGAGGAAGTGCTGCAGCTGAAGTGTAGGATGAAAGCAAATCACCTTAATACTTCTCTGGCTGCTTGGGCTGAGGCTCTGCATGCCTCACCTTCCTACCACCGAGCAGACAAGGACAAGCAACTACCTTAATTCCCCAGTGGTCACCACTGTCACAATGAGGTGGGGTGTAGATTGATTAGGATAAAGGAATCAGCGTCCGTGTCAGCAGCCCCCCAATCTGGTTCAGCAACATAGAGCAGATTCCTCTCTTGTTTGCGTGTTTGAGTTCTGGCAGCAGCTTCCACTCTGCAAAGGTGACAGGTACCCAGACTCCTGCCAGCTTGTGGCTCCATCACCCCAAAATGTTGCCACAGTCAATGCGGTCCAAGAGAGCTCATCACCACCATGAACTCCAGCCAGGGGGAGGGACAGAAGGGAAGCCAGGAGCCCGCTGCTTTCTTTTAAATGCAGACACCAGAAGCTTTTGACCCAGAAGCTCTATGTCATGTCTCATGACAGAACAGGCACACAAAGCTGTGCCTAGCTGCAAGGGAAGCAAGGAAATGTCATTTCATATCCTAGTTAATTACGTGCCATGCCCAAAGGGCACAGGGGAAGAAGCGGACAGCTGATAGTCTCTACTCAAATTCAAGTACAAATCCGAAAATACTCAGAGTATGAATGTTGAAGGAAATCCAACGTGAGTCCTCTGAAGCAGAGGAACATCTAGGAGACAGACAGAAGATCCAGAGCCTTGGCAGGCCCTGGAGGCCAGTCTGGAGGAGGTCATCCCGACAGAAAGGTGAGGGCGTGGCTGCAAAGGACAGAAGTGGGCTTTTAAAAGTTTTCAGGCCAGGCACGGTGGCTCACGCCTGTAATATCAGCACTTTGGGAGGCTGAGGTAGGCAAATCATGGGCTGAGGCCAGCCTGGCCAATATGGTGAAACTCTGTCTCTACTAAAAAAAAAAAAAAAATACAAAAATTAGCTGGGTGTGGCACGCACATGTAGTCCCAGCTACTCAGGAGGCTGAGCCAGAAAAATCACTTGAACCTGGAAGGCAGGGGTTGCAGTGAGCTGGGATTGCGCCACTGAACTCCAAGTCTGGGCAACAGAACAAGACTCTGTCTCAAAAAAAAAGAAAAAAAAAATATCTATCACATGAGCAAGAACCAGGAAAGCATGGACAACTGGCCAGCAGAGAGACTAATATTTAAGGCAACCATTGCTGCAAGCCAAGGACTCCTGTTTGCTCCCTGGAATGGTAAAGATAATGATGACACGATCATCAGATGTCCCCCATCAGCAGAGCAGCTGCTGTTTTCATAGACTGTGCCATGCACTCTCAGGCAAGTCTGGGTCTGATGTGATTGAGTTTAGGCAGTGTACATTCCTGGAAAAATCACTCTGCAGACCTCAGACTTCTCACCCATAAAATGGGGATATTAGATTGTTGTGGGGGTGACAAATGATGTAAAATTGTGACAAGCTTAGAACCATGCTTGACGCTTAGCAAACGCTCAGTAAATATTGTCTTTTGTCTTAGTTCATTTGAGCTGCTCAAACAAAAATATCGTAGACTGGGCGGCTTCATCCACTTATGCCTGGGGTTGTGATATTTTGAATTTTTGCAGTCAGACCTTGGCAATGACCTTGAGCGGTAGGATATAAATAATGCCCACATGCTTAGCGTTCCGATAAAGGAACACTAGGTATAAATGGCTACACCTTTGTTTCTCAAAGTTGCGGAGGCTGGGAAACCCAAGATGGAGGCACCGCAGACCTGTTGTCTGAGGAGGGACTACTTTCTCCTTGTACGCCATATGACAGAGAGTGTGCTCCAGGCTCTTTATCTTCTAGAAGGACATTAGTCCCATCAGGGGGTTCTATGCTCAAGATCTCATCTAAACCTACTCAGCTCCAGAAGGCCCCACCTCTCAATACAATTGCATTGGGGTTAGGGTTTCAACATATGAATTTCAGGGGGCACAGATATGCAGGCCACCACACTTTTATAATCATTGTTATTTCTCGTGGCCTTGCAAAGAAGTCAGTGAGGAGAGGTTTCAGCCATCACAGTGTCATCCCCAGGAGTGCCCCCCACGCCAGCGTGAATTCCAGTACAAATGGTGCTGCCCGGCCAGGGCCGTTCAGGGCCAGCTTTCTATCCAGCCGTGCCCTATGCCAACCCCACGCTGCTGTGCAGGAATTCCAGTTCAACCAGGATGATTTCTGATTCTAACATCGACCCTGAAATACGGATATGATGAGTCCCATATTCCAGAAAACAGTGTAAGTGCAGTGATGGGGCTGAGAGAGAAGATCTGCCATTTGAAATCAGCTCTGCCACTTACATCTCGAGCAACTCAGGGAAGACACTTCTCTGGCCTCATTTTCCTTATTTCTCCAAGGGAGCTTGTATTTCTCACTTCATGAGGTCGCTCTCAAGAGCAAATGATTTAACAAATGCCACATACTTGGCCCAAAATGAGAGCTGCTGATATTAGAGAAGCCAGGGTTTCTTGTTTGTGGGAGGCAGCTTCTGGAGCGGTCTCCAGGGAGCCCCCCTTGCTGGTATTCATGCCCTTACGCAATAATGTCCCTTTCCCTGGGCTAGACTGTCAATGCTCTTAACCAATATTATAGGATATTGTTATGGAGAATGGGCTGAGAAAGGTAATAATTATTATAACTCATTAATAAAAAAATTATGGGATATCTAACTAACCAACAGTGATATGCCACTCCCATGATTAGAAGGCAAAGCCTGGGGCTTATGTGTTACTAGCAGACTCCATTGTCTTCTTAGCCTGTGGACTGGCAAAGCCCACCTGGTAGAGAACTGAAGGTGGTCTGCAGCCAAACGTCAAGGAGGAACCGAAGCGGCCAGTCTAGTAGCCCATGGTGAACAGAATCCTCTCAACAGCCACATGGTCTTGGAAGCAGATGCTTCTCTGACTGAGCCTCCATAAGACCCCAGCCTCTTTTATCACCTGGACTTCAGACTGAGAGACCCTGAGGCAGAGGACAGATCTAAGCCTTTCAGGATTCCTAAACCACAGAAACTTTGAGATGACAAATGTGTGTTGTTTTAAAACACAAATATTAGGGTAAACTTGTTTCACAGAAATACATAACTCACAGTACTCTTACAGACGACCTACAATTGCCGTATTAAATCCTTGGTATTAAAAAATAGTAAATAGGGAAATATAAGTATGGTATAAAAAGTCCTTCCTGTCTTTATGGAACTTTATAATTTGCAGAAACCATCTTCGTGGATATCATTTCATCATCATCATAAACCTTTGAGAGCTGGGCAGGGTGGTGGGCATTCATGTCACAGGTGAAGAAACTGAGATTTATAGTGCATTAAAAGTAATTCATCTGAAACCACCTAGCAGATTAGAAGAAACAAATAGTATTCTATCTCCAAAATGCTATATTCTTTCCGAGAAATTCACTACCTTTTGGAGGATTATTTTTTCCACATCTCAGCATAAATGCCTTAATTTGACTCTTAAGAACTACATGAAGGTCAGTAACATAATATAATCTAAATAGTTAAAAAAAATTTTTTTTGAAACAAAATCTCACTCTATTACTCAGGCTGGAGTGCATTGGCACATGGCTCATTGCAACCTCCGCCACCTGGGTTCAAGCAATTCTCCTGCCTCAGCCTTCCGAGTAGCTGGGATTACAGGCACATGCCACCATGCCCAGCTGATTTTTGTATTTTTAGCAGAAACTGGGTTTTGCCATGATGGCCAGGCTGGTCTTGAGTCTGTGGCCTCAAACAATCCATCTGCCTCAGCTTCCCAAAGTGCTAGGATTACAGGCATGAGTCATCACACCCAGCCAAAAAAAATTTTTTTTAATCAATAGTTGCCCGTACCTTTCAGATTCCCTTACATTCTAGGCTTTCAGATTAAAGAATGCTACCGAAGAAGATAGCATGAGGATGAATATAGGTCTAATACAGAAAAAATAATTGGCGTTTTGTGTGCATATTTCTGACAACCTGTATTGTTTGGGGGAGGTTTTCCTAAAGAACTGACTGACTTTTTGGACCCGAGAGTGTTATTTCTTGGCTCATTTTATTTGAATGCATTGGGTTGATTCAGCCATTACCTGACAATGTGAAACGTTGTGTTTAGCCCTGTATCGATTGCAGCCACACCCCAGGGGGGAAGACCCTGGCTGCTGGTATTCGCTTTGTTTTTCTCAGTCTAGAGCATGTCAAACTGACAGGAAACGCCTATGAAATTACTTCTGAGTTTGAATGAAGAGTGAGGCTGCCCTTGCCTGAGATTGATGTCTTTGATGGACTCTTCCATCAGAGGAGCAATGGGTGGATAAAGAGCCGCATTCTCAGCCACGCTGCCTCATCACGTAGTGAGTGGTGTGTGGTGCCTCGGAGCTCGGGCTCGGGAAAGACCGCCGGGGTTCAGCTTCCAACATTCAACTTAATAACTGAAATTTAACAAGTTCCTAAACTCTATGTCTAGGTTTTCTCATCTTTAAAACAGTGACGACATTCATAGCGTCCTCCTACAGTTATTTTGAAAATTAAATTAATGTGCTTCTAAGGGGTTGGGAAGCGTGAAGCATTATCACTGTGCTTAATGTTGTTATAGTTGTGGTTATTGGGTTGCTTTAAAATGTTTAAAGGATCCTCACTGCTAGAAACTTGGGAGCAAAATACCAAATGGATGCATCATTTTGAAAGAGCAAATTCAGTGTATTGACCCTTTAGAAAACATCCCAACCCAATTTCAAGTTTTCCAGGACCACTCGAGAATAGCTAGTCCTCGAAGACCCCATGCAAATCAGAACATAGTCTCTCCTTCAAGGGCATTCCACACAGATGTCTTTATCCAAAAAGACCATTTCAATGCAAGAGAAAGAAGAGCCAACCCAAACTGAATTGGGAAAAAGAACCTAGCAAGCTAGGAGTAAGCTCGAATTCCACTCAAGAGGATTTCGTAGTTCAATGGATGTCACCAGATGACTGGTTAATAGTACTGTATTGTTTACTTGGAAATTTGCTAAGAAAGATCCTAAGTGTCCACACACCCACAGACACACACACACACACCACAGGTAACTATGGTAGGTGTAGATGTGATTACAGTAATCATTTCACAATGAGTATATATATCCAGTCCTCATGTCATATGCCTTCAATTAATATAAGTTGTCTTTGTCAGTATATCTCAGTAAAGCTGAGGAAAAAGATGCCACTGGAAAGTGGCCTCCTCCACTTTAAGGTGCTGTGGTTTCTTTCTGCTTTCCTCCACTGGAGCCATTCTCACACTTCACGTGGCAAGATGATGGGCAGACCACCTCCAGCCCCTGAACCTTCCAAGCTCCAGTCCAGCAGGGCAGAAAGAAAGCAGCTCTGTTCCTGTGGCCACACTGAAGTTCTGAAGCCCAGTCTGCTGTTCAGGTTCAAGGCTACAAGGCCTGTCTGAACGAGATGCAATGCCTTGTGCGTGGCGTGCTTCGAGTCATGAAACCTGTACCACGTGCCACACTGTGGGAGCCCCATCTCGGCCACACGGCCTGGAAGGACAGATGAGAGAACCGCTAAGTTACACGATGCAGGAGCTGGTGTCCATTACGCAGCCCTTCCTGAGAGACAGGTCTCATGCAGAGACATTTCCTGCTGGCCTCCTCCACTGTGCCGAGGTGTGCAGATGGGTTTGTGATTTAGGGAATAAATGATGCCAGTGGTACATTTACTAAACAGTGTGGTTGCTTCGTTTCTGTTCAAAAACACCTCTTAATAATGTCATCTTGCCTTAAAGAAGGGAGCGGTTCTGTCTTACTTACAGACCAAATGCTTTTTATGGTGCCCCTCAACAATGAAGACCTTCAGAGGCAGCCGAAGGATATGAAACTGGAAAAAAAATCACAGATGTGCCTGGCAGCGAGGAGGTGTTCTCCTCCTGGCTTCACTCCAACAGCTTTAGTATTTATGCTCACACCTTGTTCTACAAAGGATTTTCAACCATTTACCATACTGCATCCAATATAGGAAGCCAAAACCGATGTCAAATAAATAATCATAGCAAACACCCCCTGCTTGCCACGGACCAGGCATTATTCTAAGCGCTTTTCGCAGGCTTGTTTGGTCTTGGCCTCCCTGTGAAGTGGGCGTTGTTAGCATCTGTGCTTTACAGATGCTGAAACCGAAGTACAGAGTGTTTCAGAAGCGCTCCAAGGTCACACAGCTGGCAAGCAGCAGAGAGGGGATTTCAACTGGCTCAGAATCGGATACGGAGAGAATGAAGGTGGGAAGGTGAGGTCAAGCCAGGCGTGAGGGGGGCGCACAAAACAGGTGTCAGGAAACCCTGAGCCCATCTCTTGGCTTTCTACTAACAAGATCCAAAGTGCCCATCTCTCAGAAACAATCTGCCCAGTGAAAAACACAGTCAGTGTGAAGCCAGAAAAGGATTGCTACTGTGGGTTCTTTTATGCAATATTTACTTCATTCATTCATTTGAAAATATTGACTGTGGCGATTCCTCAAGGACCTAGAAATAGAAATTCCATTTGACCCAGCAATCCCATTACTGTATATATAGCCAAAGGATTATAAATCATTCTGCTATAAAGACACATGCACACGTATGTTCATTGCAGCACTGTTTACAATAGCAAAGACCTGGGACCAACCCAAATGCCCATCGAAGATAGACTGGACAGGGAAAATGTGTCACATATATACCATGGAATACTAGGCAGCCATAAAAAATGATGAGTTCGTGTCCTTTGTAGCGACATGGATGAATCTGGAAACCATCATTCTCAGCAAACTGACACAAGAACAGAAAATCATATACTGTATGTTCTCACTCACAGGAAAGTGTTGAACAATGAGAACACACAGACACAGGGAGAGGAGCATCACACACTGGGGTCTGTTGGGGGGACTAGGGGAGGGACAGCAGGAGGTAGGGAGTTTGGGGAGGGACAACATGGGGAGAAATGCCAGATGCAGGTGACGGGGGATGGAGGCAGCGAGCCACATTGCCATGTGTGCACCCCTGCAACAATCCTGCATGATCTGCATGTGTACCCCAGAGCCTAAAGTACAATAAAATATATATATATACACACACACACACACACACACACACACACACACACGTACATACTGCGATCCTTCTCTGCACGGGGCAGACACTCTTCTAGGACTGAGTGACTAAAGAGACTGAGGCCCTACTCTCCTGTGGCTTCCAGTCTGGAGAGGAGAGAGGACAGGTAGGCATGTGACCTGCTGGGTGAGGACACATTCCATGAGGGATATTGAAGCAGGCGAGCGAGGGCATGCTGAGTTTGAGTGGTCAGCTCAGTTCTCTGAGGAGGTGACATTTGACACCTGAATAGGAAGGGCATGAGCGCAGGCAGAAGGCACAGTCAGCTGAGTTTGGGGCAAACTGGGGGCCTCCAGTGTCCAGTAGGGCTGGAGCAGGATGCCTGAGGGGACAATGGTGGTGATTAAGGTCAGAGAGGGAAGCAGGGGCCAGTTATCATTTTTTCAATCTGAGCAAACATACCTGGGTCTGACAGCCTTCCTCAGTCTCCTTCCTGCAGCAAAAATCAGGTCCAAGTATGTTTTTTACTCTGCCTTTCTTACGAAGACAGATGTTAAAACACTAATGAGCTCTTAAATGTTGAAAAAGGAAAAAGTGCTTTCACCTACCACAGCAGATGTATTACAGTGGACAGATTTTCTAACCAAGGAGTGAAGAGTACAGGAAGGGAGGGGAGGGGAAGAAAGAAAAAGAAAAGAAAGCACAATTTACATTTTCCATTTATACCATCAGCTTTTTATTAACCAGGTGACATGAAGACAGAGCTGACAATAGAGCGGCTTGTGGAGAGAGCAGTAAAACCTGACAGGTAATTTGGTAAATCAAGACAGTCAGCAAACATCTGTTGAGGATGATAATATTCAACGGGTTTCATTGTTTCTATGAAAACTTAGCCACACTGGGCTTGGATTAATTTTTCATTGTCTCCAGTTGAACGAGGGTTGCTTACACAGCTACCTCAGAGAAAGCCCTGATCGCATCCCATCTTTTGCCAAAATCATAAAATGCTGAAAAAGAAGAAATTAAGTAAAATTAAAAAACCAACCTCAGATAGATTTAAGTCTCCTCTGGTCTCCAAGGCCCTGGACTCTTTCTTTCTTCACCGTATTTTCTTTGCTCACTTTTGATGCTCTTTTATTATCATGCTGTTAACGTGAGAAGTGAAAAGAAAGATGGAGAATAAACACCAGACATATTAGGAAAAATATGAAAAAGCGTATAACGCACCGTGGATACAGCTGGGGTTATCTTCTCATCTTAGAGACCTTAGCACCAGAGAGGAGTGGAAAAGTAAAAGAGAGAATTCAAGGACTGAAAAATACCCACACCTCCCCACCACACACACACACACTGGTCACATTAAGAAAAGATGCAAGACACATTCTGACACTTAGCTGGCACAGCCACTGGGGATGTGCTTTCTGTAGTCAGTTTCTTTTCCAAATAATTCACAACACGCGAGTGCATTCGTGGGCCTTTACAAATCTTGTTTTGACATGTATGTCAGAGAAAAACTGCTCTAATGAATGGGTCTTGGGTTAGACTTCATTCCAGAATTTGGTTGGTGTTTCCCTTCTCTTACGCATTCACTGCTCTAATGGGTGTTTTTACTAATGCTGTGAACAAAAACCAGATTGCAGAGGCCTAACAAAGCTGGGCTTTTTCTTTTCCTTTGACCCAGCATGAAGTTCAGAGGTTAGGGTTAGGCTGGGGCTGGCTCCGTGTCTCCACAAAGCCACCAGGGGACCCAGGCTCCTTTTCTCTTTCTGCTCTGCCATCTTTGGCATGTGGCGGCTTTTCTCATGTTTACAGGATGACAGCTATACCCACAGGCATCTTATTTGTGTTCCAGGTAGATCAAATGGAGGAAGATTTATGGCTAAGGCAATAAATAGGCAAAGGCTGGCTCGTTTGTCTCTTTGTGTAAGAAAAACAATAGCTTCCTTGGAAGTCCAGCCAGTAGACATCTTCTATCTCATGGCTGATGAGATCTGTGTAGCCAGCTGCTCCTAGCAGTAAGTCTGGGAAAGTTAATATTTTCACTTGGTCACATCACCACCCTGACAATTCAAGACTGTGTTAGCAAGAAAGAAGAAAAGGATGGATGTCAGAGAAGCAACCAGCAGTGACTGGCCCAGGAGACCGGAGGGGCATGCTTTCTTCAAGCTTTTGGATGTAGTTGTGTGGAGGCTGAATGGCTGGAGTTGCTCCAGCAACCTTGAAACTATACCAGACAAAGCCAAAGACAAAAGCCAGTGGTCTGAGGATGGTAGAACAGAAACTTGGAAACTATCTGTGTCCTTGATGACATTGCAGAGTTACTGGGTAAACCAACTTTTATTGCCTGCCTCCTGCCCTTTTTTTATTTGGTGAAAAGGTACATCTCACTATCATTTAATCCAGTCTGAGTTTAGGTTTCTAGAGTGTTCAGTCAAAATATTGTAACTGACACAGTCTTATACAAAGGAGAATGTTTGTTAATGAATATTTTTATTGTGGTAAAAGATACATAACAAAACTTAGCATTCTAACCACATTGAAGTGTAGTTCAGTGGCATTGAATACAATTAAATTCTTGTGGAACCATCGCCATCATCCACCTCCAAAACATTTTTTTATCTTCAACCGAAGCTCTGTACCCATTAAACACTGGTTCCCCACTCCCCCTTCCCCCAGCCCCTGGTAATCATTCTATTTTTTTTTTTCTCCATGAATTTGACTCATCTAGGTACCTTGTGTAAGAGGAATTACACAGTGTTTGTCTTTTAAAGGAGAATGTTTTGATGAGGGCTTTCTTGGTTGTAGGAGACAGAAAAGTCTAACCGAAATTTGTTGCAAAGTCCATAAGAGAATCCAGTTAGGCATGGTTGGATGCAGGAACTTAGATCTATTCCATTGAGAAGTGCTTTCTTGTCTTACAGTAGGTATATCCTGTGCTGACTCCGTTTAGAGGCAGATTTTTCTTTCACCCATACCAGGCCTTCATCCTCTTAGATATAAATCAAGTGAAAAAGCCATGACCACTCCGCCACTGTTCCCACAGACATTTCAGGGTAGAGAATTACTGGCTGTGATTGAGTCACCTGCTCATCCCTGAACCAGTCATGTGCCTCTGCTGGTCCTGCTGGCCTCTGATTGGCCAGGCCTGTGTCATGTGCCCACTGCGGCTTCTGATTAACCAGACCTGGGTCACATGCCCACTGTGGCCTCTATTGGCCTCTGATTGGCCAGGTCTGGGTCACATGCCTACTTGTGGCCTCTGCTGATCTCAGATTGGCCAGATCTGTGTTACCTGCCCAGGCCTGGGTCACATGACTACTTGTGGCCTCTGTTAATCTCTGACCATACCTGGGTCACATGCCCACTGTGGCCTCTGCTGGCCTCTGATTGGCCAGGCCTGGGTCACATGCCCACTATGGCCTCTGTTGGCCTCTGATTGACTAGACCTGTGTCAAATGCCCACAGTGGCCTCAGCTGGCCTGTGATTGGCTGGGCCTGGGACACATGCCCACCGTGGCCTCTGTTGGCCTCTGATTGGCCAGAACTGTGTCAAATGCCCACCATGGTCTCTGCTGGCCTGTGATTGGCTGGGCCTGGGACACATGCGCACTGTGGCCTCTGCTGGTCTCTGATTGGCTGGGCCTGGGTCACATGCCTACTTGTGGTTTCTGATTGGCCAGGCCTGGGTCACATGCCCACTTCTTGAAGGGGGTGACTTGGTCCCACTAGAAACGTGTGGTCTAAGAGTGGTGAAGGTAGGACTCCATTGTAGAGCCCTTACCACCAAAGAGGCGTGGAGATGCGTCCCCAAGGAAAACTGGATGCTGTTATTGGAAACACACAATGCGTGCTTGGGCAGACTGAACAGACGTCCACTACCAGGGCACTTTCCACGCAGTCCCAGATGAGCATGCCCGCTTTGGGACCCACATGCCTTCCGCACCTGGGCTCTGGGCCAGAGCTCCACTTCCTTCCTCCTGGTGGATCTCAGCTGGACACTTCTATTTCCCTGCCCATTGTGCATTCTTCCTCACTCATCCTCATTTCATTCAGAGCATCTCGCCCATGCACGGTGCTAGACAGTACTTACTAGTTATGGCTCATTCCAATGCTAATATTTGGGGCACCATTTGTATGATAATACTAATGTCTCTCAAGCACCAGCTATAGGCTGGGGACTGGGTGAAGTGCTTCACTGCTGTCATTTAATCTTCACGGCATCGCTGCCATGGAGAAACCATTATTACCCCCTGTTTACAGATGAGGAAACTGAGGCTAAGGCAGGTAAACTCACTTTTGCACATGACTTCTTGCCTCGTGGCAGCACTGCTGCCCCACCTGAATCTGACTGATCCGAAGTCCTCACTCCTTGGCATGGTGTCACTGCTGCTTTGGCCAAGTTCGATTGTCCTTCCCAGTGGCCCCCTTCTTGAGGGCAGGTGGGAGACTTCAATCCAGTAAATTGGCACTGTGTCAGTGTAGACCTGATTGTTCCATGAGATCTAGATTGATGGGCTTGGGTGGTTGTAAGTGGCAATGCCATGCTACCATGTGGCATCGGGGACTGATTCCTTGACCCTCATAAAGAAAGGACCTTCCTGATGCTTCCAGTTCCATCACGGAATTTGGCCAGCGTGGACAGAAAATGGATTCTCCAGTTGTCCTTGCCACTCCTCATTACTTCGGGTCCAGCCTCTTCACACATTTCCATTATTTGACTGGTCTCTGAAGACATTTGTATTTGCAACCCCTTTTCTAAGAGGTCAGTAGGTCCAAAATAGGCTATAGCGGAGGTAACAGGTAATAAAATAAAAACCATGCAAGTTTCTCTCTCATCTGTGCCTCCTGCTCTGTACACTCCAATTCCTCGCTATGTCTTTCTCTGCAATGGAGACAGTCCTGTACTTTTTTTAACTTTCTTGACAGTACGATTACAGAATAATAACTTTGACCAGCATTTACATTGTTACAGGATCGTTTTTTTAAAACACACAGTAAAGTCATGACTCCCGTACAAATATGAAAAGAACATGTGTGAAATATTTTAATGATTAATGAAGGAGTCTATAAAATATGGCACTTCAAAGGAAAATTTATTAATAAAAGGCAGAGACATATACAGGCCAGGAGATAAATGTGTAAGTGGGTGAAAAGCTGACTTTTATACATGGGTATGGAGAGCAGCTATTGCCCCTCCACTGAATGTCATTTATTTGCTTGTCTATTGACAAGAATTATTTCCATTGCTATCATTTATTTATATGTTATGGAATTGTAAACTGCATCAAGGACAGTGCACTGTGCACACATCATAGAATCAAATAACAGGAAAGATGTGTTCCAAACGTGGCATAATTTGCCATTCATGACACTCAGTAGTCTTCTGGTCCTCTTCAAAGTCTGTCACAGTATTTCCTACAATGTGTGGTTACCAAATTATGTAAAGCTGATATCTTGCACCTTTCCTGTCCATCACAAATGTCCCTGTGGTGCAAGTCATGGTCAGGACCTAAACTGAAGTCAGTGGCACTTTGGGAAGCTGAGGCAGGTGGATCACCTGAGGTCAGGAGTTCGAGACCAGCCTGGCCAACATGGTGAAACCTTCTCTCTACTAATAATACAAAAATCAGCAGGGCGTGGTGGTGCATCCCAGCTACTTGGGAGGCTGAAGCAGGAGAATCACTTGAACTCGGAAGGGGGAGGTTTCAGTAAGCTGAGCTCATGCCACAGCACTCCAGCCTGGGTGACAGGCAGACTCTGTCAAAAAAAAAGGAAAAAAAAAAAAAAGAAGAAGAAGAAGAGTCAGTGGCCTCCCAGTATCTATGAGGGTAGAATCAAGCCTTCCTCCCAAAGCCTTTGAAATTATTTGAGGCAGAAAAGAGCAAACCATTGCAAAAGGGAAGGTGATCACCTCTGCAGTTTGAAGTTGAGTTCTGTATGTACTCCGTTAATTACAACAGCCTGTGAGTGGGCAGGTTCTCTTTGTTCAGTGGTTCTATCTTTTGAGTTCATCTTCCTTGGCATGAGACTTTCCCTTGGAACCGTAGCTAGGATGGAGTGGGAAATGGCTCGTAATCAGTGATATAGCGACATGCTTGTACATTTTCTATTTGCCAGCCTTTGGTAAGCACTTGGCATGCTTTTGGTATTGTCGCACCCATCCTCTGCAATTATTTCTGTGTTACACATGTGAAAACTGAGGCTTAGGTTAAGCCATTTGTCCACAATCACACGCCTAAGTGGTGACGGAGTTCTGAAGGCAGGATCGGACTCCCAGCCCCGTGCTTTTGTTGTGGTTGACGTTGTTGAAATGATGATGCTGGGCAATCTCTTTCATTTCGCTGGCAGAAAGCTGTTCAGAAAACTCCAAATGTACTTAAAATGAATCACTTTCTTGGTTTTTGTATCTCATAGTGTTTTTAATTGAAATATAATTCACATATTTAAAATTCACCCTTTTACAGTATACAATCCAGTGGTTCTCAGTGTATTTACAGACTTCTGCAACCATCACCACTGTTTAATTCTTGAACATTTTCATCACCTCAAAATGCAACCCCATGGCTGGGCATGGTGGCTTGCGCCTGTAATCCCAGCACTTTGGGAAGATGAGGCGGGCAGATTACAAGGTCAGGAGATGAAGACCATCCTGGCCAACATGGTGAAACCTCATCTCTACTAAAAATACAAAAATTAGCTGGGTGTGGTGGCGCACGCCTGTAGTCCCAGCTACTTGGGAGGCTGAAGCAGGAGAATTGCTTGAGCCCAGGAGGCGTAGGTTGCAGTGAGCTAAAAACACATCACTGCACTCCAGCCTGATGACAGAGGTAGACTCTGTCTCAGAGAGAAAGGTAACCTCATAACCACTGGCAGACATGTGACCTTCCCTCCTCACAGACCCTGGCAACCACTAATCCGCTTTCTGTCTCTGTGGATTTGACTATTCTGAGCACTCTATGTCTGTGAAGTCATAAAATATGTGTTCTTTCACATGGACTTCCTTCACTTAGCATCAGGTTTTCACAGTTCATTCATATGACAGCATGTATCAGCAGTTCATTCCTTTTTATGTCTGGATAATATTCCACTGTATGGATACACTGCAGGGACCTGTGCTCTTAGACCCATTTCTTACTGTCTCTTTTCACTGTTGGGAGAAAATTTGGTAAATTACGAGTGGGGATGCATCACCATTTTATGCCCAGAGACATACCCACCCTTGGGATAGGAGAACCTGAGAGACAAACCTTCCCCAAGCCAGTGGCACTTCCTTTTCCAAGCTGCTTCGGAACCAAAGCTGTGCTTCTGTGAAATCTCTGACTGTGACAGCGGCTGAGCGTTCTGTCCCCAAGCCTTGAAAATGTTCCTTTTGGAAACTAATTGGCCCATCAAGGGATTGCACTGTGCCTCCTGCCACTGGTGCACTCTGCTCTTATTAACTCAGTGCTCCGCTCCAGCCTGGCCCTCCTGAAGTGGCTATTGATCTTTTAAAAGTTTTATGATCTCATCTTGGGGTCGCAAAGAGAGCAGTGGCCTTTAACTCCCCCCAGGGTATGGGATGAGTCTCTCCTCCTCACTTCCAGTTAAGCAGGTACCTGCCCTTTCAGTTCTGCCCTGGCTGCCTCGTTAGAGGCTTGAAATACCACCTTCCTTGCAGCTCCCCTCAAATGAGGACTCTGCCGTGCCTTCGGGCAGCCACAGAGGCGTTTCCTAAACACCATTCCTGACATTTGCCTTATCCGCAGGTCGTAAGTACATGCTATTGTTACTTAGTTTGTCTTATATATTCAAGTTAACTCATTTTTCTTCTTAAATATATTTCAAGAGGAAACTTTATGTCATTGCTGAAAAAAAAAAAAACTGTATCATTTGCCATAAATAAAAGCCAACCGTAAAAATAAATGCAATTAAATTCTTGGCCTTGGGCCCACTTCCCTCCACACCAGTGGAGCTGAGTGAGCCTAAAAGTCTCCCCTCTTGCCTCCGGATGCCCCCAGAGAGCTTTCATCTTAATCCTCTTTTGTATGAACAGAAGGATGCATTTGGAATTAGAATTTAGGTCATGCCTTGAAGCAAGGCAGGCAGCTCGTCCCTCTGTCCCATACTGGTCGCAGCCAGCACGTCGGCATGCGTTCTCCTCTCCTCCTTCACCAGCCTCCTTTCACCCCTGCCTGAGCTCCCTGGGTACCCACTCCTGGCTTTGCTTGCTCCGCTTTGCCCACCAATAACACCCTTTACTTGAGTATCCGTCTAAATTCGTTTGTACCTTCAAAGTCTACTTCACACCTTAATATGAATCATCAGATGCAAATGATTTTCCAGATAGATCCTTTCCTCCTATTAAGCTTACCCCAAAATGGAAAATTAAAGTGGTTTTCGTTTGTTTGTTTTTGTTTTTTTGTTTATTTTTGAGATGGAGTCTTGCTCTGTCACCCAGGCTAGAGTGCCGTGGTGCGATCTCAGCTCTCTGCAACCTCCGCCTCCTGGGCTCAAGTGATTCTCCTGCCTCAGCCTCCCAAGCAGCTGGGACTACAGGCACCTGCCACTGCATGCTGTTAATTTTTGTATTTTTAGTAGAGACGGGGTTTCGCCATGTGGGTCAGGTGGGTTTTGAACTCCTGATCTCACATGATCTTCCCACCTCTGCCTCCCAAAGTGCTGGGCTTACAGACATGAGCCACTGTGACCAGCCAAGACTATTCTTAGTAATAGATAAACAGTTATAATGTGAGAGATCATAGAAATGTGACTCCAAATAGAGGCGACTAGGGGAGTTTTATTTTTAGGGAATTATCCATACCAGCCCTGCCTTGCAACAATTGAACCAACTTCCTGAAGCCTCTTCTGTAGAATGCTAGCACCACACACCAGCGAACACTGCCAGGAAAACGAAGCTCCATTCCTGGAGGGGCCAGAAGCCTTGTAGCCTCAGAGGCGAGTGCCTGAAGGAGCCGCATTCGCCTGTGGACAGGCCCCAGTGCCATGGTGGATGGGAAGAGAGACACATGAAGGAGGCCTTGCCCTGCCCTCCCCCCAGATCTCACTTCCCCATAGCCCAGCTTTGTTCACACGTCCAACATACTGGCCTGTATCAATAAATCGTTTCTACTCTAATGTCTTCCATGAAGGATGCATCACTTGTCTGTCAACATTCCACTTTAAAATTGCTGAAAGTTCACCACTTTGTGAAAACATCGTGGGGCATGCAGAACATGAACACCCCTCTTGCACTACCCACCCCTCCTCCGACAAGCATCTGGCCCCCAGCTGCTCTTCTCAAATACATTTGGAAGATAAGCCAACTTATATTCTCTTTCTTAGAGCATCCCCATGTACATTCATAGGAAAGGCACTGATAAGTCCTGCAGGAAGGAAACTTCTTGCTTCCCAGATGTGTTGGATGGCAGAACCTCTCCCTGCAGGGGCGATCTTTGAAAGATCCCCCAGAGAAGTGATGTACATGCTGTCTGCTGAGTGCCTACCTCTGCTGGGCAGGAGAGAAGGAAGCAGAGGAGAAGAATGATTGACTGAATCCCTGCCTTCAAGCTGGAGAGATGGGCTGATTGATGCTGACTCAGAATGAGCCAGGATAAAATGTCTTGATCCACTTTGCTGTAGGAATCCAGAGAGAGCTAAAAGCGGGCTGTATGTGGTCACGAAGGCTCTCTGGAGAAGTTTGAACTGCTCTAGACCTGGACAGGTGGCTGACATGTAAGTAAAGAAGTTCACAGAAAGGGGACACCTCAACAAAGAGGCTGTGACACGTGTCTTCCCGGGCAGTGAGGAGAGCTGTAGACAGACGCAGGTTCCAACCCACCATAGGTACTGCTGGGTCTGATGATGTAATCTCGCCAAGCCTCAGTTCCCCCATCTGTAAAGCGGGAATCATACTGTGAATTATTAGGATTCAAGACGACCAAACAAAAATAACCCATGAAAATGGCCTGGCAGATATTAATAAATTTTACCTCCCTCAGCCTGACTGCTCCCTGATCTGCAGTGATCTGATTGCACCAGATCAGAGAGCAGACATAAAGTCCCGGGTGGGAAATTGGACGGCCAAATAGATATATTATTTTCACTCCATGCAGCGACTTTAAAATCAGCACATTTTATCTCAAAATCTCAATGTCTGAATCCTCTTGCCAAGGACAGAGGTGCATTGCGCATGGCATCGATTGGGGTGGAGAAGGAGCTGGGTATGATTTTTCTTATAGTGACAGTTCCCACCACTCCCTGAGTTGGGCACTTAAACCGCCCGCTGGCCCCAGCTCGGTCCCTCGGTGATGTGACTTACCCCACCCCAGCAGGCATCCGATCTGCTGAGGGTCTTATGAAAAAGAAGAGGGATCTAGAGCTGCAGGAAGATCATGAGGGCTCCAGAGAGTCAGAGCAAAGTTTGCACCAGATCAGGGAACAGATATAAAGTCACTGCCAATGATTAATGCGGACCTGTGCGGGCTCAGACGGAGCGCTCAGACCCTATCACAACTCTGTTGGAGTCCCCGTTCCGAGAATCCTTTATATATATTTAAAAAATTCCTTTTAAACACTAACAAAAGAAATGTTTAATTTGCAAATCACAGTGAGTTCCAAAACCCAGCCAGTCCTTGAACAAATGTGCAGCATATGTCAGCGGTGAGGCTCTTGCAGACTCCGGCTTCCACCGTGGGGAGAGGAAACACCCTCTACTGCGTCTGCAAAGGACACACGGCATCTGCGGGTTTCGCAGTATTTCACAGCTCACTTTGACTCTGCTTTGAAGATGATGGATTCTCATCACAACAGTTACCATAGATCCTGGGCTCCTTGAATCTGAACCTCTTTCCAGTCTTTAAAATGCAAAGTTTGCCATGATAATGACCAACCAGGATATTAGACACATTTGAGACCCAGCTGGAGTGTGTTTCAGAGGCAGGCAGCTGAGGTCGCTTTGCCCGACTTCTCATCTTCTCTTTTTACTGCATCAGCTCGAGCGGGCTCTGGTTCAGGGTGATCCAAGCAGTGCCGAGTCATAAAGGAACGAAGTTACGAGGAAATGGAGAAAGCAGATGTTTTATTCAGATTCCCCGAAGAGAGGAATTGGGGGTGATGTATAGCTTATGGTTTTATGCCATTGAGAAAAGGTTGAGAACAATGGAGTTGTGTACTGAGAGGGTTCGGGCTGCCAGACTCCAGCTTAGAAGACCCAAATGCGTGGCTTCAGCTCCACCAATCCTTCCTCCATTTCCCCAGCAAATGCTGCACCCAACTCTGTGGCAGACAGGGAGCCAGATGTCAGAGGGACAGAGATTCCAAGCACAGGTTCCTAGGCCTCAGTGACTGCATGGCCTTCTCGAGGAGACGACCACAGAAGAGGACATTGAAGATATCTGCAACCCATGTAACAGAAAAGGAATAGTATCGAGAATAAGGAGAAGATGAATATAACCCAATGGGAAATAGGCAAGCAATGTGAACAGGCACTTCACTGGTAAGGAAATAAAAGTTTCCATTAAACCTGGGAAAAGGTATTCACATCACTGGGAATTAAGAAAATGCACATGACAGCAAAAATAATATTCCTTTTCAGATCAGTGTCAATTCAAGCATTTTACCATCTCATGGGTGGTTGGGGATGCAGGAGAAGCAGACTCTGGCACACTCTGTGTGGGAATATACATTGATGGAGATGCTTTAAAAAAAAAAAAAAAAAAAAAAAAAAAAAGATGGTTTTACTCTGTCACCCAGCAGTGATATGGTTTGGCTGTGTCCCCACCCAAATCTCATCTTGAATTGTACTCCCATAATTCCCACGTGTTGTGGGAGGAGCTCCGTGGGAGATAATTTGAATCATGGGGGTGGTTTCCCCCATACAGTTCTTGTAGTAGTGAGTAAGTCTCACAACATCTGATGGGTTTATCAGGGCTCTCTGCTTTTGCATCTTCCTCATTTTCTCTTGCCGCCACATGTAGGAAGTACCTTTTTTCTCCCACCATGATTGTGAGGCCTCCCCAGCCATGTGGACCTGTTAAGTCTAATGAAACCTCTTTTTCTTCCTAGTCTCACGTATGTCTTTATCAGCAGCATGAAAACGAACTAATATACCCAGGCTGGAGTCCAGACGCAAAATTATACCTCACTACAGCCTCTGACTCCTGGGCTCAAGTAACCCTCCCACCTCAGCCTCCCAAAGTGCTGAGATTACAAGCTTAAGCCACGGTGCTCAGCCCTGTGTAGACACTTTGGAAAGCAATTTGGAATTTTCCATTCAATTCATTAATGTTGACCCTTTATGCAACAGTACTTCCATTTGTAGTGGCTGAGAAGAGAACTCATGAAAAGGCATCAAGGTTTTACTCATTGCAGCATTATTTATAAGAGAAAACAACCCAAAAGTTTATCAATAGGGACATGGCTAATTAAATCTGTATATGCTATCGATTTCCAAACATCTTTGATCTTATCCTCCTAATTATAGGTACTTTTTGAGCATGCAATTCATTAACAGGTACAATTATATCAGGTTAAATAGATGTACTTCTGTGCTGACATAGTACACTATACAACATATACATAAGTAAGAGATTTTTGAAAATGCAAAGGCAGGTAATGTACTGGGGGGAGTTATTTTAGTGATGAGATTCTAAGTGTCCCTTATGCAGAATACTGGTTTAAAAAAAAAAAAAAAAGAGCTTTACAAAGAAGAATTTTGAGCTAAGTACTGAAGAACAGTTGCTCTGCAGGTGTGAAAGGGTGCTCTACCTCCAGCAACCAACCGCCTCTAGAAAGGCTCACCTTAAATCAGACCCGTGTTGATCGGACCTCAGTGGTCCTACCTGATGCTGGGAACAGGGAGGACTCCAGGCCATTGAGAGCTCCGTCAACAGCTGGGAATGGCTGGAGCCTAGAGAGTAGGAGAGGAAATACTGCTCCTTGGTTCCCTCTTTCAACATGTGCTGAGTATTCCCGAGCACCCCCAGATGGAGGCCCAGCAGCCACACAGCAGCCCCCCGGCCACCACCGCCCGCACCACAAGTGACAGCAGTGAGGGCTGAAGAAGCTGAGCATGAAGCTGGCCTCCTGGGAAGAAACAGCAGCATTCAAACATCTCCATCCATGCTCCACTCCTGAAGAGAAAAGCAGAATGAGGAGTCTCCCCAGGGTGCCTCTGCTTAATGGCTCTGTGGGACTCTTGAAGCCCTGGGAGAAAATGAGTAGGAGAAGACCTAACTGTGCATTTCTACCCTGCAAGAAGCAAAAAGAAAGCTATTTCAGATATTTTGTAGCAGCATCAAGACAGGTCCTGCTAAGACATATTTCTTAATCCAAACTGAAATGGGTAGATGAAGCGCTGTTGATGGAATCTGGATGCTGCCATTGGAAACATTTCTCACATGGTTTTAGTTCTCAGTCACCATCTCTGCCCCAGCTGGAGAGCGTTTCAGAGAAAGTCCCCTGACCTTTGTTTGCCACTATAGGAAATAGTTCCTTGGAAGCAGGAAACCACTGGAATCAATGAGAAACTTCCTGGAGTTCTATGCATGAAAGTTGCAATATCACTGGAGGACCCAGAGCATGTGTCACCCCCTCCACAAGGCCCTCCTTCAATCGCGCCAGCTGGTGAAGTGAGTCGTTCTCATCCTTCTCGAACTGTAGCACTTGGCACACACTCTCTCTTTTTGTTTTTTAATTTTACCTTGGGCTCTGGGGTACATGTGCACATCCTGCATCCTGCAGGATTGTTGCCTAGGTAACATTCATGCCATGGTGGTTTGCTGTCTCCGTCCCCACCCCTGCCAATCACCTACATCAGGCATTTCTCCCAGTGTTATCCCTCCCCATCTTCCTACCCCACTGCTGTCCCTCCCCTTCCCTCCCCGATGCTGTCCCTCTCCTCCCCTCCAACCCCCCACCTAGCTCAGTGAATGTTGTTCTCTTCCCTGTGCCCAAGTGTTCTCATTGTTTATCACTCGCCTATGAGTGAGAACACGTGGTGTTTGGTTTTCTGTTCTTGTGTCAGTTTGCTGAGAATGATGATTTCTAGATTCATCCGTGTCTCTACAAAGGGCACGAACTCATTGTTTTTTATGGCTGCATAGTATTCCATGGTGTATATGTGCCACATTTTCCCTATCCAGTCTATCGTTGATGGGCATTTGGGTTGGTTTCAGGTCTTTGCTATTTTAAACAGTGCCTCAGTGAACATACGTGTGCATGTGTCTTTATAATAGAACGATGTATAATCCTATGGATATATACCCAGTAATGGGATTGCTGGGTCAAATAGAATTTCTATGTTTAGGTCCTTGAGGAATCACCACCCTGTCTTGCATAATGGCTGAACTAATTTACACTCCCACCAACAACGTAAAAGTGTTCTTATGTCTCCACATCCTCTCCGGCATCTGTTGTCTCCATAAAAGCAATGGCACTCTGCCTTTTTTTACCCTTAGCATACTGTAGTATAAGTACTTGCTTTTGGGTCTCTCCCAGCCTAAACACTGACACCCTTAGGGTCTCAGGTTGGTGTCCTACCTTCTGTGTGTGTCCCACTGTGCTGTGAATGGTCTGTGGGGTTAATAATTGCTGTAGGGTCTCAGGTTGGTGTCCTACCTTCTGTGTGTGTCCCACTGTGCTGTGAACGGTCTGTAGGCTTAATAATTGCTGTAGGGTCTCAGGTTGGTGTATTACCTTCTGTGTGTGTCCCACTGTGCTGTGAACGGTCTGTAGGGTTAATAATTGCTGTGTGACAGGCAACCCTGCTGTGCAGTTGTCCACAGCCATCTTTCTGCTGCTCTTGACTTGGGCATCATTTTGGTGAGACCCAGCACGTGCTCAGCCTGATCCATATGGCACCCTTTGAGGGCAGCTCCATTGGGTCCAGAAAGTCCACGTGGCCTCATCTGTGCAGCTGGCAACTGGGTGTTGGCTATGGTCAGCTGGGTGCTTCCTTGGACGAGGCTTGGGGGACTTGGTTATCCTGCATGTAGCTGTCCCTACAGCCGGCTTCCACTCCTCCCGTGGAAGGTGGGTGGTCTCTGGGTAGTCAGAGGCTGGCTTTCCAGAGCACAGAGCAGAAGCTGCTGTGACCCCTCAGGACTTAGGTCCCCATCTGGTGCAGCATCACATCTGCCAATTGTCTTTGGAAAACCCCTTCCCAGGGTCAGCGTAGATTTAAGGAGCAGGGTTAGGAAAGGCTTGAGGCCAGGAGGCATGCGTCCCACCTCGGCATGAATACGTCAGCCACTGACGGGCCCTCTTCATGCTTGCAGCCATGAGACATTCTCTACATGTACAGACTGTGGCTACTTTTTTGAACACTGTGTTCCAAATCACCACACACGTGAAAAATGCACATTTGAGGATTTTGGTATTGAGACTGTTATCTAATGTCATCTGTTTGGACAGTGGCTTGGTGATAGGAGCTGTTAAACACCCAAAGGCCATGACGCGACGGTTCTTGCAGGAGTGTGTCCTGCATGAGGAGCGCACACGGCATCAAGGCATTGGGGAACAGCCAAATACGCCCTGGCCCTTCCCTTAAATGAAATATTGTGTAGCCATTTAAAATGAGTTACCTGTGTACCCAAGGACTGCAACATTCTCTGAGAAATATCACAAAGCCAAACAAGGCAGGAAGCAGCGTGTGCGACATGTTACTATTTGAGGTGAAAAAGAAAATGAAACGGAGGCTATGACGTGGGAGAGCCTTGAGGTCATTATGCCCCATGAAATCAGCCCCTCCCTAAAGGATGAATGCTATTGAATTCCTCTTGGAGGAGGTGCCTAGAGCAGTCAGATTCATAGAGACAGAAAATACAAGAGGAGGTGCCAGGGGCTGGAATGAGGAGGAAGCAGCGAGTTCATGTTGGCATTTGTTTGTTTGTTTGGGTTTAGATTTTTTTGAGACAGAGTCTCACTGTGTCCCCAGGCTGGAGTGCAGTGGCACGATCTCGGCTCACTGCAATCTCCACCTCCCAGGTTCCAGCGATTCTCCTGCCTCCGCCTCCCCAGTAGCTGGGATTACAAGCATGCGCCACCACCCCAGCTATTTTTTGTATCTTTAGTAGAGATGGGGTTTCACCGTGTTGGCCAGGATGATCTCGATCTCTTGATCTTGCGAACTGCTTCATGTTTAGCGGGGACAGAGGTTTAGTTTTACAAGACGAAAGGAGTTCTGGAGAGGGATGGCGGTAACAGATGCACAACGGTGTGAATGTGCCTTGTGCCAGGGACTGTCCACGTACAAATGGTGAAGAGAGCAAATTGTATGCTCTGGGCATCTTACCACAATGGAATAGAGCAAATAAAACAGGAATATATGTACCAACGTGTAGCAGGTCTCTGTGAAGCTCTACAGTGGGAGGGGATTTGAGGAATTCAGGTTCAGCAATGAGAGAAAACCTAAATTTTCCCATATTTTTTGTTATGTTTGACTGTTTGCTACTGCATGCATGGGTCCCATTTAAAATGTCTTTTTTAAATGTCAAAAAAAGTTAAACGATTTCCATAGCCACATATACTTTAGCATTATCTATTATTACAAATATATATGCTTATATGTGACTTATAGTATAGACATCTATTACTATATTGTGTTTTCATAAATATATAATCTATATTATAAAGATCTATTTAGCAGTATATATTTAGCAATCTGTGACCTACTTTGGAAGACTAGAATTCTGCTCTGTTATGGTTAGAAGGATTATTAGCTACAGGGGGAAATGGGATTTGGGCTTGTATTTTTCCACTATTACATAAGCAAAGAAAACTGCCAAGCTGCTGTCTTTATTTAAATATTCCTTAATGATGTGAGACTTTTCCTCTGCTTCTTCCTTGTTTTGTTCATTCTCTCTCTCTCTCTGTCTCTCCCTCTCTCTCTCTCTCTCTCTCTCTCTCTCTCTCTCTCTCTGTGTGTGTGTGTGTGTGTGTGTGTGTGTGTCTGTCTGTCTTTTACGAAAAACAACTGTGCCTTTTATGGAAAGAAAATTGTGGCAAATGTTAAACAGAAAGCTAAGCCAGTGTGGGAAGGAAGATATTTGTCTTACATAAAGCTGGTTTCAACCCTGCAGCCACGTCTGGCTCGTGCCGTGGGGAGCACCGTGCTCACTCTCAGCAGAAACCCTCCCTGCTGCCTGGGACAATTTCTGCCCCCGTGAGCACCTCCTTGAGCAGCTCCTGCTCTCCTCTGGGGATGCAGAAGTCACAGGACATGGGAAAAAGCAGAGCCAAGGGACCAGTAACCCCACTTTTTTTCAGACTACTCTTCCTTGTCACTTAGAGCCATATTCACAGATATGTGGGGCCATAAGAGCGGAAGGAGAATGGAAGGGGTATTGCCAGGCGTGGGGACACATCACGTCCAGCTGCATTCAGGGAATGTCTTCTTGGGCTGCTGTCTGCAGTGAGTGCTGGCAGCAGCAGATGTCACTGGCCAAATAAGATGTATTGCCCAAAGGATTACATAAGATGGAGTCTGAGTTCATCTAGGCTGATATCACAAAGTACCATAGACTGAGTGGCTTATAAACAGCAGGAATGGATCACTCGCATTTTTGGAGGCTGGGAAGGCCGAGATGGAAGTGCCAGTACGTTGTGCATCTGGTGAAGGCTCGCTTCCTCCTAGACAGCCGTCTTCTCGCTCTAATCTCAGTGGCCGGAGGGCCAAGGGAGCTCTCTGGGACTTCAGGTATAATGTCACTAAGCCAAATCATGTAAGGCCCCATCCTCCTAACCTGATCACCTCCCTAAAACACCACCTCCTGACACCATCACCTCAGGGGTTTAGATTTCAGCATCTGGAATTATCAGGGGACAGCGAAGGCACAAACATTCAGACTGTAGCACATGACTTGATGTGGATTCAGTACATAATGGCATTAAGCCAATCAAATCACAAAGTGAGAACGTGATTGCATCTATCAGATCCTCCCGTGAGTCCTGTTGGGGATCAGTCTTCCAGCTCAGGACTTTCTCCTGCAGGAAGAGCTAACGAGGCAATCACTTTATTGATTTTGTATTGGCAAGGGAACCTCATTTTCAACGTGATGCATTGATACACAGTTCTCTGTTAAATACATGTATGTAAGTTTAGGGGAAAAAGTGAGTCTATTTACAGAGAAAACACAAAGTAAATAACAGAACAATAGGCACCTCGATTTAGCAAAACAGGATGCAGGTGGTGCATTCTAATTATGAAGTTTGGAGACCTGAGCTTAAGGATAATTATAATAAAAACAACAACAGCAGCACCTAACTCTTACATAGCACTCACTCTTGGTCAGACTCTGTGCAAAGCATATTGTGCATATGAATGCACTGAATTCTTGTAACATCCCAGGTTGGAGGCCCTTTGGTGTACCCCCATTTTAAGATGAGAAAAGGATCCAGGCCGGGCGCGGTGGCTCAAGCCTGTAATCCCAGCACTTTGGGAGGCCGAGGCGGGTGGATCACGAGGTCGAGAGATCGAGACCATCCTGGTCAACATGGTGAAACCCCGTCTCTACTAAAAATACAAAAAATTAGCTGGGCATGGTGGCGTGTGCCTGTAATCCCAGCTACTCAGGAGGCTGAGGCAGGAGAATTGCCTGAACCCAGGAGGCGGAGGTTGCGGTGAGCCGAGATCGCGCCATTGCACTCCAGCCTGGGTAACAAGAGCGAAACTCCGTCTCAAAAAAAAAAAGAAAAGAAAATGATCCACATTTCCAGAGTACAAAATCAATGGTCAAAGGATGACTTTCATGTGTCTTTCTGGCCGGGCATAGTGGCTCACACCTGTAATATCAGCACTTTAGGAAACCGAGACAGGTGGATCACTTGAAGCTCAGGAGTTCGAGATCAGCTTGGGCAACATTGAAACCCCATCCCTACAGAAAATTTTTAAAAGTTAGTCAGGTGGGGTGGGGTGCGCCTGCAATCCCAGCTACTCGAGAAGCTGAGGCAGATGTTTCGCTTGAGCCAGGGAGATGGAGGCTCAGTGAGCCAAGATTACACCACTGCACTCCAGCCTCGGCGACAGCAAGAAGCTACTCAAAACAATTTGTTTAATTTTTTAAAAGTCTCTTTGCAATATGTGTGTGTGGGGGGTGTGCGTGTATGTATGTGTGTATGGGGGGGTGTGTGTGTATGAGTGTGTGTGTGTGTGTGTGTGTGTGTGTGTGTGTGTTCATTCGTTCATTCATAAGTAGTTGGAGTCTTTTAGTTGGAATTGCCATAGGTGGCTTGAACCCAAGCCTTGACCTAGTGCTATGGACTGGATGTTTGTGTCCCTCGCCACGAAATTCATATATGAAAGTGTCACCCCCAATGTGGTGATATTAGGGAGCAAGGCCTATGAAGCCCTCAGGGATGGGATTCGTGCTGCTATGAAAGAGGCCCCAGAGTGATCCCTCTTTCCCTCCAGCAAGTGCGGACACAGAATCTATGAGCAGGGAGGAGGACCCCCACCAGCCACCAAAGCTGGCCTACCTTGGGCTTCAGATCTGCACGCAGTACGTTTCTGTGGTTTATAAGTCACCCAGTCTGTGAGGTTTTATTACAGCAGCCCACAAACCAAGATGCCTGGTGTACGAAGAGAGTGTCAGGGACTGTGTTTGCAAACTCCTGATACCACGCAGTAGTGACTTTATGACACAGTCTACGGAAGGGCTGCAGGCTGGAGCGAGCTTGGGAGCCTTTGGGACTGGATGAAGGTCAGAGAGTCTGAAAGCAGTAAGACCACCGACCACAGCCCAGATGGCAGGTGTGTGTCGGGCTCCAGGGTGAGAAGCAGGTTGTCAGGTCATATGTCTGTTCCCTATGTATGGACAGGGGTCCACAGACTCCCAGCTGGAAAGGAGACACGCATGGCTCTCCCGATGCAGGGCACGAAAGCAAAGTGCACAGGAACAAGGGTTAGCTCAGGACGTGAGGGCCCCTCCACCAGCCACCCCCACAGCAAGCTCTCCAGCACGCAGCCCTGCACGGACCTCCCCTTGCCCTCTGGACCAAGGCCAGGCTTTTCTCCAGCCTGCGTCCCTCCACCCAGACCTCCCTCCGTGCTCACCTGGCTCCTTCCATCCCTCTTACTCTGCCTGCCTCCCTCCCACCTCAGGGCCTTTGCACATGCTGCCTGTCTGCTCGCTGTGTGCTGGCCTCTCTTCCTCTTCCAGGTTTTAGTGTACAATGTCATAGCCTGCCCCTCCCCCCCCAGTCCCCATCCCCTTACCAGTTACCTTCTCTCCATAGCACTGTGTCTCATTGCATAGTAGTCGGTTTATCTGATTCATTATCTATTTTAGCATGAATTCAGGAGGCTGCGTGTGAAGTAGGCGAGTGGTTCCTGAGATCTGCCTGCCATGCTTCCTTAAATTCCACTGGCCAAGAAACAGTGAGCCCAGATGGGTTCAGACAGAGCCTTACAGCCCGACAGGCAGCGTGAGCTTCGCAGGCGCCATGGTTCCCATCCTCCCTGCCAAGTTCCGGGGCAGGGAGGCACGGATGAGGCAGAATGGTCCCTGATGGAACTGGGGTGCACTGAGAGGCATCTGTCACAGTTGAGAAATGCTAAGCCAAGGACACTCCTGAATGTACCCAGGCTGCCAGCCCACCTGCCCAAACTCAGCATGGCAGCAAGACACTCTCCTTATGATACTGGTCAGGAAACAAATCTTCCCTCTGCCCCAGAGGGAGACACTCTTTCCAGCTTCCAGAGATATTTGCATAGCATGAAAGGCTGTCATAAGACACACGGACATGCTGGAATCATCTCCCGGCTCGGAGGCAGTCAGTTTCGCTCAGCATTCACTTTCTGGGACCTACAGCACCTGTGTGATACCTGAAGGAGTCTGGGTTGGATTAAGCCTGAATTTGAATTGTTTTTTTTTCCTCTTATCAGCAGCGCAGCCTTGGGCCAGGTCCTTAGGCTTTCTGTGCCCCGGTTTCCTCATCTGTAAAGCAGGAATAAAGCAGCACTTATCTCCAGGGTTGCGATGAGCAGTAACTGGTCACCGCACACACGGTGCTTGGAGTAACTGCTAGTAAGCATCGTTGTTGTTGCTGCGTTTGAAGCCACAAAGTTTCATGAATCATTACTGTGCCTTCCTCGAGAGGAAGAAAACTACACAGTGGAGGGTGTTCATTCAGTTAACCATCATAATCCAAAACAAAACGACTTCTCTGGGAACTTTGGGAAATTGGCGAAGACATACCCATGGGCTGGGCTAGGGCCAGGACACTCCGGCCACCTGCTGAAGTACCTGTGAACCCGTTGGAGGGCAATGTGAAATCAGAATTAGTGCATTCGCGAGGGATCCGGGAGAGCGAGGCCTGCCTGAGACTCTGGATGGCAGGATCCTGATCCAGGAGCTTGCTGCTGCCTGTTACGACGGCCTCGAAGCAGAGACGGCAGCGCTCAGCAGAGATGCGTATTCAAAAGTTAGCAACTGGGTCAGAAAATCAACCGCTCAGGAAAACCGGATGGGAAACATGTGATTCTGAAACTGTGCAGGTGGAGAAAAATAAAAGCTTGCAAATTCTCAATGCTTAGAAAATGACAGTTGGCAAACTGTGGTGTGACATAGCTGAGCAGTTGGAGCCGAGGCCATGTGAGTCGAGGTCCTGATGAGGGGCTCCGGGTCTCCCCTACTTCCACCTAGTTCCTCCAGCCAGAGCAAGAACAGCGCCTCAGTCCTGACAACTCCCTTTAAGACTGTTATTGTCCCACCAGATTAAGGAGAACGGCATTGAGTCACATCACATAAGGAGAGGAGGAGGTCAGGCTGCTGGGACAGGGGTGTAGCGTCACTGGATTGGAAGCTGCATGCAGGCAGGCCGAGGCTGGCTCAGGCACAGATGTGTGTTCTTCAGCCTTGTTTTTGTTTTTAAGGACAGGGCCTCGCTCTGTCCCAGGCTGAAGTACCGTGGCACCCTCACAGTTCATGGCAGCCCTGAATTCCTGTACTCAAGCGACCCTTCCATCTCAGCCTCCTGAGTAACTGGGACCACGGGCATGCAACTGCCACACCCAGCTAGTTTTTTTTTTTTTTTTTTTTAATTTTATGTTTTGTAGAGAAAGGGACTCACTGTGTTGCCCAGGCTGGTCTCAGACTCCTAGCCTCAAGTGATCCTCCTGCTTCAGCCTCCCAATGTCCTGGGATTATAGGCATGAGCCACTGTGCCTGGCCTTTATTTTTTTTTTTAAATACAACACTTTTATTACTATAAATACATACTAAACAGTTTACTCATTTGAAGTGTACAATTTAATGTTTTTTAGAGTATTTGCAGCATTGCGTAACTATCACCACAATCAATTTTAGAACATTTTCATCATCCCAGAAAGAAACTCTGCACCCATTAGCAGTCACCGCCCCCCCTCCAAGCCCCTGCAAACACCCACCTGCTTTCTGTCTTCTGGGCGTTTCATGCTGATGGCATCATAGTGTGTGGCCTTTTGTAACTGGCATCTTCCACTCAGCATCATGGTCTGAGGGTTCATCCATGCAGCATTCCATTGTATGGCCGAGTAACATCCCAGTGTGTGGATGAACCAGTTTGTTCAATGCTTTGTCAGCTGATGGACTTTCAGGTTTCTCCTCGTGGGCTTTTATGAATAATGCTACTACAAACGTCCTTGTACAGGTTTTTTTTTTTTTTATGCAGAGATATGTTTCTGTAGGACATGTATACTGATGAGTAGAATTTCTGGATCATGTGGGAACTCTATTTTCAACCCTTTGAAGAACTGATTGGCTGTTTTTCACAGTGGCTGCACCATTTGACATTCCCACCAGCCTGACCCGTTTGTGTGTTTACATTTTTTACTGAGTTTTTTGCCAAGTTAACAAACTGACAATCAGGCGCAATGTCTCATGCCTATAATCCCAGCACTTTGGGAGGCCGAGGCAGGTGGATCACTTGAGGTCAGAAGTTTGAGACCAGCCTGGCCAACATGGTGAAACCCCATCTCTACTAAAAATACAAAACTTAGCCAGGCTTGGTAGCACACGCCTATAGTCCCAGCTACATGGGAGGCTGAGGTAGGAGAATCACTTGAACCCAGGAGACAGAGGCTGCAGTGAGCTGAGATTGTGCCACTGCACTCCAGCCTGAGCAACAGATTGAGACTAAAAAAAAAAAAAAAAGACACAACTAGAGGCTTTACATAAATACCCAGATTCTTGGCCTTACTGGAAAAGTGGCAGGTCTGTGCAGCTAGCAGCTGCCCCTTTAACTGGGCCAGGGAGGCCCCAGGTCATCACACAGCACCATGCCACTGCTCTTCAGTTTTTATGCGCCTGGGTCGCTTCGCTCATTTTTGTCTCCTACTCCCTGGCCATCTTGGACATTTGAGTGTGGGACTGCTGACCACAGGGAAACATGCCCCATGTTTGCGGCTTTCCTGTGGACCACACACACCCCCAGTTTCTGAAGGGCCAGTTCTCAGGAATATGTTCTCAGTGGATGGACAGATGACTGAAGGACCAAGTGAGGGAGGTAATGGGTGCATAAGTGAAATTCATCATCCTCCAGCCCTGACGGGGCTAATGGCAGAAAGTTACCTTGTAGATTGCCACTCCAGATAAGGAAGGACTTCCTGACAGTCAGGCTGTGACACTGGAATTGGCGGCTTCAGGAGGGGCTAAGCTCTCTGCCCTGGCTGGAAACTTGCTGAGGCTGAGGGATCGTCTGTCAGAACAGCCACAGAGGAGACACAGGCTTGGAGGAGGGGGAGAGAAGATGGCTGACCTCCAGGGTCCTCCCATAGCAAGGAGCCCCAGGCTCCCCCCAGATTCCCTTCTCGTATGGGCCATTTAACTGCAGGGTCCTGGCCCTGTCATTTGTCTTCATCCTTCAGGAATCAGGCCTGGGCTCTTCTCAGAGGGAGCAGCTGCCCTTGGCCTCTTAGGATCATGTTTTCCTCTGTAGGTAGCCTGGCTCTGCAGTGGGATTCCCTGAAGCCACAGCCACAGTCATTCCAATTCTCACGGTTCTTCTCTCTCTCTCATCTTCTTTCTTTTCTTCTCTAGCTGCTTTCTCTCTCATTTCTTCTCTCTCTCCATCTTCCTTTTTTCTCTCTCACTCCTCCCTCTTCCCTCTCCCTTCTCTCTTTCTCTCTTCTCTCTCCCTCTCTCTTTCCCTCCCCATCCTCCTCAAAATTAAAGTAAGAAACAGATCTGTCCCTCAGTGGCGCAGGAGCTGGTTCCTTCTACTCTCCAGGGAAGCCTGTGATGGGTGTGACCTCCCTCCCACTTTGTAGATTTCGGCATGGAGACACTCACACAGCCAATCCCTGGAGCTCAGGCTTTGAGCTGGATGTGCATGATTCCTGCAGGGGAACTGGAGTCGAGCAGGTCTGGGTTCATGTCCTGCTCCAGGAGCCCTGTGCCCTCGGGCAGGTCCTGATTCTGCATGAGTCTGGTGCCTACTTTATGGCATTGTTTTGAGGACTGTGTGAGTTGAGGCATATGCAACACCCAGCACGGGGCACTGGCCCCATAAATCCTGGTCTCCCTCTCTTTCTCCACTCATTCTGCCCGGGTGCAGTCCACTGAGCAATCCTGAAGATGAGGACGCAGCACGGGGGTGGATGCTGACTCTTCTTCCCTTGCCTGTGCAGCTCCAACCTCCAGAGCCTTTGAGCTTCGGCCTCTCATCTCATCACAGCCCAATGCTTCCTGCTTGCCCACAGAATCGTGGAAAGAACGCTGGCAGGTGTGGTAGGAGCCTGAGCTCCAGCCTCTGACTCTCCTGAGTTAGAGAGCAATAGGGTTCCTTCTGTACCCCTAACATAAGGCCTGCTCTCAACGCCCCACAAAAATCTCACTGAGAAAACAAGAGGGGACACAGAAATCAGCCAAAAACAGCCCCCAGCTCCACCGCAGGCGACCCTGGCCTCTGTGGATTCTGAGAATCGTTTGCTCCTGGGTCAGCACCGAGTCCCTCCCCATTGCCCAGCTTGGCACAGACTCTTGGCAGCGTCCCCACCCCTGGGAGGCCAGGTGAAAGGACGTATGCCCATGTGAGTCCACGTCAGCTGATGTCTCGGGCGCATTGCTCAGTGCTGGGCTGCGTGCTACGGGCTGCACAGTCACCACGGAGAGCCACTGTGACTCTCCTCCCACCCCTGCCCCCCAACCCCATGTACACTGGAAGGAAAGCTCCAGGGAACACACTGGAAAGGAAAGCTCCACGGGACACAGCGTCTTTGTTTTATGGCTGCTGTGTCCCCATTCCTCAAGAATCACGTTGCCTGCTGCAGGTGCTCGGTGGGCGTTTCTTGAAAGAATGCACATGGCGCAGTGCAAATGGAGGTAGCCAGGGACCTCCCACCCCTGCACCTGGAGAACCCGGAGCCACCTCCCTCCCGAGCAAGGCTGAGAACTGGTGAAAGTGAAAGAGCGGCTGTCACGGTTGCTTCCTAACACTTCAGCACAGGGGGGCAGCTGGGACTGAAACTGTTTTTCAGCAGGGAAGAGGGTTTCCATTTCCAGTGTGAACACAGTATTATTCAATTCCCCGCAGCCCTCAGCCCAGGGAGCCCACCTAAACAGAGTTTACTCGGAGACGAAATTGCAGCCTTTAAACTGATTTCTCGGAGGACGTGGTTCATTTCAGAATCTTCGCCCTCTGTGCGGGCAGCTTCCAAGACACCTAAGAATGGCTTTTTCTAAACTGGAGGTCCCCTCGGATTGCTGAGCAGAACAGCTACGGCTTCAGTGCCTGTGATCTGAAAACCACCCCTAGCTGTCCGTCCCAGCTGCTGGGGGGAAGCCAGCTCGGGTGGCAGCTGTATCCCTCACATCCGAGGAGGGCAGGGTGTGGCCGCTCGGCGTTCCTTTCTTAGGATGGGTCCCCACGGTCGGTGACCACGGTCGGAAGGCCGCACTGCTCCCCAGAGAAGAGTGCGGGGAAGGCTTGTTTTGATCCTCCATTTATTTTTCCATCCACTGCAATTTTTCCTAATGCCTGAGTCTCTTGCTGAAGGGAGAGGGCAGAGGGAGGCGAGGCCCGCAGAGACCTCCGTTCACAGCCTCTGCCTGCATTTCCCGCCAGGCTGCCTTGGCATCAGAACACAAGGAACTATGTAGATGAAAGAGTTTGACGCGGCTCCCAGGTATCCCGAGGGAGGTAGGACTTCGTGGTCCGAAGCAACTTTTCTCCAGGCCCTGGCTTCCCAAAGTGTTGGTGCGAAGTGCCAGTGGAGCCCAGGGCGTTAAGGCACAGCAGGGAGCTCATCTGGCCCTGTTACCATCCCCGCCTTTCACTAAGGGGGAAGCTGGGCCCAGGGAGGGGCAGGGGTAACAGCCAAGCCTGGTGTAGCAGTCAAGGTTGTTGGTTATAAAACAACAGAACTAAATCTGGCTAACATAAGCCAAAGGGACCCATGCGGTGAAGGGGAGGAGGTCACAGGGTCCTGAGAGGCGGCAGGACGCACATGGCGGGGTGAGACCCAGAGGCCAGGGCCGCAGGCAGACGGCTCAGCCAGCACGGCCCGTGGCACCCACAAATGCAGCCCTTCCCCCTTTTCTTCCTTCTGTGCAGCACGTAGTGGCGGACCTAGAAGGAACAGCCACTTGGTGACGTCACACTGACCACAAAAATGGGAAAGAGAGGAATCAGCCACTTCAGCTTTAAAATAAGGGAGCATCCCCCAGAACGCAGCCTCCCGTCACAGCTCCATACAGTAGGAGAAAGGCCATTTCCCAGGAAAGCGGTGCCCTGCCGCCACGCTGTTAAGTCAGGCGGATGTGGGGAAGCTCCGCCGTGAGAAACATCCACTCTACCAGGGCCAGCCGCCCACTTTCCCATTCCTGACCCCCTGTTCTCCCCACTGCGCTGGGCTGCCCCTGACGAACGTCCTGGTGCTGTGGCAGCAGGGCTGGAAGAACCGGCCTTCCCCTCACCACGCACCGCAGCTCCCGCAGACTGAAACTCCACCACGCGGGACTCTTCCCCCTGAAGACTGTCTGTTAACGCCAGTTTCGTCAAGTGCTTTGTCATCTCTGTGGGACCAGCCACTTGGGTGACAAAAGACTTCACTGTCTTCGAGGGAGGCTGTTCTTTTCAGCTCATCTCTTTTCTATGAAGGATGCTCTCAAGGCATTTCATGATGGCTTTTCCTAAACTGGAGATGCTGAGCAGCTCTGCCTTGCGGCAGCGCAGCCCTGGACGTGAGCTTCCTCCTCTCCACCTTTTCCTCGGTTTCCCTTTGCTTCTCCAAATGAGCTGAACCAATTGGCTCTCTCCCGCAGCATTGCCAATAAGTAAGCTTGCACGGGCATTGGTTGATGCAAACAGCCACGCTATCCAAAGAAAATTAAGCTGGGGACACGTGCAGTGGCTCACGTCTGTAATCCCAGCACTTTGGGAGGCTGAAGTGGGCGGATCACTTGAGGTCAGGAGTTCGAGATCATCCTGGCCAACATGGTGAAACCTCGTTTCTACTAAAAAAAAAAAAAAAAAAAAAAAAAAAAAAAAAAAAAAAAAAAAAAAAAGAAAAGAAAAGAAAAAAAAGAAAAATTAGCCAAATGTGGCGGCACATGCCTGTGATCCTAGCTACTCAGGAGGCTGAGGCAGGAGAATCGCTTGAACCCAGAAGTTGGAGGTTGCAGTGAACCGAGATTGTGCCACTGCACACCAGCCTGTGTCTCAAAAAGAGAGAGAGAGAGAGAGAGAGAGAGAGAGAGAGAGAGAGAGAGAGAAGGCAGGAAAGCAAGAAAGAAAGAGAAAAAAATGTTTTTATAAGAAAAAGAATAAAGAAGAGGAAGAAAGAGAGAAAGAGAAAGAGGAAGAGGGAGAGAGGGTGGGGGTATTGCTTTATTGCCCGGGCTAGAATGCAATCTGAATATGGGTATGTCTATAATTGTCCTTAATAATGGAGATATAAAAGAAAATGAGGGAAGAGAATAACAAACAAGGAGCCAACCAAGATTTCGTTTCAACTTCTAAGTTGATATGATGTGGTGCTGATCTACGTATTCCTGTACTGGGTGCGTATATGTTTAGGAAAAGAAAAATTCAACTGGACCCTAGAACAAAGCAATGTAAACTCCTTCTTTTATTACTAACGAATACAGATGTGTTCATCCCCTCCTGTACTTCCCGGCATTATTCTAAGCCTTAGGGACACAACAGTGACTAACACAAAGTTTCTCATCCGGCGCTGCTTACATCTGAGTAGAGAAGACAGACAATGAACAAAGGAAAAGCAAACAGGCTTTCCAATGGCGTTCAGGGCAGCAGTGACGACCTAGCGCTGATAGTTCCTGGAACCACAGGCCTTGAGGTGGCTGCTTGAGGTGGATGTTTAAGTGTTTGACAGTGTCGACTTCTGTGCGAAGCAAACAGGCAGAGAGTCACTGGAGGAATGGCAGATGCCCGTGTGGGAATGAGCTTGGCGTGTTTGTGGAGCAGACGCAGATCTCAGGGTAGCTGGTGTGTTTGTGGAGCAGACACAGATCGCAGGGCAGCTGGTGTGTTTGTGGAGCAGACACAGATCGCAGGGTAGCTGGAGCTTAGTGATCAAGGAGAGGGGGAAAGCAAAGGCTGAGATCAGAGGGAGTGGATGCGTCCAGGTAGATTTCAGGGGCTCCCCAGAGCATGTCCTCCCAATGCAACACCTTCTCAAAGATTTTTTCTTTTGTAAAGATAAAATGTTGACCTGGCAGTTATTAAGACTATGTTTTTAAAAATGTTAGAGGAGGCTGGGCACGGTGGCTCACACCTGTAATCCCAGTATTCTGGGAGGCTGAGGCAGGTGGATGGTTTGAGGCCAGGAGCTTGAGACCAGCTTGGCCAACATGGCAGAACCCCAACTCTACTAAAATAATAATAATAATAATAATAATAATAATAATACAAAAATTAGCCGGGCATGGTGGCACACACCTGTAATCCCAGCTACTCCCAGCTACTCGGGAGGCTGAGGCAGGAGAATCACTTAAACCCAGGAGGCAGAGGTTGCAGTGAGTGGAGATCATGCCCCTGCACTCCAGCCAGGGTGACAGAGTGAGACTTGGTCTAAAAAAAAAAAAAAAAAATTAGAGGAATGAGTGTGGAAGACAGCTGCCACAGCAATGGGGTGCAAAGCCCCAGCTTGCTCCCCAGTGTTCGGATGTGTCTGGCCTGTGCACACTGCACCCCAGGGCCTGTGCCCTTCTTTCAGTTCCTCAGAGCATCATCACTCCCAGTGGCCCTTCCTCCTGAAACACCCCTGCCTGTTCCCGGAGCTTTCTCTCATTCATTGTTCAGCTTTCAGCTCAAAGGCCCTGAGACATCAGGGAACCTCTAACGCCTGGGTTTAGTTGTCTTAATTTTAGGGATTATGCCAGTCTTTCTTCATATCATAGCCCTTGCCACCTCTTACTATAATGCTGGGACCACATGCTACTGAGCTAAAGGTGGCGCTTGGGTGAGGTTTGGGTGGGAGCGTGTTCCATGGTGGTTTGTTTAATCTCAGTCCATTTCCTGCCCTTTCTTCGCTCAGTGACCCCTGCAAACTGCATTTTCCGGACCCCTGGCCAACTAGATTTCAGCTGCATTTAGCCAGCAGGAGGCACTGGTGGGAAGTTGGTCGTGGGAAGGAAGAAAGAAACCCGGGTGTTTCTTTGCTTCTGCTTCTGACGGTCTCTCTGGCAGGGCCCCCATTCCTCTGCAGCTGCAGCTCTCACAGGGCAGCTCCCAGTGTAGACCCAGCTCTCATCCAACGAATTTGCCCCTGGGGTCATCACCCCCACCGTTTGTTCCTTGACTCTGAAAGTAGAAGCATCTTCCTCTTGTTGGTAATCTCAGGTGACCTGACTTGTCTGCTCCTTCTACACCTTTATAACTGGAATTAAGTCCCTGCTGCAGAACTGCCTGGGATGGGCTCGGTGTTCCTGCCTGATGAGCAAAGACCGAAAGGCACCCAGTTATCGAGCCCTTCCAGGTACTAGGGGACAGGACCTTCCTGTGGCGCTGGAAGCCTGGGGCAGCGCCAGCGGCCAGGGCACCTGGGCCTCTGCTGTGTTGCTCCGAGGAGACTGTTGCCTTGCTGCTGCCGACTTTTGTGCAGAAATAGGATCTTCACGTTTGAAACTCTTCCCTTGAAAAAGAATCCTTTTAAATTAAGGCTGCATGTAGGGATACCCTAGGAAGCTTTACCAAAATGAAAAGTGGTACCCATGCTACCACAGATCAGCTGAATCTGCAAAGGAAAAAGAGAAAAGGAAGGTTTAAAAAAAAATAGTAGTGTTCTCCTGAAGCTCACCAAGTGATTCTCTCATGCATCCAAGGTTGAAGACCTTGAACAAGAAGACAGATTGTTAGTGTAAATTATTCCAGACTGAGTATAATGTGGACCCTGATATGGTTTGGCTGTGTTGCCACCCAAATCTCATCTTGTCTTATAGTTCCCATAATGCCCACATGCCATGGGAGGGACCTGGTGGGAGGTAATTGAATAATGGAGGTGGTTACCCCCATGCTGCTGTTCTCATGACAGTGGGTGAGTTCTCACGAGATCTGATGGTTTTATAAGGGGCTTTTCCCCCTTTTGCTCAGCCCTTCTCTTTTCTGTCGCCTTGTGAAGAAGAATATGTTTGCTTCCCCTTCCACCATGATTGTGAGTTTCCTGAGGCCTCTCCAGTCATGCTGAACTGTGAGTCAATTAAGCCTCTTTCCTTTACAAATTACCCAGTCTCGGGTATGTCTTTATTAGCAGTGTGAGAACAGACTAATACAGACCCCTAAATACACAGGGAAGTGCTGCAGCGAGAATTGGATGGCTTTCTCAAGTCAAGCCAACTCATGCCTGCTTGGGAATGCCTTTGCAGCTGGCCGCCCCAGGGGGAACCCAGAAACAAAAGCAGAGTGGCCCCAAGACTTACTTCCTCCCAGTGCACTCTGGTCGGTCTCCTCCTGTGTCTTTAGCCAAACAGATGGGGAGCCGATGGCAGGTGTGAGGGAACTCCCCATGGCGGTCTGAGACCCACCATGAACCACAGTGATTCGCTTCTGTACTCCCACTGGGCCTGGCACAAATCTGGTGCCTGGTTAACGTTTGATGGATGGATGAATGAATGAATGAGTTCGATGCTGAGCAGAGAAAGCCTTCTGCTGTAAAAGTAAAAACTGTATCCCCCTAGGGCCTTTTAGTCTTAGCAGTTAGTGCTGCCACAGAGACCCTCAACCCATCAATTATGAACATTAACCGTAAATTATGCTTTTGCATAGTTAATTCAGCCTCTTCATTCTGTATTTAGTGGTGCTCAGCAGGCATAAAATTCAATAGCGAGCTTTGGAGCAAATCCAGCTTCTGTGTTCTGTGATACTTTGAAAATGCAAAGTTTTAGGAGTGGACCGTGGAGCGTGTCTTTCCTGGAAGGTCTCCAGTGAGCTCTGCGTCTCGCTTCCCTCTTGGAATGGGCTCAACCCCTCTGGAAAGGCTGATAGCTTCAAAGAACGCGTCTGTCCTCCTCTCTCGTCACGAAGAGAGGCCAACTCCCTTCTTGAGTAAAAACGAATACCAATCTGACTTGCGGAGGAAAGAAAAGTGCGACTATCAGGGCACTTGGCTCCTGGAACACTTACCCAGTCATTCTTCATGCAGCAAACATTTGCTGTGCACTTGCTATGAATCCATGCTGTGACGTTTCGCGAGGCAGTAACGGGGAATAGAGCGGTGTCCTCACTGTCGTGGGGCTCAGCACGCCAGAGAAAGGAAGAGGAAGATGGTGAACACCGAGTGCTTAGAAATGCACCCTGCACCCAGGCTGCACACCTAATGTGGTCGAGTGAGTCCCACGTAACCAGGGTGGATGTCTCGAATACGTGAGCCATGGATGGCAGGACAGAATGCCGAGACGGGGGAGCCCTGGGGAAAAGCACAGGCAGGGACACTGAGGTGGAGGGCGCTTGGCCTTGGCGGGTCTGAGTTGTCTTAAGGTGGGTAGAAAAACCTGGTGAGAGGGTAGGGAAGGGGATCAGTGCCCTCGTGGCAGAGGGACAGCCCGTTATTAGGTTGGTGCAAAAGTAATTGCAGCATTTGCCATTACTTTTAGTGGCAATAACTTTTGTGCCAACCTAGCATCAGAATTTGGAAGGTGAAAGCATGACAGATCCCGGGGCCAGGCTCGGAATGGTCATCTGGTGAACATTTTCAGGGTTTCCTGATAGTCACAGTTTCTTTCCTGTGATCCCAGCACTGTGGGAAGCTAAGGCAGGAGAGTCGCTCAAGGTCAATAAACAAGCCTGAGCAATGTAGCAAGACCCTGTCTCCCCAAAGACGTTAAAATTACAAAAATTAATTGGGCATGGTGGTTAGCACCTGTAGTCTAAGCTACTCAGGATGCTGAGGTAGGAGGATCCCTTCAGCCCAGGAAGTCGAGGCTGCAATGAGCTACCTTGGCATCACTGCACTCCGGCTTGGATAGAGCAAGATCCTGTCTCTAAAGAAATACAGGTTTTTAAACCATATTCCTCTTCAGCTCACCAATGAATGAGTGCATTTCCAATCTACAAGCTCCAGCATGCAAAACGCTCTGTGCAACTCTGTTTCTCCACCAGTCATTGCACTGCGTGTCTCCCCCCATTCTACCTGGTGGCAGAAAACTTCACCTTGCTCATTCCAGGTCTGATAAGGCTTTTCAAGTTGAAACTCAGTTGATTCAGCCTCTCAAGCTTTGTCTGATCTGCCCAGGATTGGCCCGGGAGGGCAAGTTTATCAAGGCACCGAGCAGTGAGGGAAATGTTAGATCTTCAGGTATTCACTCTCTTGTGGCTTCCTTCACAGGGATGTACAATTTCATCACTTAGCCTTGACGTTCACGGAGAGATCCACATTTCTACCCTGTCCCCAAGTACATGGTCTGTGCCATCTTTGCCGCTCCACCCATTCCCCCTGCAGGAAACTGAGGCCAGGTTTACACTTGCCTCAGGTCCTGCCTCAGCTGTCTTGAGTGACCTACCCTGGAATTAGGCCCACGTCCCGCTGCTCTCAATCCCATTTGGGGCTTTAAGAGCCTGGGGTTAGGGCAGCTTCTTCTGAGTTCCTCTCTGCTCCTGGCATCCCAGGCTAATCCTGATCTACCTCCACCACTGGCTGCCGGCAAAGTGCAGAGGAGACTTTAGGATCACTTGGGAATGAGCAAGAGAACTCTGGAAATCAGAACCTCCATCTGTTGCTGCTTGACAAGATGTCCCAAGGTTACTGGCTCCAAACACATATTTGATATTTCTCACAATAAATCAGAGTTTTCTGGGCAGTTCCTCTGCTGGAGCTGTACCCATCTGGTGCAGTCACTTGGGGTTGGGCTGGCCAGGCTTCTCCCCTCTCCAGGGGATCCTGCATCTAGGGGTCTTCATGTCACATTGGCTTCAGCGGTGCTCCGAGAGACAGTGCAAAAAGCAGCTAGAAGGCTCCCCAAGGCCCTGGAAATTTTGCATCATCACCTCTGCAGCCTTGCAGGGGCTGACAGAAATCCCAAGGCCAGCCAAGATTCAAGTGGGTGAGGGGATAGATGCCCCTCTTGGTGGCACAACAGAGTCCCCTTGCAGATGGGTGGGCATACTGGAATAGGTAGAATCTGAGACCATTTCATAACTTACCACAGGGTCTAACCAAAAGAACAAATGCCACTTTTAGCAGTTACAACAGAGGCAATGAGCACAGGAAATGGGAGTTGCATCCTGCATGGAAAATAAAAACCAAGAGCACAGCAGAGCACCACCCCCCCCCATGCCCCCCCTCCCCCGCCGTGTGTCCGGGGTTCCCTGGAGCCACCGACAGGGGCCTTCACACAGTAGGGGCCTGGAAGGACAGGAAGATCCCATGGTCTCTCCCCTCTCACAAGGGCTTAGTTTCATCTGTGGTCTGTTCCCCCTGCCTGTATTTCCCTCGCTGCCCAGCCTCCTTTCTTAATTGGATTTGCTTCAAGATTTACCCAGTGGGAGATTTCCCATTTTAAAAAAATCCAAACTTCTGTTTTATTCTTGAAAAACAGAATTTCTGGCAACAAGGGGTGCAGGTTTGCACCTGGCTGTGGTGGGTTAGAACTGGGAAGCAGCTGCCCCTAACTTCTAGAAGTGAAGTTAAAGGTTCTTAAACATCCCTGCATGTTAGAATCACTTGGGGATCTCTTAAGACTCCCAACAGCCAGGCCCCACTTCAGACCAGTGAAAGCAAGGTCTCTGAGATAGGACCCAGGCTCCAGAATTATTTGTGTGTCACCACGGTTGAGAACCAGTGGGTTAAGTGATTTCCCCAAGGTTACCCCTCTGCTAAATAGTGAAGTCAGAATTCAAACCGAAATGTGTTCATTTCACAACCCAGAGCTGTAAGATCTACCCAACAATATCTCTACATAGAAATTAGGAAGTAAAAGATAAAAATGAAAGTGAAAAGCGTGTTAATCACAGAGAGAAAACACTTCTGTGTAGAGCAGTAATTCTCAACATTGACAACACGTTAAAACCACTTAAGTAAAAAAAAAAAAAATACTAAAGTCTGAGTGTCACCTCTCAAGATTCTGATTCTGTTAGTCTAGGTAGACATAGCTATTGATAGTTTATGTTTTAATTTCCCCAGGTAATTATAATATTCAGCCAGGATGGAGAGTCCCTGCTTGAGAGGATGGGGAGGCGCAGGTTTCTTCCATAAGGATTGCAATTCTTTTAAGCAGTTTCACTGGCATCTATATGATTCGTAGTACTCTCTCTCTTATTTCGACTTTTCATACATTATCTGCTTCTGTAAATTTTTAAGTTTTGGGGAATGTGGTAGAGAGAAATAAAATGTGGGTTTTGGTTTTTTTCTTTTTGAGACAGGATCTCATTCTGTCATCCAGGTTACAGTGCACTGACCAGATCTCAGCTCCTTGCAACACTGTAACCCGCCCCCCCCATAACACTGTAACCTCCACCTCCCTGCAACACTATAAGCCCTGCCTCCCTGCAACGCTGTAACCTCCGCCTCCCTGCAACACTATAACCTCTGCCTCCCTGCAACACTATAACCTCTGCCTCCCTGCAACGCTGTAACCTCTGCCTCCCTGCAACGCTGTAACATCTGCCTCCCTGCAACACTGTAGCCCCCACCTCCCTGCAACACTGCAACCTCCGCCTCCCTCCAATGTTGTAACATCTGCCTCCCTGCAACGCTGTAACCTCCGCCTCCCTGCAACTCTGTAACCTCTGCCTCCCTGCAACACTGTAACCTCTGCCTCCCTGCAACGCTGTAACCTCCACCTCCCTGCAACGCTGTAACCTCCACCTCCCTGCAACGCTGTAACCTCCACCTCCCTGCAACACTGTAGCCACTGCCTCCCTGCAACACGGTAACCTCTGCCTCCCTCCAACAGGGTAACCTCCGCCTCCCTGCAACACTATAACCTCTGCCTCCCTGCAACACTGTAACCTCCACCTCACCAGGCTCAAGGGATCCTCAGACCTCAGCTTCCCAATAGCTGGCACCACAGCCTGCACCACCACGCTGGCTAATTTTTAGTTTTAGTTTTTTGCTTGTTTGTTTGTAGAGACAGGGTTTTACCATACTGCCCAAGCTGGTCTCGAACTCCTGAGCTTAAGCCATCCACCTGCCTCAGCCTCCCAAAGTGCTAGGATTACAGGCATGAGCCACCACGTGCAGCCTGTTTGGCTTTTCAAATTTGAACTCATAATGTAATTCAAGGATGCTTGGAAATAGGGTGACCTTCATACGCTTTGCTCCTCCCTGCTGCTTGTCTCTGTTATCCCGCACCCTGAGCGAGGTACAGAGAGTGTGGATGAAGGAGGAACTCCTTCTGTAAAAGGCCAGATTCTTTCTCACTCCCCTAGCATATTGAATCCAGGAGTGTTAGCTCAGCTCAGCCATTCAGAGATCCTTACTTAGACTTTCGAATGGGGGATCCTTAGGCAAAGACTCAAGAACAGGAGAGCTTTAGTTTTGACATCAGCAGCACTGTCCTCTCTAGAACTGGCATCTGAGGTTCTAGCTTTGTAGCCTTCCTTTGCCCCCACCTCGGCCCCATGCCCATTTCTCCAGTCTGCCTGGTAGTTTTGAGGCATTTGTTCCATTCTCTTTTCCTTGTCAATCAGTCCAAGGTGTTTTCTGTGGCTTGCAACTTGCACCACCAAGGGACGAGCCTCAGCACCGTGGAGAGATCCCAGAAAGCCCTCGGATGTGAGTGTTGACATTAGGGTCAATGGGACTTTCTAAGAAAACCCTTCCCAGCGAGGAATCGTGTCTTCGCCTTCATAAAATACTCATGAGGTGGAATGAACGAAGTAACACCTGGGTCAAGTGATTCTCTTCTCTTCAAGTGGCTTCCCTATGAGAAGGCTGATCTTCTTTATTTTGTTAGCCTCTTTCCTTTCTGCAGGCACTAAGCTGTCAACCAGTTTTGGAGCTAAAATCCCTAACTCCCTGTGCTAGGGAGGTAAAGCCCTTTTGGCTTTTAACACACCCCTGGACTCAATTTTCTTACCAAATAGACTCTGGCGGCTAAGAGGTTTGGCAAATTAGGTTTCCAGTGCTCGAAACTTTATTGTGACTGTTGGGGGAATTTATTTGCTCTTGAGTAAGAGCTTTTTAAGCCAATTTTGAAAATTTAGTTCAAGAGTTACCGCAAGAAATCCACACTATTGATTTAGCAAGTGATGGTTCTTGGGTGCTCTCTGGAGTCACTTAAGTGTTTAAATTCCTCTTTATTACTCCAACAGCGTCACAAGCCCCATATGAGTGGATGTGGAAGACTGTTGGTCCCTTCAAGGCAAACCTTAGCAAATATTTCAGTCTGATTAGAGTCAGCGGAAAGGCACCGACCACAGAAGAATTGAAAGAAGATTTCTTATTTTTTTAGTGTCTGTCTGCCACACAGTGTGCATTATGGCATTGCGTGCAAAGAGGAAGCACTCAGAAAATGCACTGTATGCAAATCCTAGTGAATCCCAGTGCACAGTGAACGGTGGAGAGCCTGACCTCCACTGTGGCTCGTTCTCAGGAATGGCCTGGACCAGCCTTCAAGAGTGAGTCTGAATGGTGGCTTTAGACAGACAGCCAACCCTAAAGTCACTTAGCCTGAGCGTGATGTCAAGTCCTGCTAAAAACAAGAAATGGGCAGAACGTACTGATGCTTGCTGGCGCCAAGCTTTGTTCTATGTACTTTGACTTGTTCGTTCATATCAACTCTGAAATGGGAGGCATTAACATCCTCATTTTGCAAACAGAGAAAATGAGGCAGAGTTGTCCCATTGTTCAGCCAGTAGCTGGGGAAGCCAGGCTGTGAGTCAGGAGGTCTGTTTGACGCCTGCAGCATGAATCCCGACACACGTGTACAACGCTTAAGGAGCCATGGCTTTTTGTTTAGGTTCAGACGGCTACCTTTTCTCCTCTCTCCTTCCCTCTCTCGCTTTCTTCCTCCCTTCTCTTCTCTCTTCCTCATTTCATTTCTTGCTTCATTTCTTCTTTTCTCTTTCGTTATTTCAACGAAATGCTTGTTGGAGGCCTAATGTAGATAACACATCCGTTTGGAGGTGCTTTCATTGCAACAGGAGTCTGTCGGGACTGGAGCGGGGTTAGGGACTGGCTCTAGCCCCAAGGCCACTGCTGCCTCACCCCCGGAGCACCAGGGGTCCTTGGCACCGCAGTTGGTGAATCACCACATGCATCATTTTTTAGAGGATATCTTCCACCTCAGGTCACAGCATTTCTATAAAATGCTTTTGCCAGAATATGGAGATGCTGGAGTGAAACCTTCTTCTAAGCCACAGGCAGGAAACTGAGAGTCAGCAGAGATACTCTCTCAGCTACACCGTGGTTAAAAAGCGAAGGTTCTTATAATTTAAAATCCAGGGATTTTAGAGAAAAAAAGCCTAGATTCTCAACTTCTCTAGGAAAATCTTCTGCTATCCAGCAGTCATCCCATAAGTCAGCAAGGACAGAGTGGAGATGCTCCCTTAAAATGCCCAGAGCGGAACGAGCGACACCAAATTTCCAGTCACTCATCTCCACAAAAGGGTCAAATTTCAAAATAGGGTTGAAATTTTCTTTAACTTAGATATTATCATACTATGCATTTTTTAGAGACAAAGAAGACAAGACTGTGTAGGGATGGAGAAGGGGTAGGAAAGAATATGAATGCACAAAAATAAAGAAACAAGGGTGTTGGTTCTATATCTTCCCAGAGGAATTCCTTGTCTTGTGTCATAATATTTAATCCCGAAGCCTCCTGGGAGGTCATTTTTCTATCGGGTCAGTCTGGTCTGACGTTTGGTCTATCACACACATTCCCAGAGTTCCTGTGGACACAGAACTATCTCTTCTTCTTTCTGTCTGAGATCTCCGACTCCCTGAAAGACTGATGTCAGTGTTCAAGCCAGACCTGTGCCCCCAGTGCACCAGGGAGCTTGCCCTGATGTCACCCTGACCTAGAATTCCGTGCAGCTGCCAGAAAGCTGGAGCTTTCATCCACTTTTGAAATTTGTATTTCTTTTTTTCATTCTGAAACTAAGATTAGGTTTAGTTGGCTCACAGGTGGTGGGCATCGGACTGGGGAGCTGCGGAATGTCTCAAACGGGACCCTGCCGAGTTGCTCCGTTCTATCTGTGGTTGAAGAACAGGTTGAAGCTCTTTCTGGCTGCAGAGGTTCAAGAGTGTCTGTGCTGGGCACTGGTGCAAAATGAGAACCTCAGTCACCACCCCAGGGTTTGGATTTGGATTTGGACTAAAGTCTGCTTGGAACCTGATCCAGTGTGTAGCACAGGGAGACTATATTGTCAACAGTCACATGTTATTTTTATTCTTATGCCAACTATAACAAAACGCTTTAGGGAACTCACCTCACTGCTCACAAAAATCACATAACAATGTCTTTCAGGCCAAAAGGAAAAATACCGCTTCTCTTTTCTCTCGTCCTTGACTGTGCCTTTCTTAATGCCCTTCGTTAGCATAATCGCAGTGGAGGAGGCTGCGCTGGAGCATGAGGACTTGTGCTGGCTGCCTTTTCATGCCTTGTTCCTCGCTGTACAATGGGAATGCCATCATTTCAGTCTTCTAGATGGTGCCACTGAGTCTCGGAGAGTTGACTGAGTGGTAGCAATGCTCACAGAGCTTTGTAAGAGAGTGAAGAGAGGTGCAGCCCGAAAGCTCACTGCAACCTCTGTGGTGCTGTGCCAGCATAGGCATCCCTTTGGGACTGAAGGGGGTCTTTGGACAGTTGGATGGTTGCCATGTCCAGTACTAAGGGAAGTAATGGTTTGCTGAGCAGAGTCACTCAAGTAGCCATGCAGCTCCTGGATGGCACCAGTACGGGTGGCCAGGTGGCAGATAAGGAGAGTCAGGTCCAGGTGTGCTTGCTGGGAAGGCAAGATTAAACTCCCTGGAATGCAAGACGGTCTGCAGGTCAGCAGTGAGAGAGCGTCTCCCGGATGTTGAGTTGTGCAGGCTCAGACCCCTCTGGGCCTCAGCTGCTGGACCAAGAACACGTCTCTTAGTTTGGAAACACTCTAGACCCAAGACACCTCTCCCTCATTTTTAAAGACCAGTAATTCATGCTTGAGATTTGCAGCCCCTAGCTTGATAGTCAAGACCTTGGATTTCTTTTCCCTCCCAGAGGAATCTCTAGCATCTCATAAATCATGATATCTGGGCCCTACTCCTGGCCCTGCGGACTTGAGGAAGATTCACAAGTCCTAGTGCTTTTGTTTGATGCAGTAACCTTCCTGTTACATCCTTCCCCAGCCACTGAGCAGAACTGAGGGTGATGTGGTGGAGAGTTAGCATGCTGGTGCCAATCAAGCCCTGAAGATTGAATGGTGTACCCAATATTAATGCCCCATGCCCCAGCAAAAGGAAGCATTTCACTGCTACTCTTTATGTTGGCACATGCTTGAGATGCAGTTTTTAAGCATATTTGGCCTTTCTTTCTTGATGTGCCATGGAAAAACCTCCTTTCATTCACCTGCAAACATGTAGCCTTCCAGGATGCCAGCCTGAGGTCTTGCTGACCATTGACCCACCACTTATTGCCATCCTTAGCTATCAGCAGAGGGCACTGGAGCCACCTCAGGCTGGATGCTAAGGCTCACCAGAACCCTGGTCCCTGCAAACCCAGCTTGGTGCCCGGCCGTGCCCTGCCTTCTTGTCCCCACCAATAGTGGTTCTATTGACTCAACAGCTCTGGAAAGCCCAGCCAGCTTCCCCTCCTCTGACCTTCTGTAGCCAATACTGGCAAACGGTTTCCGTAAAGATCTGGATGAGAAATATTTTAGGCTTTGCAGGCTCTATGTTGACGGATGCAATTACTCAACCATGTTCTGGTAACACGAAAGCAGCCATAGGAAACTGTAAATGAACAGGCTGGGCTGTACTGCAGTGAAATGTGACTCAAAAAATAGGCAGCTGGCTGCATCTGGTTCACAGGATACAGCTTGCTGTCTCCTGCCCTAAGAAAAAAAAAAGATGAATAAACAAACAAAAATAAAACTGTTGGAGCCTTGTGATGTCATGTTTGACCACCAGCTGTCTTAGGTGAGGGTCTGTAAGGAGCACTGCACTGGGAGACAGGAGATGCTGCATTTTATGTTGACTGCACTACCCAGCTATGTGGTTGTGTGCAAACCTTTTTTTCCTTTTTTGGCTTTAATTTACATTTAACCTAAAAAATGAAAAAGTTTGGACCACCAGTAGTTCCCGAAATACATATATGTCAAAAGCATGGAATTGGTCAGAATTCTTAGTCACAGACAAAGAGTCCATTTAGCTAAGTAGTCCCTCTAAGCAGAAGAGGTGTCATTAAGGGATACTAGGTAATTCAAATAATCTCTAGAAGAACCACTGAATTGAACGTATTTACTACACAGCCAGGGACAGGGCAACCAGGGATAACACAGACAAAAAAGATCCAACCCCTGAAGAAGACTGTAGTGGTGGAAGTACCACTGTCACCCCTTAGCGTGATCATGGGAAGGCCTGGATGCCAGGGGCACCCCACAGCAGCCCCAGGAGAGCCAGGGCCACTGTACTCACCAGAAAACCCCAATTCTCTTCCTGGCTGCTTCTCCAGAACCCACTTCTCCCTCTTAAGTCCCAAATGAGTGAGTCTGACTGGAGCAAACTCTGCTTCAATCCTGCATCTAGCAGCAAGGAGACCTGAGAATATAGTTTAGGCTTCTCAGTCCCTATAGCAGAGGAGGACAAGCAGAGGGGGTGAAGGTGCTGTGGAGTGAGTGGCCGACAGCAGCGGTCCCCTGTCTTTTTGGCACCAGGGACCAGTTTTGTGGAGGTCAATGTTTCCACAGATTGGAGGTGGTAGGGGAAGGATGGTTTCAGGATGATTCAAGTACATTACATTTATTGGACACTTTATTTCTATTATTATGTTGTAATAATAATGAATAAATAATGAATATTGAATAATGAACTCATTTTACAAGTCACCATAATGTAGAATCAGTGGAGCCCTGAGCTTGTTTTCCTGCAACTAGATAGTCCCATCTGGGAGTGATGGGAGACAGAGACAGATCATCAGGCATTAGATTTTCATAAGGAGCTTACAACCTAGATCCCTCACACGCACAGTTCACAATACGGTTCATGCTCCTATGAGAATCTGATGCTGCGGCCGATGTGACAGGAGGTGATGCTCAGGTGGCCATGCCAGCTGTGTGGAGTGGCTGTAAATAGAGGCGAAGCTTCACTCACTGACTCACCACCCACCTCCTGCTGTGCAGCCCTGCTCCTAACAGGCCAAGGACTGGTACTGGTTCATGGCCCAGGGGTTGGGGACCCCAGCCTAAAGCATCTGCTGCATCTACAGAACTGAACAGAGGCCATTCAGGTACACACTGCAGGTGTAAGATAAACTGGCTTAATGTATTATCTGCAGAGCTGGTAATAACCATTCCAAGGGCCTCATCAACACAGTCACAGGTTACTGCTCAGTGTTGAAGATTCTTGGCCCATATTCCTAACTTGTGGGTGCTTCTCTGTCCCAGCTGCCAGTCCTTACCTGGTAGGTGGTTTCATGCCCCAGATGTCCCCACCAAAAACCCAGAGCCATCCCCTAAGGTGCTTTCTTTGTCTTTATCTTCTGGGTACAATTATGAGGGAGAGAAGGTCCTTTGAATGAAGTTGGCTTAAAGCCATTTTCTTTTCTCTCTTCCAGAAGCAGCAGTTTATTCAATGAGGTTGTGCAGATGAACTTTGAAATAGCCAGTTTCAGCAGCCTTTCGGGGACTCAGCCCATCACATGGCAGGTGGAATACCCGCGGAAGGGGACCACAGACATTGCAGTATCCGAGATCTTCATCAGCCAGAAGGATCTGGTGGGCATCGTTCCCTTGGCTATGGTGAGTCCTGAGTTACCATGGATGCTCCTGCATTCAGCCACCTGATCGCATCCTGTGTCCTTCCTGTCATGGGATGTTTGCTACAGTGGTTTTATGGAGTGTTTACTTTCAAAGTTTCTCCTCTTCCCCCACCCTGGAAGTTGCAACTTTTCATTAGGCTGGCCTTTCTCAACGTTAGTCATAAAGCATAGTCCAGCAACTCACAATAATTGCTGGAGGTGGAAGTGAGCACCTGTTATTTTGAGATGTTACCCAGGTGATTCCAGTGTGCAGCCAGAGTTGGAAACCCCTGAGCTAAAAGGACAGTCAGCTTTGCTATCTTTCTGCAGACCTGGCTCCTTCCTGCTGCCCACTCCATGCTTGAGACAGATGCCCTACATCTCCTCTTTCTTAGGATGATGGAGCTCACTCAGCACTGAACTCTCACTGGGTTCACTGGACTGCAAGGTCAACCTGAAATATAGAAAGTAGATGAGTGACATTGGGCTTGAGTAGTTCAGCTCCCTCTATCTGACTCACAATATGGTCACTCTTTGATTACTGTTAATAGTGTGCACTGATGAGAATGTGTATGCAAACATACTACTTGCATGAAATGAATTGTGTCATGAGAAATGGATTTATCAGGATTATGAGAAATGGATTATTCAGGATTCTTTGAGTTATAAAGGCTACAGACACAACCCAACTTAAACTTGGCTCACATAACTTTAAAAGTCTAGAAAATTTTTTCCCAAACACTGTTGTACATGCGGATCACATGAACATTTTGAGTAGATGCCCATCCTCACTTAGGAGGTCTGGGTTGGGTATTTATTTTCCAAAGCTCCTAAGCCATGCTAGTGCAGCTGGTCTGCAGACCACACTTGAAGTGCAAATGATGTGGTCTGGATGTTGGCTTCTTTTCCTTTCTCAGCTCTCCTTCCTCTTTGTTAGTCACAAGGTGGCCCCGGCAATGCCATACTGGCTTCTTCACAGAATCATGTCCAGCAAGAAATGAGTGGAAACCTCATTGCCAGTCACTCCAGCAAATCCTCTGGGACAGGGACTGATTGGAACTGATTGGCTTGGGTCATGAGCCTAACCTGAAGCCAATCACTGAAATCAAAATAATGTGTTGCTCTTACTGGCCGGTCTTGGGGAATGTATCACCCTGGGGCACATGTGGAATCAGGCCAGGGAAGTGTAGCAGCAGGTGGGACACATGTGAAATCAAGTTGGGTAGGTGTGGCCTCAAGTGGAGAAGGTGTGGATCAGGTAAGGCAGGTATAGCCTCAGGTAGGGCAGGTGTGGAATCAGGTGGGGCAGGTGTGGAATCAGGTGAGGCAGGTGTAGCCTCAGATGGGGCAGGTGTGGCCTCAGGTGGGGCAGGTGTGGAATCAGGTAGGGCAGGTGTGGAATCAGATGGGGCAGGTGTGGATCAGGTGAGGCAGGTGTGGCCTCAGGTGGGGCAGGTGTGGCCTCAGGTGGAGCAGGTGTGGAATCAGGTGGGGCAGGTGTGGATCGAGGCTAAGAGCCTACGCATCATGGAAAAATCTGGCTTTCACTGAAAGACAGGGAACAGATGCTGGTCAGACAAAACAGCAGATGTCCACCCCAGAAGGTATCATCTACCACAAAGATCTGTAGACACTGTGAGGTTAGAGAATAATTCCTTTTGACTTTTTATGTCCTAGAACAGGGGTCAAAAAACAATAGCCTGTGGGCCACATCCAATCTCCTGGCCAGTTTTTTACACCACGCAAGCTAAGAATGGCTTTAATATTTGTAAATATCTATATTTTTAATGGTCCTGTCTAGCTACTTGATACGCTCAGTTCTGCCTCTTGGCTCATACACTCTAAAATTTTTACTATCTGGACCTTTAGAGGGAAAATTTGCAGACCTGTGTCCTAGAACACACACCCACATCGGTTCTGGACTACAAGTGCTCAGTTTCAGTCTTACCTATTTCAGAAGAATAAAACATTAAATACTTTGAAAAGGAAAAGCCGTCTTAAGAATGTGAGATATTATAATGGCCCTTTTCAAGGGAGCACAAGTCTTCCTTGGCGTATTATTATTATTATTGGGGGTGCTGTGTTTTTGTGCTGCCTTTAAGGTAAAGTGAAGTGAGTACTAATGTCTGTACTCTTGTCAGGATCCTTTTGTTTGCAAGTAAATGCATGAGAATTCAAACAAGCTTTATCCAAAAGTTCATTGATAAACATCTTTGCAGTATCAGCATAGAGTTCTGGGCTCTGAACACTAGATTTGGGTGCTTATGCAGTGATATGGTTTGGCTGTGTCCCCACCCAAATCTCATCTTGAACTGTAGCTCCCATAATTCCCACATGTTGTAGGAGAGATCCAGTGGGAGGTGATTGACTCATGGGTTGGTTTTTCCATGCTATTCTTGAGGTAGTGAATAAATCTCAGGAGATCTAGAGCTTTTGTAAGTGGTTTCCCCATTCGCTTGGCTCTCATTCTCTCTCTTGCCCATCGCCGTGTAAGATGTGCTTTTTCCTTCCACATGGTTGTGAGGCCTCCCCAGCCACATGGAATGGTGAGTCCATTACCTCTTTTCCTTTATAAATTACCGAGTGTCGGGTGTGCCTTTATCAGCAGCGTGAAAACAGACTAATACACTCAGTAGCATCATTTTGGCTCCCCTGGGATGTACAACTTGGCCTCAGCTATGCAAAGCAACGTGGAAAATCAGAAAACAGACGAGGCAGTTTGGAGGAATTTCTATTCTCCTGTTTTCTGTATGTTCAAAGTTTTGGTTTAGAATAAGCTTCAGTGCATGTATAACCAGGCAAAAACTAAGCCTTTTTTGGAAATAGCTAGCTAATAAAACTGCAGCTTTGGCTAGAAGATGAGAAATAAAAATAATAATAATGAACAAAAAGCAAATCCTATGCTGTCTGTTAGCAGCCAGTGAGACAGCTGGTTAGATCTTTGAACAAACTGTGTTTTTCAATTTGTTGATCGTTTTAAAGAAAACAAACTTGAGAAAGGTGAAATAGGGGATTAACAGATGGAAAATCTACCTCACTGGGAAGTTCTTGCCTTAAAATCGGGCCTTCTGAAGCTCGCTCTTAAATCCAAGGAGACAGCCATGGGTGGGAGGATTCAGCCACAGCCTCATTCCCCTGCAGCCTCTTTCTCCCCTGAGTAAATGCAATGGGAAAAGCAGGGAGAAGCACTCTCCTCTCTCCCCAGAGCAGACCCTGCAGGCGGAAGCCACCTGAATCTCACTGCAGGCACCTGGGCACTGTTTTATTTGGAGACCACTGATTCCCAAGGCCACCGTTTTGCTCATCCTGCCTCCAGCCTTCTTGGCAATGAGACTCTTGCCTTGTGGGAGCAGGAAAGCTGTTAAGTCTTAGCTCCACGGCCCTCCTTCCAGCACCCACGTCTCCCTAATCCCCTCCTGCCTGCCCTGGCTCCCACTGTGCCAAAGTCAGGCTTGGGGGAGTGAGGTGAGAGAGGTGTCTGAATGGGAGGACCAAGGCCACTTTCTTACAAAAAGCTTTCAAAACTACAGAGGAAGGAGCATTTGGGACTAACAAAAACGTTAGAGATTGTTCCTTCTTCAATATAAGAAAAAAGTGTTCACATACCAGCATCCCAAGTGAAGGCCACGTGAGCAGAGGCCGGACACAGATTTCCATGTGATCCATTCTGTATGACAGTGGCTAGGGTGGTGGTCACTTTTTAAGAATAAATGGACAAGGACAAGTGCAATAGCTCACACCTGTAATCCCAGCACTTTGGGAAGATTTCTTGAGTCCAGGAATTCAAGACCAGCCTGGGCAACATAGTGAGACCTTGTTTCTACAAAAAAAAAAAAAAAAAAAAAACAAAAAACAAAATTAGCCAGGTGCAATGGCACACACCTGTAGTCCCAGCTCTTGGGGAGGCTGAAGTGGGAAGATTGCTTGAGCCCAGGAGTTGGAGGCTGCAGTGAGCCATGATGGTGCCACTGCATTCCCAGCCTGGGCAACAGAATGAGACTCTGTCTCAAAAAAAGAAAGAAAGGAAGGAAGAAAGGAAGAGAGAGAGGTGGGGGGTTAGAGAGAGAGAGAGAGAGGAAAGAAAGAAAGAAAGAGAAAGAAAGAAAGAAAGAAAGAAAGAAAGAAAGAAAGAAAGAAAGAAAAAAGGAATAAGCACACAGCAGAATTTATTCAGCCTCACTCAGCCCTGCAGGTATTCATTGTTGCAGGGCCTGAGAGGACAGCAGTCAGCAGACAAAGTTTGCCCTCCTGCAGGTATACTCCAGGGAAGCGACAGACAGCAAACAGGTGGATGTTTCCTCTGATGAGGTCCAGGGAGTGATCATATGCTGCTGTCAGACAAATCAAGGTGGGCAAGGGGGTGGGGCCCAACTGATTTCTAGTTCTGTTAATGTCGTGAACTTTCTTCCTACTGCTTATTTGAAATTTAAAAAACAAAACACAAACTCTAGAGGCATGTTTTGAGCTCCAGAGAAGACAGTAACCACTAATTTTGGCAGGTGCAGGAAGAAGTTCTTTGCCCTCAGGACTGATATATTCAGTCTGAAATTAAATTTCCTGGGAAGTGGTGAGATTTACCTGGAATTTTGAAACGTTTCAAATCATTGTCATTTTTTCACCCTTTGCGAAACTCATTATGAAATCATTTTCCTTGACCCCTGAAACATGGTGGTAACTTGGGTTTTTTTTTTTTCCTTACACAGAGCTTTCAAAATTCCTAGAACATGTTCCTATCTCTCTGCATAAAATCGAATTAAAAATAAAGTGGCAATCAGTCGGGCTGTTTAAAGGAGAGATTGCTACTTATCCTCGCATCTTCAAAATGATGATCTAATTCTCACCTCTCTGGGGTGTCATGGAGATTCATTAAGACTTGAGATCCTTGGAACCCCTGGATAAAGAATGCAGCTAGAAAGGATTATTAGTAAAAGGATGGCAGGAAGGCCTTCCCTTGTGACTGGTTTGCCCTTCCAGACCCTTCTGGGCTCTGCTCTGGGTCCTGGGGGCTGAACCATGAGAACTACAGCTCCCAGGATCCCTTGCCCTCTGGCTTCTGGAGGGCTTTAACCAGTGGGAGGCACCAGAGGGAACTGGAGGGAATGGGTTGAATTATGCTCACCCTCCCAAGAAAACAGGTTGAAGCCCTAACTCCTGGTGCCTACGAATGTGACCTTATTTGGAAGTAAGGTCTTTGCGGATGTACTGAAGTTGAGAGGAGATCATGCTGGATTAGAGTGGAGTCCAAATTCAGTGACTGCTATCCTTCCAAGGAGACAGAGATTTGGACACGGAGGATGCCAGATGTGAGGATGGTGGCAAAGACTGGAGCATCCAGTAGCACCCAGTAGCCAAGGAAAGAAAGAGTAGCCAGCAGCTCGCCCCGCCTGGCAGAGAGGCAAGGACGGGTCTCTTTAGAGCCTTCGGAGGAAGTGGTGTTGCGGCTGACACCTTGATTTTGGACTTTCGGCCTGAGGAACTATGAGAGAATCCGTGTCTGTTGTTTCAGCCCAGTCTGTGGTACTGTTTCAGGATCCTAGGGACACATCAGCCCGGCCTCATGTGTCTCTTGTGGGTGTGTGGTCCTCCACGCTCACACGCCTATCCCACTGGGAAGTCTGTTTTCTGTGGTTCTCGTCTCTCTGGGCTCCAGCAACTCAGCTGTCTTGCCCTGCCCCTAGGCCTTGGGTGGAAACAGCTCCCAGCTGGGACTAGCGTGGGGTGCCGCACCATCCCTGGCTGTTTCCCTCTGTTATGCCCAGAGCCTTTACAACACCAGTTAAACCAGCCCGAGCAGGCTGCCTGTTCCAGCCAGGAGGCTGAGCGATACCTGAGTGATAAATGCTGCATGCTCCCTCTAGGCTTTTTCTGAGAACACACCAAGATTATCCTCAGAATAATATATATGGGCCAGGTGCAGTGGCTCACACCTGTAATCCCAGCACTTTGGGAGGCTGAGGCAGAAGGATCACTTGAACTTGGGAGGCAGAGGTTGCAGCAAGTGGAGATGGCACCACTGCACTCCAGCCTGGGTGACAGAGTGAGACTTTGTCTCAAAAAAAACTATATATAGTTATATATGTAACTATACATATATATATAATATTTATATGTATAGTTGTTATATATACAGTTATATATATTATACATATATAGTTATATATACAGTTATGTGAGACCAGGAAACATTCCCAGGTGCTCTTCTCTTCATAGACAGTCAAAATGGAAGGGAGCAGTTAAGGCACCCTGTTGGGGTATCTTGACCCTGGTGGTCATCACTGGGCTTTCCCACCAGGGGCATCCCATGGTTGTTTTTCTGCATTCTTTGCCCTTGCTAAATTCAGAGACCCAGGTGTTCATGAACAGGCCCGTGGCACTGCAGAGATGCTATTGGATCTGCACATCAATCTGAAGGTGATGAGTGCCTTTGCTCCACTGTGGGGTCCGTGGGGAAGCGTGTTTGCAATATCTCATGTGTTGGAGAAGGGCGGAGGCAGGGCATGTCACGGAATGTGGGGAGATCTCCTTTGACAGGGATTGGAGAATATTGCTTTAAAAGAGACAATGGAAAAATGATTTTTTATTGTTTTTCAAAAGCATCCTGCCCTGATCTCCACTTTCCTGTTCCAACTTCAAAATGTTTCATTTGTAACTCTCTAAGAGAATTTTAAGGATGGGTTGGATGCTCTAGGGCAATTGAAAAATGTTTGCTCAGTTGAAAAATAACTATATGGGGAGAATAAGTATTTTCTTGTCACAGCTGGAGATTTGCTTTGGGATTAGGTTTAAAAATGTCCCTCCCCTCCAACTAACTGGCCCAGATTTTTGCCTAAAAAGCAAATCTCTGATGCATACAAAGCTGTTCTGCATTTGTAGCGATGTTTGCAGGGTCGCTGATTAATTATCCAATAAACGATACCATACCCACTGCCTGCCAGAGTCAACACTCAGAAAATAGGATCTGAACTCTGGTTCCCCACCAGTGAAAGGAAGGCGGCACTGCCGGCCAGCACAGGCCTTTCCAAGTTTACCTTGTCCGTTATGGTACTTGCTTTACTCAGAAAGTAAAAGCTATGTCCTCATTTTGAAGATGATACAACTTCATTAGAGATGATTGAGAAATGAAAACAGAGACTATATACATAAGCAAAAAATAAAGTAATCTATCATCCCAAAGTGAAAAGAGTGATGTTAGAACAGAAACATTAGCAGGATTGACTTAGGCCAGCATTTCTTCTTCCTCACCTACCAGCTCAATTGGAGTCTGCGTAAGGTAGGAGGAGATCCCAGGAGGGAGCACCACACCACAGGGTTGATTAACTGACAGCCTTTCTCACTTTTTGCCATGTCCAAAAACCACAGAGTCTGTCATTTGCTTAATATTTTTCTCTAAAGAGAGAATAGGATAGAGATTGGGTGCTCAGCTTCAGCCTGACTGGGTTGGGGTGAGTCCCAATGCCTCCTCCTCCTAATGCCTGCATGACCTTGGGCAAGTGATTTAACTTCTCTGTGACTCAGTTTCTTCATCTGTGAAATAGGAATAAAAATGACCCCCAACTCATGGGACTGTTTCAAGAACTAAATGTACTCAGAAATCTGTGCTTGGTACTTAGTAAGTCTTCAGGAAAGGCTGCTTATTTTAGCTTAAACAAGCTTCAGGTTAAACTTCTACTTAGATTTATTAATAAAAATATAAGTATGTATCTATTACTTGTGGGTATTCAAACAGTAGTTCATAAATCACTTTGCAGTAGATAGCTGTCTGTTACTACAAAAATGTTCATCCATGTGCCAGTTAGAATCCTACTGAGTCAGGCAGATGCCATTCTCAGTAAAATCTGTCCACAGAGCCCTGTGAACCCAGTGCCACACTCACATGAAGAGTGACGCCACCCGCCAGCTCCCTCTCTCGGGATGAGCCCTCCCGCTGGAATGTAAGAAACACAGCCCCGAGAGAAAGTAGTGAGTGAGGGGGGTGACCCTACACTTGTGCCCATAGGAGACTGTGCACTCCAGCTGCAGCCACATTGCGGCCACTCTGCAGGGATCCCAAGGCAGAGAAAGCCCCAGAGAATCCACGCAGCTCTCTGAACTTGAATGGGAAAGTTGCACCTCCATTTCCGCTTAACATCCAACTGACACTTAGCATTTTCTTCCTGTCGTAGTCCATTCGAGCTGCTATCACAAAATATCCTAAACTGCGTGGTTTATAAACAGTGGAAATTTACTGCTCCTGGGTCTGGGGGCTGGAAGTTCAAGATCAGAGTGCCTACAGGTTCAGTGTCTAGTGAGGACCTGCTTCCTGGTGCATAGACGGTGCATTCTTGCTGTGTCCCCACTTGCTGGAAGGGGCAAATGAGCTATCTGGGATCTCTTTTCTGAGGATACTGTATTCGTCCATTTCATGCTGCTGATAAAGACATACCCAAGACTGGGAAGATAAAGAGGTTTAATGGACTTACTGTTCCACGTGGCTGGGGATGCCTCGCAATCGTGGTGGGGAGGCAAGTCACATCTTACATGGACGATGGCAGGCAGAAAGAGAATTGAAAGCCATCAGATCTTGTGAGACTTATCCACTACCATGAGAGTAGTATGGCGGAAACCACCCCTGTGATTCAGTTAACTCCCACTGGGTCCTTCCCACAACATGTACAAATTATGGGAGCTACAATTCAAGATGGGATTTGGGTGGGGAAACAGCTCACCATATCAGACACTGATCCCATTCCTAACGACTTCCCCTGCATGACCTCATCATCTCCCAAAGACCCCACCTTCTCACACCATCTCCTTGGGGGCTGGCATTTCAGCATATGAATTTGGGGGACACTACCATTGTGAACACAGGTCATAGCCCCCGAAAGCATTAGCAGCTGCCACCAAACTCATACATTTCCATATCATGTCATACGCAGTTGATACGGATGTCATGAAATATCTTTTATACTCTTGACTGCTTTGAAAGTAGAACACTACATCTTATTACTTAATTCAATAATATTTTAATATTTTGAATTTTGGTAACTGCATTTTTTTGTTTTTCTTGAGACAGAGTCTCACGCTGTCACCCAGGCTGGAGTGCAGTGGTGCAATCTTGGCTCACTGCAACCTCCACCTCTTGGGTCCAGGCAATTCTCATGCCTTAGCCTCCAGAGTAGCTGGGATTACAGGCACTCACCACCATACCCAGCTAATTTTTTGTATTTTTAGCAGAGATGGGGTTTCACCATGTTGACCAATTTGGTCTCAAACTCCTGACCTCAGATGATCCACCTGACTCAGCCTCCCAAAGTGCTGGGATTACAGGCATAAGCCACTGTGCCTGGCCTGCACTGAACATTTTTATTTTTATTTTTGAGACAGAGTCATACTCTGTCACCCAAGCTTGAGTGCAGTGGTGTGATCTCAGCTCACTACAACCTTCACCTCCTGGGTTCAAGTGATTCTTGTGCCTCAGCCTCCTGAGTGGCTGGGATTACAGCTGTGTGCCACCATATCCAGCTATTTTTTGTATTTTTAGCAGAGAAAAACAAAAATACAGGGTTTCACCATGTTGGCCAGGCTGGTCTCGAATTCCTGACCTCAAGTGATCCGCCTGCCTCAGCCTCCCAAAGTGCTGGGATTGCAGGTGTGAGCCACCGTGCCTGGCCGGTAACTGCATTTCAGTACAATTGATTTCCTGTGTGAGCACACATAAAAATTTTATTCTGAGAAAAGATTCTCAGACCTTATGTGCCCGCTAGAGATGCCCGTGATCCACACAGAGAAATGGCTCAGGCCTCCTGCATAGAGAAGGAAACACTCTTTTCAGCCACCCCAGCCTGCCGAGTCAAGGGAGGAGCCACCGGGGGCCTCTCCCTAGTGAGCACCTACTGTGTGCAGGCCTTGTTGCAGATGCTGCCAGCCCTCCTCACCCGGCATCTCTGTCCTGGCTGTGCCGTCTTGAGAGGCTCCCCCACCTTCTCCTCCTCGACCCTCAGGACTCCGTGCCCACCTCGTCCCTGGAGCCCCTCCTGTCCAGCTGACAGCTGCGTTCCCTGCCCCCATTCTAGCAGGTGGCCTGATCTTATTTTTGGCATATCCAATATAACCATTGTTTTATCCGATCATTGTCTGACATTATCTTCCTTATGTTTTCATTTGTTTATGTGGTTACTCCCCTCCCCGCTGAAATCTGGAACATTGGCTCCATGACAGCTGGAATTTCATCTTTCTCTCATTTAGCCTTGACAAAATTATTGTTCTGTCTAATCATTATCTGACGTTATCTTTCTTATGTTTTCATTTGTGTATGTATTTATCCCGTACCCCAGCCACCCAGTCGGCAGTGCTGGCTGGCTCCCTGACAGCTGGGATTTTGTCTCCATCTCATTTACCCTGGAGTCTCTGCCTCCTGGTCTCCCCCCAGGCATTCCCTAGGGGACTGGTGGGTGCCAGTCTAGGGAAATAGCAGCGAGCATCGCAGACATAAGGTTCCCGTCCCCAAGCACCAGGACTATCTTGTGATCGTTTATCTTGTGTCTGTCATTTGGAAAGTCCCTGTGAGCCCTGGGTCCCCTGTTCTGCTGCCTCCAACGCAAGACAGCAGGTTCTGTAGGTCTGACGCCTCCGCCTGCCCCGCAGCTCTGCTCGGCAGTGTCTCGGCTCCCTCCGCCAAGGAGTCAGGCCTCCATGTCCGCAAAGTGCTGGGTTCTGGTCAGTGCCATGAAAAGGAGGCCAAAAATGGCGGGGAAACTGCTGGACAGCTCATGGCCAGCATCTGCACAACTACGGAAACTGCTAACAAGCAGTTTCCCTAACGAGCTCCAGGGACCCCACTTTGAGAACCACTGCCCTGGGTCCAGGGATGCCACTCGGACTGCCCATGAGAGTGCATAGAACTGCTGCCACAGGAGAACTCTCGGGTACAGGTGCAGGCTGTCCCCCGGGCCTGCCACGTGCTCTGATAATGCACCTGCCCATGTGTGCTGTCCCTCGAAATGCATCTCGAATGTAGCATCTCCCCCCACACAGCTTCCAGCCCCAGCCAAGCCCCATCATCTCACGCCTGGAGGTTTCACCTGCCTCTGGTCTGGTCTCCCCTGCTCAGTGCTGACTCCTAACAGCCTCTTCCTCACAGTGAGAGCCTTGATCTGCCTTGATGCGGTCTTCTCCTCACTGCTCTCGCCTGTCTGAAAACTCCCTCCACTGTACTTGTTTAAAAAGTGCAGTCTGGTCCACAGCCGCACGCTGGGATCTAACCTCCTTCCCCAGACCCTCCCATGCATTCTGCCCTGGGGCCTTTGCCCTTACTATGTCCTGTACCTGAAGCCCCTTCCCCACATTCCAAAGCCATTCTTGTGCCTCAGCCTCCTGAGCAGCTGGGATTATAGCCGTGTGCCACCACATCCAGCTAAAACAAAGCGTGATCTTCCTCCTGCCCTTCAGGTCTCTGCGGGCATCTTCCCGGGTGCTCCTCCATCACCTGATGTAAAAGAACAGCCAGCCACTCTATTCCCTGACTGGCTTTTCTTCCGTAAAATGACCAAATAAAATGTATGTCTATTTGTACATTCGTTATCTGAATTTCCCCACCGGGGTGTCCGCTCCATGTGGGCAGCGGACACTATATCAGTAGCTTCTAAAACAATGTCTGGCACACAGTAGGTGTGTCACAAGGAACTGTTGACTGTAGAGGTGGACGAATGACCAGCCACATCTACCTGCTCTGCCCAGAGGGAAGGGACTCTGGTCTTTTTCATGTTTTGATCACCAGAGCCAAGCACAGCTCTCGCCTCCTGGAAGTTGCTCTGTGAATACCTGCGGCCTGAATGAATGCAGCCCAAGGAAGAGGCATTACCCTTATTGTTTGGTTTATGATTATGGCGGCAAGGGTAACATTAAAAGTCGTCAGCCTTTATTCTCCAGCCTCACAATTGTGTCATCATTTGAAATATGTTAGAGCCTTGAGCTACAAATGAATTTATAATTTATTTTAAGTAATTATCACACTCAGAGGAAAGATAACTTGGAGGAAAAAATGAGGAACGCATGTCTGTGTGGATGCAGGGGATAACTGTGGCGTGATTTCAACCTCTCTTACAAACATTACGCAAGCTGGGGCCTGCTGGACGTCATCATCCATTCATTTTTCAAATGAGAATGGAGTTCAAGTTCTACACGCAGCCCTTTGTTCAGCCTTTGTTTATCTTAAGAATAAAATCGTGGGATGGTTGCGATGACTTACACCTATAATTCCAGCACTTCGGGAGGCCAGGATAGGGGGATGGCTGGAGCCCAGGAGTTCAAGACCAGCCTGGGCAATATAGTGAGACCTCGCCTCTACAAAACAAAATTGAAAAGTGAGGCAGGAGGATTGCTTGAACCCCAGAGGCCGAGGCTGCAGTGAGCCATGATTGCACCATCGCACTCCTGCCTGAGTGACGGGAGTGAGACCCTGTCTCAAAACAGAAACAAACAAAAAAACCAACATCACGTGATTCCACTAATATGGCATATCTGAAATAGTCCAATTCACGGAAGCAAAGAGCGGAATGAGGGCTGCCTGCGGTTGGGGAAGGGGAGCTGGGGAGTTATGAATCCAGGGCCATGACATCTCCGCCATGCGGGACGAACAAGCTCCAGAGTCTGCCTGTGGTCGACAATAACGTATTCTGCATTTTAAAGTTTGGCAAGAGGGTAGATCTCATGTTACCTGTTCTTGCCACTATAAAATAAATTTTTTAAAGAATTCAAATGCAAGCTGTGGGCTAAGGGAGGAGCATGGGTGTGTTTCAGGCATCTTTGAACTTGAGCAGGATCAGCATGGCTTCAGGGACTTGGGATAGCCTGGGTCCCCACCTCTAGAGTGTCTCAGGTGGCAGGCTGGGGGCAAGCCCAGGGAATCTTCATCGCTAACAAGCTCCACGGACCCCACCTCGAGAACCACTGCTCTGGGTCCAAGGTTGCCACTCTGACCACCTGTGAGAGTCTCTGGGGGATAGAGGTGGCGCTTCTGGATACATTCCACACCACTGAAGTCAAATCAGCATCGTTGGAACTCAGGCCTGTATTTAGAGGTCACTGCTCAGTGAATCCGTGCACATCCAGGATTCAGCCCAGCTGCTCTTGAACTTCTCACAGCTGGCCCCCGGGCTGCATCCAGGCATCTGCTCAAATATCCTCTCCTCACTAGGCTTTTTCATGTTTTGATCACCAGTGCCAAGCACAGCTTCTGCCTCATGAAAATTGCTCCGTAAATACCTGTTGCCTCAATGAATGACTAACCTGCCTAAAACAGCAGCCTTGGACCCCTCTGAGCTTTCCCAGCTCATCCCCCTTTGCAGCCCTATCTCTACCAGACATGCCACTAGCTGCGCACCCTCAGTCTCTCCATTGTCCCTCTCCTCTCTGGACAGTCATCCCCAGAGGCTCGGAAACCTGGCCGTATCCAGTGCCAAGCCCCCACCTTCCACTTCACTGCATAATGTCTAGTTGATGGCCAAAAAAATCTACATTGAATGAGTGAGTTATAATCGTGTGTATGTTTTCTGTATGTTTCTAAGCATTATGTTGTTTTGGTCCTGGTCTGGAAAGGGAAGATTCACAGTTAGAAGCAGATGAAGCAGTGTTATGCAAGGGAGCTTTCGGTAGCAATGTTCTGTATCTGCCACGTTCACTCTGGGGACCACTAGCTACATGCGGTCATTGAACACTTAAAAATTGGCTAGAAAAAAATAAGGAATTTTTATTTCATTTTAATTAATTTTAACATAAGTAGCAAACGTGACTAGTGGCCAGTGTACTGCGCAGAGCGGTGATAGAGAGTCTCTGTGGTGATGGAGGTGACTCTAGAAGTCAAGAACCAGATTCGGACGCAGCCCTGCAGGGAGTGACCATCTCTCTCTTCATCATTCTTCATCTCTTCACCTCTTAGTCTGGTTCCTCTGAAATCCTCCAGTGCTACTATTTTTTTTTTATTTTTTCAGATTGTGTGGGATCTAGTATGTCAAACTCAAAAAATTAAACAAATCATAGAAGAAGATTTTGAATTCATTGTGTTTCATCAGCACAATTTTGGAGCAGGTGGCAGAAACCCAACTCAACTGGCTTAATCCAAACAGAAAATGAGTTAGATTGTCCATGTAGCTTCAGGCACAGCTGGATCCAGGTGCCCAACCATTTTTAGCTTAGCCATTTGTCTCTGTCTCAGCTCTGCTTTTTCTGTCTGTAGATTTCCTTCTCAGGCAAAAGTAGCTTCCTTCCCAAAAGTAGCTCCTGGCATCCAGGCAATTCCTCATCCCTGATAAAACGTCTGCCTCTTTACCAAGAAGAGTTCCAGCAAGTCACAGGATTCCTCCTAATGGTATTGTCAACCCATTTCTGAAGCAGCCACCCTGACTGTGACTGGCCAGGCATGGTGTGTGCCTGCCTCCAGCATAACCTCAGGTTCAACAGGAGCCAAAATAATTGGAGTGGGGATGGGGGAAGGGGGGTTGACAGACAGACCTCAATGATACCCATGACCCCGGCTTTACAGACATCCCAGATCTGACTGCTACTGTTTTGATTGTAACCTACTGATCTCTATTGAAAAAGAGATTAGGGGCAGGTGAGCTTCAACGTGAGCGAGGTATCCTGGCATTCACAGCCAGACCCTCATCCCTTGACCTAAATTCTGTCCTCACCACCTCTTGCCAGATGTTATGAAGACACAAAAAGGGATAAGGGGTCAGAGGCTAACAGCTTCGATGGTGGCATCCAAATACCTGTGTTCAAGTCCCAGTTCCACCGCGTTCTGAGCTGCGTGATCTTGGGTAGGTCACTCAGCTTTTCTGTGCCTCAGCTTCCTCAGTATGTAATATAGTAAGAATGCTAGCCCTCACCGGTGCAGCAACGATTGCTTCAGCCAATCTACATAAAGCACGTAGAAGAGTACTTGACAGATGTTAAAGACTGTAGAGAAATATTGGCCATTATTATTAATTAGTAGCAGTGGCAACAGTGACGTTGATTAGCTTTTCTATTAGACATTCACTTCTCTCTCTTGCTCCCTCTCTCACCATGTGATGCCAGCTCTTCCTCTGCCTTCCGCCCTGAATAAGGACTTCCTGAGGCCTCCCCAGAGGCAGATGCCAGCACCGTGCTTCTTGTACACCCTGAAGAACCGTGAACCAACTAAACTTCTTGTCTTTATAAGTTACCCAGCCTCAGATTACCCTTTATGGTAATGCAAAATAAACTAATAGAAAAGTGGAGGCACAGAATGGTTAAGTAGTTTTCCAAGGACACACAGCTAAGAAGCAGCAGGCTGTGGCTGGCTTCCGAGTGTGTGCTGTTCACCTGTGCTCCACCGACCGGGCCAGCAGGCAGAGGCCGAGGAGGGTTTTGGCAAGTGTGCTAAAGCAGGGAGCAGGAGACGTTTGGGTCTTCTGCTGCCTGGGCCTCTTCTTATCATGTTCATAGGAACATGGGCCTCTTCCTCCATGTTCATAGGAAATTTATTTCTTTATTACAAAGAAAGGAGCTAGTCGCTGTTATTTATGAATCCATACAGACTTTATTGATGTTCTTTTTCTCTCCAGATGCATAGTCCAAGTTTATTAATATTATGCTAGTGTCTGTGGCAACACACCTGCTAAAATTGTGCCCTTAAATTCCCAGGTGAGTGGAAGAACAGGAACAATTTTTCCCAAGACTGTGAAAAGGGGAAGATAACAGAGTAGGAGGAGCATTGATGCTTCTGAAAGAGCAGGAGGAAAGTAACCAGCACTTTTCTTTGCAGCTTGGGCACGTGTACAGAATCAGTGAGCTTGCCAGATACGAACAGTCTTTTTAGCATGAAGCCTCGTGTTTTCCATTCATTTTTCTAGGCAAAGTCTTCTCCTGACCCCAAATCTCTATGAAATATATCTCCTTAAATCCTGCATGGTCTGGTTCAACAGTCTTCAGAATGTAGTATGGAAACTCTCAGAGGTTCCCAAGACCCTTTCAAGGAGTCTGTGAGATCAAAATATTTTCCTAACAATGCTGTAGTAGTTATCTATTGGTGCATAACAGTTTGCCCTAAGATACAGTGGCTTAAAATAGCAATATAGGGCCAGGAATTCAGGAGCAGTTCTGCTGGGTGGTTCTGTCCTGAGGTCTTTCATGAGTTGCAGGTATGAGATTGGTGGGGGCTGCAGTCTCATCTGAAGGCTTGACTGGTGCTGGAGGATCCAGTTTCAGGGTGGTCTCTTCACCTGGCTGGCAAGTGAATTCCTCCCCAGCAGGTGATGTAGTGGCCTAACAACATGGTGGCTGGCTCCCCCCGACCAGGGATCAAGGCTGCAGAGGCTTTTATGACAGCCTCAGATGTCATACACTGTTGAGGTCACCACCTGTGGTGGTCTGTCCTGCAGACCCAGACTCAATGATGGATGAATAAATGCACTCAGACACAAATTTCCAGTGATCAAGTGGGCCAAGGGGTCATGAGCCACTCACAGAGAGATCACAGCCACATGACCCTGACCAGTTCTCCCTCTCCCCATTTATTCAGTATAGATTTAATAACAGAGGCTTTAAGTCAACACAGTTGTAGAGAAGGATTAAAGGCCAGGTTCTAATGCCCAAAGCAACACCATTAGAGGATAATCCTGGCCAACCTCCTCACCCCACTCCCCCAACAAGAAGGCCATCCAGCATCCAGCTCAAAGTTTAGTTTTAAGACCACATGAGTAAACAGGCTTATTAGATATACTGGTCACATTCCTATGTATTTGTGCCTGAATCTCTCTGGCTTCTGCAAAGAGACTCTGGCTGCCTTCAGCCAAGAACTATAGAAAAAATCCTTAGGCCTTCCAAAAGACTATATTCTATAGCTGTCTCTGATATTTTTCCCTTAATATTTTTGCCACCACCTTGAGTGAATCCCCACAATACACCATGGATTCCACTGTATCCCACTGGTTACATCAACAGCCCTGGTTTGGTCGGAGGGGATTATACACCAGGTGTGACTACTGAGGACTAGAATTAGTGGGTCCATCTGGGAAATTGACTCCCCAAAATGCTGTAATGTAATTTGCCTTTTTTGCTCACATTCCCTCACAGGTACACAGAGACATAGGATGTTGTCATCACCCTGACAAGTAATAGAATGTGTGATTGTGTCATCTTGAGTTTCAAAAATTTTCAGTTTTAATTTCAAATGCAACGAGTATCAATAGATGAAACCTACATGGGAAAAAGCTTTTTACAGTTCTCCATAATTTTTAAGACAACAAAGGGATTTTGAGACCAGAAAGTTTGAGAAACCCTCACCTAGTGAAGAAGGCTGGAAGAATTAAATAGTAGCAGTAAAAACAGGTGTGTGGGGAGAACGTTTAACTCCTGATTCTCACACGGAAATCTAGACTTCCTTACCAGACAGTTCTTGTCAACTGTGTGTGAGTGGAGATTTCATTTATTTAATTTTTCATCTAGATTATTCTTTACTTTTTTATGTTACATACCCCACCACCAAAAAAAAAAACAACAACAAGGTTAATGATTAATCTTCCCAAGATAATGCGATAAAAGCTAAGGGCAGATGTCAACCTAACTACAGCTTCATATGCAAAATCACCTTTCAGTCCTTTCACTTAACAAATATTAGATATCCACGAAGTGCCAGGCAAATATTCGAGCCTTTGAGTTTAGGGAATAAACAAAATAATCAAGGTTCCTGCTTACGTGCTGCATGACTCATGTGCCTTTCTTCTTCGCTTGTTTGTTTGTTTGAGCAGAGTCTTGCTCTATCTTCCAGGCTGGAGTGCAGTGGCACAATCATAGCTCACTGCAGCCTCGAACTCCTGGGCTCCAGTGATCCTCCTGCCTCAGCCTCTTGAGTAGCTGGGACTACAGGCACATGCCACGATAACCAGCTAATTTTTAAAATTTCTTTTGTAGAGACAGGGTCTCACTGTGTTGCCCAGCTGGTCTCAAACTCCTGACCTCTAGCCATCTTCCTGTCTCAGCCTCCCAAAGTGCTGGGATTGCAGGCATGAAATCAAACAGTAAGGTAATTGGGCTTCATTTAGAAACCAGTTCTTCTTTGAGAACAGATGGCTTTGAAAATATTTATGTGCTTCTTCTTCATAATTCATTATGTCCCAAGGGAATGGCCCCAACACTAGCCCAAACAAATTAGAAAGACCTTTCCATATGACAATTGACTTCCCTTTATCAGAAAATGCTTGATGCCTGCTATGTGAATGACACCTCCTTAGGCGTAGAGACCTTGTGCAGTGCAAAGCCTGCCCAGCTGTACTTGGCAGCCTTGTGATCTCATCTACAAACTGAGTAAAACCCACTTTTCTTGGTTACAGAGAAACAGATGCCATCTATGGAGTGCTCATTTCTTCATTAGTTTTTCTTTCACCCTCACTTTAAGTTTTAGCACCAAATTAAAGACTGTGACTCTGGCTTTGCCTGAGCCATAGCCTGAAGTTACTGTCATTATTAGCTTACGATTCATGGTGTCCCTTTATTTCCTTTCCTTTTGAAGGGGCCTGGAAAAGGCTGGATTTATTAGGGAACGAGTACATGAGCAGTGGGGAATTCCTTTTCTAAGTATAACTGTCAGGCAGCTGTAGGGAGGAAGCCGTCCTCATTCTTATAAATGCTGGGCTGTTGTGTGTGCATGTATCAACCACAAAAATGACAAGGATCAGGTTACTTAGAGCAAGTATTTTAAAGCAAGCATTTGCTGCAATCAGACCTGAGATTCACTTACAAATGTGTTCCTGGCATTATCTCCAATACATGCTTTCATAACATTAAAAGATTCTCAACAACAAACTTCCTAAGATACTGCATTGTATTCCGTAATGGGAGAGAACAAAGTTTTCAGAATGCTTACAGAATTTCCGCTGTGCCCAAGTGCAGAAATCACCAAAGCCAACGTCCCTGCATACGAAAGATTCTTGAAAGTAAAAATGAAAAGGAATTACTAATGGAATTTCATTTTCAAGAACCTTAGGTGGGTGCAGATTAGAATGAGAATTGAGTATTTTGCTTTGTAAATTAATATGAGAACAGCTAGACAAAATGAGAAATTTTTTTTTGGTTTCTATCTGGATTGTGTCAAGGAGTTTGAAAAGGTCAAAATCAGCACATATTTGTCTTATTAAAAAGTGTTATTTTTGTCTTCCAAGCACACATAGGGGAGAGTTCTGTTTTCCCTTTGAGGGGCCGCCTGCTACCAGGTTACACATGAGCCCCTGACACAGATCTCTATCATCTAAAAAGCAACCCACGGTGAAGTGATGAGCTCTCAGGGTTGCAGCGGAATGATCTAAGAGTCCTAGGCAACTTGCAATTTTATTTCTGAACCTAAAGAGGACTTCTGAGGGGCCAGGGCTCCTGGTGGGTGTCCCTTACAGTGTACAGTCCCAACATGCTAGCTCCCTGCCCCAAAACCCTGATCTGAGTGGGAGTTTCCTCTTGCCCCCAAGCTGGGACAAAGGCACAGGTAAGGACAGGAGTTCTAGTGCCACACATCCTGCACTCGGAGAGCCCCAGAAGTTGTGGCCACCTCCCCATAGCCCCTCAATCTCAGCTTCATTCCCTATGGGAGGCAAGCTCTGCCACTTCTAGGTTCTCAGGAGACGTTCTAAATTCTTCTCATCCACACTTTTTTTGAGATGGGGTCTCACTCTGTTGCCCAGGCTGGAGTGCAGTAACACAATCATAGCTCACTGCAGCCTTGACCTCTGGGCCCAGGTGATTCACCCACCTCAGCCTTCCAAGTAGCTGGAACCGCAGGCATACATCACCACAAACAGCTAATTTTTTTTTATTTTCTTTAGAGACAGGATCTCACCATGTCGCCCAGGCGGGTCTCAAACTTCCTGGTCAAGCAATTCTCCCATCTCAACCTCTCAAAGCACTAGAATAACAGGCATGAGCCACCATGCCCAGTGTCATCCACATTTTTAAAAACAGCTTTATTGAAGCATAATTGATGTATCAAAAAAAAAAAAACTACATATGTTTAATGTATACGGTTTCATCAGTTTGGACATACACATGTATCTGTGAAATGATCATTACAATCGAGGTAATAAACAGACACAGAACCTCCCAAAGTTTACTTATGTCCTTTTGTGGGTTTGTTCTGTTTTGTTTCTGGGTTTTCTTTGTTTTAGTTAAGAACACTTAACTTGAGATCGTCCCCTTAACAAATGTTAAGTGCATAACACCCTGTTATTAATACAGGCACAGGGTCAGACATCAGAGCCCTAGAACGCACGTATTCGTCTGGCATGACTGAAACTTGACGCCCACTGGTCAACATCACCCCATTCCCCCTCCCCCACCTGCTGGCACCCAGCATTCTCTTCTCTGCCGCAATGAGTTTCACTGTCTTAGACACCACCTCTGAGGCCTGTGAGTGGAGTCATGCAGCATTTGTTCCTCTGTGCCTGGCGTATTTCATGTACTATAAGGTCTTCCAGGTTCATCCATCGTGTCACAAATGGTAGGATTTCCTTCTTCATGACTGAGTAACATTCTATTGTATGTATCTACCATGTTTTCTTCATGCGTTCATCTGTCCATGGACACTGAGACTATTTTCATGTTTTGGTTATTGTGAGTAACAGCAATAAATATAGGTGTACATCCTGATTTGATCTCCTTTGGATATATCCCCAGAAGTGGAATTGCTGGATCACATGGTAGTTTTATTTTTCATTTTTAAGGTCTTCTCATGCATGTTTTGTTGATTTTCCAAGAGGATTATTAGAAATCCTCCCCGCACTCTACAGTCCCCCCAACCAGGTGTTTGTCATGTGCTCAGAAGCTCCTTAAGTCATCCCAAAAGCTCTGTGCAGTAGCAGGCATGATTCCCATTCACAGATGAGAAAGTCAAGGCTTGAAAGAGTCAAGTCATTCACCCAAAATCACACAGCTTGTAGGGAGTGGCCATGGGGCTGGACCTCAGTCTGTCTGATCTCCTTCTCCTTCCCTGGAATGACTACAGAAGCTGAGGGACCAGCTGAGAGGCTGTAGTTACAGTGTAACACTCTTTATTGACCACAATCTTCTCTACGTTGTTTTTGCTATTCTCTTTTTAAAATAGCTTGTATTTTATTTTTAGAGATGAGGTTCTTGCTACCTTGCCAAGGCTGGCCTGGAACTAATTGGTGGGCTCCAGGGATCCTCCTGCCTCAGCCTCCTGAGTAGCTGGATGCCCTATCATTTTTAAGGCATCTCCCCCATGTTTCTCCGCCCAACCATACAAACCTGCTTCTGGGAAACACCGCAGATAACATGAGGCCTCCTCTGTTATAACAACCCAGTGGGATCCCACAGCTGGCCCAGCAGAAGCTCCCAGAAGAGGACTTTGCCAAGTTCAACTGTGAATGTTTGTCTTTCTGTGACCTCATTTCTCTGCAGCCTTGCATATCTAGGTAGGAACCCTGGGACTTTCAGAGTCAGTGAAAGAATATGTCACCCATAATATGGGGGCTGATTTTAATTGAGATTATTTATACAATAAGTTTCCTACAGAGAGACACCATGGGAAACATGAGAGTGCTTTCATTTTCTGCAAAACCCCTAGAAGCTTCCAGTGCTGCCTGGGAGGCCTGACCCTGGATGTTTGTCCTCAGTTCTGCAGATGTCGGGGTAGAGAACTGGACTGGATGCCCCTGTTTGCTCCGCGAGTGACTGAAGGTGAAAGGATGAGTTGTCATCTCCTTTCCTGACATGTGCTCAGCACTCTACAGCTTCTAAAATGCTTTCACATGTTTGGTCTTGTTTTCTGTTTCTCAGTGTCGGTCATGGAAAATCCCCCTTTAAGGCAGACACCGTCAGTACCCACAAAAATAGGATTGTGTAATCCTGGGGCACCTAACCACAGGAAGTCAGAGTAAAAACTAGCAAAAATTTCCAGAAATTAGAGCCTCCCTGGTTTACTAAATCTGTAAGATCAAAGTTTGCTGAACCCTACTGAGTTTCGTTTCCACAGTGCTAATAATGAACTGTTCCTGAGTGCTGGCACTATGCTAAGTGCTTCATGTTCATTCCTTCATTTAATGCTCATAACAGCGGTTTCAGCAATGCCTGAACATGTGTTATCTTCCATTTTATGGGTGAGGGCATTGAGGCCTGAAGGCAGAGCTAATATTCCATGGCCCCACAGCCTGGAAAGGTGGTTATGGGGTTTAAACCTATATATCTCTGGCTCTAGAGTTTATCATTTTACTGGCACACCTTAAGTTGGAAAATACTTACAGGAAAAGGGTGAAGAAGAGGAGGAGAATAATGGCAATAGCTTGATGATAATAGTGTTGGTTATAATGACTGTGAAGCTGCTGGTAGTGTTGGTGATTATGATGGTGATGATGACGATGATGATGGTGGGGATGATCATGATAATCATGATGGTGATGATGGTGGTGGTGATGAGGAGGATGGTAATGATGATGATGGTATGGTGATGGTGGTGATGATGATGGTGGTGATGATAATGACAGTAGTGATGATGATGGCAGTGATGAAGAGGATGATGATGGCGATATGGTGGTGGTAATGATGATAACGATGGTAATGACGGTGATGGTGGTGATGAAGAAGAGGATGGTATTGATGATAATGATAGTGTTGATGATAATGATGGTATGGTGATGGTGGTGATGATGGTGATGGTGGTGATGATGATGAGGCTGATGATGGCAGTATGGTGGTGGTAATGATGATAACGATGATGGTGATGATGATGGTGATGGTGGTGATAAAGAAGAGGATGGTATTGATGATAATGATGGTGTTGATGATGATGGTCATGATGATGGTGACGGTGGTGATGATGGTGGTGGTGGTGGTGATGAGGAGGATGATGATGGTGATATGGTGGTAGTAATGATGATAACGATGATGGTGATGATGGTGATGGTGGTGATGAAGAAGAGGATGGTATTGATGATAATGATGGTGTTGATGATGGTGGTGATGATGGTGGTGATGATAATGATGGTGATGGTGGTGATGATGATGATGAAAATGACAGTGGTGATGATGATGGTGGTGATGATGATGAGGAGGATGATGGTGATGATGATGAGGAGGATGATGGTGATATGGTGATGGTGATGATGATGATGGCGATGATGAAAATGACATGGTGATGATGATGGTATGGTGGTGGTAATGATGATGGTGATGGTGATAATGAAGAGAAGGATGATGATGATGATAATGATGATGGCAAGAATGATGGTGATGATAATAATCATGGTGATGGCCATGGTCATGGTAATAGTGATGATGTCATCTTTGGGAATACCAAAAGATCAGAGCTGATAAATGTAGACTTATCAAATCTATATTTGAGAAATTAGAAAATTGGAGAAAGAGAATGGCATTTTTGACCCAAAAGGAGGTGTCAATAAACTGAAGGGATTGACTTCTTTCCTTTCTTGTGTTCATAAATTAACTCTGAGAGCACTTCCCAAAGATGAACAGCTGCAACATGTCAAACATGGACACTGATGGGAATACACAGTGGTCTCCCAGTAGGGTGACCGACTATGACCGTCCCTGTTCACCTGAAACTCAGGAGGTTTCCAGGATGTGGGACTCCCAGTTTTAAAACGGGAACAGCTAGGCAAAACAAGATGAATCCATCACCCTTCCTCCCAAATTGACTTTGGGGTTACAAAAGGATGTGTAGGTACAGCATGGTTATGTTAATACCATCTTGCTTTACAAGTGCATGTTGTTACATGGAGGAACTTCTTTGTCAGAATCTTACGATGAATTTTGTTGCTGTTCGTACTTACTGTTTAGGATATTTCACACAAATAAATCCAGATTCCTAACTTAAAGAATGAAAATATTGGCTGGGCGCGGTGGCTCACACCTGTAATCCCAGCACTTTGGGAGGTAGAGACGGGCAGATCACCTGAGGTTAGGAGTTTGAGACCAGCCTGGCCGACGTGGCGAAACCCCACCTCTATTGAGAATACAGAACTTAGCCTACTGTGGTGGCATATGCTTGTATTCCCAGCTTCTGGGGGGAGCTGAGGCAGGAGAAGTTTTTGAATCTGAGAGGCAAAGGTTGTAGTGAGCCGAGATCACACCACTACACTCCAGCCTGGGTGACAGAGTGAAACTCTGTCTCAAAAAAAAAAAAAAAAAAAAAAAAAAAGAAAAGAAAATATCTGACAACAGACAGCCCATAAGACAGAAATCAGCAAGGCCGAACGGAGGCTGCACCCCTGCTGGCTTTGGATCAGGCATGGGCTAGGGTTCGCAGCAATTTCTACAAAGTCCCTTTCACCTGCCTGTTTTGCCTGCCCAACCTCTGTAAGCATTTCATTTACAATAATGTGTGTCATTAGCACAGTGTTCGGCACTTGGGAAGTACTCAGAGGTACAGCCATTTTAACTTAGGATTTCTGCTTAGTGCCTCTCAATTGAAGAGTACTGCGGTCCCTTGGTGATAAAAATGAAGCACTGATGCTGCAGCGTGGATGAGCCTTGAAAACATTATCCCGAGTAACAGAAGCCAGTCACAAAAGACCACACACTGTCTGATTCCGTTTATGTGAGATTACAGAAGGGTTAGATCCATAGAGACAAAAAGGAGCTTAGTGGGTGCCCAGGGCTGGGAGAGACTGGGGCCAGGTGACGACTAAAGTGGGCAGTTTCTTTTGGGAGTGATGAAAATATTCTGAATTTGATTATAGAGATGACTGCACAACTCTGAGAATCTACTAAAAACCATTGAATTACACATTTTAAATGAGTGGGCCAGGCACAGTGGCTCATGCCTGTAATCCCAACACTTTGGGAGGCAGAGGTGGGTAGATCATTTGAACCCAGGAGTTCAAGACCAGCCTAGGCAATGTGGCAAAACCTCTACAAAACAATTTAAAAAGTAACCAGGTGTGGGGACACAAACCTGAAGTTCTAGCTACTGGGGAGGCAGAGATGGGAAAATCGCTTGAGCCCAGCAGGTTGGGGCTGCAGTGAGCCATGATCACAGCACTGCACTGCAGACTGGGTCACACACACACACACACACACACACACACACACACACACACACAATGAGTGGATTGCATTATATTTGCATTGTATCTCAATACTGTTTTTTAAAAGTGTGCTGCAGGCTAGCTTGGTTTCCGGTACAAAGGCCACACTTGCTGATGAGACACGGGCTGAAGAGATGAAGAGAAAAACGCAGAAGGCTCCCAGAGGGAGGTGTAGCCTTCTGCCCTGAATAGGGGCTTCCTGAGGCCTCCCCAGAGGCAGATGCCAGCACTATGCTTCTGGTACAGCCTGCAGAACCGTGAACCAATTAAACCCCTTGTCTTTATAAGTTACCCAGCCTCAGATCACCCTTTATGGCAATGCAAAATAAACTAACGGAGAAGCAGAGGCACAGAATGGTTAAGCAGTTTTCCAAGGATACAGCTAAGAAGCAGCAGGCTGTGGCTGGAAACCCGTGGACTGGCTTCTGAGTGTGTGCTGTTCACCTGTGCCCCACCGACTGGGCCAGCGGGCAGAGGCCGAGGAGTGTTTTGGCAAGTGTCCTAAAGCAGGGAGCAAGAGACGTTTGGGTCTTCTGATACCTGGGCCTCTTCTTGTTATTGTAATCATCCCTCACTGACATCAGACAATGCTTTCTTGAATTTGCCAGAAAAAGCGTGGAGTTGACACGTCGGTTCACTTTCCCTTAATCACTTGAAAGAAAGAGAAGAGATCCTCTTTCTTCCCCTCAGAGGCTTTTATTTGTCTAGTATGTCAGTAACACCACGTGGGACAAGGGGTTTTAGGACCAGATTACTGCTCGTGCTTCTCAAAATTAAATCTGCAAAGCTGGGCCGAGACACAGGAAACTGGAAAATTTCTCCACTCATTTGCAAAAGGTTTGAACGAATCTGAGAGATCAACCGGGGGCAGCGAGGGAGGCCCCTGGCTGCTGCTATCTGGGCATACCTGTTTGATGTGGACCTCACGTTCTGGCGGATACTCCCAGACTGCTCAGTAGACATGCTCGTTAACAATTGAGGAGGAGGTAATGAAACCTCGGGCAAGGAACTTGACTCACTGAGAGCAGAGAAAACCCGTCCAGATAACAGCACAATTCACATGCTCCACTGAGAGCATCACACACGTCCGTTTGGGGCCCGAAAAATCTCGTTATTCAGACACCGTATTTGCTGGGAGAGACAACAGGCAGATTTTTAAAAATCCAATGTTACAGGGAAATTTGGGAGGAGAGGGAAGTGCATCTAATTATATGTGTTTTGGTAATTTAAATGGTTGATAATATAAAACATGTTACTGTTTTGTTTGCTACATCAAGCTGCTTCCAACTTCTCTCGTTTTCTTTAGAATTTTCCTTTATTTTTATTTTTTGGTTGGTGATAAGCCAAAATGCCTCCTTTTCATTCTATTAGCTGGTTCTTTTCAAATTTTCCAACATAAAGATTACGTATGATGTTACAGTAATGGCTCAATGAATTTGAGCCAAAAATAGCAAGGCCTAAATATAATATTAGAAAATGGATTTGAGCCCAAACCTACAATAGTAATTAATTGAAATCTGAAATGGTAGAGAAATTAAAATGGTCAATATCATCAGTCATGGGGGAAATGCAAATCAAACCCACAGTGAAACATCGCCTCCCGTGCGTGATAAAGGCTGAGATGGAAAGAGTGTACAGTGCCAGGTGCTGGTGCGGACGTGGGTAGCTGAACCTGCACACACTGGTGGTGGGAGTGCAGTAGCGTGGCAAAGAGTTGTTGGAAATCAATTTGCTAAGTTTTTTAATACGTGGAATGTATGCTTGCCATACGATCGGGACACTCTGCTCTCAGGCATCTAAACATCTGTCCACCTGGAGACAGGATAGCCGGTGTTGTCATGCAACATTATTCCTCATCTCCGAAACCCACAATCAATCCATGTGTCCCTCAACTGGGGAAATAATAAACAAATTGTGGGTAGCCAAGGAGTAAAACACGATTTGGCAATCAGATAGAACAATAAGTAAAAATACATCAAATACGTTAAAAGCTATTTGGCAATAAAAGAAACCACCGGGGTGAAATAAGGCGAGCGTTAACAAATTATATGTCGTAGGGTTCCATTTAGATGAACTTTCTTAAAAAATGGCAAAAGTATAGGGACAGAAAGCCTGATCAGTGATCGCTGGGGCCGGATGTTGAAGCAGAGATTAATTGCGAATAGCACAAGGAGCCCTTCTGCGTGATGATGGTGTTCCAAAACTCGATTGTGGTACAGGCCACACAATCGTGTAAAGTTACTAAAACCCATTGCGATGTATGCTTAAATGGTTAACTTTCACGGCGTGTGTATTTTGCCTCAGTAGGGCTCTGGGGGACGTTGGCAACATGGGAGGAGTAAAGTCTGTTTTCCTCCGATCAAGGGTGTGGGCTACAGAAAAGTGGGTGACAGGTAAAATGTTTTCTGGGACGTGTTGTGCTGCCAGTCTCTGCCACGAGGGGGCGGTGCCATCTATCATTTAAGTGGCAGATGCTGGGCTTTTGACCTCTGGTTAGGGCCAAGTAGGACTCATGGGGTTGTTGGATAGACGTGGGCGAACAACGTTAAAAGGGAAAATGAGTCCGCTGTGCTGACAGCTGCGGTGGAACTAATGGGGCACTGAGACTGTGAACCTCCTGGCCTTCACTGAAACAGATCAGAGGCGGCCCTGGTAGGGGACTCCTGGCCTTACTAGCAAAGCCTGGGGAAACTAGATGTGGTTGTGCCCAAGCCACCATCTGTGGAGGGTCTGGGTGGACTGTGGCGCTGTGGCTTTTCAGGACCCACTGCAGCTTCCCTCCTCCAGAGCCCTTTCTCACTGCCCTGCCCCAGCCAGGGATGGGCGCCACCCAGGCTGGGCCAACTGGGTCTTTCTGGTTCTTGACTGGTGATGCAAGGACAGAATAGAAACCACCTCCTGGCACCCCTCACCCGCCTCTTCCTACAAAGATGTGGAGAGGCCCTCACTGCCCAGGCCCTGTCATGGCACCTGACCCCCGATTCTGGGGGACACCCCACATTCTTCTGTTGCTTGAGTTATCCAGATGTTGCTTCTGTGCTCACACCCATCCCCACTTGATGAAAGCTTTCTATGATTGTAAGGCCACCAAGAAAACCAGCCTCCAGATTCCCCTGACAACCCACAGGTGTTGACTCAACCCACCATGGCTAGTTCATCCCTCTCTTTGAAGTGTTTCCCTCTAGCTGTGGTTCTCTTTGAGATGCCAGTGACCCTAGCAGGGGCACCTTTTAGCTCAGTCCATCAGAGTTGGATGCAAGTCTGTTTACTGAAGAACTCTGTCATGTCCAGGTGAACGCCAGCCTAGGTGAATGCAGCCTGGCTTCCCGGGGTGATTTATCAGCAGCTCTCAAGCTAGCTCCTCCCAAAACAGGCTAGCAATGGAATTTCAGGGATTCAGCACAGCAAAGCGTATTAATCATGCTCATACAAAGCGTGCTGCAAGTCAGCCTGGCCTCCCCTCCAGCCAGTGACTCAGGGATCCAACTGATACTATCCTGTGATACTGCCACCCTAGACTGTGCCACCAGAGAGGGAAGAAGCAGAGAGCTGGGGACACACATCATTTGCACTCATATTGTATTGGCTGCAAAGGGTCTGGGACATAGATACTTCTCTGTGGCTCAGGAAAGAGAAGAGGTCCAGGTATGGATGCACACCAGAAATGCCTCCCACACTCAGATACCACAGGCCATTTTCACCTCTTTCAGAATGCTGTTGGAGCAGGGTCTGCCCTTGGGACTGGCTTTGAAAATACCCTTGATTTATAGCAATAATGTGTTTATACCCAAGATGCAAAATATAGAAAACAGTGAAAGAGATTATTAACTTTGGAGGAAAAAAGTACATATTTCTCAACTGCCTCCTTTCTTGGCTAGGTTGTAAAAAAAGAAAATGACATTTCTCAGGAAAGTTGGTACCAGTTAGTCCACATGCTACCCCAAAGGATAGTCTGTTTAAGTCCTCATTTATAGCATGGGACTTTCCAAAGATGTTGCCTGCTTAAATTGCTTTCTTTTTTAAATGCACATTTTGGAATGGATTCTGTATCTTATATTAGAAGCAAATTGACAGATGAGTAAAGTTTGTTTCCTGCACCCCAGCTTTCACTGCGAATGAATTGAAAGTAAGTGAGGAGGGAGTTGGGTTTCCCTGCAGTGACAGCCCAGAATTATTGGTCTGTTACTGCCAGCCAGCAGAGCCGTTAGCTATGTCCTCAGGGAGGGAGGGAAATTTGCTCGGCTGTCATTTGAGAGGAGTCGCATCACCCCAGGACCGATCTGCTAAGTGATTTACTATTGTGAGTCTCTGTTCCTCCAGTGGTAAGCTCTGACAGAAACTCAGAGTGCAGTGGGGAAGAGGAATGAGGCTTGTTTTTAACACCATGTGACTAATGCGGTTAGCACAGCCCTCCATGGTCTAGAAGCTGCATGCCTAGATCCTTGTAGGTCATCTTGACAAGGATGACTGTCCTTTGTGTTCTGACATCTGTATTTTTGGGGTTTCCAAGTACCCCAAAAAGACTCATGAAGACCTCATGTAAGAGTCTCATTAAAAGGCAGCCGTTGCTATTGTAAGACTTTTAACATGGATAAAGTTTTATTTTTTATAAAGGTAGGGAACGCATGGCGTGGTGGCTCACCTCTGTAATCCCAGTGCTTTGGGGCTGAGGTGGGAGGATTGCTTGAGGCCAGAGAGTTGGAGACCAGCCTGGGAAACATACCGAGACCCCATCTCTACATATAAATATAAAACAGCAGGGCAAGGATGGAGCATGCCTGTAGTCCCAGCTACTCAGGAGGCTGAGGTGGGAGGATTGCTTGAGCTCAGGGGTTAGAGGCTGCGTGAGCAATGATCTTGCCACTGCACTCCAGTCTGGGCAACACAGCAAGACCCTGTCTCAAAAATCATTGCTAGCCCACATTCATCAGGAGCCTAGAGAGTCATCATGGTCACTCATTGGCACCAGAGAAACTGCAGAGCCAACCTCATTTGTTACCCGAAATGTCCCATTTACAAAGATGTAAAGGAGGTGATGCTCAAACTCCACCAACTGGAGTGGCGTGGGCTCCAACCAATCAGAACAGACCAGAGTCATAACGCTGACCAATCAGAAGGGTGTTGGAGGTTCCCTGTGGTCCCGCCCGCAGAGCTGCAGCATGGGGATAAATCTCCATCCATCAGTTGGGGACTCCAAATTCATGACATGCTGTCCTGTACCTTGCCCGGATTTCTGACTCCACCCTTCCATCAGGGAATAAGAAACAAATTTAGCCCCATCCTTCTAGGGGTTTCTGCTCACTTCAGTTTTTGGGATAACAGCCCCTGGATCTTCCACTGCCCAAGCCAGGGCTGTGCTGGAAGGATATTATGTCTCCCGTCCTGACACAGGCTGCCCTGAGCCCTCCATTGTTCCTGGATTGCGGTCCACATCAGCAGTTGTCTGCAGGCCAAGCACAGGGCCCCGGCCTCATCTCCAAGGCTGGCATTTCAGACAATGACCCCATCCAGGTCCTGATGGTGTTCCTGCAGGGAGCAGGCCAGGATCCCACTTCTTTCTAATTCAAGACCTTCTTTCTAAAGCGCCGTGCCCTCAAATTTCCTGCTATTAAATGCTTTTAGAACTCAGATGGGAAAGACGTGCAAATGGTTTCTCCTTTGCTTTCCCGCTCTATATGTTGGTTAAGCAACTACTACACCCAGTCACTGTTCCAGGCAGCGGGGGAGGAACAGCAAGCAGGAGATACAACAAGGCCTCGAAGCTGAAATGCGACAGTGTCTCCTCGGTGATCATAGCTAGGGAGACCCAACAGGGAACGGGAACTGGGGAGAAGGAAGGTGAGGGTGGAGCCATGCGGCTATCTGGGGAAACAGCACTCCAGACAGAAGGAATAGCATGTGCAAAGACTGCCATGCTCAAGACACAGCAGCAAGACGCTGTGGCTGGAAAACATGATGAGTGGAGGAGAAGCAGGGAGGAAACCAAGGGGTCCAGATTCCACGGAACTTTGGCTTCACTCCGAATCAGACAAAAGCCAGGAGTAGGTTGAGCAGAGCAGTGGCCTGGTGTCATTGACATTTTAGAGGGTTTTTAACTCTATTTTCGTCTAATGTGACTAATGCAGTTAGCACCCTTCTCCACAGTCCGGAAGCCACGTGTCTGGACCCTGGTAGGTCATTTAGGCTAGAATGACTCTCCTTTGTGTTCTGACCTCTGCATTCTTAGGGTTTTCAGGTACGCCAAGGCTGGCCCTGGCTGCTGTGTGCAGAGTAAACTCTCTTGAAATATGATGTAGCCACATAAGTAGACAGCGAGAGAACCCTACTGCATCCTCTTCTGCCCATCAAAGAGATTGCTTGTTGGCTGTGGGGCGGGGTCGGTGCCAGGAGCGGCGCTGCGCAGAGCACAGGCAAGGATGCTTTCCCGTCCCCGCAGGATGGGAAGTGGAACACATCAGCCCCACAACATCCCATTGATCTGTGCTTAAAAAATCAGAAGAGATGCAGGACCCAACAAAGAACTCCTGTACTAATAAAGGGTCAGCAATGAGGGTCACTCATTAAGATGCAACTGGCAAGACAGCCAATAAGCTGTAATTAATGAGACACCATCCAGGAACATTCACAGCTCGGAACACGGAGTTCTCAGAGCCACAAGGAGCAGGATTCACAGAAGACAGAGGGCCATGCCTCCACGTGTCTATAATTGGACAGTGCTCCAGAGAACAGGGACCCGGGACAGGAGGCCGCCTGGTGGCCAGAATGGCCATGCTTCCCAGCCCCTGACCTGGGCAGAGCCCTTCTGCTGCCCCCATTGCTATCTGGAATGATCATAAAAATCATTCCAGAGGAGTAGATTTCACAGCATGAAGAAAAGCACTTGGGCCTCTTTGGAGGAAGGAGATTCATAAATCCATGAGATTATTCTAACTTGGTCAGTTCACCAGAGTTAAAGAAAGACAATTCACCTTGGAGAAAAGTCTACGTAATTACCTGCTGTTAAAAAGGACCTTTCCTAATGCCACGCCTAGGTATAAACCCAAGAAAAATGAAACCTACATCTACACAAAGACTTGTACTTAAATGTTCCTAGCAGCATCACTCATAGTAGCCAAAACGTGGGAACAACCCAACGTCCATCAATTGGTAAAGGAATACACAAACTGTGGTCTGTCCATTCAATAGAAGATGACGAGGCCATTGAAAGGAAGGAAGGACTGGTCCATGCTACCATGTGGACAGACCTTGAAAATAAGAAGAAAGAAGCCAGGCACACAGGGCCACTTCTTGTTTGATTCCTTTTAAGTAAAATATCCAGAATAGGTAAGTCCACAGACAGAAAGCAGATGCTTGGTTGCCAGGCCTGGGAAAGGGCGAGCATGGGAGTGGCTGCCAATGGGATTAGGGTCTCCTTTTGGCACGAGGGAGATGTTTTGAAATTAGATAAAGTGTGAGGCTACTGGATAGTGCTTTAAATGTGTGCATCGCATGGTGTCTGAATTATATCTCAATGAAGCTTTTTTTTTTAAAGGAGGTTTCTTGAGGTATTTAGTGTATGCGTTTGCTTTTTCAAAGTTGAGTTACAATATTTGAGGGATATTATTGTCAGATATTTTAGTGGTTCAGGGCATGTGCTTTAGGGTTCCGTCAGCCTAGGCTCCATCCCCGGCTCCCCTCCCACCTCCATACATCGTAGCTGCCGATTCTTGAGCTAGTTCATTATGTTTCCTGCAACTCTTCCATTTCCTAACCTGTGAAGTGGGGGAGAACTGAAGAGCCCACTCGCTGGGCTGTGAGGAGTAGGTAAATCAGTGCATGCAGGAACGCCTGGAATACCACCTGGTACTTGAAAAGAGCTCAGAACCATGGTGGAGTGCAAGGTGGCCCATGTTAGGGTGGTATTTTTACTAGTACAATGCTGCTGACTGGATCAATTCCCCATCAGCTCAGAGGGGCTGCCACAGGAAGGGGCGAGCACACTGGAGGACATGGCTATCCGGAGACCAGAAGGGCGGGAATCCAAGTCCTCTGTGCCTCAGTTTCCCCTCCTGCAGGGACACCAGCCCTTTCTGCTCTGCTGTGTTGAACATCAAATGTGACAATGACTCGTGAAAATTATTTGCAAAGAATAAAGAAACATTGTTGCGGGTTGAATTTTGTTCCCCCAAAAGACATGCTGGATTCCTAACTGTCAGAACCGGTGAATCTGACCTTCCTTAGAAACAGGGTCTTTGCAGATACCATTAGGTTAAGACCAGGTCATTAGGTGGCTGCTAATCTAATGGCTGGTGTCCCTGTAGGGGGTAGATTTGGACAGAGCCACAGGGAGAGCACGGCACGGTGGCAGAGGCAGAGATTGCAGCATCACATACACAACACAGGGACTCACAGGGTTGCAGGCAAACCCCTGACGCCAGGAAGAGGCAGGGAAGGACCCTGCCCTGGAGCCGCAGAGGGAGCACGGCCCTGCTGACAACTTGATTTCAAAGTTCTGGCCTCCAGAACGGTGAGAGAATAAATTTCAGTTGTTCTACATCCGTTTGCTGTACTTCATTACAGCAGCCCTAGAAAACTAATAGAGGCATAAACATAAATTACTATTATTATCTTGACCACGTATACAATAGTGCATTGCTTCCTGCTCACAACGCTGAGGATGCCCAATAACTGAGCCGCTCTGATGATTGATGGCTCCCGCAGGATCTCTGAGCTAACAAGTAAGCTCTTGTCACTCAGCGCCACACGCACCCTGCTGTACTCTGCTACGGAATGCTGGGCTGAGACGCTGCCTGGCTATGACATGGGTCTTAATTGGTACACTACTGCACTGTGCTAAGATTTCTAGAAGGAATTGCAAAGTTAAGACATGGAGGTGACCGAGAAGGTGAAACTGAGAACAGCCTCAGAATGGATGGACCTGCGATATGATGATGAAGAAAGTCTTTTCTCTTGCTCCTGTAAGTGTTCAGGAGAGACAGCTTCCTGCGAGAAGCCTCCTCTCTTCTCTGTCCCCTGCCCTGCCACCGCGGGGTCTCACTGCTCCTATGGAATCTTAGGCAGTCGCAGAGGAAATGAGGGGAATTGTTAGCGTCGCCATCAGCAATGCATTTAACTATCAGCGTCTCCTTGAGCAATTTTTAAAAATAAGTTCTACCAAAATATCATACAGAATTTTAGCGGTTCATTAGAAAATGGGAGCAGGGAGGCAATGTGGTCGGATAATAGGTCCAACTGGTCTGCTCTGCCAGGGCTGCCCTTGGCAAGCCGCAGTAACAAGGCTGGCTCTGCTCCCCTGACGGGAGAAACTGTTAACACCACACCGTTTGGCAGAGCTGAGGTCCGCACTTGGCCTGCGCAGAGGGGAAATCACATTAGTGGTTGGAATCGCGAGAGACCTCCCCTCCCATGCCTGTGTGTGTGTGCGTAATGTATTTCTAATCACCGGATTATGTAAATCGCTGGTTGTACCTAACGCAGTCAGCTTGTTAATCAGATGGCTCTTCTCCAGGCTTCTGTGCCCGGAATCCAGAACCCACGCTTCAAGCACCCTCACTAATCAGCACACCAGTCGGATGCTGGGCGGCCCATGCGTCGTCTTAACTAGCATGCCTTGAATTGGGAAAATGAAGCACCCTTTTGGAGAAATTTTTCTGTTGCTGCAAATTAGGCTGAATTGTCAGTCTCTGCTTTCTCCTCCCTCCTATAACAGGCTGGCTGTCAGTCTGGCTCCACGGGGGCACCCACCACCAGCAGCAACAGAAAACAGTGGGATTATCACCACTCCCTGCCATCCCCAAACCACAAGCCACCATCTAGCATCCTTGCCAGGGACTTGACTTCTCGTGGTTACAAAACTGGAATTTGTTGTAATGAACTCAAGTATAGCCCGTCGCACTCTTCACCCATCATCTCAAGCATGAAAAGAAAGATCTATGTAAGTTAGCCTTAACTTTGGTGAAGAATGACAAAAAACTTTCAAAACCTACAGGTAAAACATGTAAGAAGTTTATTTCACATACATAAGTAAGGCCATGAGCACTCACTAGTCATCAGAGATTTAACCCTCTCCTATCTTGCCATCTCACCATCAGCAAATTGCTTTTTGTTTGTTTGTTTGTTTGTTTTGAGATGGAGTCTCACTCTGTCACCTGGGCTGGAGTGCAGTGGCACAATCTTGGCTCACTGAAAGCTCTGCCTTCTGGGCTCAAGCGATTCTCCTACCTCAGCCTCCCTAGTATCTGGGATTACAGGCATGCGCCACCACGGCTGGCTAGTTTTTGTATTTGTAGTAGAGACGGGGTTTCACCATGTTGGGTTTCACCATGTTGGCCAGGCTGGTCTTGAACTTGTGACCTCAAGTGATTTGCCTATCTAAGCCTCCCAAAGTGCTGGGATTACAGGTGTGAGCCACCAGTTTTATATGAAATGGCTTTTATATATCCACGTTTGCCTCATTATCCAAGGTGACTGCTGATATTCCAGTCATTATATCTATATTCCAGGTGGTAGGAAGGGAAAAAGGACAAACGGAATGTCCCCACTCACTGAGTCTAGTTCTCATGAAGGAGATTTTCTAAAGTACTGCATATTTCCGTTTACTTTTGGACTAGACCAGTTCTCAACCTTCAGCAACACCAGAATCACCTGAGGAATTGGTAAGGCACAGATTCATGTGCCCCACCCATCTTCAGAGTTGCTGATTCAGTAGGTCTGGGGTAGAGCCCAATAATTTGCATTTCTAGCAAGCCCCCAGAGGATGCTGATTCTGCTGGCCCAGGCCCCAACCACACTTTGAGAACAACTGTGTTAGAACTCTGTCACATGGTCACAGCCAACTGCAAGGGAGGCTGAGAAGTTGAGTCTCTTCCCAACCCACCTCTCGGAGCATCAGGGTTCAGTGACTAAAAAGGAGAGTGGATATTGACAGGCATGGGTCTCTGTTTCCTCCAGATCTAATCAGTTTATTTTCCTAGCCCCTGCCTTTTGGGGGCTACCTCTGGGATTCAAGGGTCTTTGTGTTGCTGCACAGACACCAGGCAGGCATCTCCTCTTGCATCTTCTCCAAAGACGCTGCCTAGAAACCAGACATGTGTTCCCTTTCAGAACCCAAAGACCACTCTTCCTCTCTCTCATTACCTCCCAAGAGAAAAAAAAGAAATTGTTCTGTCTGTTCTGGAAGGCTAGGTGGCGGGAGACCACCTCCTGCCCTGTGATTCTGGCCACACGTTTTGTCGTACTTGTGATCTTCCTTGCTTCTCTGGAATTCGGGGAGGCATTTTGTTTACTGTCCTTCTCCTCGCTTCCCAAAGGATGCATCAGAACTGGTTTCCCTGCTTGAATAGGAGGAAGGGAGGGGAAGCCTTAGAGAGGGAAAACAAAACCTAAGTTAATATCTCAACATCATCCTACTAAACAGATTTCATCATTGTTTGGTAGCTAGAAAAGCTTTTTCTTTACTTCAGGAAGGTGGCGGCTTTATCAGCCCTCGGTCAGGTCAGTCCCAGCCCCCAAATTCAGAGTGATCAGTACCAGCCCACACCTTGCTCCAGACTCTGGGGTTCAGCTTCAAGGCACTGAAGCCCTCAGCAAAGCACCTTCCCAATGCCCCCAGGTTCCCACTGATGGTCCCTCCTTATCAAATGGTAAGTGCAATTACCCAGCCGCTCCTTGGACTTCCAAGTGATGCTAAATTGGTTCCCAAATCAATTGCAGTTGAATGCTCATCCTCTTTCCCCTGAAAAGCTGGGATTGTTACCCACTCAACAGGTGGGTTCAGTTGCTTGGCAGGTATCAGTCCAATGACCACAACCAAGGAGGAGTTAGCAAGGAGATTATATTACTTGCAATAAGTAAAGAAAAACACCTGGGATAGTCTCAAAGCAGTGTCTCCCAGAGCTGAGTCAGATTTTATAAGCATTGGGTCATGAGATGTGATCAGACTGGATGTAGCAATGAGGTGATGCAGGGAGGCATGATCTTGTCATGCTCATTCTGATTGGCTCATTCTGATTGCCTCACCAGGGCTCATTCTGATTGGCTCCTGCCATGAGGTGATGCCAGGGCTCAATCTGATTGGCTCCTGCCATGGGGTGATCCCAGGGTTCAGTCTGATTGGATCTTACCATGTGGTGATGCCAGGGCTCAATCTGATTGGATCCTGCCTTGTAGTTATGCCAGGGCTCAATCCGATTGGATCCTGCCTTGTAGTGTTGCCAGGGCTCAATCTGATTGGCTCCTGCCTTGTAGTGATGCCAGGGCTCAATCTGATTGGATCCTGGACCCTGCTATGCAGTGCTCTCTTCTTAATTCAGTACCTACACCTCAGTGTGAGCACCTTGGTTTCCTGTTTGCACGTGTGGCCCATCTGGGCATGCTCAGGCTACATGACCTTCAACCCGGGGGTCATGGCAACTGAAAAACAACTCACAACTTTAAAGATGGAACCGATCTGTCTGGTGCAGCTACAGGGAGCTCAAAATCGACTTGGTGAATCAGGGCATTCAAATACAGTGTCACAGTTTGCTGTCTTTGTTTCCTGAGTTGAAGATGGACAGGGTCGCGGTGCAGGGATCAGGTCCGTACCAGGCACTGACCTGGGGCTTTCTGTAGGTCCTCCTGCCTACAACCCTAGAGGAAAGTGGGATTCTCCCCATTTCACAGATGAGGAAAGCAAAGCTCCAACAAGGCGGGAGCAGGAACACAGCTCCCATGGAGGCCACAAAGCAGGCACCTGTTTACTTTGAACCCATGAAGGCACCATGGTCGCTGCCCTCTGAATGCTGGCGGCTGGACTCTCTTTTCTAGGTTCCAGTTTCGAAGCTGGACCTTTGACCTCCCCAGAGTCTGCCACGTGAGCAGAGGGTCTTCCAGCATCCTCAGTCTCCTAACCTGCTGGGATGTTTTCCCAACCAACTGCAGTTCAGCTTTGGTTGTACATGAACAGAAACAACCTGTTCTCCCCTATGTTTACACTGTTCCTTCAGAGCAGGTGGTTTTATAATGTTATCTGTTGCGGTTAAGTCCAGAAAGGCCAATTTTAGGCGCTTCTTGTTATTCGAGCATTTATATTCACCTTCCTTCAGCTAAAAGCACGTGCAGAGAACCAGATGCTGCCAGTCATCCAAAAATCATCACAAATGTAAATTATCAATGCCTTACAAAGTGATCCCCAATTCAAATCTCTCTTCCTATTTAACATGAGCCCCTCTGGCTTAGCACAAGGATTCTCGTAGGTCCAAACATGCAGTGCAAATTATCAAGATGCAAATCTATGGCAAGTTTAGCAAAGGATGCAGGCTTTTGTAGAGGAAGTCATCACGCTGGTATTGAAGTCCCGCTGGAAACACGGCAGATCGGGAACCACTGAAGAAGAAAAAGCCTTAAGGACAGGAGTTAGCAGGAACGTGACTCCATGGCTCTACCAGAGAGAATGGCCTCAAACTCCAGGATTAGGAGAGGCTCTTGGGGGAAAGAGGGCCCCTCGTATTGAAAAAATGATCTTGTTCAGGGATCAGCAAAGATTTTCCATAAAGGGCTAAATAGTATTTTGTTTTGCCGGACACATAGTCTCTGTTACATATTGTTTGTCTTTTCTTTTTTTTACGAGGCTTGAAAATGTAAAAATCATTCTTGGCTAACAAGTTCACATAAAAACATGCCATGGGCAGGAATTGGCCCTGTATCTTATTAATCAGTCTGGAAAGTCTAATGAGACGTGAAAGACACCTCCTCTCCCCACAGAAATTCAATTCATCTTTCTTTTCATTCTGAGCAGCAGCACATGCTGGCAATCTCTGTTCTCAGCATCTAGTTCGAATTCATGAATAGTAGATTTCCCTACTAGTTGCCTTCTTTAGAGAAAATATGAAACTTTTGGTCTGCAGCCAGCTCCGCAAGCCCCGAGAGGAGACCAGGTAAGACACCCTGGCCTCTGTGGCTGCCTGTCCATGTGGAAGGGGAGCATTCGTCCAGCTGTTCCTCCCTCAAAGACAGGCGGTGGGAAGAAAATCATGGACTTGGGAGATGCTCACAGGAGTGGACTGCTTCTCTGGCTGCAGATGGAAGGAAGGACATTTGGATTTAAGTGTCCTTAAATGTCCTTAAATTTAAGTGTCCTTGGATAGATGATTGAAGACAGATTGGATAGATTTAAGAGTCACCAATGTCACAGCGGGTCTGGAGAGAATTGAAAAATGTCCACATCCCACTGTCCAGTGGCTTCTCCAGTCCAAGGCGAGACAGGCCCTCACGGCCACCCGCTCACACCCCCACCCCCACTGGGGGGTTTGTTTTCTAGAGGGTTGTCTTGTGCAAAGAGTAAGAACCAGGGGCTGGACCTCTCGCTTGGGGTTCATATCTCAGATCCACCCAGCTGCTGGCTTTGTGAGCTTGGGTGAGTTAGCTGGCATTCTTGACTTCGTCTCTTCACCCTTCACATCAGGGTGAGAACACAGTCTCCCTCGGAGGGTTCAGGGAGCTAGGACGTCCAACACGCTTAAGAGAATCTGGCGCATAATGCATGCTGCTGTTACCACCAAAGGTCTCCTCTGTCTCAGAGAGAACACGCTTGAGAGAAGTGGCAGGTGTGGTGGATAAAAGAAATAAAGGCAAGATGGTGTCACTGTCCAGCAGCATGGCCCTGAGCAAGCCATTCCTCCTCGTCCAGGTGGGCTGAGGAACCCCTTTCCTCTCTGACTGGTGCTCAAAAATTAAATGATTTACAACTGGTTTTAAAATAGCCAGTTCCATAGGCAAGTTTCTCCCCAGAAATTAAATTTGTGAATGAGAATGTAAGGTCTGGGCTCCACCAGTGGGAGTTCCTGCAGGGTCTCCTTTGAGGTGTGTGGCTGACTGCTTAACCTGCACAGGTAGAAAAGCCCCTTAAAAGGAATCCACTTGGAAGGGCCACATTTTCATAGCAAAGTGCAAGGCAGGCTAATTCCTGCTTTCTCTGTGGGATTCCCACTTGTGGTTTGTGGTTCTGGACACTTCATGCAATCTCTTTCCCAGCATAGAGTTCAAAGATGGGGATCAGCTTTCTCAAGGAAGAAAGCAAATTGCCAAGCCCCATTTGCCCATGTGCCCATGACCTTGGCATCAGGGACTGGCCCAAAGCCAGGCCTTAGAGCTCTCAGGTCTCTGCAGTCCACAAACCCTGAACCTCCACGGCCACCATGAGCCAGGCACAGTTACTACAGTAATAGGGAAGTAAATGGTTCCCTACCACCGAATTACCTAAAATAAAGAGACTGGTAATACAGGAGGCTCCACTAGAGAAACAAGATGAGAAGATAGGTAGATAGCTAGATAAGGAGACAGATAGAAGATAGATTAGATTAGATAGCAAGAAGTTAGATAGATGACAGATTAGAGGGGTGGGTCGGTAGGTAGGTAGGTAGGTAGGTAGGTAGGTAGGTAGGTAGAGAGACAGCAGATTAGATAGATGATGGAAGATAGATTTGATAGATGATAGACACATAGATAGATGATTGATAGATTGATAGGTTAGATAGACAGCTTTAGCTATATGTCCTGGAAAAGCTGTCATGAAGGGCAGCCTGCATCTTTGAGGCACAAACTAAAGCTGCTATCCACCGGCAAGATTTCTTCCTGTTCAGGGAAGCCTCAGCTCTGCTTCTAAACGCCTTTCAACTGAGTGGATCAGGCCCACCCAGATGGTAAAGGATAACTTTCTTTATGAAAGTCAACTGATGGTGAGCATCAGCCACTCTACAAAATTCCAACACAACAACAGCTAGGTTCATGTTCCGTTGACTGACTGGAACCATCACCTGGCCACAGGATACACAGTCACGGGGTTTCAGGGTCTCAGGGAAGGACAGCCTCCCACGCTGCTCAGAGTGTGTGCAGACAACCACTTGGAAACGCCAAACAGCGGAATCAAAGAGTTAAATGTGTAGACTCTCAACCAGCAATTTCACTTCCAGGATTAGAAGATGCTGAAGAACCCTGGATACATATGCATGGGGAGAGATACAGTTATTTGCAAAGGCAAAGAATTTAAAGCACTGTAATTTCCCTTGGGTAGGAGAATGGAGAAGTAAAATACAGGGAAGGTACCGGATGGAATTTAGTCAGTCTTTGAGACAAATGAATTCAATCGGTATGTAAATATGGACCTAAATGGGAGTAAATGGTCCAGCTCTACAAACAGGGATAGATCATAAAAACATAATGTTGAGTGTTTTGAAAAACAAAACATAAGTTGATGAAAGTACAATATAATTTATATAAACTACATAAAACATGCTTTTGTATAAAACATAAAAGCAAAAGACAATACCATATTTTCTTTTTTTTTCTTTACTTAAAGAAATATAAATTGTGTTTTCCATGTGTTTTCTTTGCATAAATATGGATACTTGGTAAAAGCGTAGAATCACAGACTGGAAAGATACTTGCCAAATCCTGACAGTGGTTGCCTCTGGGGTGTGGAAATTGAGGATCAAGACTGGAAAAAAATGACAGAGGAGATTTCAAAGTTATCAGCATGGTTTTTTCTCTTTTGTAAAAGAAAAAAAATACGAAATGAATACAAAAATGCTAACATAAATACGCTTTAAAATGTACTTGCTGTTTGCTACATGTCTGACTTGTTTTTATTCTATTTTCTACTCCTCCCCCTGCACACCCCCAATTTTCAGAGAAAAAGAGAGATTGAAGTGGGTGAATCTGGCCTCCCTCCAGCCACCAGTTGCCTCGTAGGAGACACTCTACGTTTATGTCTAACAGCTGCCCTTTGAGTCAACTTAGACTTTGCTCCAAACCCTGACAGGCAATCCATAAACATTATCTGATTTAATCTTCACAACAACCTAATTATTCTGGGAGTTCACACTCGAGGAAACTGATGCTTGGAGAATTTAAATAATAGCAAGAAGAGGGTAGGGCCAGGATTTAAGGCAATTCTCGCTCAGGTCCTTGCTCTTGACCTGAGTCGAGAAGTTGTGTTCAAGAACATATGCTCCTGCCCTGGGCTGGACATTCAAGTGTGGCCAGAACATGTATGGGCTGTGCCCCCAGACAAGTCAGTCACTCAGCTCCATGCTTCAGTTTCCCCATGCATAGACTAAGGATAACACAACTACCTTCTTCGTAGGTTTGTGGTAGCAGTGAGAATATCAGCAACACCTAGCACCTGCCAAGAGCTCCTCAAATGTGACCCGGCTGCTTTTTCCTTTTTATTAACTACTAGCTCTTCTTGACTCCTAATCACAGGAATTGACAAAGGTTGTTTTCTGCTCTCTGGGATACTTTAGATTAAGCTCACCCTTTCCCCAGACACTCATTAAATTTGAACCCCAAAGTTGCTTTACTAGGCAGGCGTCTGGTCTCTGAGCCACGAGGGTGTCTGTTTTCATTCCATTTCCAGGGTCAGTCATTTGTGGGTGGATAGATTGTTGGCTTCGCTGAGGTCATGCAGGAGCCCAGAGTCAAAAACCAGAGCTGAGCCTGATGGCCTTTCCACGGCCATAGCCCCATCACGCACCCTTTCCCTTCTTTTTTATGGAGATATAATTCTCATGTCATAAAATGTACTCTTTTAAAATATACAGTTCAGTGGTTCTTGGTATTTGCAAGGTTATGAACCATCATCCTGTCTAATTTCAAAACACTTTCATGTACACAGAAGGAAACCCTGTACCCGTTACCAGCCACTTCCCTCCCCACCCCGCATCGCCTGGCCACCATGAATGCACTTTCTGTCTGTGGATCTGCCTGGTCTGGACGTTTCATATGAATAGAACGATATAAGCTGTGGCCTCTGTGTTGAGCTCGCTTCACTTTGCACAGCATTTTCATGACCCACCCATGTTGTAGCATGCACGCATTGCATTTTGCAGCTGAGTCCTCTTCCACTGTGTGGATGGAATACATTTCCTCATTCTTCTACTCTGCAAGAGAGCCCTTGGAGGATATTCCAAGTGGGGCATTTCACACCCATTCCTGGGACAAATCCCCCATCTCCGCAGCCAGTCAGTCCAATTTTCCATCCACACTTCTGAGTCTTTTAACACTTCCATGTTAAGGAACACAGAATGACTTCTGGAATGACTTCATGAAATTACTTTTATGTATGGGTGCATGTGCCTGTGTGTATGTATACATGTGTCTATGTGTGTGTTCTTGTGTGTGTGTATGTGTGAGTGCCTACTCTGTAGGCCGGCCACATCAACATCAGGCACACACACAGGCACTCACACACACAGGCACATGCACCCACACACAAGCACGGAGAGACCCACACAGGCACACACATGCACACAGACACATGTACCCATACACGGAAGTCATTTCATGAAGTATTTCCATGTTCTTTTTTATTTGAAAGTTAAAAATATAATTCACCTAGAAAATGGTCAAACTAATTTACATTTATGAGGGTAAATCAAACAACAAAAATGTGTTTTCTCAGAAGCCCCAGGCTTTTTTCAAATTTGAAATGACCGTGATTTAAAGAACCCTACCTTATTGATTCTTTTCAGCAAAACAGAACAGTTCTCTGATTTATGATGGAAGTGGGTGGGGGGCTTCAGAGCAGGGTAAAAGGAGAGATGAAACATTTAATAATACAAAAAGCTTCCAAGTCATACTTATGACTTCGTCGGATTCTGTGAGGCCCTGAGATGGTGTTCATAAGCGGTCCCTAGGACCTGCTGGGGTCTGCAGGAATTGCACACCTGTGTGCTTTCAGGAAGAGGGCTGCCTTCTGTGATGCTGAACTTGTCAGAGCTGAATGGGGCCAGAGGGAAGGCAGCCAGCAGTGTAAACCTTCCTATGAACAGTGCTAAGCGGCAGCATAAAGGAAGTGGCATCCACACCCAGGCAGCCATGCACACGATGTGTTCTTCTTGATCCAGCGGGGGTTTGGGTGGGTTTCAGAAGACAGAACAATTGTATACACATAAATAGTGCACTAGGCATATTGCTGTGAATTGGCCTCAGCTAAAAAGGTGTGTGAGAGCTGCAGCCAGATGCAAAGAACTCTGTAGGCCTGCCACATCAATATCGTAAGCACACAGGCACTCACACATGCACAGAGGCATATGCACCCATGTACACAGACACACACACGCAGGCACTCACATATGCACACAGCCCCGTGCACCCACAAGCACGCAGGTACTCGTGCATATGCACACAGACACACACACGCAGGCACTCACATATGCACACAGTCCCGTGCACCCACATGCACGCAGGTACTCGTGCATATGCACACAGACACACACACGCAGGCACTCACATATGCACACAGCCCCGTGCACCCACATGCACGCAGGTACTCATGCATATACACACAGACACACACACGCAGGCACTCGCACATGCACACAGCCCCGTGCACCCGCATGCACGCAGGTACTCGTGCATACACACACACACACACACAAAGGCACTCGCACATGCACACAGCCCCGTGCACCCGCATGCACGCAGGTACTCGTGCATATACACACAGACACACACACGCAAGCACTCGCACATGAACACAGCCCCGTGCACCCACATGCACGCAGGTACTCATACATATACACACAGACACAGGCAGTCACACATACACAAACACAGACACACACACGCACAGGCACTCACACATACCCAAATACAAGCACACACACAGGCACATGTACCCATACACACAGGCACTCATGCACACACAAACACAGACACACATGCACACAGACACATGTATCCATATGTGCACACTCAGGCACTCGCACAATTGAACTCATGCAATTTAGGGATGGGAGTGTTAGAGTGTGTGAATGTGTGTGTGTATGTGTGGTGTGAATGTGCATGTGTGTGTGTGAAATTGCAACAACCATTGGAAAACTAATCACAGTTTAGGAATATGGAGTGTTAGAGTGTGTGTGTGTGTGTGTGTGTGTGCACGTGAGAGAGAGAGAGAGAGAGAGAGAGAGAGTGTGTGTGTGTGTGTGTGTGTAATTGCAAGAACTGTTAGAAAACTAATCAGTCCATGAGGGAATGTGCTGCCTTAAGCCACTGGCCAAAAACCATTCTGAGAGAGAAAATGTAAAGACCGAACTCTGAGCACACTACCTGTAATGAACCTGAAAATAGACTTGGGGAATTTCTAAAGGATTCTTAGCCTCCGTAATGGCCACTGCGCAAGCTGCCAGATTGCAGCGCATCTCCAGGAATCCCATGGACCCGGGAGAAGACACAGTCGAGGGTGATGGAACTGCTGGCTGATGCAAAAGCAGCAAAGAGGCCAAGCCTCTACTTACAACTCATAACTCTTTCAACTGAGCTCTTGTTTAATGCAAAAGGTCATTTTTGTGTCAGTTGCTTCCCTGGAGAAAGAACGGAGAAAATCTTTTTTCCTTCCATCTCTGCTTCACACCAGAGCAGTGTTTCTGGAGAGGGACTTTGGGAGAAACTGGCATCATTAGATGTCCCAAAGCCAAAGGCCCTTTTGCATTTTCATCTGTTCTTAAAGAAAAGGTTTATTAAAAGGCAGTCAGGTAGTATCCTACAAAATCAAATAGAAAGTATTTTCTTCATCACCTTGCAAATCACAACATACATGAGAGGTGTGATGATAATAGTTTTGCATGAAGGCATTTGAACAGGATAAATCAAAGTCCTCACGGCTGTGATGGAATGAGCTCCCATGGAGCAACAGAGGAAGGCTGTTTGCTTTGCTTTCGTCTTCATTTAAAAATAATAATAAAGCTGCCAGGCACAATGGCCCATGCCTGTAATCGTGGCACTTTGGGAGACTGAGATGGGAGGATTGCCTGAAGCTAGGAGTTCAAGACCAGCCTGGACAACATAGCAAGACCCCATCTCTACAAGAAAAGTAAAACATTAGAAAAAAATTATCTGGGCATGGTGACACCCGCCTGTGGTAGCAGCACTTTGGTATGCCAAGGTGAGAGGATCGCTCGAGGTTAGGAGTTCAAGACCAGTCTGGGCAACATAGTGAAACCCCATATCAAAAGAAAAAAGCAAAGAATAGAAAGGGTTGAAGATGGGGGAAAGGGAGATGATAGAGACAAAGAATAAATACTTTTTGATTATTGTTGAAAACTAGGAAGATGATCATAGATAAACTAAAAGTAAATTGTTGAACATTCTGGTAAATTGTTCCAAAGAATAACCCTTTATCCCCAGTCCCGGCACAGTGTGTAAATGATACAGTGTGTCTAGTCCAAATGAGGACAGCGTGGTGTTTACCCTGGGAGGTTCCCCCTAGAATCGCCCAGTTCCCAACAGAATGGAGTAGCTCCCTTGACCCAGTGTGTCTGATTCTTTTTGGCAGGACACTGAAATTCTGAACACTGCCATACTCACGGGAAAGACAGTCGCCATGCCCGTCAGAGTGGTCTCTGTGGAGGAGAACAGTGCCGTGACGGACATCTCGGAGGCGGTGGAGTGCAAGTCCACGGATGAGGACGTTATCAAAGTAAGTCATTCCACAGCCGGCTGGATGGAAGTGGTGGCACTGTGACTTGGGCGTCCCATTTGCTAAGAACATTCATACCGAAATACACCGAGGTCCAACTGTACAGAGGCTTCTCCACTCAGCGTTTCCAGTGCCATCTCTTTGTTTTGGCATCTCGCCAGCCTAGTAGGGGTTTTGTTTCATTCCTGACTTTCTTCCCTTTATTTGACAATTGAAAATTGTGTGTGTGTGTGTGTGTGTGTGTGTGTGTGTGTGCGCGCGCGCGCGCGTAATGCACAACACATTATTTTAGAATACATATACATTAGGGCAGGCATCCCCAAACTTTTTACACAGGGGGCCAGTTCACTGTCCCTCAGACCGTCGGAGGGCCGCCACATACTGTGCTCCTCTCACTGACCACCAATGAAAGAGGTGCCCCTTCCTGAAGTGCGGCGGGGGGCCGGATAAATGGCCTCAGGGGGCTGCATGCGGCCCGCGGGCCGTAGTTTGGGGACGCCTGCATTAGGGAATGGCTAAATTCAGCTATTAGGCTAGTGCAAAGGTAATTGTGGTTCTTGCCATTACTTTTAAGTGCCAGAATCCACAATTACTTTTGCACTAACCTAATAATTAACATATGAATTACCTCACATGTTTTTTTTTTTTTTTGGTCTGATGAGAACTTAATCTACTCTCTTAGCAATTTTCAAGAATACGTTATTACACTCTAGGAGGCTGAAGTGGGTGGATCACTTGAGGTCAGGAGTTCGAGCCCAACCTGGCCAACATGGGGAAACCCCATCTCTACTAAAAATACAAAAATTAGCTGGGCATGGTGATGTGCACGCATAGTCCTAGCTACTTGGGAGGCTGAGATAGGAGAATCACTTGAACCCAGGAGGCAGAGTTGCAGTGAGCGGAGATTGTGCCACTGCACTCCAACCTGGTGACAGAGACTCTGTCTCAAAAAAAAAAAAAAAAAAGAATATATTAAGAATATATTATGAATAACCAAATTCAACATATTGTACCAGAAAACTCTTGAACATATTCCTTCTCCTGTCTAACTGATATTTTGTACCGTTTGACCAGTATCTCCACAACTATCCCCTTACCCAGCCCCTGGCAACTGCCATTCTAGCTCTGCTTCTATCAGTTCAACTCTGCCAGATTCCACATGTACATAAGATCATGCAGTATTTGTCTTTCTGTGCCTGGCTTACTTCACATAACATGATGTCCTGTGGGTTCGTCTGTGTTCTAACAAGTAATAGGATTTCCCTGTTTTTTCGGGCTGAATAGTCTTCCCTTCTGTTTGTGTATTACATTCTCTTTACCCACGTATCCCTTGATGGACCATCAGCGGTGCTTTGGACTATGGGTCAAACCCTGAACACCTGCTGTAGCTAAGCGGTGATTTCAGTAATCGGTAAACTGGATCTACCTATTCTGGAAGGCAGCCAAGACTCTGCTCCTTGTCTTTCCCAGCAAGGAAATTGCTATAACCGGTTGTGATCACGAAGTAATAGGAGTTCAGTATTTTATATCCTCAAAAGAATGGAAAACATAGATTTTGGGGTGGGGGGAATTTTTCAAAGTTAGCAATAAATTGTAATTTTTTAACGGGCAAAAAAATAAAAAGCAAAATACATTTGCGTAATGGGTTGGCCCGTGGGGTAACTGTTTAAAAGCACTCTTCTAGAGTAGGGGTTGGCAAACCATGAGCCATGGGCCAAACCTAGTCACCGCCTATTTTGTAAATAAAGTTTTATTGGAACACAGCCACTTAAATTCACTTCTATTTTTGCCTTTGGCTGCCGTGGAGGCTACCACAGGAGAACTGAGTGGTTGACAGAAATCACATGGCTTAGAAAGTCTAAAAATATCCAGCATTTTGCTTTTCCCAGAAAAGGTTTGCCTCGAGTCATGTGTGCTCTAGAATTTCCAGTTTTTTGAAGAAAGAAATGCAGTTCCTGGTGTTCCCTATCATTAGTCTCGATGCTACAGCGCAACGTTTGCTTAAAGAATAAGGCGGTCCCAGGGCTTTACCGAGCCGGAAATGGAGTCTCTGGGTATTTTTTTGTAATCCCTGGAAACGCATCCAGAAAAAAAAACAAAAATCAAAAAAAGCATTCAGGTAGTGATTTTTGATTTTCGTTTCCCTCGAATAGAGTCTGACAGACAGCAATCAGTCTTTTCTCTGGTGTTTAAAGCTCCACGTCTGAGCACACAAGAACCCTACGAACTGCTGAGGTGGAGAAACGGCGTGGAAAAAGTACTTCCCTGCAAACCCCACCCCCAGAACAAGCAGCAGACCCCCATGCTAGCGTGTCCCCTGCACTCAGCACCATCACACAGTGATGTCCACACTCAACCATGACAGCGTTCCGGCAGGGGGCAGTAAACACTCCAGCAACATCCTATACTATGACCATCCTTCTGACTGTTGGAGGGGGTGTTTCAAGGAAGGGCTTTTTTCCTTAATTCACCCAAAAGTGATGTATGCGCTGTGGTGGCCTTGAATCCAGAGTGCTTTAACAGAAAGACCACAAGGCCCATGGCAGGAAGAGGAAAAGGGTGAGGAAATTCTAAACCACACTGTCCAGTAAAAACCCAAGGTGAGCCACATAAGAAATTTTAAATTTTCTAATAGTCACGTTCAAAAAATGTTTTAAGAAAAGTTGAATTTAATTGTAATCATGCATTGTGTTTAACCCATTATATTAAAACATTATCATTTCCCCATATAATAAATATGAACATTCATAATGAGATAGTTTACTTTTTTTTACACTAAGTCTTTGGAATCTAGTGTGTGTTTCACACTAACAGCACATCTAAACCGAAACTAGCCCCATTTCCAGAGCTTCATAGCCATGTGTGGCTTGTGGTTCCCACAGTGGACAGCACGGGTCCTTGTTCATTGTTGGCCTTTGTTACTGATTTACAAACCCCCTAAAAGCCAGAACCCTTGATGAATGTCACATGTTGATAGGACACCTCTAGCACTGATAACTTTTCTAGAGGTAAAGAACCTATCTTTTAGCCTACAAAACCCAAGAGGGAAACAACCCAAAATTTGTCACAGCTGTATACATAGCAATCGTTGATTACTCTTCAAACAATTTTGACATGGAGTCCATTACCAGTATCTCCAGGAATTATAATCAGTGTCTTTAGGGAAATAAATACATTCAAACAGAAAACTGCCTCCTGAAATGAATCCAGAGTTGATACCCCTGGCTGTTGACAAAGCAACGTGAAAGTTGAGTCAGCGGAAGCTGGGTGAGGACATCTGAGCAGGCAGGCTTGGTGTACATGAGCACTGTCCCTAGGCCCCAGGCTTAGCTTGTGGCCTTGGGTCTGATGAGATCAATGATGCTTGCAGTCCTGGTTGGGGACAGCTCAGGATGCCGTGGAGAGAAGAGGGGAGGGAGCTGACATTTAATCACAGCCAGCTCTGCAGCAGGCCCATGAGGTTTTTGGATTTAGTCAAGAATTCTGAAGACTCCAAGACTGCACCCTAATGTAAACTGGCAAATCAAACTGTCACAGTTTGATGGATGCTGGCAGAAGACAGAAGACCCCAGGGTCAGAGACAAAGGACAGCCACTGTATCAGCATCTTCCTGTACCAGTTGCCCGGACTTCAGTTCCCACCGGGTTATGCGGAGGGGGCCAGTGACGCTTGCACGTGTGACAGTTTGGGTTTCAGGAGAGGAATCCTGGCCTTAGAGAATGTGCGTCTTTTCTAATGGGTGGTATTATGGCCTATATGTTTGTATCCCACCCTGAACTCCTATGTTGAAGCCCTTAACACCCAATGCAACGATATTAGAGGTAGGACGTTTAGGAATTAACTAGGCTTCGCTGAAGTCATGAGTGTGGAGCTCCCGTCATGGGAGCAGTACACTTATAAGAAGAGGAAAACAGACAGAGCTTGCCGTCTGTCCCTTGTGTGAGGAACGTGAGGACGTAGCAAGAGGGCAGCAGTCTGCAAGCCGGGGAGAGGGCTCTCGGCAGGACCCGACCATTCTGGCATCCTGATCTCAGACTTCCCAGTCTCCAGAACCGTGAGAAATAAATGTGTGTCGTTTAAGCCACCTGACTTACGGTATTCTGTAAAAGCAGGCCAACCTGACTTAAGGCAGGCAGGAAGCCTACCTGACCTGCCCAAAGAGACGATGCCTTTATCATCCTGGACCTTAAGTGTGTCTGCCCTTTGCTCCAGAAGAAGGCACTGTCTATCTTCCAAGACCGTTCACTATATAAAACACCTTTGAAAGGACCTTTCAGAACAAAAACAGTCAGTGTTGTGCTTGTACAATGTGCTGAAATGCAAGAGAGTCATGGAGAATTTCTCCCAAAGAATTCTTCATGGCTTTGCCACATTCAAGTTATGAAGTCTTGGGTGATCCACAGTGCTTCCTCCAGTACTCAGTCTCCTTCTTAGTAAAATGGGGATAAGCATAGTTACGAATTCAAAAGGTCAGCATGGGGATTAATCAGACTGACAAATCCAGCAGAGAACGTGACCTAGTAGCCAGCATATAGGAAGGGCTTAATAACTCAGAGTGCACTTTGGTCATCTCATGTAATCCTCTGATTGGGCAGATCAGGGATTAGGACTGGAGGCTTACAAGTATATTTTGCGTGATATGCACAGTGTTGCTTAAAAAGATCAGAACAGAATGCAACTCATTTCAAGTGTACAATTCAATGATTTTTAGTAAATTATGCTAAGTTCAGCAGCCATCACCACGATCCACTTTCAGAACATTTTTGTCACAGTTAACCTCCATTCTCTAAGCCGTCACTAAGCTGTTCTGTCTCTGTAGATTTGCCTGCTGTGGGCATGTCCTGTGAATGACAGCATACAATACATGGTCTTTGTGCCCTTTTTTCCACTTAGCATTATGTTTTTGAAGCTCATCTACATGCTAGCATGGGGCGGTCATGTGTTTCTTGTGTTGCTGAATAATATTCCACTGTATGGATATACCATATTTTGTTCATCCATTCACCCAGTTGGGTTGTTTCTACTTTTGAAATGTTTCATCCATTTATGAATAACGCTGCAATGAATATTCGCATTTCTGTCTTTGTGTGGACTTACATTTGTACTCCCCTTGAGTAGATGCAGAGGAGTAGAATGGCTTCGTCGTGTGATAATCTTCCATCTAATGTTTGAGAAACTGACAGACTTTTCTCCAAAGTGGCTGCATCATTTTGCATTCTCACAAGTTATATGGAGGGTTCCCCCTCCAGCTTATTGGGAAAATCCTGCAGATGTGGGAGAGCTACAGTGTGCTCATCTGGCAACACTGTGGGGTGCCCTTTATTCATTTATTTTTCTTTTTCTATAAGTTATTGGCTACAGGTGGTATTTGGTTACATGAATAAGTTCTTTAGTGGTGATCTGTGAGATTTGTGGTGCACACATCCCCCAAGAGGTATACACTGCATTATATCTGCAGTCTTTTATCCTTGACCCCCATCCCACAATTCCCCCCAAGCCCCCAAAGCTCACTGTATCATCCTAATGCCTTTGCATCCTCGTAGCTTGGCTCCCACTGGCACCTTCTGATCGGTCACAATTGCCTTATATTCGGTCCATTTCCATGATCTGCTTGGCCCATGTAAGCGTTGGAATGTGTGTAGATGGAACCATACCCGTTGTGTAAATGTGGAGACTGAGGTTCTGGAGGAAGTGGCTTTTATTATTTTGCTTCCCAGCTTTTCCTTTTTATCCTTCCTTCCTTCTTTCCTTCCTTTCTTCCTCTTTTCCTCCTCAATTTCATTCAGCCAACATTTATTAACCAACTCCCGCATTTAAGGTTCGTGATTTTGGTTAGGAAGAAACAGATGAAAAAAGTGCATCTCTCAGGCGTCGCGGCCAAACAGAAGAGGTAGACGCGTGGGACTCCATTATGCATGCCAACTCACTTGCTCCTCGCAACACCTGTGTGATCACTGGTATTCCTTCCCTCTTAGAGTAGCAAAAACTGAGGCTCAGAAAATGGAGGCCACTTGCCTGAGGTCACACACCTTGCACAGGGCAGAGAAGGTATTCTAACTAGAGGGCCAAAAGCTCTTGGCCATTAGGCCATATAATCTTTGTACATTCAAATTTTGCTTAACTTTTTACTTTGTATTTGGAATTTCAAACTTATTTCAAAGGTTGCAATGACTGGACAGAGTATACTATATACCCTTTACTGAGGTTCAACTACTGTCAATATTTAACCCATTTGTTTTTCATAGTTTCAGTCTCTCTTTCTCTCTTCCCATCCTCTAGCTAGTCAGACAGGTAGGTAGGTAGATGGATAGATGGATGGATGAGTGGATAGGTAAATAGATGGATGAGTGGATAGGTAAATAGGTGGGTGGGTGGACAGATAGAAGGGAGATAGAGATAGATAGATAGATAGATAGATAGATAGATAGATAGATAGATATAGATAAGATGGACAGGTGATAGATAAGTGATAGATAGGTGGTAGATTTAGATAGATAGATGATAGATAAATAGGTAAATGATTAATAGATGATTGATGGATAAATGATAGATTAGATATATAGTAGATTTAGATAGATGATAGATTGATTGATTGATTTGTTGCTGAACCACTTCAAAGCAAATTACATATAATCATGGCCTTTTAACTCTAACTGTTCAATGTGTATTTCCTAAGAATAAGAATATTCTTTCACATACCCACAGTCATCAACTTCAGTTAATTTAATGTTGATGCAATATGTTATCTAATCCATATTCTGCTTTCCAGTTTTGTCAGTTGACCAACCGTGTCTTGTAGAGCATATTTATCTGCAGCACACGATCCCGTCTAGAGTCACATCACATGTGATCGTCTCACACTCTAGGCTCCGTGAAGCTGAGCAGATCCTTAGCAGTTCTGTGACTGGGCACAGAATACTCTTAAGAAATTCAGAATACTCTTAAGAAATGCAGCCTTTTTTTTCTTTTTAAATAGAATATTCCTTATTTGAAGTTTCCCAATATTTCTTCATATTTTCATTCCCAGCAAGGATAACTATATAAGTGATGATATACGTACATACTTGTTTCATTTATGCTTGTAGGCTTTTTAATCACCCTGGAATTCTTTGGTGGGCATCCTTGCTGATTATATAAATAATATATAAAATTTGCCTAAAATAATAATTGCTCCAGAAAACTCTAAGAAAGAAAGAATTACCTTTACTCCCATCACCGTTAGAAAACCATTGTAAACATTTTAGTAATCATTTATCGCACATATATACCCACATATAGAGATACCTTTATAAGAATAAGATAATATCATATGTACTGTTTTTGGTTAACCACAAACTGTCTTATTGGCAAATCTATACACACACATTACACACACCCACACACGTGTTTACATACATTCAACACACACGTATAAGGGTTTTTCAGTCCTGGTGTCTCTGGCAGGAATAGAACCATATCTTCATACATTTCTGCCTATTCCTTCTCTCACCTGGCAATGCATCGTGAATATCCCGGCCTTGGGGCACTTGGAAAATGAAGCCAGGCCAGCGGGTAGTGTGAAAGAATCGTACGAGCTGAAGAGTCTGGCCTGCAATGCGCAGGTTAATAGGAGTCATAATATCTGAATGGGAGCCAACCTTGGACGTCGGCCTCTCTGTTGATTCACATTCAAAAGGTGAAGGAGCAGCACCTAGCGAAGGACCCTGGCTTGCCCAACAATAACCCCAGGAACAGTAAAGGAAGAAACACACGCAGTACAGACAAGCACTGCAATGCCCAAGTGTCCATCACAGAGGATCTCGTCTACACGGCCATGCTTTACAGCATCTTTGAAATAAAGCTGTGTCTTGGAGTCGACGGCATGGCACAGACTACCCGGCAGTGGTTTTCTTACGTGTGGTGTCACACAGATTTAGCGATATCCAGTCCTTGTTTTTCACAGGTCACATACACTCTATTAAACACAGATGTATTCGCCATTTTCTAGGTACCATTCTGGTATCAGTGACACAGCACTAAGTAGAACAGATGCGGTCCCTGCCCACAAGGAAGCGGCATGCTAGCGATGGAGAGAAGCAGGGATTAGGAAAATGCATGAGAAGCTCATGGAGATGATGGGTACTATGAAGAGGAGCTGTGCTGGGGGGGTGGAGGGGACTTGGTGGGGGCTACTGGGGGTGGGATTGTCCTCAAGGAGGGTCACTGGAGCTGAGCAAGTTGGCAAGGAAAATAATGATTTTTTTTTAATCGTACTTTTGGTTCCGGGGTACATGTGCGAAACATGCAGGATTGTTGCATAGGTACACACACGGCAAGGTGGTTTGCTGCCTCCATCCCCATCACCTGTATCTGGCATTTCTCCCCATGTTATCCCTCCCCAACCTCCCACCCCCAGCTGCCCACCCCCCAGCCCTCCCCAATAGACCCCAGTGTGTGATGCTCCCTCCCTGTGCCCATGTGTTCTCATTGTTCAACACCTGCCTATGAGTGAGAACATGTGGTGTTTGATTTTCTGTTCTTGTGTCAGTTTGCTGAGAATGATGGTTTCCAGATTCATCCATGTCGCTACAAAGGACACGAACTCATCATTTTTTATGGCTGCATAGTATTCCATGGTGTATATGTGCCACAGGAAAATAATGATAATTACTGCCTGCACCTGACTGTACCCCTGTTTGCACAGCACCCTACGTACATCCCCTCACCCTAATGCACTGACACACAATACCTCACTCGGTGCTCCCTGGGTGCCCCCCATCCCGGTCCTCAGCCCTGCCTGTGTCTTTCACAGGATCCCTGCAGCCGCGGGTTGGCAGGCACTGCCCAGGACAGGGTGGGGCTGCTGAGATTTAAAGCATCATCGGAGAAAGTTCAGCTATTGAATTTCCAGTGCAGCCTGCCTGACCTTCAGGGCACGATTCCAGCTAATGGATCCCAGGGCAGAGCTAAAAATAATGCATTTGGTCAACGAGCAGGCCTGGCTTTTCCCCAGTGAGCAAAGGTGCCCGCACTGGCTCCAGCACACAGAGAGCAACCTTGCTCAGCCAACAGCCTGATCGGTGCTCGGCGCTTGGGCTCCCGTCAGCACTAAACTCTCTCTGTGCTGAACCTACTATTGGTTTTGCAGCCTCTGAGTCCTTGAGAGTGCGAAGTTCTGTGGTAACAGCCCTAAGTGTTTAAGGCATCGACAGGATGCATTGCGGCTTTCGGGTGGAATCCGTCCCTAAGCAGGAAGGTGGGAAGAAGAGAGGTTTCTATTTGTACTTGTCATGACGGAGGGGCTTTGGAAGAAACTCTGGGAGGTCTTTATCCTGAAGAGCCATTTGGTTCTCAGATAAAAGAAAATTAAAGAGAACAATGCAATTCCCAGAATCCAGAAGTCTCGGGCTCCAAGCCAAGCTGGGTGACATTGCCCTGTAATGGCCCCTTTGTGGAGCTGGGGTCCCTGCTGTAAGGCGAGGAGGTACCTTCCTTGAGGGCCTCTTGTAGTGCCTCCATCCCTCCACCTGGGATTCCAAATGCAGTTTAAATGGCATGATTACGATCTTGAACTCTGCCACTGACAAGTTCTCCTTTAAGCCCCAGTTCTTCAATCTGCAAAACAGGGGAAGACCCAGGCCTGCCCCAGGTGATTGTTGTGAGTTTGAACGCGGTCATCCGTCTAAAGCATGCAGGATGATATCTTTATGTCATCAGCTCTTCCTACTACCCAGGCTGCCCTAGACCGGTGGTTCTCTGTGGGGCAGTTGAATCCCCACTGAGAACATCTAGCAATGTCTGGAGACATTTTTGGTTGTCACACCTGGAGCAGAGGCTACCGGCATCTAGCTAGAAGTTAAGGACTGCTCTACACCCTGCAATTCCAGGACAGCCCTCACAGCAAAGGATTATCTGACCCCAAATGTCAATCATGCCGAGGTTGAGAAGTCCTGTGCTACACCGAGCAGACACCACAGGGTCTCCCATGCCCCACGGGAGGACGCTCAGTGCCATGAAAGTGTCTGGTGTGGTGCAGCACAGAAGGAAGGATTACTTCCTTTGGCGTCTGACAGACTCGTGTTAGGTCTTTCTGTCCCTAACCCTCTGAGTGCCCTTGGGGAAATCAACCTCTCTGAGCCGCAGTGTCTTTATCTCAAATATGGAGATCCTCAGGGTCATATTGCATAGATGCTACTCAAAGACTGAAAGGAAAAGGCACGTGGCATGCCTGGCACATAGGAAGTGCTCGGTAATTGACACTGGTAATGGGGGTGATGGCAGCTACAATATTCACAAAGCTCTGCTGAGAGCTGTTCAAAGCAGAGTGTTCTCCACACCGTATTGGCTGGTGGACTTGGGTCTTATTTAATCCCTGGGAGGCTAGACTTGCATTAGGCAGCTCTTGCTGTGACCATGCTGCCTAGCAAAACAAGCTGACATCTCAGCCACATTCAACAGAAAGCACGCCTTCAACAGCAACCATTGATTTCTCCCTCAGAGGCCCGTGGGTCCAGCAGAGCAGCCCTGCCTCCATGTGTCAGTTGAGTGTGCTGGGATCCAGGCTTGTTTTGGGTTTGGTTGGCTCAATGTGCCTCGTTTTGGTGGCAAAAGGCAGCAGGACTTGGAGAACGTTCTTCTCTTGGTGGCTCATAGGAGCACGGTGGCCAGGCAAAACCTGCAGGCACATTTGGCGTCTTTGTGGATGTGACACCCACTGACATCCTGCTTTACAGCCGCGGTCTTTACAGCTGTAATCCTTTCATCAAAGCTACGGTGATCTCATTCTCTTTCCGGATATTTACCAAGCACCTCCCTTGCGCTTGGTTTACTGCCATGTACCAGCTGCAGCAGGGCCCCGCTCTCACTGGTGTATCTGTAATAGCAGAGATAGAAAGTATATAGGTAAACACACAAAAGCACGTTTGTTTCGAATATTGTGAATGCTGTGGAGAATGGGATGAGGAGAGACTGCAAGGGGCTAGTTCACGATCAACCATCGTGGAAGCTTCTCTAGGGAGGCAGCATCTGAGCTGAGATCTCAATGCCAAGAGCTTGCAAAAGAGCTGTCCAAGCAGACAGAACAGCAAATGCAAAGGCCCTGGGGTATGAGCAGGCTCTGCATGTCCAAAGAACAAAAGAACAGCCAGGACGAAGGAAGAGGAGGAGTAAGAAGAGGAAGAGAAATGTTAAGATGGGTGAAACAGGCAAGGCCTGGTTGTCTAGGGCCTTGGAGTCTGTGTTCAGAGTTTGGTGTTACTCTCAGCAATATGGCACTGCAGGATATTCTGGTTTGGGTTTTAAGTAGATCACTCTAGAAAGTATGAGGTGGTACTACTGTAAGTTCTATTTTACAAATGAGAAAATTCAGGCCCAGAGAAGCTGAGTGACTGGGCCGAGGCTGCACAGCTGGTTAGTAGCAAAGCCAAGATTCGAACCAGGTCTGCCTAGTCACCGAGCCCATATGGCCTCAGGTTCCCAGTGGGCTCAGGCAAGTGTGGGAATATGCTGTCCTCTCAGACAGACTGACATTAAGATTTACCTATAGCCGGGCCGGGCACAGCAGCTCACGCCTATAATCCCAGCACTTTGGGAGACTGAGGTGGGCATATCACGAAGTCAAGAGATCGAGACCATCTGGCCAACATGGTAAAACCCCATCTCTACCAAAAATGCAAAAATTAGCTGGGCATGGTGGCACGTGCCTGTAGTCCCAGCTCTTGAGAGGCTGAGGCAGGAGAATCACTTGAACCCAGGAGATGGAGGTTACAGTGGGCCAAGATCATGCCACTGCACTCCAGCCTGGCAACAGAGCAAGGCTCAAAAAAAAAGAAAAAAAGATTTACCTACAGCTGTGCTGCTCAGTATGGCAGCTACTAATCATGTATGGCTATTTAAATTAGTTTAAATAAAATGAAAACTTTGGTTCTTCAGTCACTTCATACCACATCTCAGGTGCTCGGTAATCACATGTGGCTAGTGTCTGCCGTACTGGACGACACACATATAGGATGTTTCCATCATCACAGAAAGTTCTATGGGAAGCACACAATAGAAACCTTTGACTGCTAGGAGCTATGCCACACATTGACTCCTAGGAGTGAATAAATGCCTAGAACTGATCAAAAAAGATCAGCTTGTTCTGACCTTCCGATTTAGGCTACAAATAATACCCTGTTCTAATAAAAGACTTTTATGGAAGATAAGACCATTTATTGATAAGTCAGATTTTACCTGAGCCACATAGGCCTCCATGTGGGTGTGCTTAAATGGAAACAGAGGTTTTTTTTAAGTCCCAGGAACCTAGTAGCTGGCCTCTGCATTGATGAAAAGTTTCCAGTCAGGTCCACAAGGCATGGGATAGAGTCCAGATTGAGACCCGGGTATCTGGTGTGCCTCAGGAAGGCGTACCTCTGGAAATCAGTTCGTCTGTGCTTGTTCCTTCTCCTGCCAGATTGTATCTTTTCTGTTCCACTTTGAACCCTCTGCTAAAATGAATTTGAGAACCAGGGTTTGGTCTCAACAGCATTTTATGCCAACCCATCATCTCTTTATCAAGGAGTGTACAGTGGTTGAACAGTTAAGACCCTCAAATTGGCTTAATAAATAAGGGAAGAAACTGCCTTTTCAATAAAAGGTCTAGGGCAGTGTTCGCTTCAGGCACAGGTGGATTCACAAATAACTTCGCTGCACCTCTCAGCTCTGCCTTCAACCGTGTGCATGTCATCTCAGCCCCAGATGGAGGGCCCTGGAGACTCTAGAGCCACACCTCCCCAGGTTCAAGCCCAACAGAAATGAGGCACCGCCATCACTCGATCAGCAATCCTGGGGCTTTCTGTCATGGAGCCAGGCTGAGCCATGTGACCATCCCTGGACCAATCCTGGAGCCAGGGGTTCTCAAATTCAGCCTCCCCAGTAGCTGGCCAACATGGAGTGCAGTGGCACAATCTTGGCCCACTGTAACCTCCACCTCCTGGGTTCAAGCAATTCTCCTGCCTCACCCTCTCAGCAGCTGGGACTACAGGCACATGCCACCATTCCCAGCTTATTTTTGCGTTTTTGGTAGAGATGGGGTTTTACCATGTTTGGCCAGTTCTAGGCATTTATTCATGCCTATGAGCTAATGTGAGGCATAGCTCCTAGCAGTCAAAGGTTTCGATTCTGTGCTTCCCATAGAACTTTCTGTGATGATGGAAACATCCTATGTGTGTGTTGTCCAGTATGGCAGACACTAGCCACATGTGATTACCGAGCACCTGAGATGTGGTATGGAGTGACTGAAGTAGCTGGGATTACAGGCATGCACCACCATGTCCTACTAACTTTTTGCATTTTTAGTAGAGATAAGGTTTCACCATGTTGACCAGGCTGGTCTCAAACTCCTGACCTCAAGTTGTTTGCCCACCTCAGCCTCCCAGAGTGCTGGGATTGCAGGTGTGAGCCACCGCGCCTGGCTTGTTTTTCATTGTTATACATTTTTAATGTTTCTCCTCTTGTCCTCCTTGCTGAGAGGCTGGTGGAAAGAGTGGCACTGATGGGTCTGGGCTGGGGAAGATATCTAACAAAACTGCCCCTTATATCTGAAAGGGTGATTTGGGTTAACAGACCCAAACTGAATTAACGGGGAAAATATATGGGATCTCCTATGTCCGAACAGTAAGAGATTTCCTGGCTTCAGGGATGGCTGGATCCGGGGGCTCAAATGAATTAATTAGTATTTTTAGATTATTTCTGACTCTCCATCCTTTGGTTCAGCATTCCCCATGCTGGTCGGAGTCTCAGATAAGTTGTCATGGCCTACAATGGCTGCAGACAGTTACCAGACTGTATCTTTTCTTTTTTGTTTTTTTTTTTGATCCTCCTCTGTCTCCTAGGCTGGAGTGCAGTGGCGTGATCTTGGCTCACTGCAACCTCTAGCTCCAGGGTCGCTATTCTCCTGCCTCAGCCTCCTGGGTAGCTGGGATCACAGGTGTGTGCTACCATGCCCGGCTTTCATTTTAATTTTTATTTTTCTTTCTTTCTTATTTGTATTAGAGATGAGGTTTCACCATATTGACCAGTCTGGTCTCAAACTCCTGACCTCAAGTGATCTACCTGCCTCGGCCTCCCAAAGTGCTGGGATTACAGGTGTGAGCCACCGCTCCCAGCCCAGATGGCATCTTCACAGGTAGAAATCTAACAGAAAAGAGCAAGTACCTTTTGCCTGGGCTGGCCTGAATCGAAATTCTGGGGTTTCCTCTGTTTGGTCCCGCTTAGGTAGTATGCTAACCCCTGAGCCAATCGCTGTGGCTAGGAATGAGAAGTTCTGATTGGCTTAGGCCATGGTCACATAATGTCATTCCTCTGGTTGGAGGTGGAGCTTCAGCCAAACTTCTGGACTGGGGTGGGGCAAGGGAAGGCCCCCAAAGAAACTAGGGCTGTGGCTTCAGGGAGCTCCATGCGATGACACTAGGGGCTCCTCTCTCCTCCACCCCCTTATTCTTTGCCACCCAATTACTCCCTGTCCCAGCACCTCCACTCCATTCCTAATGTGGCCTGGGTCAGAGAAATCGCCCATGTCAGCCCCAGCCAGGCATGGATTTTCCTCGATTTCATTCATCAAAGCAAAAGTTCCCGACCTAGCCCAGGGCAGAGAGGAAGGGGGAGAATGGAGATGCTCTCTGGGTGTCTTCCAGCCAGGTGGCCCCGCTGGTTCTCCTAAGAAGGCGTTGGTCCTCTGTTGGCTGTGGGAGGCCCCAGCACTGCTGGCTTGGCACTTAACACTGTCTGTGGTAGGAAGCTTCAGAAGAATGACTCCAAATCAGAGCACGGATGCAAGAAGGAAATACCGGACATTGAAACAGGGCCTTGCCCGCCCCAGATGGGAGTACTGTGCGCACACCCTGTCACAGTCTCCCAGGGCTGCCATGGCCAACTGCCACAGACTGGTGACTTAAAACAACAGATACCTACTTTCTCACCGCTCTGGAGGCCAGAAGTCTGGAGTCCAGGTGTGGATAGGGCCACCCCTCCTCCGAGGCCTCTAGGGGACCATCCCAGGCAGCAGCTGCTGGCAGGCACCTTGCCCCCTGCAGCGTCTGGAACAGTGCGTTTGTGCCTTGGTTTGCAGATGCATCACTGCACTCTCTGCCTGCCTCTTCAAACGGCCATCCTCACCATGCGTCTTACCTGCCTCGGCCTCCCAAAGTGTGGGATGTGGTGCCTCTTACCTCAGTGTTTTAGGGCTTGAGGATCTCGAGTGCCTATTAAGGAGAAAGAAGGCAGATGGTGCAGAGGGTGACCCGGCAGGAGCTGCAGGAAGAAACTGCATGCGTGGAGCGGTCGGATCTGATTAAGGCTGACGTCCTGGAAGCATCTCCCCGTTCTCCTCTTCCAGCCACCTTGTAAACACCCTTCTGGGGCTAATACGTTCTGTCTGCTCAGCCCTCTACAGATCCCCATCTGCCAGGCCCTAGGGTTCTGCCTGGCCACAGGCTTTCAGTGTGTCCCTGCTATTTACTGGCACTGGGCTAATTCCCCTACTTGTGGATTTTCTTATTTAATTTTCCTGATAAACCTATGCCACTGTTTCTCCTCCTGCGTGACACGCCCCGCCTACTTCTCTGACCTTGTACTGCCAACCTTCTTTCTGTTTCTAGAACAGGGCACAATTATTCCTACCTCCAGGCCCTCGTCCAGGGTAAGTGAGAGGCTAAGTGAGGCTTTTCTGGACATTAATGGTTGCTTTCAAATCCACCTCCAACTCCTGGTCGCTGTGAGACCTTGGACCAGTGATTTTACTTCTCTGTTCTTTGGCCCTCTCACCTGTAAAATGGTTTGTGTGAAGATGAAAGGAATCCACACATATAAACTCTTAGAACAGAAACTTCCTAGGCTGGGCCCGGTAGCTAATGCCTGTAATCCCAGCACTTTGGGAGGCTGAGGCAGGTGGATCACTTGAAGTCAGGAGTTTGAGAGCAGCCTGGCCAACATGGTGAAACCCTGTCTCCAGTAAAAATACAAAAATTAGCCGGGTGTGGTTGTGGACACCTGTAATCCCAACTACTCAGGAGGCTAAGGCAGGAGAATCACTTGAACACAGGAGGCAGAGATTGCAGTGAGCCGAGATCACACCAGTGCACTCCAGCCTGGGTGACAGAGTGAGACCCCCCTCTCAAAAAAAAAGCAATCAATCAATCAATCAATGAACAGAAACTTCATACAGCAGACACTTAATAAATGTGGGGCCTCTTACTGAATCTCTTCTTAGAAACCTCTTCCCCCATATCTCCAGCCTCAGCGTCACCTCATGAGAGGTCTCTGTACTGTTCTGCCTTGTCTTCTTATTTTATTTTTATTGTAGCATTTGTTACTCACGATGGTTTCCTTGTTTGCTTGATATCATCTGTTCCCACTCCCTCAGTGAAATTCCGGCCTCTCACTCATTTCTGTGTTTATCTCCATGTCTAGAAACACCTCACCCATAGTAGGGGCATGGAAAGTGTTGGTTGAAAGAATCTTTGTTTCATAGGTGAAGAAAATGAATCTTAGAGCAGCCAGGACTCTGGCACGACACAGGTGCAAGCCTGCGTTCCTACAACATTTGGATCCTATAGGGAGGTGTGTCTTTCTCTAGGCCCCGCCGCCCTGACCCACAATCCTGCCTGCTTCCTCAGCCCAAGTGGGGCGGGCAGCCAGCCATCTCCCCCTCCTCCTCCCCAAGCCAGGCCAGGCCAGGCAGCCCATCAGCACTGCCAGCCCTGCGTGGACAGCAGCCCCAAGCCGAGAGCAACAGGAGACGCGGCCGTGCACTGTCAGCTGGATAGAGTGTGATTTATCACAGAACAGATTTCTGCCTGGCCATTTGAATTCCGTTTGGCCATCGCTTCAAAGGGCGAGATATAAAAGGGAGGGGAGAGGGGAGAGGTAGTCCCAGAAATACTGCTTAGCCCTGACTTTTCTCTGCCACCATCTTTTTCCTGCTCTTCCGGGGATGTCAAAGAAGTAGCTGTAATGCACTTTAGTAATGAGAGAACTGCTGAAATTGCACCAGAGACCTCCTTAAAATCTAACACTTCAGCTCTGGCCGCTGCAGGGGAAGGGCACATTGGACAGGAGAGGCCAGATCAGCCAGAAGTCCCCTGGGCTGAGAACAGGTACAGGCAGGGAGAAGAAGGGGATTCTAAACTGGTGTCCCAAAGCCAGGTCCTCATCAGTGTCCCGAAATGGTGGCCCCTCCAGGACAAGAAGCTCTGACAGAAGCCTTCCCACATCTGGGAAGCCGCCTCAATCCGGGACCAGGGCTCTGCCAGTCCCTGCTTTCTTCTCAACTTTGCCAGTGTCCTCTGCCGAAAGAGGAGAGAACATAGAATACGATGAAAAGGTGACTGGGAGGTAAGGAAGGGAGGGGAAGCAATACAAAAGCCCTTGAGAGTTCGAGTCAGGACCGTCCGCATCCCATCTCTTAGCAGAACGGCTCCGTCAGCAAGTCTGTGTAACAGACGACTCCAGCATTCAGTTGTTTAAGATGATTGTGATTTCTTCTAGCTTACGGATTTGCAGGTAAGTGGGGCTCAGGTGGGCAGCTCAGCCGGAGGTGTGAGCTCTGCTGGATTTGGCCTCTTGCTGCCGTTGGGCTGTGGTCAGCTCCCTGTTCCTTGTGTCCCATTCTGGGGCCCACGCTGAGAGATGTATTAATAGCCACTTTGGAGAAAGTTCCTCTTAATGAAAAAGTTCCAAAGACTAGCAGAAGTACACATTTCAGAGTCCAAGCTTGGACTGGTCCAAGCATGGCTGTCACTCCTGCTCACGTTTTCCTGGCCAAACTCAAGTCCAGTACCAATGGGGAGAGGAAATAGACCATGTCCGTGATGGAGGAGAAGGCGGGACTCCCTGAGTGAAGAACCAGTTCAGCATCGTGGCTAGGAGCAGAGCTCTAGGGTTGGCTGACCGTGTTTAAATCCCGACTTACAGCAACCAGCTGTGTGATCTTGGGCACATTACATCACCTGTCCATGCCTTGGTTTTCTCATTTGCAATATGGATATGATAAAAATAGTAGTGCCCTCATGTGTTTATGGTGAGGACTCAGAGAGATGACCCAGGTAAGCCTCGTAGGATGGTGCCTGGATCACTGTGGGCAGTCACTGAAAGTTTGCTGCTGTTATAAAGTAAGCAATCACTGATAAAAGTCCATCTCTTCCTGTGTGTGCATGAGTGTGTGTGTGCATGCATGTGTGTGTAGGTGTGATAGGTGGGTAGTGTTAGGGGCACTGGGTGAGCAGGTACTCCTGAGGGTCCCCTGAGCATGGGGAGTGTTCGGTGACACAGATACCTGAGCATCTTTCTTGCCAAGGCCACACCTGGTGGCTACCTTGGCAACATTCTACCCAGGTGACGCTGAGACCAGCTCCAGCCATTTAATTCTCCATAGATTTGGGAGGCAAAGGAGGGATTGCTTAAGCCCATTAGTTGGAGAATAACGTGGGAAACATGGTAAGACCCAGGTCTTAAAAAAAAATGTATTTTAATTAGCTGGGCATGGTAGTGTGTGCCTGTAGTCCCCGCTACTCAAGAGGCTGAGAAAAGAGGGTTGCTTGAGCCTAGGAGTTTGAAGTTGTAGTGAGCTATGATTGCACCAGTGCACTGCAGCCTGGACAGCAGAGCAAGACCCTGCCTCTGTGACAAAGACAACGCTGTGAAGGCCAGATGTGATGGAGAGCTACCGGTTTGCAAGCTGTGATTCATTCATTCATTCATTCATTCATTTTTTTTTATTGTACTTTAGCTCCTGGGGTACATGTGCAGGTCATGCAAGACTGTTGCATGGGTACATTCGTGGCAAGGTGGTTTGTTGCCACCATCCCCCCATCACCTATGCCTGACATTTCTCCCCGCATTATCCCTCCCCGACCCTCCCTCCCACTATCCCTCCAATGGACCCCAGTGTGTGAGGCTCCCCTCCCTGTGTCCATGTGTTCTCATTGTTCAACACCTGCCTTTAAGTGAGAACATGCGGCGTTTGATTTTCTGTTCTTGGGTCAGTTTGCTGAGAATAATGGTTTCCAGGTTCATCCATGTCCCTACAAAGGACACGAACTCGTGTATTTATGGAGCATCCACTGTGTGTCAGGTGTTAGGCCCTAGGGATTCAAGAGTAAACACAACAGACAACAATCTCTGCCATCCTAGAGTTTAGGTTCTCATGAGGGAGGGCACATCATAACCAAAGCAAACCATCTAGAGAGAAGAAGCGAGGAGGAGGGAAGGGAGGGGCAGGGGAGGCGCTGTTTAAAATGGGAGTGTCAGGCTGGGCATGGTGGCTCACACCTGTAATCCCAGCACTTTGGGAGGCCGAGGTGGGTGAATTACTTGAGGCCAGAAATTTGAGACCACCCTGGCCAATATGATGAAACCTCGTCTCTACTTAAAAAGTACAAAAACTAACCAGGTGTCATAGCACATGCCTGTAGTCCCACCTACTCGGGAGGCTGAGGCAGGGGAATCACTTAAACCCGAGAGGCGGAGGTTGCAGTGAGCCAAGATGGCGCCATTGCACTCCAACCTAGGTGACAGAGCGAGGCTCTGTCTCACAAAAAAAAAAAAAAAAAAAAAAAAAAAAGGAAGAAGAAATGTCAGAGAACGAGTCTTTGAGAAGTGAACATTTGAGAAGGCAGGGACTCTCAGCCTCGGTGCTGTGGGCATCTGGGGTGGGTTAAGTCTTCACTGTGGAGGACTGTAGGCTGTTAAGCAGCATGCCTGGCCTCTGTCGCCTAGAACCGGTTGCAATCTGGTCTCCCATTTATAACAACCAAGATGTCCAGAGATGCTCAAATGCCCCCTGGGGGACGAAATTGCCCCAGGTTGAGATCGACTGGATTAAAGAGCTGAAGGATATGAAGAGCAAATCAGGCAGACAAGTCAAGGAGGGGCCATCAGGCAGAGCAGCATGTGCAAAGGCCCTGTGGCAGGTGTGGGCCTGGCGTGTCCAGGAACCAGCAGGGAGGCCAGCGGCTGGGTGGAGTGGACACGGTGAGACCCACGGACGATGCACAGGGAAGATAACCAGCACATCGGGGAGGAACTTGTACATCCTTTAAGGATTTTTCCAGAGTTGAAAAGGAGATATTATTTAAATATTTTCCTGCAATCACCCTAGATTCAGAGGCAGCTGTTGAGAAGAGGCCCCTGGTCTGGGTATTCGTATTTGTCCCTCCAGATCCCTTCGTCCCTCTCCCACCCGCCCATGGCCCTGGGAGGCTACACTTTGTGGATGGCTCTAACAAGCTCGGCCACCCCCCGTTTCTCACTGGGCTTGGGCAATGGGAGGCTGCAGTGAAACTGGAGGGTGGGAGAGGAGGGAGCTCAGGAGGGTTGGTTCCTTGGCCCCTCAATGCAGGGCTGTGGGTTGGATGCAAGGTCCCGGCTCCACTGGCAGCCTCTTCTCGGAGACGGTGTCCACGCCAGATCTGTAGATGCGCTCACTTTGCCTTCCATGTGGTGACCACTTCTGGGAGCCTTTGTACTCGTGGCTGGGGTTGCTGTAACAAGTTAACATAAACGGTGTCTTAAAGCAACAGAAATGCATTATTCCACAGTTCTGGAGGCCAGGGTTTAAAGTCAAGGTGTGGGCAGAGCTGCACTGCTCTGAGGGCTTTAGGGGACGACACTTCCTGCCCCTGCCAGCTCCTGGTGGTTTCCAGCCTCCCTCGGCCTCAAGGTGCATTGTTCCTATCTCTGCCTCCATCTTCACATCACCATCTGTGTGTGTCTCTGTGTCTCTCCTCTCCTCCTGGGGATATCAGTCATTGGACTTAGGGCCTGCCCTAAGCTAGTATGTTCTTATCTCAATCCCTAAGTAATTACATCTGCAAGCCCCTGTTTCCAAACAAGCTCGCCGTGTGAGGTTCCAGGCAGATGTGAATTCTGGAGGATTCAGGGCAACCCACCGCCTGCCTCTGAGCCCGGGCGTGCTTTCCCGGCTCACACTGTTCTCCCTTAACCCTCCCCGCCCCTGCGATCAGCAGTCCGCAAGGTCAGCTTTGTGTGGACCATCTGTTCCCTGCCTGGACTTGGAAAGAGACAGGCTTTCCGAGTGGCCCCTGGGGGAAGGGACGAGGAAGTGTGGGCAGAGCCACTTGAGGAGAGGTTCCGGACTGCCACTGGTCCCTTGCCACAGGCATGCCACAGTTGCTGGCCAGTGGCCTCTCTCAGCACCTGCCTTTCCCCTGCCCACCTGCCCACAGGAATGCAAACGACTCAAATAGCCGCATGGCAGGAAGGATGACTTCAGCCAAGACCATAATCCCCGTATAAACAACGTGGCTGAGACGATCCATCCAAGCCCTGAACTGACTCTCAGAGAGTTCTCACTGTAACTCTCCAGCTTGGATGTGCGGGAACCGTGGGGGGGAGGGGGGGGCTCAGTTTTCTCATCTATGAAATGGGATCATAACTGCTGTCCATAGCTCTAGAAAAACTGAGTATGAAAACAATGGGCAGAGAAGGCCAAAAATGAGATTAAAATAAGCAAAAAAAAAAAAGAAAAAAGAAAAAAGAACGGACAAATAGGTGGCACAAATAATGTGGTAGACATAAATCCAAGTAGTGTCCATTGTAACTCACACGGACATGCTAAAAGTTCCAGCAAAAGAACAATGAATTACAGAGTAAACATTATGAAAGAAAACCATGATAAGTGTTTGTTTTTACAAAGCATCTAAAACATCCAGGATACGGAAGGCTCCAGAAAGGCTTAAAGTAAAAGAATAAAAAAGGCAAATCACACAAATGCTAACCAGAAGAAACCTGGTGGCCTAGGAAACAAACTGATTTTATGGTAAAAATAAAGCCTTACAAGTTGGTTTTTTTAAAAAAAAAAATGGGTTTCTTTTCTGTTTCTTTGTTTGTTGGTTCGTTGGTTTTTTGCTGGAGTGCAATGGTGCGATCTCAGCTCACTGTAACCTCAGCTCACTTTAACTGCTGCCTCCCAGGTTCAAGTGATTCTCCCGCCTCAGCCTCCCTAGTAGCTGGAATTATAGGCACCCATCACCATGCTCAGCTAGGTTTTTTTTGTATTTTTAGTAGAGACAGGGTTTTGCCATGTTGGTCAGGCTAGTCTCAAACTCCTGACCTCAGGTGATCCGCCCGCCTCGACCTCCCAAAGGGTTGGGATTATAGGTGTGAGCCACCACGCCTGGACTTCTTTGCTCTTTTCTTTTTTAATTTTTTGTTATATTGTAAATTGACAGATTACAATGGTATGTATTTATGCAGTACAAAGTGATATGACGTATGAATATGGTGTATTCTTAATACAATGATTAAGTCAAACTAAGCATATTCATCATCTCAAATACTTAACTTTTTGTGGTGAGAACATTCGAAACTTTCAGCAGTTTTGAAATGTACAATCTACTACTATGAATCAATAAAACACCTGAGCTCAAAAATAAAGAAAGAAAATGACCTGAAAGCACCTTGCAGATGTGCAGCAGGGATGGTTACTGTGTACTAGCATTTCATCCATATTAACGGGCAGGTCCACAAACTTGGGTGTACAGGAAAAGCGCTTTTGATTTTCCTGTATCTGAACTTCATGCCAGCACAACCTCAGTGCCCTGAGATACACAAAAACTATACTAGGAGTTTGATTTTTGAACATGTTGAGCTTGAGATGCTAATTAGAGACCCAAGTGGAGACATGGAAGAAGCAGGTGGATGTCCAGAGGCAGGAGTTTAGGAGTTGTCAGCACAGAGATGCGCTTTCAAGTGTCATAACTAAATGATTCCCATCATGAGTGGGATGTAGAGACCCACAAGGAGTGGGTCTCAAAGTGGTGCCCAGAACAGATGCAGCACCAGCGTCCGTGGGCGTTGGTTACAAATGCCCATGTGGGTCACCACCCTAGACCTGCCAAATCTGAGATGGACACTCAGCAGTCTGTGCCAACGGGCCCTCCCTGAGGCTCACTCAAGTCTGAGAAGCAGCTTGGCTAGAATACAATTCAGGCAAGGCTTCCAGGAGACATCCATGGCTGACCAGCTGATGCCTCTGCCTTCCCCTTGGAAAGTGACCCCGAGGCTCTCCCCAGGAGGCAGGTGCAGTCTCAGGAAGGTGCCATTAGGAAGGTGAGTGATAACAGAATATGGCCACTGACTGTATGTGGCCCCACCAAGCCCCACATGACCCCACTGCCCCCACATCCTTACAGACAGACACTGATACCTGGGCCTTGGCCACCATGCCTTCTGCCCGCATAGTTTAAATGTCAGAGTGAGTGGAGTCCAGTGGGTAGTTTTCTCAACAGGCAGCTCCTCCACAAAGAAGGTTGGAAAGCAGGCTGAGAAACAAAGCCGAGGGACTAAAAAGACTCCTTTGGGGGTTCGGTTCCTTTTTGTAGATGAGCAGGCTCATTCTTTAATACGGTGGCTCTGTTCTCACTGCTAGCCACTTAGGACATGATTAATGCATCCTGAGATGTCCCCAGGCATTTATGACACCTTCAGGAATAGCAGTGACGGCTCTATCATGCACGGCAACTTCATACCCTTGGCATTGCTCTTAATTATTTATATATTCGGGAGCGGCCAGGTTTCCTCCCACCAGAGCTCAGAAAGGTAATAAATGAGAAAAGTCAATGGTCTGTAAATTACAACATTGATTAAAGAAGTGATTACTGATATAACTCTTGCTCGGCTGTTATGCTAATGCCTTCCCAGATCCAGGGCAGTGTTCACCTGCTAATGGCAAGCCTGGGACAGCAACTAAAATTGTCTTCCATCTTTAATCAGCATGTACACATTTTTAAACCACTCTTGACCATCAATGAGAAGATCCATCCATGTGTTCCCCTCCCAACTGCTCCCTGCCACTGTCCCCAGCAGATGGAGGAAATTCTCTCAGCCCAGCCCTCACCAGCTGCCTCTCCAAACAGAAGTGCGTGCTGAAGATGAAAATTGAGCCCAGAGTAGCCATCCATGGTTCCCGGAAGCTGGGGGAAGAGAGAGTGATCAGATTACAAGAGTTCTTTGCTCAGCACTGGATGTTCTTTGGCTGAGGCCACAGACCCCCAGAAGGGGACTCTGTTCTTTTCAAAATACATGATATAGACAGGAGACCGATAAGCAAAGCAGCAATTATAGCTTAGTATGCTAAGTGCTATGTGAGGGGTTTCTGAGTGGCTTCATTAACTCTGAAATGTTCCACTAAACTGTATGTATGTGCATTTCTCTAGCAATAATTAGATTTACGTGTATTCTCAAAGGAGTGAATGACCCAAGAAAGGTTAGGAAACACTGCCTGAGAACTTTCTAGAAACTTTTGAATTAACTTCTTGTGTTTTTGTGGCTTTTGGCTCCATCTCATCTCAGTCTCTCACTGCATCTTCCATCAACCCCAAGATCTTTGATGACTGTCCTGAAGCAGGCATCCCATGAAGGGCAGGCCTTGCTAATCCATCCCTCTGTCCATCTGTCTGTGCATCAGTGTGTGCATCTGTTCATCTGTTCATCTCTCTATCAACCTATCCACCTATTCACCCATTTATCGACCAGCAATTCACCTGTCCATCTATCCATTCATTCATCTGTCTGTCCATCAATGTGTGCATCTGTCCATCTGTTCATCTGTCTATCGACCTATTCACCCATTTATCCACCATCCATTCACCTGTCCATTCATCCATTCATGTGTCTGTCCATCAATGTATGCATTCATCCATCTGTTTTCTATCCATCTATCCACCTATTCACCCATTTATCCACCAGCCATTCATCTATCCATCCAGCCACCCGTCAATGTGTGCATCCATCTCTCCGTTCACCTGTCTGTCCATCTGTCCAGCTATCTACCCATTTATCCACCAGCCATTCACCTGTCCATCCATCCATCTATCCTTCTTTCTGTCCATTGATGTGTGCACCTATCCATCTGTTTATCTATCAGTCTATTGACAGATTCACCCGTTTATACACCAGCCATTCACCTGTCTATCCGTCCATTCATGTATCTGTCCATCAGTGTGTGCATCTGTCTATCTATCTAGCTATCTACCCATTTGTCCATCACCCATTCACCTGTCCATCTATCCATCTGTCTGTCCATCAATGTGTGCATCCATCCATCAGTTCATCTGCCTATCCATCTATCCACCTATTCACCCATTTATCCGCCACCCATTTACCCTTCCATCCATCCATCCATTTCTCCATCCATCCGTCTGTGCCTCAATGTATGCCTTCATCCATCAGTTCACCTGTCAATTCATCTATCCACCCACGAATCCACCACCCATTCATCCATTTCTCCATCTGTTCATCTGTCTGTCCAGCAACATGTGCATCCATCCATCAGTTCACCTGTCTATCCATCTATCCACCCATGTATCCACCACTCATTCATCCATTTCTCCATCTGTCCATCTGTCTGTGCATCAGTGTGTGCACTCATCCATCTGTTCATCTGTCTGTCCATCTACTCATGCATCCATTCATCCATGCAATATCCATTTCACTGGGCTCCTGCTTCATAAGCAGCTGGGGCAAGGAACCCAGAGGTGAAAAATGAACAAGATGTACTTTTTGCCTTCAAAGATTTCTTAGTTTAAGAGGTGATCTGGACACAAGGGACCCATTTAAATCACAGCTGATAAACTTGGCCATTCAAGATGGGTCATCTTGTTTCTCTGTAACCCAACTCAGTTTCCAATTTCAGTTTTCAATTCATCAGGGTGGCAGAAACTAATTTCCAGGGGACTTAACGATTGCCAAGGCTGTGGGGAAGGGAACTGTCTTACAGTCTTCCGTTTGCAGTTGCTAGGGGGCATCCTTTTCCGGTCACAGTGCACACAGGTCACCTTCTCAGTGGCCCTCACTATTGTCCCCACTGACCCTTCCTGCCTGCTTGAGACCATAGGCGTCATTCTGCTGCTTCCTTGCTGCACTGGGAATGGCCACTGGGCTGCAGAGCAAGTCATATTTGAAGGAATCACCTTGGAATGCAAAAGCCAGATACTTGCAAACTTTATTTTTTTGTCTGTGTGTTTTTATTTTTTATTTTTTTCTGCTGTATCTCATCCCTTTCCTGAGACAGCAAACTGCCAGGAAGGGGAAAAGGAAAGGGAGGCACATAGGACACACGGTTGGTCCCTTATGTGACCTGCCATTCACATATGTAATATGAACACATATTACATAAACGATCCCATGGGGTCACAGAAGACGTGTCCCAGGAACCCCTGAGCTGGGGCAGGTCAGGCACATAGGGATGGGAGGGTGCTTCCAGGAAAAGGGACCAGCCTCACCAAAGCCTGGAGGCCATAAAGAACCTGCGTCCGGCCCGCATGTGCATGGAGGGGAGAGACCTCGGAGCTAGTGAGAACCACGCTGGGAGGAAGGCACTACAGACCTCTGCATCCTTGGAGGCTGGAAGGGGTGGGTTGTGGGTGCAGTCACTTTCTGAAAAGACACACCTGCCCAGGGTGCAAACACCTCTGGTGCTCACATCAAGTGACTCAGCCCGCCCAGATGTCAGCTCCAGCGGCAGTTCTGTGTAAGCTCAAGTTCACTTTTTGATTGCAGTCTCACCTCAGTCTGCCGTATGTGTCCCAGGCAGGGGCAGAAAGAGATGGCAGCTAAAACATATTCCCACCTCTTGCCCCTCTGGTGGGTAATTCTAGATACTTTTCACGAAGTTTCTGAAAACTGAGCCCGCAGTCCCTGTGCGGTCCCTGTGACAGCGTCAGAAAGGCACCTTCCTGTTGGCTTTTCTTCTTCCTCTGTCTCCCTCGTCTGCTCCTTCACCCCTGCTCCCTGGGGTCACCTCCAAATTAAACTGAGCGCACCAAGTCCTTGTCTCAGGCTCTGCATTAGGAGAAACCCGAATCAAGCGTTCCTTCTTTGCAAGACAATAGAAAAAAACAAAAAATGATGGTCTCCAAAGCCCCATGAATGTCTCCCCCATCCTTTCTCCCTCTGTCTGTGCAGGTGTCTGACCGCTGTGACTACATCTTTGTCAATGGCAAAGAGATCAAAGGCAAGACGGATGCGGTGGTGAACTTCACATACCAGTACCTGAGCGCCCCCCTGCATGTCACCGTGTGGGTGCCCCGGCTGCCGCTGCAGATCGAGGTCTCTGACACAGAGCTCAGCCAGATAAAGGGCTGGAGGGTCCCCATTGTGACCAGTAAGAGGTGAGCTTGGGATGGGGAGACACCCTAGAGCCGAAACAACTTTATTTACTGACCTTAAGACTAAAGGACCCAATGCTTAAGAGGTGCTGTATTATCTCAGCAATCGCATCTCCCCAAGGCTCCCAGATAACCCAGCCAGGCCCAAAAGCTGCTCAACAGCAGATCCATGTGGAACCCAGGCTGTTTGCGCTCTACACTGTGGCTGACATGAGGCTGTCTCTTGAAAGCGGCTCACCCAAAATGACACGATGGGGTTTAATACGTTTTTTTAGCATCTTTGTCACCAAGCAATTTGAAGTTTCTTTTATTTTCTCCAAGAAAAACGCCAAAGTCCTCCTCTGAGCTTTATGCATAGCTCTAAGCTTGAATTGCTTTGTGCAGATCAAATTATCGAATAAAATTTAATTGCATTTCTAATGGACCCTGGGCTCACTGGTAGCCAAAAGCCTCTAATTTGTTATCTGGGATTCTGCACTGTGTGTCTGTAACCTGTAAGAGTATGGGGTCTTGTTTTCTCAGCTCTGTGACCCCCCCGGATTAGCAGATGTTAGCTAAGCCAAGGTGTTCCTGAGTTCCCAGCTTCCCGCCTGGAATGTTACAGCCCCTACCATCAGGGCTGCTTTCCTGACAGTCCCCCAGGCAACAGGGCCTTTCTCTTAAGGGAGAGCATCTGAAGAAGAGTAGGCAGGACAGTGAGGTGCAGAATCCACCTCCGTAAGGAGAAGCTGAAGGCACTTGGCTCAATGGGAAAGGACAGCCATGGATCTAGCCCGTCCTTCAGATTAGTTTGTGGTCATGAGTAGCCAAGACAATAAGTTTGTTCCATATCCCTGAGCGGGAGGAACTGAGACTCCCGGGACTCCAATCCAATCTCTGCCACTAATTAGCTTTGTGAGCAAGCTATGTAACATCTCTGTGCCTTAGTTTCCTCGTCTGGTCGTGACAATAGTTATGAGTTTGCCTCATAGCTTTATGAGGCTAAAAGAGTTCGTACATGTGAAGCATAGAATGGGACCTGCCGCATCTCAGGTGTGTAAGGCAGCTCTGTCCAGTAGGACTTTCTACTGTGGTGGAATGTTCTAGAACCACTCTGTCCAATATGGTGGTCACTAGCACAGGTAGCTCTGGAGTGGCTAGACTGTAGCCAGTGTGGCGGAGAAGTTCAATTTTTTTTTGTTTAATTTTAATTTATTTAAATTAACATTTAGGGCTGAGTGTGGTAGCTCATGCCTGTAATTCCAGCACTTTGGGAAGCCAAGGTGGGAGAATCACTTGAGTTCAAGACCAGCCTGGGCAACATAGCAAGATCCCATCTCTACAAATTTTTTTTTTTCAGTTAGCCAAGCATGATGGTGCATGCCTATAGTCCCAGCTACTCAGGAGGCTGAAGCAGGTGGATCACCTAAACCCAGGAGTTCAAGGCTGCATTGAGCTAGAATGGACCACTGCACTTTAGCCTGGACAACAGAGCAAGACCCTGTCTCTAAAAATATAACAATTAATTAACAAAAATTAAAATAGCCACATGTGGCCAATGGCTACTTATGAGACAGTGCAGATTTGGTACCTATTAGCCCTTGTCTTTTATTTTTCTGTAAATGTATTCGAGAAAGAGATGCCCATCCCTTAGTGCTGCCCAGAGATAGGCCTGGTGCCTCCTGAGTGGTCCTGGGGCTCGTGTCTCCAATGTTGTCTCCTTGAGGTTGAGGAGGGCGCCTGCCTGTCTCTAGAACATCTGAGACTCCTCTCCCTGGATCTCAGAGCTCTTTGTCCCTTCCCACAAGGCCCACCCGTGAGAGCGAGGATGAGGACGAGGAGGAGCGGCGGGGCCGGGGCTGCGCCCTGCAGTACCAGCATGCCACCGTGCGGGTCCTCACCCAGTTTGTGTCCGAGGGCGCCGGCCCATGGGGCCAGCCCAGCCACCTGCTCAGTCCCGACTGGCAGTTCGACATCACTCACCTGGTGGCAGATTTCATGAAGCTGGAGGAGCCGCATGTGGCCACCCTGCAGGACAGCCGGGTCCTGGTGGGGCGAGGGGTCGGGATGACGACCATCCAGGTAGGGAGCTGATGTCTCCGTGTGCCCAGCACTGGGCATGAGTGTGGTGTTGAGGGAGACTCAAAGGGTGGGTAGGTCACTGCGGCCAATTCCTCAACCCTGTGGTGGCTCCAGATGGTATTGTGGGGACACAGGAAGACGGGTCCAGGATGGACCTTGAGTCCAGTCTCCTTCCAGGCAGAATGGAGAAGGCGGAGCTGCACTCTCTCAGCTCCCCATGTGGCCTCATTCCCGACAGCTGCATCCTCCATTCCCACCACCTGCCGGCACCCCCCTGCCACCTCTGCTTCTCCTACTTGGCACACACTTTCCTAATGTATGTCCCTGTCCTTCTTAGAGCTAACCGTCCTCTCCTCTATGCACCACTTCTCCCAGCAGCCCAGAGAAAAAGCACGATCCGTCCTCTCATTTCTCCCTTCCTCGATCACTCTGGCTTCCTGTCATTTACTTATCCAACAAACTCTCTTTGAAATCCAATTCTCTCTTTTGCACTCGAGGAAGTGTATCGAATGGTAGATGTTAAGGATAAATGATGGGGCATGGGCAGCCTTTTCCTCAGCCCCTCAAGTCCCACCCTTCTGAATCCACCTTTCTGGAATGTCATTCAGGATCCCTATACCATATGTGGAAATGTTTAGCACATTTCTGTCATTTCCCATGGACATCTGAAGCCCAACATTTGGCTTACAAGATGAGGCAGAAAGCAATGTTTCAGCGGAAGATACATTGTGGTGGTGGTGGGAGGAGTGAACTATTTCTAATTCACTTTTACAAACTTATAATTGAACTCTTCATGAGTCTGTTCAACAGGATCGTCATGTACAGTTAACCAGGTTGTGCACTGTACAAGCATACCTCATCTAAATAGGAGAGATTGTTCCCTTTTAAAGACAGATGCATTTTAATATATATTCCAATTTTTCAACAGAAAGAATTAAGGTGTCTTGGGAAAGGGGTGACTTTATTTGATTCTCACAAAGGCATGGGATGGGCCAGTGTCAAAGTGGCAGTACACCTCTGCCCTGTATTCTGGACCTCAGGCCTGTTGGGATGGAAGAAAGGTTGCTGGGAAGGGGGTTGACCTCTGGAAACGTGTGGTGGCTTCTCCTGTGTCCTGCCAATCCCGCAGGTGCTGTCCCCCCTGTCGGACTCCATCCTGGCGGAGAAGACAATCACCGTGCTAGATGACAAAGTGTCGGTGACAGACTTGGTCATCCAGCTCGTGGCCGGGCTGTCCGTCGCCCTTTACCCCAATGCAGAAAACAGCAAGGCCATAACAGCCGTGGCCACCGCTGAGGAGCTGCTGCGGACCCCCAAACAGGTAGGGGGCCAAATGCCAGAGGTTGAGAGTGAGCAGGGTCCACCACTGTGCCTGCTTCAGCAGAGGGGCCGGGTGGAGTGAGAGACGGCGGCAGGTCAGCAGAACCACAAAGTACTCACCTCACCCACGTGGCTTTTGAGCAACACAGACCGTCACCAGCCTCCTCACCAGGTCTCCTGGCTGCTGTCCTCGCCCCTGCATTCCCTGCTCCTCTCAAGAGCAGAGGACACCTTTAAAACTGCTTTTGGGGGGCAAGGGGTATGGGAGGGGTAGCATTAGGAGAAATACCCAATGTAGATGATGGGGTGATGGATACAGCAAACCACCACAGCATGTGTATAACTATGCAACAAACCTGCATGCTCTGCACATGTACCCCAGAACTTAAAGTATTTAAAAAAGCCATAAATCACATCATGCCACACTGGTTTAAAATGCTTCGATGACTTGCCAGTGCACTTAGAAAGAGACTGTATTCCTCGACATCACACGTGCTGCAGCCCCTGGCTAGATCTCTGACTTCCTCTTCCACAGCCCTCCATCTCTCTCACCCCACTTGAGGCACACACTCCCTTCGCACTTCTTTAGGGGTTTTGCCATGGCCATTGCTTTTGCCTGGGACACACCACCCTGACCACTGCATGCGGCTCCTTATCATTTTCATACCCCGCTATGATACCCTCTTCTCATCAGTGCCTTCACTCACAGCGAATGGGTCTGATTCAGCCCCATTTCCTACCACACAAAGCATGTTTCTCCTCCATAGGTCATAAGCTTCTACAAGACAAGCCCCCTGATGATTGCTCTGTCCCCATTGACAATCACAGGGCCAGCACACAGTAGGTGCTGAATAAATGCTGGTTGAGTGACGGAATGACTCTTAGAGCTAAGCTGGAAGCCAGGACCCTGGAAAGAGAGCAGGGAGAATGATCCATGTAACACAGCCAGGATGTGCCCGTCTGATCTTAGCAACCTGCATATGGGTGTTGGCCTTGTCTGCAATACTTTCTGCTTCTGATGTCATCACTGGGACAGACTTAGGAGCCAGAAGGCCCAGATGGTATCACAGCCATGTCCCTTACAACCTATGTAACCTCAGGCAAGACACCTCACTCATGTCTCAATCCTTAATGAGAAAGTAACAACACCTGTGAGAGTCCGTTTGCAAATTAAATTTGGCTTGATGATGTTGAGTGCTAAAAACAGCAGTTGGCACATGCCATCCAGTGTTAGCTCTTTTCCTGGGAATGCCCACTGGTATTATGAGCATTATTTTAGTGAGAGCACACAGCGCCTTGGATGCTCCATCAGAGCAGACAGTCTTGACTCAGAACATTCTGCTTCACACCCAGTTTCCTCTGATGACCTGAGGCCACAAGAGGCAGGCAGTCCGGGGAGGAAGTTCAGATTAAATTCACACCCCACTATGGGCTAAGCCAGGCGTCCTCCCCAGTTCACTGTCCCTCAGACCGTTGGAGGGCCGCCGCATACCTTGCTCCTCTCACTGACCACCAATGAAAGAGGTGCCCCTTCCTGAAGTGCGGCAGGGGGGGCGGATAAATGGTCTCAGGGGGCCGCATACAGCCCGCGGGCCATAGTTTGGGGACGCCTGGGCTAAGCAATGCTGGAGGAGCTGTCGTGTGACTGTGACAGGCGACAGGGACCAGGGGTTAGAGTAGGGGCTGGGTTTCCCTGGCGTGTGCTAGCAGGAACACAGTAATGCTACGAAGCAGAGGCATGGTGGTGTGAACAGAGGGCAGCGATGGCTAGAGGCACGGGCGTGATGACAAAGTCTAGGGGCTTGCGTTCTTCTAGAGAGAATTGGACAGTTCCAGCCACCGTGCAGGATTTGGGTGCAGTTCAAGGGCTGCAAACTCAAATGCCTACCGGGGCTGGGCTGGTGTTATAAGCAAGCAGTGCAGGCTATGTGAAATCCATGTGGCGGCCTTGTCCAGTCGTGGGGTCTACGGTGAACTACAGGGAGGATGCTCAGAGCACAGAGACATGCCCATTGCCTGCTGCTCTGCCATCACTGCCACACACTTAGCAGCTGAAAACAGAGCTAGCGCACAGCGCGGTGGGTGGGCTCCGCTGGATTCATGCTCAGAGTATCCGAAGGCTGAAGTCACAGTGTGGGTTGCCTGGGTTCTTGCCAGCATGCTCTAAGAATGAATCCACTTCCAGAATCACCTGTGTTGGTGGAATCCAGATCTTTGCAGTGGTAGGGCTGAGGCTGCCAGGTCTTTGCTGGTGATTGGCCAGAATCCTCTCTTAGCCCCTCACGTCCACCTGCCTTCCATCCCACCCCCACCCTACCCTCATCGGCTGCAACAATCATGGAGTCCTTCTCCTGCTCCCCGTCTCTCCAGCTTCCCCTTCTGTCACGAGCTAGAGAAGTTGCTCTGCTTTTGAGGACTCGTGTGATTTCATTGGACTCACCCAGATAATCCAGGAAAATCACTCTATCAGCTGTCATGTACCAACATCACATAATCACGAGAACGATCACTCACCCTACACCCATGTTCTGGGAATTGGGGTAGAACATCTTTGGTGCCATCCTAGGAATTCTGCCTAATGAGGAGACAGCTGCTACCTGGTTTTGCCCCAGAGTGCCAACAGGAGGGACCTGGGGTGCATGTAGGTTCGCATCCAGCCCACAGGACCGGCTTCTTCAGTTCTTCTCTTTGAGAGCATATAGGGCGGGAAGTCAGCATGGTGCTTTCTGGTTTACAAAGAGCGGAGTGATACTCTCATGTTTGGGATTAAAAAGAGCTGAGGAACGTGGGCGAGAGAAAGCTGAAAGCATGAAGCTATTTGCTGAGAATGGATAATGAATTAGGGTGCGCGACTGGCATTGCAACCCCCCGGCATGGGGCACAGCCAGGTGACCCCATCTCATGCCCCCCATCTGTCTTCATCAGCTGACAGTAATTGGCGTCCCCTAGCACTGACTCAGGGGGATTTGTGGATGTAGTTCATCTGATTGGCAGACAGGGGTCCTGAAAGGACAGAGCTCTAAATCATTTCTGGGCATGTGTTACATTAAGTCATTCAGAATTTCTCATCTTTGGGGAAATGTGTTGCCTTCTCCTGATGAAACGCTGCATTCCAGCCTCTCCGTAATGAGCTAATGGAAGACGTTAGTCCCAATCATTCGGCAGGGCTGATGCAGATGGATCTTGGCAAGCCAAGGGTGTTCCGAGACCTTCGTTCTGATTGTCTGCCGTGCGGGGGGCTGGTTGTATGTTAACTTCTTTCTCCATCTAGTTTGTGAAGAAAAATTAATTCAAGATGAAACGTCAGCCACAATGAACTCGCAATGACTTAGGTCTTTTATCTCAGCCCTTAGAGTGTAGAAGGCTGGCACCTTGTTCGTGACATTTTCAACTTTGAAATACAAAATCTGAAAGATTTTCACACCTACCAATATGAGGGTAGTGGCTTGTATGTCCCCTGTGCCTTGTTTGCTCTAAAAAAAATAGGGACCAGGCACAGTGGCTCATGCCTGTAATCTTAGCACTTTGGGAGGCCAAGGCAGGTGGATCATCTGAAGTCAAGAGTTCGAGACCAGCCTGGCCAACATGGTAAAGCCCCATCTCTACTAAAAATACAAAAATTATCCGGGCATAGTGGCAGACACCTGTAATCCCAGCTACTTGGGAGGCTGAAGCAGGAGAATCACTTGAATCTGGGAGTGGAAGTTGCAGTGAGCCGAGATCATGCCGTTACACTCCAGCGTGGGCAGCAGAGTGAATGAAACTCAGTCTCAAAAAAAAAGAAAAAGAAAGAAAGAAAGAAAGAAAGAAAGAAAGAAAGAAAGAAAGAAAGAAAGAAAGAAAGAAAGAAAGAAAGAAAGATAGGAAAGTGAAAAACCACTTGGTCTTCGTGTGTGAGGTTGACGCATTAGGACGTGTTGGATTGTGTGGTTCGTCAGCTTATGTGGACAGAGGCGACAAAGCTGAGCACCAGCATCCTGGAGCTGCCTCTTCTGTCTTCGTTTTGGTCTGCTTGGAAGCGGAGCCTGAGACAAGGATTCAAGTTCAGGTAGTTTATTCAGGTGGTAAAGACGACACCAGCAGAGAAGCTGGGGCTGACGGAAGGAAGAAAAACGCGACCAGCAGAGTGTTACCAACTCAGCCACCGCCAAGGGGAGCCGGAGCGCCTGGCTGCTGGGTGACCGCACATCTGGAAAGGCCCAAAGAGTCACTGCACTCGAGGGGCAGGGACCTGGGATAAATACAACACCTCTGTCATCTCTCACCGAGGGCTGCCCATAGCGGTAGTAACTCCCTGGCATGTCTTGCACAACCACAGGGGTTCCACAAGGCAGAGAGTGACCTTGGGCAAAAGATAAGTTTTTTAAAAAGCACAGTTGATAATTGAAAGTTGGGCTAGCAGGAGCTGAGTGGGAAGCCCCCCAAAGAGAGCTCCACGCCCCCCCAAAATTTCCTACCCAGGCTCACCCCTCAGAGCCAGCTGCCATTGGCCAGGGCTTACCATAACAAGTGATACGACCCAGCTCAGCCCGCTTCACACACAGCAGAACGTATCAGTTCATGTCCAGGCATTTGGATCTTCAGCTACAGCTAGACGCAGATGCTCAAACGATGTCGTCGGAATTTTGTTTTAATCACAGGCCTTCTTCCTCAGTCCTGCGGGATGTCGAGTCATTGCTGTGAACACCGCTTGCCCCAGGCTACTCCACTGTTTCCTTCTGGCGTTCCTACCAAACAACCGTTGGATATTCTCTTTCTCGCTTTTTTCTGTTCTTTTCACCTGCCCTTCACAGTTTTATTTCTTCATATGCCCGTGGATCTATGTGGGGTGACGTGCGTGGCTTTGTCTCGCACCATAGTAACTCTCTCCTCAAACATGTCTCACCCGCTGTTCGAACCACCCATTGAGTCACTGACTTCAGGGACCATGCTTTTCATTTCTAGAAATTCTGCATGGCTATTTACACACCTTCCTTCTTGCTCGGTTTCCATTTGCTTTTGATTTTTTTTTTTCTTTTTTGAGACAGATTCTTGCTCTGTTTCCCAGGCTGGAGTACAGTGGTACAATCTTGGCTCACTGCAACCTCCACCTCCCGGGTTCAAGCAATTCTCCTGCCTCAGCCTCCCAAGTAGCTGAGATTACAGGTGGGCACCACCACGCCCAGCTAATTTTTGTATTTTTTGTAGAGTCGAGGTGTCCCCATGTTGGCCAGGCTGGTCTCAAACTCCTGACCACAGGTGATCCACCCACCTCAACCTCCCAAAGTGCTGGGATTATAGGCTTGAGCCACCATGCCTGGGCCCCATTCACTTTTATTGAGACAATTCCAACTCCTTGTAATGTCTCTTTAATGTTTTTAATTAAGTTTTTAATTTCCTTTTAATTTTATTTCATAGACTATTTTCGTTGATTTGTTTTATGTTACATTTTATTTCATAGAGTATTGTTTCTTGCTGGTTTGTTTTATGTTATAGCCTTTGGAATCTTCTATGATCTCCAAATCAGCCTGCTCGCCTTCCGGTGTAAATGTTTAAGGCATCCCCCTCATGGTGCAGCCTTCCCACACACAGGTTGTCACCTTTCTTTCTTTGTATCATGAATGCCTCTTGAACCCTGGTTGTTTGGCTTAGTTTTGTTCTGAAGGAGGTTGTATTTGCATTTGCACAGGTTCAACTTCAAGTGAGTTTCTTTTCTCCCAGTTCCCATACCACACAGTTATCACACCCAAGTGTGGGCTTTTGATGTTGAGTGCCGATATCTCCATCCAGGGCTCAGGGCACACACTAGCTTTGCTGCTATGTCTCGGGCTCAGCAGGTAGCATTTTCCCGTGCCCTGTCCATGGAGAGGGTGCCTGCTGCCTCCCTGGGCTGCAATGACAGTGTCTGGGATGGATGGGGACAAAGGTCCGGGAAGGCCACAGGTCAGACCTGGCTTGCTGTAAAAAGAAGGCAGAGAGGAAAGGAGGCAGCTAGATGACTTTCTCAGCAGAGGGTGAGTTGTCGTGGTCTTTGTGGGGCTGATAAGTGGGCTCTGGCAGTGGCTGTCCCAGGGGTCCCCAGCACAGTGGTCAAGAGCTCAGCTCTGAAGCCACATCTGTTCCAGCCCTGATCCTGCCTCTTCCTAACCACGTGACTGGACATAGTTCTTTTTTATTTTATTTTTTAACTTATTTTAAGTTCAGGGGTACATGTGCAGTTTTGTCACGTAGGCACACTTGTGTCTTGGGTGTTTGTTGTACAGATCATTTCATGACCCAGCTATTACGCCTAGTGTCCATTACTTATTTTCCTTGATCCTCTCCCCGCTTCCAGCCTCCACCCACCACCCTCCAATGTGTGCTGTTTCCTCGATCTGCCCACGTCTTCTCATCATTTAGCTCCCACTTATAAGTGAGAATGTGCAGTGTTTGGTTTTCTGTTTCTGTATCAGTTTGCTAAAAATAATGGCCTCCAGGACAGAATCTTGTTCTTTTTATGGCTGTGTAGTATTCCATCATACAAATGTACCACATTCTCTTGATCCAGTTTATCACTCATGGACTGGATAGTGTTTCCTAGGTGCATGGAGGAGGGTGAAATGTGCAATCCTAATCGCAAAATGGAGAGCCTGTACCTACTGGCACTGGCTGTGGCTCAGGTTGACTTTGTCCCTTTGCTATTGTGACTCCATGTCCTTGCTATTGTGAATAGTACTGCGATGAACGTATGTGTGCGTGTGAGCACATTTCTTAACCTCTCTTGGGGCAGGAAGCATAACACAACCTACTTCGTGAAAGAGGAGAAAATGCATTCTTTAAATAGCTACAAAATACCTGACCCATAACAAGTGCCCCGTGGATGAGGGCTGTCGTTTTTGTGATTAGGTTACACATTTCACCCTCCCCTATTCATCCAGGAAAAACTATTCCCTATCTATACCCAGGCTCTGTCCTAAGTGCTGAATGTTGGGGCCGCTACGAAGAGTCTCTGCCCTTAAGGAGTTCCCACTCTTGAAGGCAGAATAAAAATACCCGTAGCTAGCCCCCCATGCCCCAGCAGGCCCTGGTGTGTGATGCTCCCCTCCCTGTGTCCGTGTGTTCTCATTGCTCAGCTCCTACTTGTGAGTGAGAACATGCAGCGTTTGGTTTCTCTTCCTGTGTTTCTTTGCTGAGAATGATGGTTTCCAGCTTCAACCATGTCCCTGCAAAGAACCGTGAACTCATGCTTTTTATGGCCGCATAATATTCTGTGGTGTATATATGCTACATTGTCTTTATCCAGTCTATCATTGATGGGCATTTGGGTTGCTTCCAAATCTTTACTATTGTGAACAGTGCCACAATAGACGTACGTGTGCATGTGCCTTTATAGTAGAACCATTTATAATCCTTTGGGTGTTTTTCTAATGCTGTCCCTCCCCTACCATTTGACCCAGAAATGGGATTGCTGGGTCAAATGGTAGGGGAGGGACAGCATTAGAAAAACACCCAATGTAGATGATGGGGTGCAGCAAACAACCATGGCACGTGTATACCCACGTAACAAACCTGCACACTCTGCACATGGACCCCAGAATGTAAAGTATAATAATAATAAAAAGAAGTACCCACAGCTAAGTGAAAAACAAGGCCTTCCGTGGGATTATTTTTGCTCTAGGAGCACAAAGGGGCGAGGATGGTCATTGTCACCCTGGAAAGGAGGCGAGAGCAGGAAGCCTCGTGCGCCTGAGAATCTGTCAGTCACGTGGGCATGGCTGTGAGTGGCATTTTTAGGCCAGTAGCATTCAATTCTTTTGGAATACTATTCAGCCATAAAAAAGAATGAAATATTGTCATTTGCAGCAATGTGGATGGGCCCAAAGACATTATTTTGAGTAAAATAAGCCGGGCACGTAAAGTCTAATTTTTTTGACCTGTCTCCACAATGGGAAATAATTTTTACATAGCTGTTGGGTCACTGACAGACGTGTAGTGAGTCTGCAAAATAAACGTAGCCCCTTCACACCGGCCCTCAGCTTCCTCTTTCCCTCTGATGGGAATTTCCAGCTACCCACGCAGAACAAAGGCAGCGCCACTGAACGGGGCCACCAGCTAACGCCACGCGCCGTACCCACACCTCGCTGCCATCCAGCTGCAGCCAAGTAAAGCGTCTGCTTTGGCACAACAGGGTCAGCCTTAAAAGGCAAAACACTCTTGTTCTCCTGTCTCTCAGGTGAAGCTTAATTCACTGGGGCTGTGCAGGGAGAAGAGGGGAGCTTGCTTTCGAATGCCCTTGTCCCTGACAGTGTTTCCTGCCCATCAGCCTTTGCAGTCATGCTAGATACGGACAGCAGCTGCATCCGTGCATCATACTCAGGCCACTAATCACAGGGTGTGTGTCGAAATGACCAGGGCCTGCCCTGGAAGCCAGTCACTGTCTGTGAAGATGCACCGGCTAGCCGATTCAAGCGATCACTCTGTGGATAAAGCCACTGGAGCCTCATCTCTTTTAGGGGTTTTTGTTTTGCTGTTTGATCCTGGTAAGGATTATTCGAGAGCTGTTAGTCTCATTCCCATTTGTTCTCATTTAAATTAAGGTGATTTCTCTGCCCCTGTATGAGTTCTCCCCAGATGCCTCAGCTACTGGGTCTGGATTTGGGGTGCCACTCCCTGTTTCTTTGGGTGTCCTCCTAGGAGGGGGTTTCGAAGGGAAGAGGCATCCCCCTAGTGGTCTTCTAACTGCCTGTGTCCCTGCAGGAAGCTGTAGTCAGCACGTGGCTGCAGTTCAGCGATGGCTCAGTGACGCCCCTGGACATCTATGACACCAAGGACTTCTCCCTGGCAGCCACCTCCCAGGACGAGGCTGTCGTGTCGGTCCCCCAGGCCCGCTCTCCCAGGTGGCCCGTCGTGGTGGCCGAAGGGGAAGGCCAGGGCCCGCTGGTCCGCGTGGACATGACGATCGCCGAGGCCTGCCAGAAATCCAAACGCAAGAGCGTCCTGGCCGTGGGCATCGGCAACATCAGGGTCAAGTTCGGACAGAAGGACGCTGACTCCAGCCCCGGCAGGGAGTATGAGAAAGATGAGATGAAGAACCATGCCAGTGACCGCCGGCAGAAGGGTCAGCGCCACGAGCACACAGGCCAGGACGGGCACTTCTACAGCGGCTCTCCCGGGGAGCGCGAGGAAGGGGCTCTCCGGAGAACCACCACCACCGCCAGGTCCCTGCTGGACAACAAAGTGGTGAAGAACAGCCGGGCAGACGGGGGCAGGCTGGCAGGAGAGGGGCAGCTGCAGAACATCCCTATCGACTTCACCAACTTCCCGGCCCACGTGGACCTCCCCAAGGCCGGGAGTGGGCTGGAGGAGAATGACCTGGTGCAGACGCAGCGGGGCCTGAGTGACCTGGAGATCGGGATGTATGCCCTCCTGGGGGTGTTCTGCCTGGCCATCCTCGTCTTCCTCATCAACTGCGCCACCTTCGCCCTGAAGTACAGGCACAAGCAGGTGCCCCTGGAAGGCCAGGCCTCCATGACCCACTCTCATGACTGGGTGTGGCTCGGCAATGAGGCGGAGCTCCTGGAGAGTGTGGGGGACGCGCCGCCGCCCCAGGATGAGCACACCACCATCATAGACCGCGGACCGGGGGCCTGCGAGGAGAGCAACCACCTCCTGCTCAACGGCGGCTCCCACAAGCAGGTGCAGGGCCAAATCCACAGGTCGGCCGACTCCGGGGGGCGGCAGGGCAGAGACCAGAAGCCGGACCCCCTGCACTCGCCCACCTCCAAGAGGAAGAAGGTAAAATTCACCACCTTTACCACTATCCCCCCGGACGACAGCTGCCCCACGGTGAACTCCATCGTCAGCGCCAATGAGGAGGACATCAAATGGGTGTGCCAAGACATGGCTGTGGGTGCCCCCAAGGAACTTAGAAACTATCTGGAGAAACTCAAAGATAAGGCTTAGGCCCGTCTAGCCAAAGGGCCCTGCCCAGATGCCTTCCTTATACTGGAAACTGGTCCAAGTGGGGCAGAAGGAGTTGTCAGCCAGGTTAAGAAGGGAAAGTCCGGGCACCATGCTAGACCAGCTGGAAAGTTTTGAAGTCAGGAAATGACATTTTTGTATCAAGGGATTTTCAGCAGTCGATGAAGGTGGATGTTCAAAAGTCAAGAGAATAAAGTCTGGGCCGTGGGGAGTGCAGACCAAGCTATTGAACTGCATAGGCAAAATTAGGAAGGTTATTTTATGAGTCGAAACATGCTAAAGACAAGCTACCAAAAATTATTTGTTAAAAAAATGCAAAAAGACAAATAAAAAAGAGATAGAAATAATCATCTGTTTATATTTCTACTAAAGGAGCAAAATATAAAAGTAGGGCCTGCTAAGAGACCCTTTTTCACCTTTTCGAGGACAGCCTTCAACTGTCACACAGGTTTGGGGAGGGGACGTCTCTTAACAGTGATGCCTCCTGGGATAGAACCAAGAAGTTTTACATCTTTCCTTGATCATCTTTTCTGTTCCATTTTTCCCTATTTTTTTCTTTCTGTGTCTCAGACTTCCACTGCATTCATATTTAATGTTTATTTCTGAGAATCAAGCAGTATATTTTTCCTGAATGAAACATAAATTATATTCCTATTCATTAGATGGGTTCCTGGAAACAAGGTCAATTAATCCGTTGTTTAAGTAGTAACTTGAATGTTTTTTTAAATCCCTCCAGCTTTGTTGATAGTAGCTGGTTTTGTACAATTGGAGGGAGCTCCCAGAGCCTTCTGCAGGAAGAGAGGTACTGTCCTTAATCCGTCACCACTACCACAGGGCAAAGCCAGCAGGTGTGGCCTTGTGAGTGGCTGTACAGACCGGCTGTAGCCAAGAGAATGGAGCCTCGCCTGGACCACCTGACCCCTTGGGAATCTACTCCTGTCATCGTGGAGATGTTCCCGCAGAGGAGAAAGTTGGGTTAAATCAAAAAAGAGGGCTGGGCGCAGTGGTTCACGCCTGTAATCCCAGCACTTTGGGAGGCCGAGGCAGGTGGATCACGAGGTCAGGAGTTCAAGACCAGACTGGCCAACATGGTGAAACTCTGTCTCTGCTAAAAATACAAAATTAGCTGGGCGTGGTGGTGGGCACTCGGGAGGCTAAGGTAGAGAATCGCTTGAACCCAGGAGTCAGAGGTTACAGTGAGCCGAGATCATGCCACTTCACTCCCGCTTGGGTGACAGAGCAGACTCTGTCTCAAAAAATAAAAAATAAAAAATAAAAAAAGAGGCCCCACTCAGGCACCATCAGAGCCAACCTGGTGGGCTGGATCTATCACAAGACATAACAAATGATACATAAATGCTCATAACGTGAAAAAAGATACAAACTGTGGGGGGGGGGTTTAAGTTGTTTTTCTTACTTTGTTGGGTGGGGTATACCAGCATAAACTCGAAAGATAAAATCTATGTTAGATTGTCAATCAACTGTGTTTTTGAACAACATAATTGTGTAGCAGCACATTGCAAAAGCGCGTTCATCCAAAGCAACACACATGTGGCACTGAGGACCACACCAGTGAAACAAGCCCCTTGGTGATCACCTGACTCCAGTTCTCCATGTGACCATTAACTGCGGCAGCAGGAGGAAGATATCTGCCAGCCTTTCATGCTCTCCGCAGGAGGATGCTCACAAAGATGCCAGGGGGGTTATTGTGTTTATTTTTTTAATTACTAAAATCGGTAGCTAAGAAAGGGTCCCTGAAGCCTCCTAACCTGGGTTGGACCTTTTAAAAATATATTTGTAGCACATATCATAGATGGAAAGAAGATATTTATTTATACCTGTGATGCCAATTGTCATTAAAAGGCTTTTCATGGCTTAAAACTCAGTGTCTTGTGGGGTGTGTTTTGTTTCACCAGTGCTCAAAGTCAATGAGCAGGAAGGTGTTCATTCATAGATCAACCACCATCCACACCAGCGTTCAGAGTCAGTGAGCAGGAGGGCATTCATTCATAGATCCACCATCCACACCAGCGTTCAGAGTCAGTGAGCAGGAGGGCATTCATTCATAGATCAACCACCATCCACACCAGCGTTCAGAGTCAGTGAGCAGGAGGGCATTCATTCATAGATCCACCATCCACACCAGTGTTCAGAGTCAGTGAGCAGGAGGGCATTCATTCATAGATCCACCATCCACACCAGCGTTCAGAGTCAGTGAGCAGGAGGGCATTCATTCATAGATCAACCACCATCCACACCAGCGTTCAGAGTCAGTGAGCAGGAGGGCATTCATTCATAGATCCACCGTCACCCACACCAGTGTTCAGAGTCAGTGAGCAGGAGGGCATTCATTCATAGATCCACTGTCACCCACACCAGTGTTCAGAGTCAGTGAGCAGGAGGGCATTCATTCATAGATCCACTGTCACCCACACCAGTGTTCAGAGTCAGTGAGCAGGAGGGCATTCATTCATAGATCCACCGTCACCCACACCAGTGCTCAAAATCAATGAGCAGGAGGGCTTTCATTCATAGACACACGGCCTCCATTCACACCAGCATTCAGAGTCACTGAGCGGGAGGGCGTTCATTCACAGATCCGCCATCATCCACGCCTGTACCCAAAGTCAGCGAGCAGGAGGACTTGATGACATGCAGATGGCTGGGCCCTGTCGCCAAAGGTTCTGATTTAATAGGACTAAGGCAGGGCTCCTGAATTTGCCTTTTTTCCGACTTGACTTCCAGGGTTATGCCAGACACCAGCATTGCCAGACTGAGGCCCAGCTTTGCAAACTACCAATGTCCTTCACAGAAGAAGGCCAACCCATGTACCAGGTGGAAAACAGTGTCAAACCTCTCCTCTGGGGAAGAGTTGTACTTTTGCCTTGACAGTTTTGCATTTGTTGTTTGTTTGAGGTTCAGGTGAGGTTTTTATTATTGATTGGTTGGGGAAAGAAAGTTTTTTGGTAGAAGCCAAGCTGTTCTTTTTTAAATAACTTTATTGAGATACTATTCCCATGCCATAAAATTGATCTATTTAAAGTGTACAACTTAGTGTGTTTTAGTACATTCACCAGGTTGTGCATCCCACCATCGCATGAGTCTTAGGACATTTTTAGCATCCCCAAAAAGAAAACCCATGCACTTTAGCTGTCACCTCCCTACTTCCCATTCTCCCCAGCCCTAAGTCACAACCACCCTACTTTCTGTCTGCATGGATTTGCCTCGAGGGGCTGGCATTTATCTCGTTATGGGAAACCATCCTAAAAATTCTCCACGTGGGATTAGAATTCCCATGACATCATCAAGTAACAATTTTTCTCCTTGTGAGAAGCAGATGAGAGGAACATGTTGTGACTTTTCCTAATCAGACCTGCAGGAGACCTCAGCCTCCTTACCACACAGCTGCAGGTTCAGTGAGAGAGGACAGAGGCTTCAAGACCTTTCCTTTAGATACCACGTCTGCTCCTGTGTCTGAGTACCTGCCTAGCTAGCTCTGTCATTCTTATAAAGACCTGTGCTCCAAACCAGGGACCGGACGATTGTGGTTGGAGGTGATGCTGGATGCTGAGTTTCTGCCCTGAGTTAAACTATAAGATGGTCACAATCTGCTGGGTGTGGTGCTTCCTACCTGTAGTCCCAGCACTTTGGGAGGCTGAGGTGGGACGCCTACTTCCCCTCGGCGTGTAAACATGGGATCCCCTGGATGCGTCTGTGGGCGTGCAACCTCTAATTCAACCCATTGTGCAAATAAGGTAAAATGTTAAACAGGTGTGCACCACATCACAACAGCCACTGCCTTTTCACAGAAGTATGAGACTGCGAGCCTGGAATTCTTTCTTAATGTTCACAGGATGAAATAGAAGCCTACGTTGTCTCTCAGTTGCTGGGGCAGTTATTTACTCAGCACACACTCAGGGAACACCTGCTCTGTGCCTGGCCCAGTGCAACGTGCAAAAGGTGGAATAATGGCCAAGACCTTAAGGTGCTCACAGTCAGAGGGCAGAGGCAGAGAAGGTGGGGGCAGCTATGGCACAGAACGACTGGACACTGTGATGAGCAGGAGCTCCACCCTGCTACTCCTCTGCCCCCACCCTGTTGTTGACAGAAGTTGACTGTCTTCTCGTGGTCTTTCAGAAGCCCTAAGGTCTGGTGACAGAAACTCTTCTCTCTCAGTGTGAATGGAGGCCTGCCCTTCTCTATGAATATGAAAAGCCACAGCAGCAAAAATGAGAGACTCCATTGAATGAGCACTTACTCCATACCAGGACCGATGTTAAACATCTTTCAGTTATTAACTTACAACACCTTCTGAGGTAGGCGCTTTGCCCACCTATTATAGCTGAGGAAACAGGGTCAGAGCCCCCTTCCCAGGGCCACAGCTAGCAGGGTTGAAAGTAAAAGAATGATGGTCAAAGGCACGATGTTAACACTAATAAAAGACCAATGTAGCTGGAGTAATGTCAGAAAAAGAACACCTTACAGCAGGAAGCATTACTAGGGATGAAGAGACACGTCACAGTCATAAAAGTTATTTAAAAGGAAGCTAGAACAACCTGAATTATGTATGAACATTATAACATAGTTGCAAACTGTATACACAGAAGACTGAAAACTATAAAACACTGTTGAAAGAAACTGAAGGAGACCTAAACAAGAGGGGAAATATCCATGCCCATCTAGAACCATGAGATAATAAATCTGTGTTGTCTGGAGCCACTCAGTCGGTCACTTGTTCCAGCAGCGACGGGAATCTAACACGGTACCTTTAAGCCATCTGGGGGCCCAGGACGAGTCTCTCCAGAGAACAGCTCAGGCACGCGGTAGTGGCAATAGCAAAAGCCTCCTTGACAAGAGGCAAACTGTCCTGCTAGGCCCCGGGACGGCCCCTGTTTCTGCCTCTTGGTTCCCTCTGTTACTGAGCATACCGGCGCAGCTAAGGACGAGGACTGGCTGGCTTCTACTGCATGGGTCATCCTATCCATTTGTTGAGTATTTCTTCTGCAGTCGGGCATCAACGTGCCACAGGTGAACCGCATGCTCTGGGCCTGCTCCCACAGGTTCAGCCATATGCCCCCTGCACAGACTTTCCTATCCCCAGATAAGAAGGGATGCACTATTGAACCCAATCTAGATGCTCACTCTCACCGTTGCTCGCAGCTACCATTTGAATCATGCTGTCTATTCTCTGTTAGAGACAGGTGGCCGCACTCCAGACCCCTGGGCTCCCCACTGGGCTTCTTTTTCGGAGCTTTCCAGAAACCACACAGGGCACCTCGTCTAGCAGCAGTACTTCTATGACCTTGGGCTCTGACAGTTCAGACGCCCCAAGTGTCAAGGCCATTGACCTGCAGCCTGGACTTGATGGAGACTTTTTTTTTGCTCTGAGCCCCACTAAAAGCTGGCAGCCTGATGAGTCTCTCAACATATGGCCAAGAAAGATAGGCTGCCTCTGAAACCAGAGGAGACACGCCAAGCCCTGTTCCTCTTCCTTAGTGCTGGGAGGTACAAGGAGCAACGTGTACTGTCTCCGACAGGGAAAGTTTCAACAGCGTAGGCATGCCCTCGTCCGCTCAGCATTTTGCCAAAGTGGTAGGCCTCAAACTTTGCAGAGTTTCTCTCTCACCCTCTGGAGCAGGTGTTCCAGATCATCCAAAGCCCTTGCCATTCTTGCTCATCAGACCCAATTAACGGTCCATGAACGCGCTCGGCCAGCGTGGTGCTCTGCAGAATGTCCTAACCACCCAGCTTTCCCTGGATTATTCTGTAACAGAGAGAAAAGAATTGAGACAGTCATTCCTGTCCATCCCTTGGGGCTGGAAAAGAACCCTGTGATGCTCCAGACACCACTCAAAACTTGCAACCTTCAAAAAATCACCCAGCTGATGATGAAAACAGCATTGCCAAGGGTGGGATGTGCTGCCTTCGCCTACCTGGTCTTGCCCAGAGCCACATGCATCCTCTTGGGACGATATGAGTTCCCAGGCTCTTCTTGGCCTCTGCAGAAATAGGCAAAGTGGAATTCCAGTGCCCAAGAACGGTCCTCTAAGGCAGGTGCCAGCTAGTGGGAAGGAAAGCCGGCAGAAGGCAGGCAGACAGGGGGAAGGAATTCACAACAGGCATGGAGTGGAGAGATCTGGATGTAGGCAGAACATAAACTTTATTCATGACAAATACACACCAAATCTTTACACTGGCCACGATAATGGTTTTAGCTGTGGCCTGGTGTGGTGGCTCACGCCTATAATCCCAGCATTCCGGGAGGCCGAGGCAGGCGGATCACCTGAGGTCAGGAGTTTGAGACCAGTTGGGCCAACACGGTAAAACTCCATCTCTACTAAAAGTACAAAAATTAGCCAGGTGTGGTGGTGCATACCTGTCATCCCAGCTACTCAGGAGGCTAAGGCAGGAGAATCACTTGAACCCAGGAGGTGGAGGTTGCAGTGAGCCAAGATTGCAGCACTGCACTCCAGCCTGGGCAGCAGAGCAAGACTCTGTCTCAAAAAAAAAAAAAAAAAAAAAAATTAGCTACAGAAAATGTTCAGGAGAGGTAGACAGTGCTAGAAGTTCTAAGGAAGGCACCTGAGGTGGTCAGGGAGGTCAGCAAAGGCCACACAGAGGAAATGCGGCTTGATCGGAGGCTTAGGATGCATCAGAAATGCTCGGAATCTAGATGAAATGCCCGGCAGAGAAAAGCGCAGGTGCCGAGACCCGGGACAGAAAGGTGGGAGCTTGCCAAGAACCAGGCATTGAAAAACCAAAGCGAAAACACAACATTGCTAGAGAGAGCGTTTCCCAGGGGCAGTGAAAACCACTGTTTCCCCCCTTCACAGCTGGGGAGGTCGCAGCTCTATTGGGAACAGGGGCCAAAGGCCCATGGAATACGTTGGCTTTTTAAATGGGTGTTTGTTCTCAGTTCTTTACTCAGCTTCAGAGCATTCAAAGATTTGACTATCACACTAGGGTGTTGGTCTCTGTGTCTAATAATTTGTATATGAAGAGCTAAATGGGGTGGGGTTTCCTGAGTGTTTGCCTTCTCAAAAAGGTTTGTTAACTGCTTCTAAACAATAAACAAACAAAACCAAAAACCCATGGGCTCTGACGGTTGAGTCCTGTTTCAGGAGTTCTTTGAGGTGCAGGTGCTCATTTGAAAATTTAGATCAAGGAAGCTGATAAAGTAGAATTAAGAAGAAGAGGAAAATCGGGTAATTCTGTTACCATTTTTCTTTTAGATTATGAGATTGTTTCAAAAAATGAGGCAACTTACAGCATTTTTTTCCATTTATCTTCTACTAACTAAAATGTTCTGTCCAAAAAGCCTTTTCCTTTCTGTCAAACAGGGCACTTGGGTGGAAAGAAATTACCAGACTGTGAAATTTTATTGATTAAAAAAAATTCAGAGGCCAGGCGCGGTGGCTCACGCCTGTAATCCCAGCACTTTGGGAGGCCGAGGCGGGTGGGTCACGAGGTCAAGAGATCGAGACCATCCTGGTCCACATGGTGAAACCCCGTCTCTACTAAAAATACAAAAAATCAGCTGGGCATGGTGGCACATGCCTGTAATCCTAGGTACTCAGGAGGCTGAGGAAGGAGAATTGCCTGAACCCAGGAGGCAGATGTTGCGGTGAGCCGAGATCGCGCCATTGCACTCCAGCCTGGGTAACAAGGGCGAAACTCCGTCTCAAAAAAAAAAAAAAAAAAAAAAATTCAGGTTAAGTTAGAGGTCAAGATTTACATTTTCTGTGATTTGCACTGTCCTCTGAATGAGGCGTATGATTGGAAGACTCAGGCCATTTTGGATTGTGAGGACACACTCTTGAGACAGCTGCTGTTTTCACAGTATTTCTGTAGCCATGGAAAGAGAAATCAATTCCATTAAAGGTGGCAACGTAGACTCAGACTGGATACGATGATACAAACTGGAATGAAGACGCAGCAGATCCAATTCATTCATCCATTCACTCAACAAATACTCACAGAGCATGGGTTATGAATGAGACACTGGTCTAAGTGGTCAGAATACGGCAGTTAAAGAGAGAGTTGGAGTCTCTATCCATATGGAACGTTTAATTGATTTTCTAAAGGGGAAAATCAATTAAAAGCAAACATTAAATAAATCAACGATGACATAGGACAGTGAAAAACAGCACTATAAAGGATATAAACAGAGTGGTATGGTCAGCAATAACCAGGCACCATGCATGGAAAAGGTGTTACTTAAGTGGGGTGGTCACCAGAGGACATTTAAGCTGAGAATTTATGAATAAACACAGTTGTGGCGGGGGATCAGGATCCCAGACAAAGCGAATAGCAGATGCAAAGCAAGAGTGAGCTCACAGCATTTACGAACTGGAGAAACGCCAGTGTGGCTGGAAGGCAGTGAGGGCGGGAGAAAATCATAAAGGGTGAGACTGCTAACATGGTAGCCCGGCAAGGAGAGTGGGTAGAGGGAAAGGCACTGGGTGCTCACAAGCAGGGGAGGGATATTCTCAGAATCCCATTTAAAAGATGAGTCGAGCCACCAGGTGAAGAGTGTGTTGAGATGTGTTCCGTTAGAAGGGCTACTTGCAATTGTCCTGCGGAAGGACTGCAGTGGCTCAGAGGTAGTAGCAGGGGAGACGAAAAGAACTAGTAAAATGTAGTATGCATTTTGGAACAAGAATACAACAGAACCTGTCTGTGCCCCACCCGTATTCCCCCACACTCCAGAAGCAGTACCTGCCAATGGCACCCTAGCACAAGCATGCAAAACATGACTGAAAGCTTTTGGAATAGCTAGAGAGTTGCCATCTTGGTGAGCAGCCCTCAGCCAATCACAGTCAAAAACTAGAGGATCTAGGAGCATCCTGGTGTCCATATCCTTGTGCAGGTCTCTTCCCCCTAATTTATGCCACACTAGGCAATGAATAAAATGAGGTAAATGTAATGATATGCAGCTTCTAAGACTGAGTCACAAAAAGCATTGTGGTTTCCTTTCTTGCACTCTCTCATTCTGGGGGATTCCAACTGCCATGTCGTAAGGAGACTCAAGCAGCTCTATAGAAAACCCCATGTGGTAAGGACCTGAGGCCTCCTGCCCATAGCCAGTGAGGTACTGGGGCCTCCTGCCAAAAGCCATGTAGGGGAGCATACTCCAGCCCCATTCAAAACTTCAGATGAATGCAGCACCCAAATCTCATCCCAAATTGTAATCCCCATGTGTTGAGGGAGGGATCTGTTGAGAGGTGATTGGATCCTGGGGATGGTTTCCCCAGTGCTGTCCTCATGATAGTGAGTGAGTTCTCACAAGAGCTGGTGGTCTTATTTCATTATTTTTCTATTTTCTATTTATTTGAGGCAGAGTTTCACTCTTGTCACCCAGGCTGGAGTGCAATAGTGTGATATCAGCTCATTGCAACCTCCATCTCCCAGGTCCAAGTAATTATCCTGCCTCAGCCTCCTGAGTAGCTGGAATTACAGGCATGCACCACCGCATCCAGCTAACTTTTGTATTTTTAGTAGAGACAGGGTTTCACCAGCTAGTCTCTAACTCCTGACTTGAAGTGATCTGCCTGCCTCAGCCTCCCAAAGTGCTGGGATTACAGGTGTGAGCCACTGCACCTGGCTGAGCTGGTGGTTTTAAAAGTGTTTGGCAGCTCCTCCTTCACTGTCTCTCCTGCTGCCATGTAAGACATGCCTTGCTTCCCTTTTACCTTCCGCCATGATTGTAAGTTTCCTGAGGCCTCTCCAGCCATGCAGAACTGTGAGTCAACTAAACCTCTTTTGTTTATAGATTGCCCAATCTCAGGTAGTTCTTTGTAGCTGTGTGAGAACAGACTACACAGTGAGTGTGTGTGTTTTGTCTTGGTTTGAATAAGTAGCACTCTGTCCCCAGCACACCCCTTGGCCTTTTGGCCTGGCATCATATTCTAGCAGAGTCCTAATTTCACTCCCAGAAAAACAGGCACAAATTGCAACAGACCCTGCAATTATATAAAAATTTGAGGACTGAGATTACTGGGGCACCTGGCAGTGTTTAAACAGTTATCAGACCTCTTTCCATAAAGGAAGATCAATCTCATGAAAAAGAAAAGACTGTAATTATCCAGACCATTTAAGTTCAGAAGTATCAAATAAGAAAACCTTCCTCTTCTCTGCCTCAGTTACTAACCACTGCTTAAATCAAGGACACTCTTGGCCACAGGTGGACCTGGAAGGTTCTGAATCTTCTGTGTCTTAATAAATGACCATAGTAAAAGCAATGGGCTCCCAATTTTAAAACCTCAAGGTATGAAAACTTATTTCTGGTAGAATGATCTTCAGGCCAAAGACTCGGGTGTGTAAAAAACACGATTTTCTTTTAACTAAAATTACTTTTTTGATGAAGTCATTTACCTTTAGGAAATTCAATTTCAAACAATTCAGATTTTCCTCCTTTCTCCCCAGGGATGTGTCTGAGTTCCAACAGGTTAAAGTGGTACATGAAATTGTACCAGGAGTTGGGGAGGGGGTGCTGCCTCTAGTCCCTTCCTGCAGGCATTTGCTATTCCCAGCTGATCCCAACACAACACTCTTCTAGGTCCAGCTAATGTTAATTTATTCCCCAGCTGTAGCAGTCACAGGATCCTTCCAGGCTCCTACACCTTGCTGAGCCTACAGAATACCATGTGATATTACCAAAGACAGTCACCATTTTCATGCTTTCCCTGTGAGGATCAGAATCCATTGCTACCAAACCATTCCGGGTATTAGGGAATTCTTTTATGTAGGTCTTTAAGTCATGTCTGCCTTAAAATAAATTAAATTATCATACAAAAAATTAAGGTGTGTGGTCAGAGACCTGAGTTTACTGAAATCTGCATTTACTGGGTTGACTATTTTACCATGAGGGTCATTAGTCATCTTTCCCAGAGCTTTGCTCTACAAAAGGACTCATTGGAGTTGTCTTTGATGAGTAAACATCCAAGCTGTGTTTCAAATGTGATTTGCCCCACGCACCATACTCAGGAAAATGCTCGTACGTAGAGAAAGGTTCACCAGGTTATTAAAGGCAGCGAGAAGGTTAGAGAGGACTCTGGATGGTCAGCACACACTCGCAGTTAAACCCTCGGCACAATGCCTTGGGAGACCTCAGCTGAACAAATGGGCAACAGATGAGCTGAGTCTGGTCCAGGTGAGTCTTTGGCCCCCAGTGAATACTTTTGTTCTTCATGTACGTGACCCTGACAAATTCCTTTCCCTCCCAAGCGGTGGTTTAAAGTGGATTCCAGACTTGGTGCACACCTTGACCATGCCAGCTCAGTGTCATCTGACAAAGCATTTGATCTTTCACACCCCAGTCTCCTTAGTAACATGGGAGCTCACACGATGTTCTCATTCCGCTGCAGCATTAGCCTCTTTCTGCCTAAACGTTCCAATAACCTTAGGATAAAGACAGCATCATTACCTCCATTGTGACAGAAAATGGGAGTAGGATGGCAAATGAACATGAGCAGCACTGCCCTGCTAGAGAGGGTGGAGTTGCTTCAACCCCAGAGCCTAGACTTTTGGCCACCACACAATTCTCCTTCCCCCAGAGTGGAAGTGATTCCAGCGGGAGGTTCTCTCGCAATAAGGTTCTCTTGTGTGGGCTTCATGAAGTACTGCGAGATGCGCACGTGGCCAAGTGCCCAGCCTGAGGTCAGCACTCAGTCCGTGTTGGCTGTGACCATTACAGTTCAGGGGAAAGGACTGTGTCTGAAGCCATCTGCCTTTCTGGTGCCTTGCCAAACGATCACCCTCCACTTCAGGTTGCAGCCACTGAGCTGCTGCTTGGGCACAGTGGCTGTCTTTTCTTTCCAGCCATCACCCAGGAGACCTGGAAGAGCAAGGAGTGATCTGGTTGGGGTTTGCTTGCCTCACTGACTACCTTGGGTCTAAGTCACCTGGAGCTAAAGCCTTGTCGAATAACAGATCAGGCTTAGGAAATGCCCAAGGCCTCCGCCCCATTCCACAAAAGCAACCAGGACGAGGTGACCTGGGATGACGACCACCAGGGTTCACTCACTTCCTCTCTTTGGATGCTCACCTGTAAAGTTAATCTTATATGGTATTATTTATGATAATACTATAGTACTGTAACATTGCCTATATTATAGATATTATAGTATTACCTATGTTTTAGCCAGGTGTGGCAGCATGTGCCTGTATTTCCAGCTACTCAAGAGACTCAAGTGGGAGAATCCCTTGAGCCTGGGAGGTTGAGGCTGCAGGAGCCATGATTGTGCCACTGCATTCCAGCCTGGACAGCAGAGTGACATCCTGTCTTAAAAAAAAAAAAAAAAAAAAAAAAAAAAACTGTATTACCTATGTCACAAGGTTGTCGAAAGGCTGAAACGAGACCATGGAGTTGGAAATACTTGGATGCATCAGTCAGGGTAGCCCAGGGCTGTAACACATAATCCTCAAATCTCACTGACATAATCCCACAAAAGTTTATTTCTCACTCACTTCACAGTCCCGTGGGGATGGGGTGGAAGGAGGCCCTGCGTCCTATTTCATTTGGCTTCTTCCACCTTGCAGCTCCAGGCTCCCCCATGTCCTCTCAAATCAACCAGAAGCTCAGGAAAGAAAACCAGGATGGCATGTGGGGGATTTCCACGGGCCAGGCCTGGACGTGAGGCCCATCACTTCCTCCTCCATTGACAACAGGGGGGACAGAGAAAGCAGGGAGAGGCAGCCTGGCTGTGCCAGGAATGTGGTTTGGTGGACCCTCCTCCATCCCCACCTCGGCACACCGCACCCCACGTATGCACACAACTTCCCCCACATCCTCCTGCTGCTGTCGTGAAGGAAGACTAGGAGTGGGAATTATTACCACTTGAGACAGAGTCTTGCTCTGTCGCCCAGGCTGGAATGCAGTGGTGTGCAATCTCAGCTCACTGCTTCGGCTTCCCAAAGTGCTGGGATTACAGGCGTGAGCCCCCGCACCCAGCCGATGCAGGCAGGAGTTGGACTCTAATGCCTGCAGTTCCGTTTTTATACCAACTCTGGTGGCTGTTTGTCAGTCTAGTGTTTTCATTGCTGACATCACCCAAATAACTTGTACCATCAGGATGACGGCATGAAAGCAAGGTCATCAAGAAAGTGAAGGAGTAAAAGAATGGCTACTCTATATACAGAGTAGCCCTGAGGGCAGCTGGCTGCCCATTTTTATGGTTATTTCTTGATTATATGTTAAAAAAAAGGGGGGGGGGGTTATTCATACCTTCATACCTCCCCTTTCTAGACCGTATACCATATAGGGTAACTTCCTGACGTTGCCATGGCATTTGTAAACTGTCATGGCACTGGTGGGAGTGTAGCAGTGAGGACGGCCAGAGGTCACTCTTTATCGCCATGTTGGTTTTGGTGGGATTTGGCCAGCTTCTTTACTGCACCCTGTTTACCAGCAAGGTCTCTGTGACCTGTATCTTGTGCTGACGCCCTGTTTCATCCTGTGACTTAGCATGCCTTAATCATCTGTGAATGTAGCCCAGTGGGTCTCAGCCTCGTTTTACCCTGTTCAAGATGGAGTTGCTCGGGTTTACATGCCCTGACCCCTCCAGAAGGCAGCAGTCTTGCCGACACTTTCATCTTAGGACTTCTGACCTCCAGAACAATAAGATCATAAATGTGCATCGCTTTAAGCCTCTAAGTTGATAATTTCTTACAGCAGCAATTGGAAAGTCATACACCTCTCTCAGGCGGTCGCCATGCGGATTAAATGATCACGTGAGAGATGACGCTGAGGTACCTGTATGCGAGTCTGTCCTCAGAGTTTTAAAAATATTAACTGGTTTACTCTCTACAACAAACCCATGAGGAGGTAGCAGGGTCGGCAGTGGCGAATCTGCACCGGCCTGCAGAGGCCTCAGCTCAGGCCTCCTCAGAAGAAAGAATTTGCCCAGGAGGCACAGGGCAGAGAGACAGAGGCGAGCTTTAGAGCAGGAGTGAAAGGTTCTTAAAAAGCTTTAGAGCAGGAAGTCAAGTCCACTTGGAAGAGGGCCAAGCAGGCGACTTGAGAGATGCAAGTGCGCGGCGTGACCTTTGACTTGGGGTTTTATACCTGGCAGGCTGCTGGAGTCCGCACTCCTGCTCCCCCATTCTTCCCTGGGGCGGGCTGTCCGCACGCAGGCCCCGCCCCTGCCCCGCCCCTGCCCCGCCCCTGCCCCGCCCCCTTCCCCGCCCCACCTCCACCCCGCCTCTGCCCTGCCCCCGCCCCTGTCCCGCCCCTGCCCCGCCCCTGCCCCAGCCCACCCACCTCCGCCCCGCCCCACTCCGCCTCCGCCCCGCCTCCGCACCTGCCCAGCACCTGCCCCACCCCTGTCCCGCCCCGCCCCCGCCCCTGCCCCGTCCCTGCCCCGCCCCTGCCCCGCGCCTGCCCCGCCCCTGTGCCTGTCCCGCCCCTGTCCCTCTCCGCGCCTGCCCCGCCCCTCCCTCCGCCCCGCCCCTGTCCCGCCTCTCAACCCTTCCCTTGCCCCCTCCCCGCGCCTGCCCCGCCCCTGCCCCACCCCTGTCCCGCTCCCGTCCTGCCCCTGCCCCGCCCCAGCCCCGCGCCTCCCCTGCCCCTGCCCCGCCCCAGCCCCGCGCCTGCCCCGCCCATTCCCCGCCCATCCCCCGCCCATCCCCCGCCCCCGCCCCGCCCCTGCCCCGCCCCTGCCCCGCCCCTGCCCCGCCCCTGCCCCGCCCCTGCCCCGCCCCTGCCCCGCGCCTGCCAGCGTTTGCGTGCAGTGAAACACAGCAGTGTGTATACTGGAGTTGCGCGCATGCTCACGTGAGGCAGAACGCGTTTTTTTTTTTTTTTTTTTTAATTGCATTTTAGGTTCTGGGGTACATGTGAAGAACATGCAGGATTGTTGCATAGGTGCACACATGGCAGCGTGATTTGCTGCCTTCCTCCCCTTCACCTATATCTGGCATTTCTCCCCATGCTATCTCTCCCCAACTTCCCACCCCCCGTCCCTCCCCCATTTCCCCCCAATGGACAGCAGTGTGTGGTGCTCCCCTCCCTGTGTCCATGTGTTCTCATTGTTCAACACCCGCCCATGAGTGAGAACATGCGGTGTTTGATTTCCTGCTCTTGTGCCAGTTTGCTGAGAATGATGGTTTCCAGGTTCATCCACGTCCCTTTGCCAGCCGAGCCTTCCTATTTCCTAAAGGAAGGTCACAGACCAGTTAAGTGCCGCCATGTGGCCTCGTAGTGCGCATGTTCGAGCCCAGTGGCCCAACTCCGCAGATCTGCTGGGGAAGCGGCTGATCAGCAGTTGCAGGTGTCTCTGTGCATTGGGAGGCTGCCTTTCCTTGGCACAGGCAGTGGCCAATTATTATTTGAGAGAGACAGTTAACAACTCTCTGCCCATTCCTGCGGCAGGATGGGCTCTCCCGCCCCGCTCATGTCAGCCTGGCTACCTGCTGCAACAGTAGTGTTACTGGGGCCCACCCTCTTACGTAGGAGAAAAGTGAGTCCACCAGAGGCCAAGCCGCTTAGTCTGGTCTTCTAGCCATCGTGGGGTAAAGTCCACATTCAGACTCCGGCAGCCTGGATCCAGTGGCCCTGTCCCTGCCCACTGCACCTCACTATCCCTCACGTAGAAGCATTCTGCAAGCAAAATATTCAGCATCATATTGTCAGAGGCGTTCCTACCAGAGCAACTCCAATTTGAGTGAGGACTAGGAGATGAGGCTGGGACTTGCTGAGCTGTATTCTCAGAAAGGCATTCCTAGCCTCTAGGTTTTTATGGTTAAGGAAACAAACTGATAATGTTTACTCACAGACCCAGTTCGGGGAGTGCCCAGATATATGGATACCTTGAGAACAAAGGCATTCCTAGTTTTGCTTTAAAGATAATAACATTGATGCTTACAAAATATAGTAATTAAGAAAAATTAATCCTTTATCACAAACCCTTGTAGCAGAGCACATCTCCCCATGATCTTGTTTCATCGTACAAATACGTAGTGCAGTTAGGGAGGACGCATCCCTCGCCTTACTTTCAGGAAGACCCTGCTCTGCCTATGGAGTAGACATTCTTCTACCCCTTTCCTTTCCTTAATAAGCTTGCTTCCACTTTACGGACTTACCCTGAATTCTTTCTTACATGAGATCCAAGAGCCATCTCTTGGGGTCTAGATCTGGACCCCTTTCCTGTAACAATATCATGCTCAATGCCTGAGGGATTTTCAGTAAATGTGAAGAATTCTCAGCAAATATGGACTGAGAAATTTTCAGTAAATATGGACTCCACTGTGTACAGGGAAGTCCACCTGGCAACAGCCCCAAGCATAAATTAGCAAAATTGCACCCACTGTGTAGGAAGGAGCTGAAGCTCCACTTCAGTTCCAAAGTAAAATCTCAGAACCAAAGAGTCAGCCACAGAGAGGCCCTGCAGCAGCTAGGACGCAAGCCTGCACCGTCTGCACCGCAGCCTTCCATGCTGCCTCTCCTCTTCCCTTCCTACCCCAATCTGACACCCGGTGCCATCTTCTTCCGTCTATTTTTTCCTCTCTGGTTAATTAAAGACAAGCAGGTTTTAGGAAAGAGTTCTGCTTCCTCTTGGGTGACTAATGAGGTTATCATTCTTCCCAGCTACCAAACAAGACACTCCTGCCCCACAAGGCTGCTAGGGACCTGACCCCACACTGCTCTTGCCACGTGGGCTGCTACTGGGTGAACAGATGGCAAGAGAGTGAGAAAAAGTTTGGGGAAGCAGACAGATCTGTTTTCTAACCTGCTCCCCTTGTAGGTGTCTGTCTCTTTTTTTTGTTTGTTTGTTTTTTCTTTTTTGTTCTTTTATACCCAAGAGGCGCTGAAGGAATAGCAATCTCTTAGATAAGCGGTGTATTCAGAGGTTGAGCTGGACACACTTAAGCACCAGGCCACCCATGCCTCCCTGTACACTGAAGCCAACAGTCTGACTCAGTCATTTCTAAACACAGGGGAACCCTTAGCACGGGGCACAGCTTTGCACTAAACCATAAGTTCTGTACAGACAGAGACTATTCATGCTCCCACGTGGGTCCTCTGTGCTGTACACACAATAGCTTCTGAATACAAGTGCTGGATGTGTGCATGAATCAAAGGTACCAAATTTATGCTGTCCTTAGAAATGTGATATAATGGCCAGCCGCAGTGGCTCATACTTTGGGAGGTCGAGGTGGGTGGATGACTTGATCATAGGAGTTTGAGACCAACCTGGTGAAACCCCTGTCTCTACCAAAAAATACAAAAATTGGTGGTGCATGCCTATAGTCCCAGCTACTTGGGAGGCAGAGGCAGGAGAATCAGTTGAACCCAAGAGGTCAAGGCTGCAGGCTATAGTGAGCTGTGATTGCACCACTGCACTCCAGCCCAGGTGATAGAGCAAGACTCTATCTCAAAAAAAAAAAAGTCAAAAAACATAATGCAAGCCATATGTGTCATGTGACATTTCTAGAAGGTGTATTAAAAAGTAAAAAATAGGTAAAATATATTTTAAAAAAATTTAATAGTCTACCTAAACTATTATCCTTCCTACATGTAATCAGTACCAAAATTTATCAGAGATAGTTTGCATTTTTTCACTAAGGCTTCAGAATTCAGTGTGCAGGATACCTAGGGCACATCTCTATTCAGACTCACCACATCTCAAGTGTCTGGTGGTATTTGAAGGCAGTAGGAGTTTAGAGTATGCCATCCCCAAATGTGCCACTCTGATGTAGGAATTATTTGGAGCAAAAAGCAATTGAGAAGCAGACACAGGACGAATCTCCGTGAATTTGCTTTTTACAAGAAAGGCAAGATGATTCGCTGTCACCAGACACAACTCCAGTCCTTATCAGCCCGGGGATGACATCAGCGAGCCACACGGCAAACCCGGGAGCCCTCGCCATCCTTCCGTTTTTCTCATACCTTTACCTGCCCACAACGTACTGCCCGGGAAGCTCAAAGTCCTCTCCCTGTGTTTTATCACTTCTCTACAAAATGGCTGTTCTGCGTTAAGATGCTGTCTTAGCCCATTCAGGGTGACTTATAAACAAAAGAAATGTATTTCTCACAGTCCTGGGAGCTAGAAATCCGAGATCAGGGGGCCAGTGTAGTCAGCTGGTAAGGGACCCTCCTCCAGGTTCAATGGCCATCTCCAAACTGTGTCCTCACATGGCACAGAGCAAAGAGGGAGCTTCAGGGGTTCCTCTTGTACAGGCACTAATCCCACTCACTCCACCCTCCTGATCTAATCAGCTCCCAAACTCCCCATTTCCTACTGCCATCCCTCTAGGGATTAGAATTCTACATATGAATTTGGGAGGGATACATGCTGAGTTCACTGCAGATGCAACATCAGTCCAAGCTCCGAGCACCCCTTTGAGTTACACGTCACAGAGCTTCTCCTGTGTGTATGTGGGACACACACATCAATAAACTCCTGTTTGTGTTTCTCTCATTACTCTGTGTTTTGTTGGTCTAATTTGCAGAGCTCCAGCCAAGGCATCTAGGGCAGGTAGAGAAAAATACAAATGTTTTCTTCCCTCACATGTTTGACAGTGAAGCTAGACCACGGAGTTGGGCCACCGAGCCGTACGGCATCAGGAACTGGTGGAAGTGTGCTCATGGAACTCGGTGGGTGCTTCTAGCATCGGGGGCCCTCACCTGCCTCTGGTAGCAGCTGCAGCTGCAGGGAAGCTCTGCACAGTACAGGCTCATCCAGCCTTGACTCTGTGCAGCTCCCGTGCTCCCTGGCTCTCCACTTCCTTCAGAGAGACTTCTCTGAGTTGGGAGCCCCTTATCACAAGCACCAGTGCAATCTGGGGAGGGGGATCTGGTGCCCCAGAGGCCTTGCAGCCAGTAGGGGGTTAGAGCCCCTGGGTAGCGGCTCCAGTCTTCCAAACTTCAGCCAAACAATTTGGAGATGCGTTCTAGAAACTTGTGTGGTGGGCCCTGCAGAGTGGAGCTTCCCTCCCTGACAAAGCCCCGTGATGATGACTTCTGTTCTGTTCTTCCCTCACCATGCTCCCTGCTCCCTCCCTCTGCTTCCTAGGAGGCACTTTGAGGCTGAGGCATAGCCCATCTCTAGGGCCTGGGCAGTGTGAGAAGAGGAAGGACGGAGGTACACTCTGAGAACCCTGGGTGGCCTTCCTGAGAGCCACAGATGTTGGAGCAGGAGCAGGTGACTTGCAGGCTGGTTGGGCTCCAGCCTTGAGAGACTCTGGAAAAATCCTTGTTTCATCTTCGGCCCCGCCCCCAGCTGCCTGCTCTAGGAGCAAGGCTGGTAGAAGGCCGAGCCATGAAGGCTCCTCTCCATGCCTTTCGCACTCGTAGAGGAGAGAAGTCACTTGCTCTTGTCACTTCTTGCCTCCACTTCCTGGAGCGTCAGCATGTGGGAGAGGTTTGGTTGAGGGGCGGGGAGAACCACGTAGGGAGAAGCTCTTTGTGTCTTGGAGACGCTCCTCTCTTGGGGCCCAGCATCAGCTAATAATGAAGAGGTTTGACCAATTCAACAGGCGAGTGACCTTTGGGATTTGCAAGAGAAGCCCTCTTGCAGATTCTCCATTTTCCTGAAGTAGCAATGAATTGGATGCCCATTTTCTACATGAACCTGCACCCCGAAACTTAATCTTTCAAAAAACAATCGTCATTTATTCCCTCTTCTGGTTTCTGTAGGTTGGTCATTCAAGAGTGGCTCAGCTGGTTGCTAAACACCTGGGGCTCCCCGGGCGTCTCTTTCTGTCTGCATGTGGTTTCTCCAAGTGCTTTCTCCAGCATGGTGGTGTCGGGGTAGCGGGACTGGGTTTCTTTTTTTTTTTTTTTTTTTTTTTTTTTGAGATGGAGTTTTGCTCTTGTTACCCAGGCTGGAGTGCAATGGCGCGATCTTGGCTCACTGCGACCTCCGCCTCCTGGGTTCAGGCAATTCTCCTGCCTCAGCCTCCTGAGTAGCTGGGATTACAGGCACGAGCCACCATGCCCAGCTAATTTTTTTGTATTTTTTTTAGTACAGACGGGGTTTCACCATGTTGACCAGGATGGTCTCGATCTCTCGACCTCGTGATCCACCCGCCTCGGCCTCCCAAAGTGCTGGGATTACAGGCTTGAGCCACCGCGCCTGGCGGGACTGGGTTTCTTATATGGCAGCTCAGGTGCCAAAGCACAAGGAAAGACAGAGAGAGAGAGAGAGAGAGGGAGAGAGAGAGCAAGAGAGAGCGAACAAGTGCATGTGCATACGACAGAAACCATATCTAGAGTTCTATGACCTAGTCTCGGAAGTCATTCACTGTCAGTACCATTTCATTCTGTTAGTCTAAAGGTCCACCCAAATTCAAAGAGGGAGACATAGACTCCGTGAGCGCACCTATCTATCAGGGTGCCAGTGTAGTCAGCTGGTGAGGGACCCTCGTCCAGGGTTAGAACAGGTGGAATGGGAGATGTACCAGTGCAGACCTCTGCAAAACGCAATCAATCACACACAGAATTTTGCAACAATAAAGAGAACAGAAAGGGAAGGTGATGCTCTGAATTGTTTAGGAAAAGAAGCCATTCTTGGCACATGTACTGAGTTGAATAGTGTTCCCTAAAATTCATGTCGCCCAAACCTCAGAATATGACCTTATTTCAAAACAAGCATTTGCAGGTGAGTTAGTTAAGATGAAGTCATTCTGAAATAAATTGAGCCCTAAATTCAATGCCTGGCATCCTTCTATCAGCGCTGCCTGAAGCCACTGACACATGCAGAGGAAAGACGGCTTGTGGGGATGGAGGCAGAGGCTGGCGGGAGGCAGCCACAAGCCCAGAATGGCCAGCAATCCCCAGACGCAAGAAGGAATTGTCCCCTAGAGGTTTTGAGGGAGGGTGGCCGGCTGACACATCGGTTTTCGACTTCTGGTCTCCAGAACCATGAGAGAATAAATGGCTGTTGTTTTAAGCAAAGTAACACCCAGTTTGTGGTACTGTGCTATGGGAGATGGAGGGAGAGAATCTCAGCAGAAGAACCTTCACAACACGGGGGGGGTTGATCTGTATCTGCTGTCGTGATCCGCTTGCTCTGACCGCTGTCCACACACACACACGTTCAAGGCTTGCAAGCATGCCCAGATAATCAGGGCTTTCTGTCTGATTCAGCCTGCACTTGTATTTCTAAAAAGCTTACTGTGTAACTTCCAACGAGGAGCCTCTGCAGCTTAGTGAATTCTCTTCATTTGGAGCGATCCAATGGAAAAGGTAGACATGCCTGACATGGTGGTAAAAAGAGGGAAGCGAGGACGAAGGAGGGAGGGCAGCCGCCACAAAGCCTCTCTTCTCATGAGCTGAGTATCTCCTGAAGCCTCATGGAAGTCTTTCTTTCCCGTTTGCTCTTGACTAATTCAGCGTCCTTCCTGGATGAAGGGAGTAACTCATCCCAGGGATCTGTTTCTTATCACCGAGGGGAAGGGAGAAGGCGGAGTGCCAGGGGATTCAGAGTTAGGGATCGGGCAAAGGCCTGCAGCGTTCAGTGAAGACTCAGGGATGCCCGAGAATCTCCTTCGTAGCTGCCCCTTTCCAGCTTCATTTTCGTGTTTGATCTAGTGACCCATTCCCCGGCAGAAGGAGAAATACAAAGAATCGGTAAGCATCTAGGAGATGTTCATGACGACGAATGAAAACAGTCCATTGTCTGTCACCTTCCAAACCGGCGACTCTTCTTTGCTGCGACTGTGTCACTGATGTTGCTGCATGCTGGCGAGGCAGACGAAGAAACACAGAAGAGTGAGAGCGAGCAGTTCCGCTGACCACGCAGGACGCAGACGCATTTCACAAAGAGACACGGCCTCTTAGAAGATGGAAGAGAGCCTAAAGGAACACCGGTGATCATATGTGGGCAAGTATACGCAGAAAATAAGAAGGTTGCAAAGAAGCAATCAGCAACCAGCCACTCTGCTCTTGGAAATTTAAAAGTAACATTGCTAAAATGAAAAATTAAATTGAACGACTGGAAAATAAAGTGGAGGCATTTTCCTAGAACAAAATGCAAGACAGAAACAAAACGCAAGCTTCAGAAAGAAGCTCAGGAAAGATATATTAGAGATGACGGGGGGAGAAAAATATTAAAGAAATAATAAAAGTGTCCAGAAGTGTAGAGAGACATGGGTCATCTCATGTGAATACAGTACATTTAAAACACCTACACTCATGAAATCTCAGAACAAAATTAATTTCACACATTAATTAGAATTAATTTAACATATTAATCAGAATTAATTTAGCTAAATGAATTTAGCATATTTTCATAGAATTTCACAACTTTAAAAGATAGAATGAATATCCTAAAAGCCCCAAGAGAGGAAAACATTCACCTATAAAGAAATTAAGAGACAGACTTGCATCAAACTTGTCATCAGCAACCTTCACTGCCACAGAAATGTGGAACAATTTCTTCCAAACTGCAAGTAAAAACGACTTCAGGACTAGACAATGAAACTCAGCCCTACCATCATGCAAGGGGAAGTACAAAGTAAATTTATTTCAGGCATGAAAAGATCCCCAGATCCTACCCTTTTTTGAAGATCTTCCTTATGGATGAAAATCCTGCTGTGTGCAGTAACTCAAACCTGTAATCCCAGCACTTGGGGAAGCCAAGGCAGGAAAATCACTGGAGCTTGGGAGTGCAAGACCAGCCTGGGCAACATGGCAAAACCCTGGCTCTGCAAAAATTTTTAGAATTAGCCAGGTATGGTGCTGTGCTCCTGTAGTCCCAACCACTCAGGAGGCTGAGGTAGGAGGATCCCTTGCATCCAGGGAGCTCCAGCCTGCAGTGAGCCATGACTGCACCACTGCACTCCAGCCTGGGTGATAAAGCAAGACCCTGCCTCAAAAAAAAAAAAAAAAAAAAAAAAAAAAAAAAAAAAAAAAAAAGCAGGCCAATAACATTGACCTACCTACCTTAATTGTGCAGCAGGTGAACAAAAAAAGAAAAAAAAAAAGAAAAAAAATCTTAGAAAAAATCCTAGAGAAGAAGATATGGGACCCCAGAAACAGTTGGACTAACCTTGGCCTCCATCAGAAAGAAAACAGAATAACACCTCTGCAGTAGATAGAAAGAACCCATTGAAATTGAAGAAAAAAGTCAGTGTCTTGTGGGAGAATATCTTTAAGAAGAAAAATGGAGGAATGTATTTCAGGAGCTGGAAAAAGGAAAAGCTAGAAGATCTGAGCAACATGGTGAGAGTGCATATTTCTTCTCTCTAAGACAAAGAAAAAGCAATTCATGAATTCTGAAGAAACAATAAATTGTACAAAAAAAAAAAATCCCAGCTTTGGGTTAAAGCAGTAAGGATCTGTGGGTTCTTGATGGTGGTGTGGAGATGACATGTCCTTTGTGTGTTGAGACCATGAGTGACTGTTGACTTAGTGGATGGCATCGACTCCTTTTATTAGAACTAAAGAATGAACAATTACATTCTAGGACTTTCTATGATGGTGCAAAAAATTTTAATTTACACAATAATGTACTTTTTCTTTTTTTGAGAGGGAGTCTCACTCTGTAACCCAGGCTAGAGTGCAGTTGCACGATCTCGGCTCTCTGCAACCTCTACCTCTCAGGTCCCAGTTCAACCAATTCTCCTGCCTCAGCCTCCCGAGTAGCTGGGAATACAGGCACGCACCACCATGCCCAGGTGTGTGTAAGTGTATTTCCAGGAGGAAAAAATAGCTATTTGGAGGTAACGTACCTTCTATGTGGCACTAAGACTAACTTACTTACTCTGTATGCTTTTCTTTATTTTCTAAATTCACTATAATAAATATGAATTGCTCATATAATCTGAAAAAGTTGTTTATAAAATTTCCATGGAAAAGACTGCTTCTAGAAACAAGATGATGACTTGGAGCTCTTTCCCATTCTGTCCAAGAACTTTTCACTCCTTTCAGATCCTTAGAAGAGCTCATTAAGTACTGAAAGGTGAGGAATAGTCTGTATAATCTGTCTCAGATTAGCTGAGGACATCACAGACAATTATTAGACTCATCCAGCCAGATAGAAATAAATGTGGTTGTTCCAAGATCTTAACAGGGCTGAAAAATTAATGTCTAGGAAGCTGAGAACCCATGAACCCAGGTGTCTATCTTAACTCATGCATTTAAGTTACATAGAACAAAGGTCACAAACTCAGCTGCTTACACCTGCGCTTCTCAACACTTTCAGTGCATAGCCTTTGCCTGGAGATCTTGTTACTTAAATGCAGATTGTCATTCAGAGGGGCTGGGTTGGGGACCTGAGATTCTGTACCTGAGGACCTGAGAATCAACGACCTGGGAATACTGATGTGATGTGGCTGATCCCGGGATTACACCTTCAATAATGAGGGCTTCCAGGGTCAAGGCAGGGACTATGAAAAGCTAGGTGAGGAGTGATGGGAAGTAGGGAACCAGGGAGATGATGGTCCATCTGAAGGTGTTTCAAGTACTGACAACAACAATAATGTAAACACACTCTAAGGGAAAAGCAAACTTGACTGATGGCCAGATTCTGGCCGGAAGTTGGTAGCATGTCCTGTCCAGCTGGAAAGTTGTGGGAAAAAAAAAAAAAAAAAGAATGATTGTGGCACTTGTCACATCTGGTGTATTAGTCTGTTTTCACACTGCTGATAAAGACATGCCCAAGACTGGGCAATTTACAAAAGAAAGAGGTGGAAGGCAAGGAGGAGCAAGTCATGTCTTACATGGACAGCAGCAGGTGAAGAGAGCTTGTGCAGGGAAACTCATTTTTAAAACCATCAAATCTTGTGAGACCCCTTCACTATCATGAGAACAGCATGGGAAAGACCTGTCCCCATAATTCCATCACCTTCCATTGGATTGGGAGCTACAAGATGAGATTTGGAGGAGGACGCAGAGCCAAACCCTATCATCTGGAGAGCCAGTATTGACCAGATCCTTCAGGAGTCAACCAGTTTCCACCTCAGCTATTTCACAGGTGGAAGAACTTTGGTTATTGATTACAAACATAAGCAACCAGACAAACCCAGCTCAAGTCCTGGCTCAGATTCCACTCCTAGGTATGTACTCAAAAGAATTGAAAACAGGTGCTCCCATAAAATCTTATATATAATGCTCATAGCATTACTCACAGTGGCAATAGGTGGGCACAACCTGAATGTCCATCAATTGTTATGTGAATAAACATTGTTTAATCCCTACAATGGAATATTATTCAGTCATAAAAAAGGAATCAGAATCAGATACATACCACGACATGGATGAAAACATGACACTGGGGAAAAAGAAAGGAGATGCAGAAGGACAAATGCTGTACAATTCCATTTGTATGAAATGTTCAGAATAGGTCCATCCACAGAGGTAGAAAGGAGAGTGGATTTTGCTTAGGGCTAGGGAGAATGGCGACTAGGGAAGTCATAGCTAAAGGCTGTGGGGTTTCTTTGGGGAGTGATGACAATGTTCTACAATGGACCATGGTGGTGGTTGCACTACTCTGTAAATATACCATTTAATTGTACACTTAAAATCTAGCTGGGCACGGTGGTTCATACCTGTAATCCCAGTGCCTTGGAAGCCAAGGTAGGCAGATCACCTGAGGTCAGGACTTCAAGACCAGCCTGGCCAACATGACAAAACCCGATCTCTACTAAAAATACAAAAATTTACCAGGTGTAGTGTTGTGCTTCTGTAGTGCCAGCTACTCGGGAGGCTGAGGCAGGAGAATTGCTTGAACCTGGGAGGTGGAGGTTGCAGTAAGCCAAGATCATGCCACTGCACTTCAGCCTGGGCAACAGAGTGAGACTGTGTCTCAAAAAAATTAAAAAGAAAGAAAACAGTATCTGGATGGCTCAGGCACTTCCTATAAGCTGAATGGCCATTAGCAAGTTACTTAGTGACTTTCATCCTCGATTTGCTCAGCTATAGAATGGACATGATGCCTCACTTCAAATGTCACTGGGAAGACATTCTCATTTAATACAGCACAACACTTCACCCACTGCCCAGCTCTTTGAAAGTACTTGGTACAGTTATTGGCATTACTAGTGGCATTCCTAATTGCTACAACAAAGAATTGCTTATTTGTCTTTTATTATTGTGTTGAAATTGGATGAGAAACCTCTGCAGGAATGCATAGGCATGTCTACAAGTAGGGACTTCTCTTTAAGAATCCTTGTTCAACAAATTCTAAATCATAGTCTCTTTGTTGCTGGAGAGAAAAATTGGACAAGATGTAATCCTTAGGGATTTGTTAGACGATGGCACCTGACCTGTGCAGATTGACAAGTTAAGCATGTGTCTGCTGGGCGGGCTTTCACTTCACCAGGCATCTGCAAAGGAAAATCGACTGGGCACTAGTGTTTTCATATTAGCAAAGGATCAAACTTGGCTGCCTCTTGAGAGGAGAAAAAAAAACAACCTCAGTTCAGTGCTCCCTCGGCCTAAACTGTAAACTGAATCGTTTGATCCATCAGGAAAAGCTTTTCTATCTGAAATGGCAGTTTTCTGCATTTCCCTTGTGGAGAAAATGGTTTTCTCTCTTTTGGAAACCACTGGAAGTCTGCTTCTCTCATCAATATCACCGACAGATTTTTTTTCCCTTTCTTTAGTTCTGAAAATGATTAATCTAACAACAGATTCTGTGACTTTCTATGAGCTGCCCACGTTCAATTGTGCTGATGGCCCATTAATACTGGCCTAATGTTGTTGGCTGCCCTCCCACCTGGGGGACCTATGGAGAAAACTTTGTGATTTACCCAGAGCATGGCTCATCGAGGAATTAGTGCAATAGACAGATATGATCCTGGGATCTGAGGATGCCATTTAAATGGTCCATCAGTGAAAAGAGGTCACCAAAAGCAGGGAAGTCAGACTGTTAGCTTCAACAGCAGCCAAATAAAAAGTACAGCCTGGCTGTTATACCCGGACAAGATGTGTCTCTGCCCTGGCCCCACACTTCGGAGAGCCCTGCTCCAGTGTTCTTCTGTCTGTGTGTTACCATTGCCCTGTGTTCCTCCCTGTGAAGGAGGCGACTATCAGCTGAATTATGTCTCTTTAAAATGTATCTGTTGAAGCCCTAAACCCCAACATCTCAGAATGCGACTGTGTTTGGAGATAGTTCCTTTTAAAGAGGTGATTGAGTTAAAACGAATCCATTAGGGTGGCCCTAATACAGTCTGACTGGTGTGATGAGAAGAAACTGGGACATGCAGAGACAGCAGCAATGCACGTGCACAGAGGAAGACCGGGGAGAGCACAGTGAGGAGGAGAGAAGGAGGTTGACCACGACCGAGAGGCCTCCGGAGAAAGCAGACCCGCTGACCGACACCGTCAGCTTAGACTTCTGGCCCCCGGACTGTGACAGATTAAATTTCGGTTATCAAAGCCATGCAGTCTGTGGCATTTTGTTTTGGCAATCCCAGCAGACCACTTCAGAGGCCAACGGGATGCGTCCACCAAGGCTTTGGTACCCACTTCTAGACTACGCTCCAAGGAGCTGGACCCCAGAATCCTCTGCACCATGGCCCCAGACTGACTTCCAGACCAGTAGGGGCCTCTGCCTTGAGGTTGACCTCCCGAGAGAGGACCATGAAGCCCGTGTACCAGCCTGGCCCAGAGACGTGACCAGGGAGTGGGAGTAGCTGTGTGCAGGGAGTCCAGGCACAGCTTGCTTCTGTGGGACAGGTGTTTGCAGGCAGGCAGGCAGGTGAGGCCTCTCCAACTGAAGGAGGAAGATGTGGGAGGGAGGGAAGGTGAGCAGCCCAGGGCCAGGCATCAAGGCTGAGTGTTGGAAACAGATGCTTGGTGCCACAAGGAAAAATCAGCACTGAGACAAAGGATCTCGTTTTACTTCCTAGACTGCAGGAAGGGTACTTTTACTAGCCATCTTGCCAAGAGATGAACACAAAGGAAAAGCAGACATATTTATCCCTTACGCATTTGGGGTCGTCCTTACTGCTGTGCCTGATCTCCGCTGGTTGAAGCCAGACCTCACAATGTAAACCAAATCTGATTGGCTAACAACTTAAAACTTTTCTAAACAGGTAAGAAGCATAGGCTGTGAGCTGGGACATGCCTGTGAGCACATCCAGCACAGATATTTTGGTTAAAGTACAAGGACATAGAATATACTACATGTCTGTAAGCATGGCATGTTTAACAGCTACATAGGATAGGGCTTCACATAGAGTTACTAGCACACTCCTGATTTATTCTTTAGCAGGAAAGGAAACTTTGGAGAGCAGCTTTTACTTCCCACACTGAGGCTGGCTTTCCCTGTTGCACCATGTCCTATGCAAATACAGGCAGTCAAAGGTTTTCCATGGGAACCTGGCTTTCTGGATGTTATGCAGGCATAGTGTCAAAGTGAGGAAAGAGACCAGCAGGACTTGTTTTCCAGTGACAACTCTGTTGACCAAAACAAGATCTGGTGCAGACAGGATAAAGTGAAAGAATCAGCAGAACCAGCAGATGGGGACAAAGGCCATTGCTAGCTGCTGCCCTCATGGCTCAGTGGCATAAGAGGCTCCCACCGGCATCGTGACAGTTCACAAATGCCATGGCAACAAGTTGGAAGTTGTCATTTCTTTCCGTGGCAACAACCCAGGAATTACTGTTCCTTTCCTAGAAAGTACTAACTCACACGCCCCTCAATTTGCATTGGCCCTGCTCTTAATTTGCACATAATTAAACGTGGGTCTAAATGCCATTGCCAAGAGCCCATACACTGTCAACTCTGGGCGCACTGCCTGTGAGTGAGTCCCACTCCACAAGGAGCAGCACCATTCAATAAAACATTGCTGTATAATGCCGCCAGCTTGCCCTCAAATTCTTCTCTAGGCAAAGGCGAGAACCCTCCCAGGCTAAGCCACAGTTTGGGGGCTCACCTGTCCTACACTGAAGGCCAGGATAGGGAACACATTTTGCTCGTTAGCCTGATTGGTAACCTTTAAGCATTTACATCTGTGGCAGGTGACCCTTCACTGATGCTCTCACTGTGGGCCCCGCAAATGTCAGAGGTGAGGCTGATGGCACCCAACAGAGACTCCACTAGCCCCTGGAGGCCCCGTTTTCCTCTTCCTGATACTGAGGGTGACCTGGGCCAAGAGACACTCTGGAAGCTTCAGGTTGCCTCTCCCAGCCACTCTAATAGAAAAGCCGAGGGAACATCAGGGGTGAGGGGCTAGGGGAGGTTTAGCATTAGGAGACACGCCTAATGTAGATGATGGGTTGATGGGTGCAGCACACCACCATGGCACGCGTATACCTATGGGACAAACCTTCACGTTCTGCACAGGTACCCCAGAACGTAAAGTATAATTTTAAGAAAAGAAAAAAAAAAGAAAAAGAAAAAGAAAAGCCCAATGCATCTGAGGAGTTACAAGTGATATTTGCCGAAGGGATATTTAAAAAGGCAAACCTGGGATGGCCTCTCCAGGAGCGAGACAGAAAGGGGGGATTTCACTCGGGAAAGTGGGGTGCACTGGAAAGAGCTGCCTCTCATTGGTCACCGCCTGGGCTCATCAGCATTGTTAGGGAAGTGGTGTTACCATGGAAACCCCTTTCGGGCTCTATGGACTGTACTCAGGTTCTCACCCATGATGTCCAAATTTGTATTTCATAAAAATTTTAATATGTTCTAATTATTCCGAAGCTGCTACCTCCGTAATTGATTTTCATGTAAAAGAACACAATTCCCCCTGCACTTCCTGGCCAACGTGTCATTGTGCCTATTTCAGGAACAAGTTCCTCAATACGTTCATCGACATCTACCCAAAACAGAGGGTCAAAGTTCATCATTTTCCTCTTCTTCGGGGAATAGCAGATGTGCACTGTCCGGCAGGCACCCGGAGCGAGCCCGCAGCTACAGTGGCCTTGATTAGCGCCTTCCTACCACAAGGAGGGAAGAGAGATTCTAAGCTAAGCTTTCTTTATTTTTCTCCAGTAGAGCATTTACTGCACAAATGCCTGGAATAACACTGCAACATATTCATTCATAACTGCAGGCTTTAGGGTCATATAATTCCATTTCTTGAGAACCACAGGAATGCAGAGAGCGAGAACGATGAGCTCTCCCCCTTTAGAAGCACAAACTTGAGTGTAAATATTAAACCTTGGTGAGTAGGCAAAAATAAAATTAACTCAGATGTATCAGGGTTCTTCGGCGTATGTCCTGTGTGTAAAAAATGGCTTTTGAGGGGAGAGATTCATGCTTGGTAAGTAACGCCTAATTTGGAAATCTCTGAAGAGCGTTTGCACTGAGAATCAACCCCCTGCATGTCTTCATTTTCATGCGGTTAAGAACACCAATGGCCTCTCATTCACTTTGTCCCTGAAGGAAACATGATGATGTTATCAGCAGAGAGCTAGAAAATGGAGTGGAAGGGAAAACAGGGAAGAACAGCAGAACTGGAAGATAAAATAAGACAGAAAAGGAGACGAGTAGAGGGGAGAAAAAACAGAGAGTATTACCTGCTTTCTGTATGAGTCGGGACTCTTTTGGTTCTAAGATGTAAGAAATTCAACTTGAAGTGACCTAAAAGAAAAAGTTTGGGGGTGGAGAGAGGAGGCTAGCTGAAATTAAAAATCTAGGAAGTTTCAGGCATAGCTGGATCCAGGTGCTCATACAAGGTCTGAATGTGGTCACTCTCTCTGCCTCTCAGTTCTGTCATTTCCTGCATTACTTCCATTTCCAGGCAGGCAGAACCAAGACTGTCTGGAAGGTCAGTCTTGCTCCACAGCCTCTCCGTACTTCCCGGAGAAAAGAACCATTTTCCCCTAACCATTAAATACATACTTATAATTGAGTATCTTTGGATGGCTGCATCCCATGCCTATTTATAAAGTCATCGGTGACTAAGGGTATTTGATGTTCTGATTGCCTGGGCAAATATCTACCTCCAGAGCCAAAGAAAACCTCGTAGACTAAAAGTGGAGTGGGTTCATTCCCCAAAACATCCTATGGTTTGGTTGCTAAGACACGAGAGAATACATGCAGCACTAACAGAAGTGATGAGGGTGACAGGGCTTTCCCCAGTGACTGAACACTTGGGGAATCAGTATGTTTCGGAGGCCAGACACTGCCCACCGCACAACCCCACGGCTGTTTGTGAATGACTCCAGCCACGGTTACCTCCCTTCCCTCACGAGAACCTGGCGCAGAAGCGAGTCTAAGCTTCGGCATCCCATTCACTCCTGGGCCACACACACTGGTATTAAGAAAACGTGTATTTGGAAAAGGGATTCAGAAGTGGCTATATTTATTTTGCATTTCCTCTTACCCTAGTTAATATTTTTGTGGTTTTGTCACCCTGTCTTTAAGAAAATGACAGGTCTCTCTTTTTATTTCCCGTCTCTTCACCCCCAACTGCTTGTGAGCCCAAGGTGCATGGGAAAGATAGCAGTGTCTTTCGTATGATGTAAATGCATGGGGTTTTTCTAGGTGAGCAGCTCTGGGGTGTCAGGTCAGTGACGTGGAGGGCTGGCATGTGCTCACCTGGGCAATGCTAAAATCGTTTATAAAGCTGTATTCAGCCTTCAGCAGAGCAAGGAACAACCTCTCCAAATGAAAGTCAAGCAATAGCAGTTGAAGACTGGGTTTTCCTGGTTCAGAGACAGATGATGTTAACACCACGCTCGTCTCTGATTCCCTTTTACATTTCTGCAGACACTGATTTAAAGGAGTTAGCTGAGTAAATGCTGCATTTTGAAGAAATGTTCACCCTGCCCCGCAGAGACAGGTGCACTTAAGAAGATAGTTTCACATGCTGAACCAACAGGACTTGAGACACACTTTATACTGTGTTATCAGGAACCAAAATGGTCTAAAATCTAGCTAATTTTTCAGGAATTTCCTTTGCTAAATTTATATACATGTAAGCAGCGTGTGTGTGTGCGTGCACACACACACACATACACACACACACACACACACACACACACACACAAATCCTAGGATCCCGGACAGCTCAGCTTCTCCAGGGCCACACACTAACAAAGAAGCCAAGCAAGAGAAAACAGTCCAGCAGCCGGAAGGAATGTTTTGGGAACAGCTTTAATTAAGATCGGATGTTTGTGGTTGTTGCCAGCATGGTTGGTTCCAGCTGCTGAGCTCATAAAGCTTCCTGCGAGCGTACTGGGAAGTTCATGGAATCCTTGGCAGGCCTGGGGAAGGCGATTTCCTAGAGTGAAGCCGATTTCCAGCAACCGTGTCTGAAATCACACAGACAGAGAACCCGATACAGCTCTTACTGACCCGCCGAGAACAGAGAAGGCCCCCAGTACGGGCGTGAAGAGCCCAACGCCAGTGACATCACCGCTGCATTAGGAACTCGGCCATATAGTCACGGAGAGAAAAGCCACCACTTCTCCCACCACCGAAAGCCAGACCCATCTTCAACCAGTGTGGCCAACAAGAAATGCCAGCTACAGGCTGGGCTTCCTGCTCACGGTGTTCCCCCTTAGAACTAACAGCTCATCCCAGGGAATTCCATCAATTCAGCTCAGGCTCGTGCCAGCTGGGGGAAGCAGTCTGCGTGGTCCCGGGGCGTCTTCGTGTGTCCCTGCTACAAGGATGTCATCCTCTGCTACTGAACAGTTTCTGCAGATGTCATGGAGGCAACCGAGGAGGCCAGGGTCCCGCAGAGTGAGGGCCAGGCCCCTGCGGGCTCCACAGCGAGGGGGACTGGCTTGTCGGCTGCCCACTGCCAACACTGCCACAGGCCTGCGGCCCTGGGTTTCCCAGCTGCAGGGCAACCTGCTTCGTGGGTAGCCACCACCCATGAGACTTGGGGCCAAGAAGCGGTGGCTGCCACGCTGAGGCTCTCTCCGTTTCCTGTGCCCTGTGAGTGACACACGTGTTGCTGCAATTCCGGCTTGTTGGCTGCTTTCTGCAACCTGCTGGCCAGCCTCCACGCTGACACCGGGGCCTGGCTCCCGCTCCTCTCCTCTGTAAGGATGGGGCTCTTCCCCGACAGCCAGCGTCCCGGCAGCAGTGCAGGGTGGGGGAGTCTGGAGGTGTGGGCTCTGAGCCCTGGAGTGGGAAGGTAAGACCCACCATGTGAGGCTTTCCCTGTGGAGGTCGAACAAATACGTCCACGTCCTGTAGCCTGGAATGCACGGAAATGTCACCTTCATGGCAAAGGAACTTGGTAGCTGTGATTAAGTTCAGGATGGTGAGATTTTCCTGGGTTTCCCGGGTGGGCCTGGTGCAGTCACAGGGATCCTTGCCTTAGAAGGGAAGCACACGTGTCGTTCGGAGGAAGGGGAGACTCCCGCGGGAGGACGCGGAGAGAGGACACCTAGCTGTTTCAGGATGCAGGAGGGGCCATGAGCCCAGGAATGCTGGCAGCCTCTCCAAGCTGGAAAAGACAGGAGAGGGGCTCCTGCCCAGAACCTCTGAAAGCAGCATAGCCCCACCGACACCTTGAGGATGGCACCTCTCGAGATGCGTCTGACTCTGGACCTGCAGAACTGGGAGATGGTAACTGTGTGTGTCGTCTTCAGCCACTTCAGTTGGTGGTATTTGCTACAGCAGCAATGGGATGCTAAGATGTCCCCTAAATATAAACTGGCTGTTTGAAAGACAATGCATAAAAACGGAGCGTGCAGGCTACGGCCGGCATCCGAGAGGCCACGCAGGCCTGCGGCATCGCTCTGGAAGGTGCCCTTGCCTTGCTCTGGAGAGAGGCAGAGGCACAGACCCAGGTGGGTGGCCACTTCCTCCCGGCTCGGTCCGGGCTCTCTGCTTCTCTCCATCACTGGATCTTGCGCTTTGTGGGCACATCTGGGACCTCAATGTGATTAAGGTCCGTCTCTCTCCACCGCAGCCCTCTCCCAGGGCTTCTCTCCAGCCTTTCCTCCATGCCACCTGGGAATGCAGCTGGAAAAGACAGAGCTCTCTATAGATGGAAGAGCATGGAAGTGAAGAAAAAGTTCTTTTTTTGGGAGCCATGCAGTGAAAGCAATTACTTGACATTTCTGGAGTCTATTTTGCCTTTGCTTTATGAAATAGGAGAAAAATGGTTTTTAAAAACCCAAAATATGGTTACTATCTGCTTTTTAATAAAATTGAGGTGAGGACAGGTGACTGTTTTCAGGTATGTGAATAATTGCTGCAAATACATCTCAAAGACCGTGCCTGAAAGGTGAGCTCTAATTAGATCCTGGAACGTCAGGTGACGTTGTTTTACTGAGAACACACATTCTCTAGGTCCCAGGTTTACTTACACCTAAGTCTACTGTTTGGCTTTTGATCACATTTTTGGTAATTAGCTAGAAAGAGGCAAGGCTGCCTGAAATGGAAAGATGGAAATTTCTGGAATCCAGTGGGTCTCTTTCTATGGGGCTCCACACCTCTCTGGTTATTTTAAGAGTACTAAAGTTTAGGTTATAAGTAACATGAATTGGAATGATGTGAAGACAAAAAAAGTTGAGCGGATCAATTATCAGCAAATGTTTTTAAAAATATGAATCCCTTAAGTCAAAAATATATCAGGAATCACATAAATTTAAAGTTGTCAAATAAAGTCCTTTGAGAACTGTCCACTGTCTACTGACACATGTTGGTACCATATTTTACCAGGTAGACAAAATTAGCTGCTCAGAGTTCTCAGGAATGTCTTGAATTAAATGTTGAAGTACACCCAGATATTGGAAATGGATGTTCCCCAAAGAGTAATTATGTTCAATTCTAACACTTACAAATTCTCAGATACAGAATTTTTAGTGGCTGTTAAACATGTGAAAAGATTTTCAATTGCACTAAGGATGGGAGAAAAAAACAAATTTTAACAAATAATTTGGGGCTTACCAAAGATGAAAACATGGCCAGGCGTGGTGGCTCATGCCTGTAATCCCAGCACATTAGGAGGCCGAAGCAGGAAGATGTATTGAGGCCAGGGGTTCAAGACCAGCCTGGACAACATAGTGAGACGCCATCTCTATTTACATAAATATAAAAAATTAAAATTTAAAACATGATAATATGCCAGGCATATGCTGGACACTGTGGTCAAGTGAAAGGGTGTGGCCAGTTTGGAGGGCGATTTGGGAACAGCCCCCAATGTGAAAGGGAAACCTCGTCACAATTCTACTCTAACAACATGAAACGGCGTTCGAACACATGTAGTCTTCCCACCCGGGGGTGTTCATCTGAATCACGGAACATGGAAAGTGGCTTGAGAGACTATTTTATGGGTTCTCTCAAGGATGGTTACATAACTGACACCTTGCTAGACCCCTGGGAGAAAAGTTCATTCCTTACAAACAATGGATGGCTCAGAGCAAGAGAGCGGAATTCTCTTGGGAGCACTGATTGCGAAAACTGTAGGTGTCTGGGACTTCATGGTCACTTTGTGATGCTGAAAAATGGGAAATGACTGACATAAATGTTTAGCCAAAGGGGTAACGATACGATGCTACATTCATGTAATGGATTAGTAAGCAGGCAGCGAATATGCAAGTATATATGGATGTATATACTGATCCATCATATTTCCATAATAAGTCGATAAATTTGAAAGAAAGTTATACCCACAAAGAAGACTATTTGAGAAGACACGGCTGGGCGTGGTGGCTCACGCCTACGATCCCAGTACTTTGGGAGGCCGAGGCGGGTGGATCACGAGGTCAAGAGATCGAGACGATCCTGGTCAACATGGTGAAACCCCATCTCTACTAAAAATACAAAAATTAGCTGGGCATGATGCCATACACCTGTAGTCCCAGCTACTCGGGAGGCTGAGGCAGGAGAATTGCTTGAACCCAGCAGACCGAGGTTGCAGTGAGCCAAGATCACGCCATTGCACTCGGCCTAGGTAACAAGAGCAAAACTCTGCCTCGGAAAGAAAAAAGAAAGAAAGAAAGAAAGAAAGAAAAGACACGTCAGCTATTGTCTGTAATCCCAGTACTTTGGGAGGCCAAGGCAGGAGGATCACTTGAGCCCAGGAGTTTGAGACCCTACTGGGCAAGATGGCAAGACCCCATCTCTACAATTCACTAATTAATTAAAAGATCCTAGCAAGTGTTGGTGAGAATGTGGAGAAACAGGGACTCTCACAGATAGCTTAATGGAGATGTAACACAGTGTTGCTGCTGTGGGAAACAGCCCAGCAGCTCCTCAAAAGGTTCCCATGTGGCCCAGCAGTTTCTCACTCCAGGTTTAGACCCAAGAGAAATGACAATATACATCCACACAAAAACCCGGACACAAATGTTCACAGCAGCATTACTCACAACAGCCAAAGAGTGAAAACAACACAGTTGCCCATCAACTGATAATGGATCAGCAAAAAGTGGCCTATCCACACAATGGAACGTGACTCAGCCATAAAACAGAATGAAGCCCTGGCACACGCCACAATGTGGATGAGCCTCGAGATGTGGCTTGTGAGATGTCAGCCACAAAAGGCCGCATAGTGTACAATTCCATTCATATAAAATATACGGAACGGGCAAATCCAGGAGATTAGTGCTTGCCAGGGGCTGGGAGAGGGGAAATGGGGAAGGGCTCATGGGCAAGAGGTTTTCTTCTGGGGTGATGAAATGTTCATTGATTATGAAGACTGCATAGCTTTGTGAATATGCTTAAAACCGTTGAATTGTACACTTTAAATGGGTAAATTATATCTCAATAAAGCTGTTGCAAAGAAAAAAAAAAGAAGAAGAATGCCAGGCATGGTGGATTACACCTGTAATCCCAGCACTTTGGGAGGCCGAGGCGGATGAATCACGAGGTCAAGAGATCAAGACCATCCTGGCCAACATGGTGAAATCCCGTCTCTACTGAACATACAAAAATTAAAAAAAAAAAAATGGTTGGGCATGGTGGCAGGCACCTGTAATCTCAGCTACTCGGGAGGCTGAGGCAGGAGAATCACTTGAACCCAGGAGGCGGAGATTGCAGTGAGCAGAGATCGTGCCACTACACTTCAGCCTGAAGACAGAGGAAGACTCCATAAAAAAAAAAGTTACAGGTGAAATTGGATTTGACTTTTTTTTTTTTTGAGACAGGGTCTCACTCTGTCACCCAGGCTGGAGTGCAGTGGCACAATCACAGCTCACTGCAGCCTCAAACTCCCAGGGTCAAGCAATCCTCCCACCTCAGCCTCCCAAGTGCTGGGACCACAAGCACATGCCACCACACCAACTAATTTATTTATATTTTGTGGCGATGGGTTCCACTATGTTGGCCAGGCTGGTTTTGAACTACAGGGATGATATTGAGCCCCTGTGCCAGGTCCTGGATTTGCCTTTTAAAATATCCAAGGGTGGAGATTAGCAGGAAGGGTTTGAGATTGGCTATATGATAAAAACTGCTGCAACTGGGAGAGGAACACAGGAGAGCTCGGGATACACTTGTCTCTACCTTTGTATCCAACAATTTCCAAAACAGACCATTTTCAAGTGCGATGTGGCAGATAAAACCAGCTTGGCAGAACACGGACGAGGGCCACAGCTCAGGGCGAACGTCATCGCACTCTTCTCCCCACTTCTGTGTAGGTGTAAAAAATTTAGTTATACAAAGATTTTTTTCGAGTAATATGAGTAACAATATAAAGATTATAATCTCATTTGAGTTAAAACAGTAATGCGTTTAATACACACACTGGTCCATGCACGTGCTGATAGCAGCATGCCAGGACGATAACGAGCAGCTCTCGCTGGCTGTCTCCTGGTGGCCTGCCGGGAGGAATGGTTTTGTTTCTACTTTATGTGTTTTTTTAACGGTTTGCGTTTTTACAGCAAGCAGGTATTATGAGCAAAGAAAACATAGAAATAGGTAATTTTTTTAAAAATTCTACCAATTCTCCGTGTCCTCGGCTAGGCCACAGGAGTCCTACCCACCAGGCAAAGCTACTGGGCATTCTAAAGGCATTCACACCCCTGGGCCAGCCCCGGAGACACTCAGCCAAGAAACCTCATCGCAATTTGAATTTCCTCCTCCATTGTTCATGGAATCCTCATAGCCATGGCTGGCTATGATTTCGATGCTGGTGAATTACCGGCTATTGTCCCAAATATCTTGTCACCATCTTTCTTGGTTGTGATGTGTCCTTTTAGCCCTAGCCCTGAAAATGCTTTTTATAGGTTTACACCAAGTGCGTGCATTACAAAATGGTTTGGGGAGTCACAGCATGGGAGCTGTGTCAGCCCTGGAGCACGGAATCGTTCTCTGGAGGTCTGTGAATTATTACTCTCCCAAACGTGCTTGCCCTGCTCCGAGTGAGCATCCATGAGCAGACAGGCTCTGACCTCCAAAAGTTTGCTGGACGTGCTAGAGGCAATTGGGAACATGCCACAGGCTCTCACCGAGCCCAGGGCCTCCACGTTAGTTCGGATGTCATTACCCCTTGCAGCCAGGGTCTCATACAGGTGACTTGAGGTGGGGTCTCTCTCGCTTCCCCAGTTGGACAAATGGATGCCAGTAAAGACATTTCTAGTCACACAGAGGACAGACACCACCATGGCATAAAAGGATTGCAGGCTGCACCCTCCACTGCCAGAGAGTTTTAAAAATGGAGGACTTTTTTTTTTTTTATAAATGAAAGACTTTTTCAAGGTTTATGGCAAAACAAGCTTAAATAACCCTGTGATTCCTTCCCACCCAGGACCCTGGAATTAAAGTAAACATATGGGTAGTCAGTAGGGAGGGAGACCTGCCCTCTCTGTGTTAACACACACTCAGAGGGAATGGAGTTAGGGAAGCGTTTCCCACCTGAAGCAAAACTAGTCTCATTACCAAGTAAGAAAATTTCCTTTGTCTTCCATTGTCAATTTTGCCAGAAGCAAAAGGAAGAATTTTTTGTTGTTGTTATGCAACAGCTAAAAGAACATTGCTTTGCACAAGCCTGGAATCAAAATCTATGAGGCTGGAGAAAGAAGCAGATGTCCCCGTGGCTTCGTGAAAATGCAGAGAGGTAGCTGGTGGAGCTGGACTGATGTGCATTTGAGACCCTGGCTTGTCCCCTGTGATAACGAGGCATGCCCTGACCCAGACGAGCTTTTAACTCGGTGCCCGTTCAGGTTCTTTGGTCCTTCAACATTGTTTTTAATAAAAGAAGGGAAACAAACTGATGTGCCTTTTCATTCATGCGTTCACTCATTCATTCAAGAATCATTCTGTGTGCCAAGTTCAGTTCCAGGCAAGATAGAAGCTGCAATTAATAAGACAAGCGAACTCCTGAGGTGACGAATCTTCAATTTTACTAGGGAAAGATAAAGAATAAGGAAGCAAATAAATAACTAATACTATCCATAAAAAGTTATGAGGCTATGCTGCAGTGTGGAAGAAATCTGAAAGCATTACACTAAGTGAAAGAAGCCAGTCACAAAAAAAAACAACCCACATATTGAATGATCCCATTTATATGAAATGCCAAAGGCATGCAAAGCCGTAGAGACAGAAAGTAGATCCATGGTTTTCAGGGACTGGGAAGAGGGAGAAGCAGGGAGGGGCTGTTCACAGGCACTGAGCTTCTTTCTGGGTGATGAAAATTGTTCTAAACATGATTAATTGATTAAATGGGTGAGTTGTGATGCCTGTGAATCATATCTTGATGTAGCTGTTGAGCAAGAGTTCGGATGGTTGGTTAAATAGGTGACTTGTGATGCCTGTGAATCATGTCTTGATGAAGCTCTTGAACAAGAGTTAGGATGGCAGCTGTGTAAGCTATCGATGGGTTCCCTGCTGTCCCAAGATGTAGTGACTCAGCAACACGTGCTCATTATTGATCCTGAGATTATGGGTCAGCTGGCTGGCTCAGCAGGTCTTGGCTGGTTGCTCACAGTCCAGTCATCTGGAGAGACGGCTGAGTACTCCAGGATGGGCTCACTCAAGTGCCCGCTGGTTGGTTTGCTCTCTGCTGGGGCAAGTGGGGTTACGAACTAGGTCCATGTGTCATTGTCCCCGGGGCCGGTCTGGGCTTGTGCATACGATGCCCCCAGGATTCTGAGAAATGTCAGTGGTGTGTAAGGTTTCTGGAGGCCTCAGAACAGACACGGCATCACTTCAGCCCCATCCTTTAGGACAAAGCAAGTCACAAGGCCGGCTCTGAGACAAGAGGTGTAGATTACTTTTTAACACCTTTATTAAGATGTTGTATGAGTTCTTTCTCACGCTGCTCTAAGGACACACCTGAGACTGGGTAATTTATAAAGGGAAGAGGTTTAATCGACTCAGCTCTGCAGGGCTGGGGAGGCCTCAGGAAACTTACAACCATGGCAGAAGGGGAAGAAAACACATCCTCCTTCACATGTCAGCAGCAAAGAGAAGTGCAGAGTGAAGTGGTAGGTGGGGATACCCCTTACAACGCCATCAGATCCCCTGAGAACTCACTATCATGAGAACGCAGTGGGGGAACTGCCCACGATTAAATTATCTCCACCTGGTCCCTCCACAATACATGGGGATTATGGGAACTACAATTCAAGATGAGATTTGGGTGAGGACACAGCCAAACCAAATCAGATGTAATTCACATACCATCTATTTCACTCATTTAAGGAATACAATTCAACAATTTTAGTCAATTCACAACGTTATGCATCCACCATCACAATCAACTTGAGAACTTTCTCATTATCCCCAAAGAAACTCTTCACCTCTAGTCATTACCCCTAGCCTCCCCAGAGCCTCTGGGTCTCCCCCACAGTCCCTGGCAACCACGAATCTCCTTTCTGTCTCTATGGATTTGCATATTCTGGACATTTCACATACACGGAGTCATAGACTAGGAGGCCCTTTGTGTCTGGCTCCCTTCACTTAGCATGATGTTCTCAAGGTGCATCCATATTGTGGCATGTATCAGTGCATCCTTCTTTTTAGGACTATGTATACTATCCCATTGCATGGATGCCTCGCATTTGAGAGGTGCTTATTTTTGGAATAGGCCCCATCTCTTTATGAAGGATCCGCAAGATCCTATTGCAAGCAGTGTGGATACAGAAAGGGGGGAAACTGAGGCCACTTTGGCACTCGACCCCGCAGCATCAGTTCGATGACTGATTTTTGCTTTCATTGATTTTGTTACAGGTGGCAATGTTCCCCATCCCAGGCAATGAATCATCACTGGACCAAGCCGAGCAAGGCTGTCTCATTCTTTTTGCCAATGACTCACCCAGAGGCAACGTGACAGAGTTCTGGCCAATGATGAGTAAGGAAGAGTCTGCTGGGGCCTCTGAGAAAGCATTTCTTCCCTCATAGAGAAAGAGCTGCACAACAAGCCCTTTTGTCGCGTTTTCAAAGGGTTTCCAGGCATCATTTTGACCATGCATGATTTTTGCTTTATGCACCATCTATACAACCATCACTTGTGTACTGAGTTGAAAAGTGAGTCCCTCCAAAGACCCAGAACCTCAGAATGCAACCTGGTTTGGAAACAGGATCTTCACAGGAAAAATCACGTTAGGATAAGGTTCTCCTAGATTAGGGTGCTTCCTAATCCAATGACTGACAGAAAAGCAGGCTGGGTGTGGTGGCTCATACCTGTGATCCTGGCACTGTGGGAGGCTAAGGCAGAAGGATGGCTTGAGCCCAGGAGTTCGAGGCCACCCTGGACAACATAGTGAGATGTCATCTCTACAGACATTTTTAAAATTAGTAGAGTGTGGTGCATGCTTGTGGTCCTAACTACTCAGGAGGCTGAGATGGGAGGATTGTTTGAGCCTTGGAGGTCGAGGCTACAGTAAGCCATGTTCATGCCACTGCACTCCAGCCTGGGAATAGAGCAAGACCCTGTCTCCACAACAACAACAACAACAAAATTCTAAAAAAAATAAAGAGAAAGAAAAAAACAGACACAGAAAGACCTGGGAGAATGGGAGCACATCACATGAAGACAGAACAGGGATTGGAGTGATGTGTCTACAAGCCAAGGAAAACCAGCCTGCCAACACCTGGATTTCTAACCCGTGGTCTCCAGAACTGCGAGGAAATACATTTCTGATGTTTTAAGGCACATTGGGTGCTTTGTTACAGTAGCCCTAAAAACAAACAAACAAACAAACAAACAAACAAAACTAACGCACCATGTTATTCCTATTCCTATTAGTTAAGAAATAGGCTTGTTTTTGTCAGGTTTGTCGAAGATCAGATGGTTGTGGGTATGTTGTATTTCCTCTGAGGCCTCTGTTCTGTTCCATTGGTCTATATCTCTGTTTTGGTACCAGTACCATGCTGTTTTGATTACTGTAGCCTTGTAGTATAGTTTGAAGTCCGGTAGCGTGATGCCTCCTGCTTTGTTCTTTTTGCTTAGAATTGACTTGGCTATGCAGGGCTCTCTTTTGGTTCCATATGAAGTTTAAGGTGTTTTTTTCCATTTCTGTGAAGAAGGTCATTGGTAGCTTGATGGGAATAGCGTTGAATCTGTAAATTACTTTGGGCAGTATGGCCATTTTCACGATGTTGATTCTTCCTAACCATGAACATGGAATGTTTCTCCATCTGTTTGTATCCTCTCTTATTTCGTTGAGCAGTGGCTTGTAGTTCTCCTTGAAGAGGTCCTTTACGTTCCTTGTTAGTTGTATTCCTAGGCACTTTATTCTCTTTGTAGCAATTGTGAATGGCAGTTCGTTCTTGATTTGGCTCTCTTGAAGTCTATTACTGGTGTATAGGAATGCTTGTGATTTTTGCACGTTGATTTTGTATCCTGAGACTTTGCTGAAGTTGTTTATCAGTTTCAGGAGATTTTGGGCTGAGATGATGGGGTCTTCCAGATATACAATCATGTCATCTGCAAATAGAGACAATTTGATTTCCTCCTTTCCAATTTGGATACCCTTTATTTCTTTTTCTTGCCTGATTGCTCTGGCTAGAACTTCCAGTACTATATTGAATAGGAGTGGTGAGAGAGGGCATCCTTGTCTAGTGCCATAGTTCAAAGGGAATGCTTCCAGTTTTTGCCCATTCAGTATGATATTGGCTGTTGGTTTGTTGTAAATAGCTTTTATTGTTTTGAGATACGTTCCATCAATACCTAGTTTATTGAGGGTTTTTAGCATAAAGTGTTGTTGAATTTTGTCAAAAGCCTTCTCTGCATCAATTGAGATAATCATGTGGTTTTTGTCTTTGGTTCTGTTTATGTGGTGAATTACGTTTATGGACTTGCATATGTTGAACCAGCCTTGCATCCTACTTGATCATGGTGGATGAGCTTTTTGATATGCTGTTGCAATCGGTTTGCCAGTATTTTATTGAAGATTTTTGCATCTATATTCATCATGGATATTGGCCTGAAATTTTCTTTTCTTGTTGAGTCTCTGCCGGGTTTTGGTATCAGGATGATGTTTGTCTCGTAAAATGATTTGGGAAGGATTCCCTCTTTTTGGATTGTCTGGAATAGTTTCAGAAGGAATGGTATCAGCTCCACTTTGTATGTCTGGTAGAATTCAGCTGTGAACCCATCTGGACCTGGGCTTTTTTTGGGTGGTAGGCTCTTTATTGCTGCCTCTACTTCAGACCATGTTATTGGTCTATTCAGGGTTTCGGCTTCTTCCAGGTTTAGGCTTGGGAGGATGCAGGTGTCCAGGAATTTATCCATTTCTTCCAGGTTTACTAGTTTATGTGCATAGAGTTGTTTGTAATAATCTCTGATGATGGTTTGGATTTCTGTGGAATCTGTGGTGATATCCCCTTTATCGTTTTTTATTGCATCAATTTGGTTATTCTCTCTTTTCTTTTTTATTAATCTGGCTAGTGGTCTGTCTATTTTGTTGATCTTTTCAAAAAACCAGCTCCTGGATTTATTGATTTTTTGAAGAGTTTTTTGTGTCTCTATTTCCTTCAGTTTTGCTCTGATCTTAGTTATTTCCTGTCTTCTGCTAGGTTTTGAGTTTTTTTGATCTTGCTCCTCTAGCTCTTTCAATTTTGATGATAGAGTGTCAATTTTAGATCTCTCCTTTCTTCTCATGTGGGCACTCATGGGGAAAGGACTCCCTGTTTAATAAATGGTGTTGGGAAAACTGGCTAGCCATGTGCAGAAAGCAGAAACAGGACCCCTTCCTGACACCTTACACCAAAATTAACTCCAGATGGATTAAAGACTTAAACATCAGACCTAATACCATAAAAACCTTAGAAGAAAATCTAGGCAAAACCATTCAGGACATAGGTGTAGGCAAGGACTTCATGACCAAAACGCCAAAAGCAATGGCAACAAAAGCCAAAATAGACAAATGGGACCTAATCAAACTCCACAGCTTCTGCACGGCAAAAGAAACAGTCAGTAGAGTGAATCGGCAACCAACAGAATGGGAAAAAATTTTTGCAGCCTACCCATCCAACAAGGGGCTGATATCCAGAATTTACAAAGAACTAAAGCAGATCTACAAGAAAAAAAACAAACAAGCCCATTCAAAAATGGGCGAAGGATATGAACAGATACTTTACAAAAGAAGACATACAGGAGGCCAACAAACATGAAAAAATGGTCATCATCACTGGTCATCAGAGAAATGCAAATCAAAACCACATTGAGATACCATCTCACACCAGTTAGAATGGCGATCACTAAAAAATCGGGAAACAACAGATGCTGGAGAGGATGTGGAGAAATAGGAACACTTTTACACTGTTGGTGGGAATGTAAATTAATTCAACCATTGTGGAAGACAGTGTGGCGATTCCTCAAGGACCTAAAAATAGAAATCCCATTTGACCCAGCAATCCCATTACTGGGTATATATCCAAAGGATTATAAATCATTCTACTACAAGGACACGTGCACACGAATGTTCATTGCAGCACTGTTTACAATAGCAAAGACCTGGAACCAACCCAAATGCCCAACGATGATAGACTGGATAGGGAAAATGTGGTACATATACACCATGGAATATTACGCAGCCATCAAAAACGATGAGTTCACGTCCTTTGTAGGGACATGGATGAACCTGGAAACCATCATTCTCAGCAAACTGACACAAGAGCAGAAAATCAAACACCGTATATTCTCACTCATAGGCGGGTGTTGAACAATGAGAACACATGGACACAGGGAGGGGAGCACTACACACTGGGGTCCGTTGGGGGGAAATGGGGGAGGGGCGGGGGTGGGGAGGTGGGAAGAGATAGCATGGGGAGAAACAATAGATACAGGTGAGGGGACAGAAGGCAGCAAACCACACTGCCATGTGTGTACCTATGCAACAATCTTGCATGTTCATCACATGTACCCCAAAACCTAAAATGTAATTAAAAAAAAAAGAAAGAAATAGGCTGGGTGCAGTGACTCAGGCCTTAATCCCAGCACTTTGGGAGGCCGAGGTGGGAGGATCACTTGAGGTCAGGAGTTCAAGACCAGTCTGACCAGCATGGCAAAACCTCGCCTCTACTAAAAATGCAAAAATTAGCCGGGTGTGGTAGCGCACACCTGTAGTCCCAGCTACTAGGGAGGCTGAGGCAGGAGAATACCTTGAACCTGGGTAGTGGAGGGTGCAGTGAGCCAAGATCATGCCACTGTGCTCCAGCCTGGGCAACAGAGCAAGACTCCATCTAAAAAGAAAGAAAGAAAGAAATAGATTCTTTACAACAAAGCCCAAGATTGGTCTTCAGGGAAGGAGATGGCTTCTCAGTGAGGACAAGAGTTCAGAGAGACAAAGCCTCCGGAGAGGGGAGAGGAGGGGGAAGCCAGAGGGAAGGACCATGGACAGGGCTTTGGAGACCATTGAGGATTAAACCCTGCTGACCACATGATCACGGCCCCTCCTGTCCCTGGAGGCCACAGCCCCCTCCCAGCTTGGCTCCCCAGACACAGGTTATCATGTTGCTTCACCTGAAAATGAGTGACCTTCAACGTGATGACTTAAAAAAAAAAAAGCAACCAACTCTCCTCACAGAGCTGAGCCTTTTTATTGTAGGAAAGAAAATATATGATTTCTCATTTTCCAGGATTATGGGCCATTGATGCCCGCTATCCTTATGTTAGGAGCATATAAAAATTTTTGAGGGATGAAAGTGAATAACTTGAGGTCTGCATGCAATAAAGTAATTTTCTTTTTTATTATAAAGCGGTTTGGTATGAGATGACAGAAAGATGCTGTTAATATTTGGGTGGGCTGCGTTTTTATTCCTTTGGTCAAGAACAATGAAAGACTTACTCTGACTGCGGAAGGTCATTCAACTGCCTTCCCCTGAGGCTTTGTAGTGGCTCCTCAAGTAAGAAGCCGGGAGAGATGTTCCGAGCTCAGTAAGACCCTGAGGTTTGTCCCCAGGCTTGCTGCATAGCTGGTTTGCGCACAGGAATGCGCGCACGCACACACACACAGACACATACACAGGCATGCACACACTCACATGAACACAGGTGCATACACATACACACATAGACACATGTGCACAGTAAGATACACACATGGATACACACGCATGCACATGAACACACAGTGACACACATAGGCATATCCATACAGTACACACAGGAACACACATGCACACACAGGCAGACACGCGCACAGCTTCCTTTCCCCACCACACCTCCCAGGTCTCACAAAATAGATGTGATCAGTCTGCTGGGATGTGGCATTCCACCTTGGGTCTGTTACCAAGCACTACAGCTAAAATTTGGACTCCCTGGGACCCAGTGCTGTTTTTCTATTGATCCTGTAGACTTCTTTTTTTTTTTTTGAGACAGAGTCTTACTCTGTCACCAGGCTGGAGTGCAGTAGCACAGTCTTGGCTCACTGCAACCTCCACCTCCCAGGTTCAGGAAATTTTCCTGCCTCAGCCTGCCAAGTAGCTGGGACTACAGGCATGCGCCACCATGCCCAGTACTTTGGTGGGGAGTGAATCTAGGAGTAATATTACTAGGTCAAAAGGTAACTTTGTTCAGTTTTTTGATGGCCTATGAAACTGTTTCGGCCTTTTTAAATTTAAAACTTTTTATTTTTATTTATTTATTTATTTATTTATTTATTTATTTATTTTGAGATGGAGTCTCTCTCATCCAGGCTGAAGTGCAGTGGTGCAATCTTGGCTCACCGCTACCTCTGCCTCCCAGGTTCAAATAATACTCATGCCTCAGCCCCCTAAATAGCTGGGATTACAAGTGCCCACCATCATGCCCAGCTAATTTTTATATTTTTAGTAGAGACAGGGTTTCACCATCTTGGCCAGGCTGGTCTTGAACTTCTGGCCTCAAGTGATACACCTGCCTTGGCTTCCCAAAGTGCTGGGATTACAGGTGTGAGCCACTGCATCTAGCTAATTAATTAAATATAACACAAAAACAGAATGCTAAAAAATAATAAAAAATTGTTAATTCATTATTAAATTAACAATGTATATTAAATTAACAATTTATTACTAAATTTAAAATTATATGCATTATAATGTATTAATAATTAATAATGCATGTAAATTATAATTATAAATAATTAATAGATTATTGTAAGATGAATACCTTGGCAATTACTACCATACCACTCATGCAGAGGCCCTCTTTGTGCACCCCCCACACACAATTATTCTATTTGCCACTAAGAGTAACCATCATCCTTATTTCTATACATCTTTTTAAACATAAATTAACACTACAGCTTGGTAATCTCGATTTCTAACATACAGTTGATCTGATTCAATAGCTTGACATTGCATTGTGCGGATGAGCCATGGCTTCTTCTGGCAGTTTCTGTGGCTGAACCTTGGGGTTGTCTCTGGTGTCTTGCTGTGACCTTCAGGAAATTCATCAGCATCCTAAGAGCTTTATTAATTCTGTGAAATGAAGGATGCAGGATATGAGGGGGAACATCTGGCAAACTGTAAAGCACCCTGAAAACACAGTTCCAGGACCCCTGGTAAACCCGACATAACCCTAGGTGCTCAGGGAACGCAGCCACTGCATGGCCGCAGCCATCTCTCCACCCACCTTGTTCTTACAGCATGACAAACGCTGCTTTCACTCAGAGGCAGCCTGTGGCCCTTCCCACTGAACCCTGGTGTGACCCAGTGACTGCTCCAGATACAGGGTACGGCGGAAGTGGTGCCTGTGACTTCTGAGTGCAGATCCTGAAAATAATACAGCTCTGGCCAGGTGCCGTGGCTCATGCCTGTAATCCAAGCACTTTGGGAGGCCAAGGCAGGTGGATCATGAGTTCAGGAGATCGAGACCATCCTGGCCAACGAAACCCCGTCTCTATGAAAAAATACAAAAAATTAGCCAGGCGTGGTGGCATGCACCTGTAGTCCCAGCTACTTGGGAGGCTGAGGCGGGAGAATGGCTTGAACCTGGGAGGCGGAAGTTGCAGTCAGCCGAGATCATGCCACTGCACTCCAGCCTGGGCAACAGAAAAAAAAAAAAAAAAAAAAAAAAAAAAAAAAAAAAAAAAAAAAAAAAAAAAAAAACAGAAAAAGAAAAGAAAAGAGATAATAACAACACAGCTCCAAGCTGGCTCCCTCTTTGGATAATGCTTGCTCTGGGGAATGACAGCTGCTTCGCCATGGTTTAAGGAAGCACAAACTGGTCCACACGGAGAGACTCACACAGAGAGAAACCCGCAGAGAGAGACCCACACAGAGAGACCCACGGGGAGACCCCAGGAGTGCCCCTGCAGCTCACAGCCGGCCTTCAGATGCATGAGAGAGGGACCGTTCAGAGGATCGCAGCCTCCGTCTTCGGATCTTTCAGGTGAGGCTCCAGCCGTCCATGGAGCACAGACAGGCAGTCCCGACTGTGTCCGCTCCAAATTCCTGAGTGAAGAAATCTGAGCATAAGTGACGATTGTTTGATGCCACTTCCTGTGAAAATCCATTACGCAGCCGCAGGAACTAGAACAGTCAGATCGTTTAATGAGGTGCACTCCAGACAATCTAGACAAGATGCTGCTATTCCATGTGGTATGAAGACCTGCTTCTTGGGGCCGGGCACTGTGGCTCACGCCTGTAATCCCAGCACTTTGGGAGGCCAAGCTGGGAGGATCACTTGAAATGAAGCACTCAAGACCAGCCTGGCAACATGTGAGACCTCAGCTCTACCAAACAAAACATAAAATGTAGTTGCGCAGGGCTGTAGTCCCAGCTACTCCGAAGGCTGAGGTGGGAATATTGCTTGAGCCCAGGAGTTTGAGATTGCAGTGAGCCATGATCACACCACGGCACCCCAGTCTGGGTGACATAGCAAGACACGACCTCACTCTGTCACCCAGGCTGGAGTACAATGGCATGATCTCAGCTCACTGCAACCTCTGCCTCTCGGATTCAAGGGATTCTCCTGCCTCAGCCTTCCGAGTAGCTGGGATTACAGGTGCATGCCACCACACCCAGCTAATTTTGCATTTTTAGTACAGACTGGGTTTCTCCATGTTGGTCAGGCTGGTCTCCAACTCCTGACCTCAGGTGATCCACCTGCCTCGGCCTCCCAATGTGCTGGGATTACAGGCATGAGCTACTGGGCCCAGCCATAGTGATTTTGAGTGGGTTCCTTCAGGAGCTGTAAGGGGAGATGAGAGAAGGCTTCATGTCGGTGGTAGCTGAGCTGGTCCCTGAAGAATGAGCCTGACACAGATGAAAGGTCCTGGGAGAACAATTTAGTGGTGAATTCTGTTGAGACTTTTTAAGGCTAAAAACTAAACCGTTCTTCCCAACCTGTGACCTCCAATCATTTTTCCTGACCTCCATCTCAAGATGTGTAGCTGTGGTCAGCATTTTACCAACCTTGATCAGATGTCCACAGATGACTGAACTATTTAACTTAAGTACTCAAATAGTGACACTTTCTTATCTATTGAAGTCTTTAGCAGCACTGAGGACTGTGTGAATCTGATCGAATTTTCCATCAGCCTTGAGCCTAAACTTAGCAGTAACAACCAGCTCCCAGGGTAAGAAATCGATCAAGAGGTAATTAAGGATCCTGTAGTATCGGGAAAATAATTATTGGAGGAGGAGGACCCCAGACAGTAGTTCTTAGAAGCCACAGTGGCCAGGTAATTCATCGGCAAAGACCGGAAGCTTCCTCCCCGGGAAGAAAGAAAATGATGTGGTTATGACAATCGAAGAAATTCAGCATTCGAAATCACATTGTCATTTTTACGGGAAGGAAGTCAGCCCTCCTCACTGATTCTCGGGAACCTCAGGGCCTCCTCTGCTGTAAGAATGAATAGTAGATTGGGGTTGGCCTAACAGAGGGGCTGAATTTAGAAATACCTGGTATTTGGAGAAAAAAATTCTACTGTATGTTAAGTACGTTTCACATGGATTCCTGACAGCAGTTGAGCCCTACTGTCTTTCTGAGAAAAGGCTAAATTTGATCTCAATCCTATTTTATTTTATTTATTTGATTATTTATTTTGAGATGGAGTCTCACTCTGTCGCCCAGGCTGAAGTGCAGTGACGCGATCTCAGCTCATGGCAATCTCCATCTCCTGGGTTCAAGTGATTCTCCTCCCTCAGCCCCCAGAGAAGCTGAGATTACAGGTGCCTGCCACCATGCCCAGCTAATTTTTTCTTTTTTTTTTTTTTTTGTATTTTTAATAGAGATGGGGTTTCTCCGTGTTGGCCAGGCTGGTCTTGACTTCAGCCGCCTCAGTCCCCCGAAGTGCTGGGATTACAGGCGTGAGCCACTGCGCTTGGCCCAATTCTATAACCATAAAATTTTATCTATATTTTTGCAAATTCCCCATGTTTTGCTCTCATGTGTGTGTCCACACCTGTTGGATACTTGGGTATACCCTGATACCCCAGACATTTGCAACTCTGGCCCTTTGCTAGAGAAACCCACTCAAGGCGAGCCTCTTGGATTTCACAGACGTTGCTGAATATGATGAAGAATACCAGGAGGGGTCGCTGGTAGAGCACAGGCGAGAAGAGACCATGCTGTGGGGGTGAACCCCTGACCTTGGGGGCTGAAGGCCGCTGACATTCTCACCCAGTGCTGGACAGGAGGTCCTGCTCGTGGCTGCGCTGTGTAGAGCACGTGGTCTCCACCATCACAGCAGAACGAGAATGTGGCCAGCTCGCAATTATCCCCAAGGATGTTGCCATCTAAATCCTGGAACCTGCGGATATGTTACCTTACGTGGGAAAAGGGACTTTGCAGGTGTGATTGGGTTAAGGGACAATGTTGGGGAGATTATCCTGCATTATCCAAGGCAAGGGACACTGGAGGACCTAGTTACAGGGGAACTCACACATGGGAGGCAGAGAGATTGGTGGCACAGCAGAGTCGGAGAGGAGAGGAGCCACAGAAGCAGAGGGACCATGAGCCTGGGATGCCTGCAGCTGCTGGAAGCTGGGAGAGGGAATGGCAGAGCCTCCTGAAACCTTCAGGAGGAACCATCCCAGCTGACATGGTGGCTTTTGTCCTGTGCGAAAGTTTCCTAGGGCTGCCAGAACACATGATCGCAAACTGAGCAGTTTCAACAAAGTGCATGGCCTCATGGTTCCGGAAGCCAGAACTCAAAGTCAAGGCTTCCCTGATGTGCCACCCAGCTGCCCAGCCTCTTCCCTTTTCCCACACAGGCTGGCTGGAAACGGCCACTCCTCTTTCTTAAAGGGGAAGACATGCAGAGAAAGCTCCAAGCAGAGGAAAGTTCCACCCAGAAGGAAATGTGCGATTCAGACTCAGGAAGTGACGATGGCTGTGTTGACCCTTGGTGCCTCAGTTTCCCCATCTGAAAACGTTTGTGATGAGAGGATGTGTCTGGCGGGGTTGACAGGAAGGTTCAGCGACTTAGCCCATGGCAAAGGCTTTAGCGCCCAGTGCCTGGTGAGCCTTCAACAAGTGAGTGCTTTGATCGTCTGCATAGGGATGTTATTCAGAGCACCCCCGTGTGGCCAGTGCTCCGCTGGGCACTGCGAGGACAGATGTAAGCAGAGCCAGACTCCGCCCTCAGGCTTCTCCCATCAGGTGGGGAGAGGAGGTAGAGCCATCACCGCACCCCCAAATGCGCTGCGCACGCCTGGCTTGAGGGGCTTATCCTGGAGAGTTCTACAGAAATGAACCCGACTGGGTGCTGTGGTTAGCACTTTGGAAGGCCACTCTCCAGCATTTTGGAAGGCTGAGGCAGGCAGGTCGCCTGAAGTCAGAAGTTCAAGACCAGCCTGGCCAACATCATGAAACCTCATCTCTACCAAAAAATATAAAAATTAGCTGGGTGTGGTCATGTACACCTGTAGTCCCAGCTACTCGGGAGGCTGAGGCACAAGAATCACTTGAACCCAGGAGGTGGAGGTTGCAGTGAGCTGAGATTGCACCACTGTACTCCAGCCTGGGCGAGAGAGTGAGATTCCATCTCAACAACAACAACAAAAAAAAAAAAAAAAAAAAAAAAAAAAGAGAGAGAGAGAAAAGAAAAGAAAAGAAAAAAGAAACCCCCAACCAGGAGGAAGTGGCTGATGCCCCGGCAAGGCTGCGGCTCATTTGAGTGATGGTTTCAATCGTTCTCACTTTAGCTAACTTCGTCTTGCCTGTCCCTGGTGTACGACCGACCTGAAGAATCTGATTTGGGCAGAAACAACTCCATTTCAAAGATGTTTGGGATTCAGCCTCTGAAGCAGCAGTGTGGCTCTGGACGTGTCGGGATGTCACCGGCAGCAGAGGATGGGGCGGGGCTGGCAGACAGGGCTCAGGGGAACCTGTGAATGCCCCTGCATGCAAGCGCCACCTGCCCCTTGCTATGTGCCCATGGACAGGCCACTCAAACTCCCAGACGCTCACTGTTTCTTCCTGTAAAGTGGGCCCACTGGTGGGACGCATTCCATGCTGCTGTTGCAGGATTTATGGAAGATGCCTGACATGGAGTGAACCCAGCAGAGTAGCTGTTACTGTGTGGAAGTGTCGAGGGGAAGAGGCTGAGCTTTCCAGAAGTACAGCCGTCCATGTGCGTTGTGTGAGGGGTCATGGCTGCAGCAAGACAGGGCGGGGTGAGCGCTAAAAGAAAGGCCCGGCCTTATGGGCTGCCTTGACTGGGGGAAACTGCGGGGGAAATGGCCAAACTGCGAGCTCTCATCCCACAGATAAGGTCCTCAGCCACATGACCCTCCTTACCATGAGACCAGACAGGATGCCTGCTCGTCCCTGAGCACCGTGCTTCATCCCGTTCCCCGCCCCCATGGAATTACGGAAACAAGTCAGTGACATCCTCCCACGGGAACCAAGGGGCCCATGCCTTCTTGTCACTAAAGAGCCTGCCCCCAGTCCCCACTTGCAGAGTCTGCTTCCAACTACGACCTCACCGTGGCCCCACGTGGCATGTGGCACCCTCTCGTCCAGGGGCAGTACCTGTGGCTGAGCCTCCATCGTTCATCTCATTCATCGTGTGCTGGGTGTCGCTGGCCATCCTTCCGCCCGAGGGTGGGAGTTCACTCACCCATGCGGTGAGTAGGAGGTAATGAAAGGAGACAGGAATGGAATCTGGGCTCAGACGAAGCCGGGTCTGCACCCCAGCCCTGCTACCAGCTGCGTGTCCCAGAACAAGTCACACACCTTCTCAGAACCTGTTTCCCCATCGTTGATGTGGAGATAATAGTGCCCAAGGCTTATGGCAGAAATACACATGCAATAATCCATGCACAATAGCACAGGAGTGGCGGTGGGTACACAGGATGGAGCCGCACACTGCATGGAATGGAGCACTTAGAATGGGCTCTGCGCAAATTATATCTCAGTAAAGTGGATTTTACAAAAACACACGGAAACAGCTGGGTGTGGTGGCATGTACTTGTAATCCCAGCCACTAAAAAGGCCAAGATGCCCTAGGCCGGGCGCGGTGGCTCATGCCTGTAATCCTAGCACTTTGGGAGGCAGAGTCAGGCGGTTCACAAGGTTAGGAGATCAAGACTATCCTAACACGGTGAAACCCCATCTCTACTAAAAATGCAAATAACTAGTTGGGCACGTGCCTGTAATCCCAGCCAGTTGGGAAGCTGAGGTGGGAGAATCACTTTAACCCGGGAGGCAGAGGTTGCAGTGAGCCGAGATCCCGCCACTGCACTGCAGCCTGGACAGCAGAGTAAGATTCCGTCTCACAAAAAAAAAAAAAAAGACCAAGGTGTGAGGATCACTTAAGCCCAGGATTTCAAGACCAGCCTGGGCAACATAGTGAGACTCCTGTCTCAAAATGCATGTAGAAACGATGAGCACTTCTGCAGGCTGATGGCTTGGTGTGGAGCCTCTCCCCTGGAAACTCATGCTGTCCACCATCACTGTCTCTCTCTCTCTGGTGCCTCAGGGAATCTGCTCTGGAATCGGACGGCTCAGTTCAAAAGCAGGCTGCCCCCGACCAGCTTTGCCACCTTCAGAAAGCTGCTGCACCACCTCTGCCCCCATTTCTCTAGCCCTAACATGGGGATATCAATGAGCCTTTTCCCATCGGGCCGCCGTGAGGATGAGAGGAGATGACACATACCACGTGCTCTGCACGGTGCTGGGAACACAAGGGCTTTGTAAATAACCGTGAGCCCACAGCATGTCCCTCCATGGGGCGCCCACATTCCCCACGCTCCCAGAGCCTTCAGCCAGAAAAGGGGGACACTGTGCTCAAGGTGCCCCAACCTCCTGAGGGCTCCTGCCTGAAAATCTTGTTTGAACAACTATGTGACGAGCTCCTACTATGTGCACAGCAGGATGGGAGAGGAAAGTGGTGAGCAGAGACGAGCACTGCTCCCGGAGGTCCGTGGGGTGGCGGGGAGCAGGGTGATGACAATTAATTAGAAAGAAAGATGGGGGTGGGAGGGATGAAGGGAAAGGAAAGAACAGAAGAAAAAGGGACATGATGAAGGAAAGAAAGATACCAGGAAGAGGGCAAGAAGAGAGAGGGAATGGATAGAGAGACGGGATGGATAGAGAGAGGGATAGAGGAGGAAAATGACAAAGGAAAGAAAGAAAGAAAGGAGGAAGAAACGGAAGAAGAGAGGGAGAAGGAAGAGAATGGGGTAAAAGAGAAGAGAACAGAAAGAAAAGAAAGGGAAAGGGAAGGGAAGGGAAGAGAAAGGAGGAGGGAGGGAAGGAAGGGAGGGAGGGAGGGAGGGAGGGAAGGAAGGAAATGAAGGGAAGAGAATGAGTTGCTCTGTCTTAGAGCCAAGGTCTTTCATGAAATTCCGAGCAGGGCTCAGGAGAGAGCTGGGGTTTGCAGGTGTGCCTCAGACTAAAAGATTACGCCCAGCCGAAGCGTACATTCTTATCTGAGTGTGGACATCTGTCTCCAGATTGAAGTCATCAAAGCTGTCTTCAACACAGCCATAATCTGTTTACAAACCTGTAGACATGTCCCTGGGCTCAGAATTCATTAACGAGCAGTGCTTCTGCTGACACTGGTCGTCCCCGGGGCGCGGCGGCCGGTCTCGGGCTGAGAGGGATGGCTCCGTCTCCAGCGCGCCTCAGACCCTCCCCACCGCTCCGCCCTGCCTCCAGTAAATCACACTTTTATCCAGTTGTCTCCTCAAGATGGAGAATCTGCCACTAACGGCTGTGCTTGCAAAGCAGCTTTCCTTGAAATAAAACTAAGACAGATAGCTGCAGACTGATTGCAAAATTGCTTAGCCACAGAGAGGGCTGGAACAGCCGTGGGCCCCGGATGCATCCAGGTGGCCCAGAGAAAGCCCAGGCCACGGGGAGTCCCGGGGAGAATGAATCCTTGAAGAGAAAAGAAAGAAATGCCACTCGTTGTTTGTTTTTCTAATATTTCTTTTCAATTTGTCGAATACAAACAATTCGGCTTTTGCAAGACAGACAATTTTCTTCCTCCCTGAGTTTCCTCCTGGGCTTCTGATGTGAGCACGTCTAACTCCAGGACACGAAGCAAGGAGGGCGTGCCCATTCTCTCCCTGCTCGGCCCACATGCCCTCTGCAGCTGCGCCCTGCTGTTGCCTGGGTAAACGGGTCGGGGCTTCAGAGGGAACCCCTGTTCCTGCAAGGGTCTGCCGGGGAAGTCCATTGGAAGGGAGGAAGTGGGAAGCCCACTTGGCCACGGATCGTATTCCTAAGTCCACACTCTCAAATCTACCAGTGCGGCGAGAGGGGTGCTAAGTTAACAAGTATGTGACACCTTATACGCAAGGTGGTAAGTGCTGTGGAGAAAGATCAGGGGAGAGAAGCAGCTAGCTTCAGGGACAAAGAGGTTGCTGATTGTTTTCTTTTTCTTCTTTTTTTTTCTGTTCAAATAGAGACAAAGTCGCTGGGCGCGGTGGCTCAAGCCTGTAATCCCAGCACTTTGGGAGGCCGAGGCGGGTGGATCACGAAGTCGAGAGATCGAGACCATCCTGGTCAACATGGTGAAACCCCGTCTCTACTAAAAATACAAAAAATTAGCTGGGCATGGTGGCGTGTGCCTATAATCCCAGCTACTCAGGAGGCTGAGGCAGGAGAATTGCCTGAACCCAGGAGGCGGAGGTTGCGGTGAGCCGAGATCGTGTCATTGCACTCCAGCCTGGGTAACAAGAGCGAAACTCTGTCTCAAAAAAAAAATATATATATATATAGAGAGAGAGAGACGAAGTCTTGCTGTGACCCCCAGGCTGGAGGGCAGTGGTGTGATCATAGCTCACTGTCGCCTTGACCTCAGGGCTCAGGTGATCCTCCTACCACAGCCTCCTGAGTAGCTGGGACTACAGTTGTGCACCACCACATCCAGCTAGGTTTTAAATTTTTGGTAGAGATGGGGTCTCACTTAGTTGCCTAGGCTGGTCTCAGACTCCTGGGCTCCAGCAATCCTCCCACCTGTCTCCCGAGTAGCTGGGACTGCAGGTGCACGCTGCCACACCTGGCTGCTTTTTACGTTTTTTATACAGGTGGGGTCTGACTATGTTGTCGAGAACTCCTGGGCTCAGGTGATCCTCCTGCATTGGCCTCCCAAAGTCCTGGGACTGCAGGAGTGAGCCCCACACCCGGCCATCACACTGCCTCCTGCACCTGTACCATCCGAGGAAACATGAAATGGAGCAGAGACTGGGGACGCTTCCACTCTCAGTGTCTTCCCTTCCTTGTTGTCTCAGTCACCTGCTGCTGCATAACAAATTGTCCCAAATCTCAGTGGCCTCCAACAACCATTTATTATGATCATGCCTCAGGTGTCTGTGAGTCAGTCTTTCAAACAAGGCACCACTGAGATGGCTTAGACCAGGCGTCCCCAAACTTTTTACACAGGGGGCCAGTTCACTGTCCCTCAGACCATTGGAGGGCTGCCACATACTGTGCTCCTCTCACTGACCACCCATGAAAGAGGTGTCCCTTCCTGAAGTGTGGCGGGGTGGGGGGGGGGGCGGATAAATGGCCTCAGGGGGCCGCATGCGGCCCACGGGCCGTAGTTTGGGGACGCCTGGCTTAGACGGTCGAGGCAGAACCTGCTTGATCTAAGGGAGCATCTCCCCTCCCTCAGCTTCCTTACAACATGGCACCGCAGAGCAGCTGGGCCTCCTCCACGGAGGTTTAGGGCTCCAACAAGGTCAAGCCAGAGGCTGTCTTTCCTGTTTATGCTGAAGTCAGAAAAAGCACACGATCCCTTCCACTGCACCCCGGTGCTCAACACAAACACGGGTCAGCCCAGATCCAAGGCGAAGGGAAACAGATCCCTCCCAAAGGCAGGGTCAAAAGATTTGCCGCCGTCTTTAATCCGCCACACCTGCGTACAGATAGGCTGCACCTTCTGGCTCCCTGGCAATGAGGTGTGGGCATGGGACTGAGTTTCATCTCATAAATGTGACATGGGCCAGTACGCTTCCATGCAGAATTCTTTTTTATGTATGACGAGGTCTCACTCTGTCACCCAGGCTGGAGTGCCGTGGTATGATTATGGCTCACTGCAGCCTCCACCTCCCAAACCGAAGCCCCATCAGCTCACCCCAGCCTCCATGAACTCCTGGGCTCAAGCCATGCCCCCACCTCAGCCTCCTATAGTGACACCTTGCTAGGCTCCCATGCTGCACGAATCTCTCTGTGACATTGTCTAGTTTCACCTCTTCACTGGTTCATTGTCTGTCCAGCTCCCCTCCCTGAGCCTCCGACTAGATTTTAAGCCTCATGAAAGCAGAATTTGAACTGTTCTTCCCAGCACCTTCCACAGTGCCTGGTGAATCACAAGAACTGGGTGAATATTTATTGAATGAATAAAGGTTATGCAAATTGATCTGCGCTCAAATGTCTTCTTTGGTTACCTGAAATGGATACTCCTGCCCACTACCTAGCGTGGCACATAAACAATAGAGGTTGTAATATCCACATCACACAGTGGTAAGAGTTAAACACACTCTTACCCGTGAAAATCTTGCAGCAGTGAAGAGCTCATGAACGCTGGGGCCCTGCTGCGGCCGGTCCTCCGTCGGCGCTGGGGGTTTTGTGTGTGTGCGTGTTGATTTGTCAGTTCTCTGAGAGCAGCTTTGCCTGCTGCCGCCTTTTCGTTGGGAATAGATGTTGGAGATAGATACTGGAAATGGATGCTCGGTGCCGCACAGAAAAATCAGCACTGAGACAAAGGACCTTTCAGCAACGCAATTTTTGCTTCCTGGACTGTGGGAAAGGTACCCTCTTTAGCCTTCTTGCCACGAGAGTACAAAAAACGAAACACACAAATTTATTTCTTACGCATTTGGGGTCATCCTTACTGCTGTGTCTGAGTTCCGTTAGCTGGAGCCAGATCCCACAGTCTACACTAAAACCCGATTGGCTAACAACTTAAAACTTTTCTAAACCGGTAAAAGCAATGGAGAGCTGGGACATGCCTGTGAGCACGTCCAGCACAGATATCTTGGTTAAAGTACAAGGACATAGAGTGTACTACGTGCCTGTAAGCATGGCGTGTCTAACAGCTACATAGGGTAGGGCTTAACAAAGTTATTAGCGCACTTATGATTTAACAAGAAAGGAAACTTTAAAAAGGAACTTTTCTACTCCCACACTTTCCCTCTGATTATTCCATTTTCTTCCCATTTTCTTCAAAGCAATGTGAATTGAAAAGGCTAGTCCCAGAGGTGCATAAGCCCCTCCTGTGTATTCGAAATTTGTCCAGCCTCATCTCCCAGGCATTGGGACCGCTGGGAATTGCCAGTCTAACAAAGAAGTCCTCCAGCTGAAGCACGTTCTCTCTCTCTCTCTGTCTCTCTCTCTCTCTCTCTCTCTCTCTCTCTCTCTCTCTGTCTCTCTCTCTCTGTTTTCACTCTCCATGCACTTCAACAAAATATTTGCTCTCTCTTTCAAGGAGCTTCCTTAGTCTGAAGTGATTAGAAAAAACATCTGAAAGTTGTTGTAGCATCAGCTGCTTCTAGAGAGAGTCAATATTTAGACTACACAAACACAAAACACAACAACCCAGCCACAACGCACCTGCTGCCCTGGGGAGGGGGAACATCGCTTTGCTGGACCGAGACATGCCATGTTGGTCAGACTGGTCTTGAACTCCTGACCTCAGGTGATCTGCCTGCCTCAGCCTCCCGAAGTGTTAGTATTACAGGTGTGAGCCGCCACGCCTGGCCCAGATGGAAATCTTATCAGTGTAGTCAGACAATGAACATCACAAACAGGCTTTTTGGAGCTTTTAGCAAATAACAATTCTTGAGAAAAAAAAAAAAAAAACTGGAAAGCAGAAAAACGAATTTTATCCCTGGGGAAGGACGAGAGGAACAGAACAAATTGAATGAAGAGAGTATAAAACTGCAGCGAGATCTCATTTTGAAATCATGGGACTGTGTTTTGAGATGCCCTGACCTGGAGGAAGACTCTTTTGATAGAGTTCCTTTATTAAACAGATAAATTTATATTCTGTGTCAGAATGAAGTATAATTGAGAAAGCTTACCATTCAGCTGGATCTAAATTTAGTAAAATACATCAAGAAACCTTAAGCAGAGGTAAGTTGTTGGATAGGTTTTGTATTGTAAAAATATTTGTCAAAGACAGGTTCCCCGAATAGAGGCAAAAGGAACTTTGCCTGTGAAAATATTTGGGCTGAATATTTTGTTATTAATTTAAATATTTTAAAAGCTAGTTAAAGAGACTTTATGTAGCAGCTCTCATTCTGAGCTTATGTTAGATTACGTTGAAAAAAATGTATTCTCTAGAAAAATAACACTTGTATATTATTAGAGACATACACGATTAAGAAAATAATGAAAGAGTGGGAATCTGCAGTAAGGATAATTAGCCTGCTTATTTTATTTTGTTTTATTTGTTCATTTATTTATTTAGAGACAGGGCCTTGCTCATTCGCCCAGGCAGTGATGAGATCTCAGCTCACTGCAGCCTCCACCTTCTGGGTCCAAGCGATTGTCCTGCCTCAGCCTCCCAAGTAGCTGGAATTACAGGCATGTGCCACCAAACCTGGCTGTTTGTATTTCTAGTAGAGCTGGGGTTTCACCATGTTGGCCAGGCTAGTCTTGAACTCTTGACCTGGAGCAATCTGCCTGCAGTGGCCTCCCAAAGCACTGGGATTACAGGCATGAGCCACCATGCTGGCCTGTTATTTTAAATTAATATTAAAAAATTTTTTTGAGACTGAGTCTTTCTCTGTCACCAGGTTGGAATGCAGTGGCGCCATCTCAGCTCGCTGCAACCGCTACCTCCTGGATTCAAGTGATTCTCCTGCTTCAGCCTCCTGAGTAGCTGGGATTACAGGCACAATTCACCATGCCTGGCTAATGGTTCTATTATTATTAGAGATGGGGTTTCACCATGTTGGCTAGGCTGGTCTTGAACTCTTGATCTCAAGTGATCCACCTGCCTTGAGCTCCCAAAGTGCTGAGATTACAGGTGTGAGCCACCAAGCCACTAAAATATGTTAACATATTTTAGTTAACGTAAAGAATTTAACATTTTTTTCTATAATGTACACAGGTATGATTTTTCTTTACGATAGTTTTTCAAACGTTATATTTTTAAAACAGTTTTTTAAGAGACTTTATAGGTTCATCCATATAATAAAACTAATTTGTCACACCATAAAAATATTTCTTAAGGCATAGAGTGTTATTTACTTAGAACTGACAGATACTAATTGTATACATTTATGGAGCACAATATGGTATTTTGATATATTTTTAAAACTCCCATTCTCAAAGGTGTTTGCTTTGGACGATAGGTAGCGTCGTCATCCTGTTCTTGAGGAAAGAAACAGACATTCCCATCCTCTCCAGAAACAGAAATGCAGGTAAGTGTCCCCGGTTGGTGGGAGTGCTTCACTGGCTCACATAAGGTATGTCCCCTTTCCCATACTCTTTCCTGCTTCTGAGCTTTGACTAGTGGTGCTGCCCCAATCAATCAACAGGGCATTGCTTCTCTTTTCTCATCAGACATCCTGTGATTGAAGCGCCATCATCCTTTAAGGTAAACTGTGGGCTGTGCACCACTGCAGGGACTCAGGCTGGCCTCAGGCAGCTCAGGGCCAGGCACCAAGCAGGCTCACGTGACCCGATGGCGGAAGTGCTGCCTCCTCAATCGGCTCTCAGCACCTTGTTTCGTTGATTCCACCCTTGTACCATAGTGTCTCTCCAGCCGGCCGCCTCAGTTGGATCACATCGTTTCTGTTCCAAGATGCCCAGAGGTCCCCGGCTCAGTCAGAATCACATTCCAGGCTGGGCACAGCGGCTCACGCTTGTAATCCTAGCACTTTGGGAGGCCGAGGGGGGTGGATTACCTCAGGTCAGGAGTTCAAGACCAGCCTGGCCGACATGGCAAAACCTCGTCTCTACTAAAAATACAAAAATTAGATAGGTATGGTGGCAGGTGCCTATAATCCCAGCTACTCGGGAGGCCGAGGCAGGAGAATCACTTGAACCCGGGAGGCGGAGGTTGCAGTGGGCCGAGATCATGCCACTGCACTCTAGCCTAGGCAATAGAGCAAGACTCCATCTCGAAAAAATAAAAATAAATAAAAGTTGCAGTTGTGAAGAGGGAAAATGCTAGAGATGGAGGCACAGCAGGAGGGCTATAGTCAATAACATTGTATCCTATACTAAAAATTAGCTAAGGGGAGATTTTAGGTGCTCTTATCACACACACAAGAGGGAGCTCTGGGCCATCACTACAGCTCATGCTGTCTCGGCACTCTGGGAGGCTGAGACAGGAGGATCTCTTGAGTCCAGCAGTTGAAGACCAGCCTAGCCAACATGGCGAGAACTCGTCTCTACAAACACTTAAAAAAACAAATAAGGCCGGGAGCGATGGCTCACATCTGTAATCCCAGCACTTTGGGAGGCCAAGGCGTGCAGATCACAAGGTCAGGAAATCGAGACCATCCTGGCCATGGTGAAACCTCTACTAAAATACAAAAAAGATTAGCCAGGCAGAGTGGTGGGCACCTGTAGTCTCAGCTACTCAGGAGGCCGAGGCAGAGGAATTGCTTGAACCTGGGAGACAGAGGTTGCAGTGAGCAGAGATCACGCCACTGAACTCCAGCCTGGCAGTAGAGCAAGACTCCATCTCAAAAAAAAAGAAAAAAAAATAGCTAGGCATGGTGGGAGGCCAAGGTGGGAGGATCGCTTGAGCCCGGGAGTTTGAAACCAGCCTGGGCAACATAGTGAGACCCTGTCTCTCTTACAAAAAGTAAAAAATTAGCTGGGCATGGTGGCATGTGCCTGTGGTCCCAGCTACTTGGGAGGCTGAGGTGGGAGGATAGTTAGAGCCTGGGAGGTCAAGCCAAGATCCACTGTGAGTCAGCCATGATCCACTGCATTCCCACCTGGGTGACAGAGCAAGACCCTTACTCTAATTAAAAGAAAAAAAACGAGGTAACTATGGAAGGTGATGGGAATGTTCACTTACTCTCCTGTAGTAATCATTTCACCATGTGAATGACGTGTATCAAAATATCTTGTACATCTTAAATATGTGTAATAAGAATTAACCAATGAATTGATTTTTTTTTAAGAATTGTCTTGTTGGCTGGGTGGAGAATAGGCTCTAGGGGGCAAGGGTGGAATCTTGGGATCGAGGTCGGAGGCTCTTGTAAGAAAGCGCCCAGGTACTGCATGAGGAAGGTGGCCTGGAAGGAAATCGTGGTGAAGCCTTGGTCAGATTTGTGGCTTACTTTGCAGATCAAGGCAATAGGATCATTGTGACTTGTCCGTGGACTGTGAGAGGCACATAGTGAATGTGCAGCGCATATGCTGTGCCAGACCCAGTCTAAGCACGTGGCATGTGGTGACTCGGGGAGGAAGGGACCATCATCATTGTCTTAGGTGACATCCTCCAGGTGCAACTTATCTAGTAGCAGCACAGGACTTGAATTTGGGCAGTCTAGCTCTAGAGTCCAAGTTCGTAACATTTATGTTTTATGAGAGTAAATTTAGGAGGTGTAAGTCCACCTGGAGAAATGTGGCTTATACTCAGCACACTCTCGGGACACTGCCCAAGGCCACGGCTTGTTTTTTGAGCCCACAGTCCTTGCCACGAGCCTGGGGTGGGGGGCACAGGGCCAGGGGACAGAGACATGATCTGAAGACTTCTCAGAAGAGGCAGCTTTTAGATAGTGTCTTAGAAGCTGATTAGTTCATATGGAGTTAATTTTTAGTGTAAGGTGTCAGGAAGGGGTCCAGTTTCTGCTTTCTGCACACTGCTAGCCAGTTTTCCCAATACCATTTATTAAACAGGGAATCCTTTCCCCATTGCTTGTTTTTGTCAGGTTTGTCAAAGATTGGATGGTTGTAGATATGTTGTGTTGCCTCCGAGGCCTCTGTTCTGCTCCATTGGTCTATATCTCTGCTTTGGTACCAGTACCATGCTGTTTTGATTACTGTAGCCTTGTAGTATAGTTTGAAGTCCGGTAGTGTGATGCCTTCTGCTTTTTTCTTTTTGCTTAGAATTGACTTGGCTATGTGGGCTCTCTTTTGGTTCCATATGAAGTGTAAGGTGTTTTTTTTTTTTTTTTTCCAGTTCTGTGAAGTTCATTGGTAGCTTGATGTGTTAAAGACTTAAACATAAGACCTAACACCATAAAAACCCTGGAAGAAAATCTAGGCAAAACCATTCAGGACATAGACGTAGGCAAGGACTTCATGACTAAAACACCAAAAGCATTGGCAACAAAAGGCAAAATAGACAAATGGGACCTAATCAAACTCCACAGCTTCTGCACAGCAAAAGAAACAGTCAGAGTGAATCAGCAACCAACAGAATGGGAAAGAATTTTTGCAGTCTACCCATCTGACAAGGGGCTGATATCCAGAATTTACAAAGAACTAAAACAGATTTACAAGAAAAAAACAAGCCCATTCAAAAGTGGGAGAAGGATATGAACAGACACTTTACAAAAGAAGACATATATGAGGCCAACAAACATATGAAAAATGCTCATCATCACTGGTCATTAGAGAAATGCAAATCAAAACCACATTGAGATACCATCTCACGCCAGTTAGAATGGCGAACACTAAAAAATCTAGGGACAGCAGATGCTGGAGAGGATGTGGAGAAATAGGAACACTTCTACACTGTTGGTGGGAGTGTAAATTAGTTCAACCATTGTGGAAGACAGTGTGGCAATTCCTTAAGGACCTAGAAATAGAAATTCCATTTGACCCAGCAATTACATTACTGGGAATACATCCAAAGGATTATAAATTGTTCTACTACAAGGACACGTGCACACGAATGTTCACTGCAGCACTGTTTAAAATAGCAAAGACCTGGAACCAACCCAAATGCCCATCGATGATAGACTGGATAGGGAAAATGTGGCACATATACACCACGGAATATTATGCAGCCATCAAAAACGATGAGTTCCTGTCCTTTGTAGGGACATGGATAAACCTGGAAACCATCATTCTCAGCAAACTGACACACAGAAGCAGAAAGTCAAACACCGCATGTTCTCACTCATAGGCGGGTGTTGAACAATGAGAACACATGGACACAGGGAGGGGAGCATCACACACTGGGGTCTGTTGGGGGAAAATGGGGGAGGGACGGTGGGGGGTGGGGAGTTGGGGAGGGATGGCATGAGGAGAAATGCCAGATATAGGTGATAGGGAGGAAGGCAGCAAATCACGTTGCCACGTGTGTACCTATGCAACTATCTTGCATGTTCTTCACATGTACCCCCAAACCTAAAATGCAATAAAAAAAGAAAAGAAAAACAACAACAAAAACAAAAGAAGCTGACCAGGTGTTCACCAGATAAACAAGGGAGGACGGTGTGCCGACTCCCCTGCTGGAGAGAAATACACCTGAGACCCACTCAGACTCCTCACATGCAGCACCCTTTGCTGTAGCAACAAATTGGAACAACCCGAATTTTTTGGGTGTGGTGGCAGTTGCCTGTAGTCCCAGCTACTTGGGAGGCTGAGGCAGGAGAATCCCTTGAACCCGGGAGGCAGAAATTGCAGTGAGCCAAGACGGTGCCATTGTACTCCAGCCTGGGTAACAGAGTAAGTCTCTGTCTCAAAAAAAAAAAAAAAAAAAGAAAGAAAGAAAGAAAAACTCATACAGTACAGACCCATCTATGTAAAATTTAAATGCATACAAAAATTTTTTTTAAAGTTGAAGGGCACAAATATGGTAAAATAATGAAGGAAAGAGAGCATGATAAATATGAAATCTACAACAGAGGAGGAAAGAGGTAGGCAACATGGGGGTGTGTGGCTGGTTTTGAGGATATTGATGAATTGTTCTCATCTTATTCCTCTTTATACAATCTCTATGTTTTCTATCATTTTTGAAGTATGAAGTTTTGCATAATTTGTGTAACTAAGTAAGAAGCAGCCTTCCATAGTTGAGAATGAGCCTGCAAAGCCGGAAGGGTGTTAATTACTGGAGGGAGGGGGAAGTCATCGATGGCGATGAGCTGAAGTTCAGCCCTGTCCACGCGTCTTCACTTCCTTCACTCCTGCGTCTCCAGTGCCTTCCAAACAATGTAAGAGGAGTGACCCTGATATCTCTCATCCAAGCTCCAGGAGTGGCTTCTAGGGGAGAAACATGAAAATAGCTAGAGAATTGGCCTGGCGTGGTGGCTCAGCCTGTAATCCCAGCACTTGGGAGGCCGAGAAGGGTGGATCATTTGAGGCCAAGAGTTCGAGACCAGCCTGGCCAATATGGTGAAACCCTGTCTTTACTAAAAATACAAAAATTATCCAGGCATGGTGGCATACATCTGTAATCCTGGCTACTTGGGAGGCTGAGGTGGGAGAATTGCTTGAACCAGGGAGGTGGAAGTTGCAGTGAGCCGAGATCGCACCACTGCACTCCAGCCTGCATGACACAGGGAGACTCCATCTCAAAAAAAATAAAAAAAAAATAGCCAGAGAATAAAACTGAGCCTTAAAGGGAGGAGTGTCGTGTGTTCAAATGTGTTTGTGTAGGCATGAAGTTTGTGTGTGTGCAAGTGTGCATGCACGCATGTGTGAGTTTGTGTGTATACAGATGCGTGTAAGCATGTGCATGTGTGTGTATGTGCATGAAGAGGCAGTTGCCAGGTTGCACCATTACACTCACTGCAGAATCGGGAGACAAAAGGGGGTTCTCTGTAGAGGCTCCAGCAGCTGCATTGGAGGGACTGCAGCTGAGGGCTGCAGTCTGATCTCAGCCACCCCATTCCACGGTGCGTGAGGATCCCCTCTTCCTGAGGCCCTGAAAAGTCCCCTGAGAGACAGCTGAGGTAAGAGCCACCTGGGCTAATGAGTATGGGAAGTAATGGTTTTACTTAATTGGAATGGTATAAATTGCTGTAATGTGAATTGCCTGCACAAGACAGAAATTCATGGAGGTGTACTGTTCTAACCTGTGCCCTACCGTTACGAAGGTTCTGAAGTGGAGGCTCTATTATCCCGTGATGCTGGACTTTTCAAAGCACAGCAATTTTGCTTCACTTTGAACGGCCATAAGGAGGCCAGCAGCTGACTCAGCACTCTCTGCTGACTGTTAACTTCTCTCACATCAATGGCGAGACACTCAGACCCTGCTTAGCCCGGGTAGGTGACGCCAATGCACTAAGCAGCCAGGGAGAGGGTACATAGTGTGCCCCCCCGAGCGGCCGGAACTGCGAGCAATCAGAAGAGATGCCCCTTTCAAAGGAGACGGCCAGCTTACGCCCAGGGCCCAAAATCCAGTCTTAACTGGTTTTCAGATGTCTTTGGAAGTCTGGATTTTCTTTCTTTTCTTTTTTGAAACAGAGTCTCACTCTATCACCCAGCCTGGAGTGCAGTGGCACAATCTCAGCTCACTGCAACATCCACCTCGTGTGTTAAAGCAATTCTTGTGCCTCAGCCTCTTGAGAGCTGGGACTACAGGCACTCACCACCACGCCCAGCTAATTTGTGTAATTTTAGTAGAGATGGGGTTTCACCATGTTGGCCAGGCTGGTCTCGAACTCTCAACCTCAGGGGATCCTCTTGCCTTGGCCTGCCAAAGTGCTGGGATTTCAGGCATGAGCCACTGCTCCCAGACAGAAGTCTGGATTTTCTGATGTAAAAAAAGCTCCTGATTCTCTGATGTTGTGTTTAGTGGTTTGAATAGTGTTCCCCCAAAATTCATGCCCACTCAGATCTTCGGAATGTGGTCTCATTCAGAACCAGGGCCTCTGCAGGTGTCACAGAGAACGGAGATGAGATCATCTGGAATAGGGTGGACCGTACATCCAATGACAGTGTCCTTTTAAGAGGCAGGGAAGTACACAGACACAGAGAAGGCCACATGAAGACAGGCAGAGATGGGAGCAATACCGTCACAAGCCATGAGACGGAAGCAGCCAGGCCGGCTCCTACCACAGAGCATCAGGAGGGAGCCTGCTCTGCTGACACCATGATTTCAGACCAACGCCTCCAGAAGAGGGAGCATACATTCCAGTGTGTAAGCCACAAAGTCGGTGGAAATCTGATCATGCAGCAGCCCTGGCTAGGACACTGAGCTATTAGGTCAATTGAAGAAAATTCCCTCCAAGCTGAGCAGAGTGCCCCCAACACCACGCACAGCCAGCGGGCGCCCGCCGGTGATCTCAGCCCCCTGCAGGCTCGGGATCTGACTCGCCCCAACCTGGTCCAAGGCTCCGGATGAAAACCTCCAGCACAGCAAGCAGCTTTGGTAATGCTGGCTCCTGGAACTCACGGGGGCAAACACAGGTCTCTGGAAGAACAGGATGAACGAGGGGAGGGGGTCTGGATCCACCACTCTGGAAAGTGCCCTATTCCTGGTTCCCAGACTGTTTCTATCTCAGGAAAAATTCAAGCATGTGTGCAAGGCGTCTGTCCAGGTCAGCACCTCTGAGTTGGCTGTCTCTCTTCAGTCTTCCCACGTGGGAGTGCCCTCAGCTCACCAAGATGACTTTCCAGAACACACCTCTGACTCCACAGAGGGGATGCCTGGAAACCTGCTCGGCTCTGGACCTGCGATAACCCGGGATAACCCAGGAGCTGGCAGCTATGCTCAGGGAAGCATGCTCATGGAGGGAGGATGGGACCGATGGATGGCTTCACCCCGGCTTGCCCTGCCTTGTGCCCAAGCAGACAGCTCTGAGATGCATTCAAAAAGGCTCCTCCAAAGGACCCAGGGAGGCTGGTCCCAGGCACCCGCAGCGGCCACCAGCTCCGGAACTTCTCTCTTGCCGATTTCACTACCTGGTTCCTCACGCTGCCTTCCAGGGAAGCCCAGGCTTGAGGCATGATCATTCTCTCTAAGCCCAGCTTGGACTGCAAAGTGAGGACCCAGCCTCGGGTTCTGCCTGTGCCATGGGAACAAATCTGCAAGGGTGTAAATCTGTACATGACAGAGGACCGGCGTGTTCGTGCAGCAGGAAAGCTGCTAAAGACACATTTTCATCCTAATAAACGTCAGGTATGTCTCGGATATCACACTGATTTTGAACCTAGGAGGTTTTGCAAAAACAACTTGAGTGACCAGGTGTTTTACAAACATTCTGTTGAAAGCCGATGGTAATTTTCTTCTCTATTAGAGGCATTCAAGAAAATTCCTTTGCAGTTTTTGAAGATAGCCTGTAGTTTTATGTTTCGGCCAATAGATAACAGGCTGAATAAGAAATGCTGGAAATCTCAGAGCAATTTCACCAACGGCTAGACCGAAGGTGGGGGCTGTCCTGAGACACATGCACACATATGGTTCACTGCAGCCCTGTGTACAATAGCAAAGACCAGGAACCAACCCAAATGCCCATCAGTGATAGACAGCACAAAGAACATGTGGTACATGTACACCATGGGATACTACACAGCCATAAAAAATGATGAGTTCGTGTCCTTTGTAGGGACTTGGATGAATCTGGAAACCATCATTCTCAGCAAACTGACACAAGAACAGAAAACCAAACACTGCATGTTCTCACTCATAGGTGGGTGCTGAACAACGAGAACACGTGGACTCAGGGAGAGGAGCATCACACACTGGGGGCAGTTGGGGGGAGTAGGGGAGAGACAGTGGGGGGTGAGCAGGGAGAACGGGAGAAATGCCAGATATAGTATGTGCCTAAAGTAAAATAAATATTTTTTTAAAAAAGTGATTTGCCGCCTGGAGTGGTGGTTCACGCCTGTAATCCCAGCACTTTGGGAGGCTGAGGTGGGCAGATCAACTGAGGTCTGTAGTTCAAGACCAGCCCGGTCAATATGGTGAAACCCCGGTCTCTACTAAAAATACAACCATGCATGGTGGTGGTGCACATCTGTAACCCCAGCTACTTGGGAGGCTTAGGCAGAAGAATTGCTTGAACCTGGGAGGCGGAGGAGCCGAGATTGCACACTGCACTCCAGACTGGGCAACACAGCAAGACTCCGTCTCACACAAAAAAAGTGTTTTGCTAGGGAGTCTTGCTCTGCACGCAGTCACTCACCGCCTCTGCACAGCAGCCGCACCCCTCACCTCCCTCCCAGCCCTTCTTTCTGATCACTGCACACATCAAGCTTTCTCCTGACTTTGGGCTTCTCCCTAGTTCTTCTGGCCTGAAACTGTCCTTTGATATCAGCAAGCCGGCTCCTGGTCCCTCGGTGTCCCTGGACAAGCCAACCTCAGGCAGACCCCCTCCTCCAACTGCCTCACACATCACATCATCTTCGACTGTTTCTTCAAAACCCTTTCGCTTGCTGAAATGTGACTGTTTGCTGACACGTTTATTATCTGTCTCTCACGTTAAAATGTGAGCTCCAGGAAAGCTGAATTCCTGTTTAGTTAGTTCACTGCTGCGTCCCTGTCTAAAATGGAGCTACGCATAATTGACAGGTGGCTGAGGGATATTTGTTGAGTGACTGAATGATAGGAGTGAATGAATGAACAGCCTCTGATGCACGGTAACAACCAGGCTGAATCTCCTTCTAGGATTCTCTCTCTTTTTTTTTTTTTTTTTTTCTTAAAATACAGGGTCTCTCTCTGGGGCCCAGGCTGAAGTGCAAAGGAGGGATCTCTGCTCACTGCAACATCACCTCCTGGGTTCAAGTGATTCTCCTGCTTCAGCCTCCCGAGTAGCTTGACATACAGGTGCTCACCACTTTTTTTTTTTTTTAGACAGAGGAGTGTTGCTCTGTCACCCAGGCTGGAGTGCAGTGGTGCAATCTCTGCTCACTGAAACCACCTTTCAGGTTCAAGCGATTGTCTTGCCTCAGTGGAGGCTTGAGAATCTCCTGAGTAGCTTGACTCATCACCATGCCTGGCTAATTTTTGTATTTTTGTGGTAGAGATGGGTTTTGCCATGTTGACCAGGCTGTTCTTGAACTCTTGACCTCAAGCGATCCCCCCGCCTCACTCTCTCAGTGCTGGGATTATAGGCGTGAGCCTCTGCGCCCGGCCTCTCTGACTCTCTTGACGTTGTTTCAATGTTATTATGATTCACTGTGAATGAGTCGATATGAACTCAGCATGGTGTCCGGATCATTAGAAAAATGCTGACCTGTGTGGTTTGGTTTCTGTCTTTGAAATATCTGAGCCCTAAAGTGAGAAGTGCTTTGGGTGTACCGGGCTTGGTTTGGGTTAAAGATTTTAAATGCTGGCCATAAATCCACTCTGAAGCTCCCTGAACTGTGTCCATGCCTTTCCTCTAGAAAAGACAAACCACTTACATCAAAGTGAAGTTGTAAATTCTGGCTCATTGTGGTGGCTTTGGATAAGTCACCCATTTGCAATTCAGAGTAGCCAGAGATTGTGCTGGGTGTGGGGGAGTGCCAGGGATGTTCCGTCCTGGAAACAGACAAGTCCACGGGCTGAGAAATGGGGTGACCACGGGCAACAGGGCCGGGGCGGGGCGGGTGCGGGAGGCTGAGGCTTAAAGGGCAGGAACAGTCCTGCCTCTGTGCACTATGGCGCCCTTTTGCTCATCATGGAGTTTTATGCATTAATTTTGAGTTTTTAAAATATGGAGTTAAATTATTTTTATCGTGGCTACCGAGATTTTTAGCACCTCCATCAACTCTGTGCCCCATCTCAGCCCTGGGCACAGGATAGCTTCACCACGCTGCCAACGGAGGAGCCGGGGCGGAGAGTTCCTGCTTTCCCCAAATTCAGAAGACCCAGGAGAGAATGCTGAACTACCTTAGGGCTATGAGACGATCACTTACTTCTACAGCTTCAGAAACATTAGGAAGCATGTGAGCGTGGCCTGTTTTACTACATTCAAACAAATACCCTCCATTAACTTCCCATTACTGCTTCAACGAAGTATCGAAAACCTGGTAACCTCAAACAGCGCAGATGTATTGTTTTTCAGTTCTGGAGATGAGAGTCTGAAACGGGACTCACCGGGCACTGCAGACACTGTGCCCCACTGAAATTCCTATGTGAGAGCCCAGTCCCCAGTGTGAAGGTATCAGGAGGTGGGGTTTGGGAGGCCATCCGGCCTCGAGGGTGGCACCCTCCTGATGGAGTTAGTGCCTTTATGAGAAGGGATAGGAGGGAGAGGATCTCTGCCCCACATGAGGACAAGGCATGAAACAGGCAGTGGGCAAATCAGGAGGGACCTCACCAGCTGGCATTTTGACCTTGGAAGCCGCAGCCCCCAGGACTCTGAAGAATATATTCCCGTTGTTGAAGCCACCCCAATAATATTTCTGTCACAGCAGCCCGAACAAATTAAGACGCTGGCTAAAATCAAGGTGCTGACAGAGCTCTGTTCCCTCTGCAGGTTCCAGGGGAGAATCTACTTCCCGTCCTCTTCCAGCTTCCAGAGGTGCCCAAAGCCCTGAGCTTGGGGCCCCTCCCTCCTTCTTAAAAGCACGTGGCTCTCACCTGGCCCCATCCTCCCATCTTCTGATTCTGACCTCCTGCCTCCATCTTTCACTCATAAAGAGCCTTGTGACCTTGGGGCCCACCTGCCTAGTCCAGGACAATCTGCTCATCTCCACGGCATCAACATAATCGCACGAGAAAGGTGCCCTCCGTCACTCATGGGTTCCAGCATCACCGCAGGACACCTGGGGAGGGGGTGGGGGTGGGGTGGTAATTATTCAGCACACAGCAAAGCTGTTCGGAATCTTAACCCAAAGTTAATTAAAATGGAATAAATTCAACAGATCTATTGTACAACATGGCTACAGTTATTAGCAAGGTATTGTATTCTTGAAATTAATGAGAGATCTCAAGTGTTCTTAATCACAAGTAAAATATGTGCAGTAATGAACATTAATTAGCTCGATATAATCACAATGTATACATTTCCAAATGTGTTCTACGCAACAAACATTAATATATACAATTTTTGTCAATTCAGTAGTTATTTTTAATGGAGAACAAGCTCATGACCTAGGGCCTGCTCCCGACACTCTCTCATTTTAAGAGGCCACCTTGCGTGAAGGACCCTGCCGGGTGCTTGATTAGGGCTGGGCCCTCGCCTCAGCTGCACTGCTCCTGGCACTGGCTGGCGACTCATTTTAAGGGGCTCCCGGCTGTGCACGATGGCTCACACCTGTAATCCCAGCACTTTGGGAGGCCGAGGCAGGTGGATCATGAGGTCAGGAGTTCAAGACCAGCCTGGCCAACATGATGAAACCCTGTCTCTATCAAAATACAAAAAATTAGCCAAGTGTGGTGGCATGTGCCTGTAATCCCAGCTACTCGAGAGACTGAGGCAGGAGAATGGCTTGAACCCGGAGGCAGAGGTTGTGGTGAGCTGAGATCACGCCACTGCACTCTAGCCTGGGCAATAGACTGAGACTCCATCTCCAAAAAAAAAAAAAAAAAAAAAAAATTAGGTGGCAGCCATCTGCAATCCCAGCTACTTGGGAGGCTGAGCCACAAGAATCGCTTGAACTCAGGAGGCAGAGGTTTCAGTGAACTGAGACTGCACCACTGCACCCCAGCCTGGGTGACAAAATGAGACTCCATCTCAAAAAATAAATACACGAATAAAATAAAATAAATAAATGAGGGAATCCCGGCGGGTGACAAATCTGCCAAATGGAACACCGACAGCATCATCAGGGCATCCGGAGGCTGCTGGCAAGAAATGCCAGAGGCAAGTCCTCCTGGCCTGGGGAGCCTGCTCCGGCTTGGAGAGGGGGCACAGCTGCTGCCCTGGAGCAGCTGTTCTCACTTTGGTCCCCATCCTCACTGGTGGTCGGACACTGCAATGAGCCTAAGCAAGATCAAAGACCAGCAAATGGGCACCCCTCCCCGGCCCACCGACCCCATCATTCCTCCAAGAAGCCTGTGCAGGGCTGACCATTTCCCAGCCTGGGCATGGGGAGGTGGGAGGGCCCGGGGGTGGGGCTCCGTGGTCGGTGCTGGGCAGGAGTGGTCCTGGGCACCAGCCCTCAAGGATCTGCCTGCTCACGAGGAAAGTTGTGCCCATGATGCGCAAACTCACGCCCTTGTCCATCTCGTGACGTCCTCCTGCCTGCTGGAGGCTTCTGTAGAGAACGCCGTACCCCAGAGAAAGGACTGGCGGTCCAAACCCTCTGACCCATCACCGAGTGGCAGCCCCGAGTGCCTTTTTCCATTTCCCTGATGGATGTTAAATTGCAGTGTGATCATGAAAAGCAGCTCTCCAGAACAGCTTCTGCCCGGCGGAGGTGGGGTTCCAGTCAGAGCAGTGTGGGCACTAAAGGGCTCCTGCATCCGCCTTCACACTCAGAGCACATGTTTCACCTCCAGTGGGTATAAATGGGCTGCTGCACTCTTCCTGACTTCAGGAACACAGGACTTTTGTGTTCAGGATGCAGAAACATTAAAGTTCTGGACCAAAAACGAAACGGAAATAAGGTGGCGTGCTGGGGCTCGACTCCTCTGTTGAGGCAGTTTGGATGACTTTACAGCACGAGGTAAGAGGTAAGGCTTTTCTTTCTTCTTAATTCAGTCCTCCAAAGCTGGTAATTTTGTTCATGTCCATATTTGTACCCATGAAGCAAATTTATGCAGTACTATAAGGAATAAAATTTCATGTCTAGATCTGTAGGAAAAAAACTTTAATTTTGTAAGCTATTAGCACTCCCGGTGCTGGAGGGAACAGCTGTAGCGTTCTCACCAGCTTTGTGTGGAAGGCATTTTCTGACTGATGACGAACTTCTCTTGTGACAGCACACCAGGACTTCATGCAGGTGGCTTCAGCACCCTGTGATCTGGCTTCCAGGGAGCAAAGGCTGGTTTCTGCGCTACTGGAGCAGGCAGGACGACAGCCCCCAAGGAGGTCCAAATTCCCTTCTTCCAAGGACACCAGTCACATCGGATTTCCGCCCCACCCTCATCCAATGTGGCCCCATCTCAACTTGATTCCATCTGCAAAGACTCTTTGTCCCAGTGAGGTCACAGTTCTGGAGGGACATGAAGGTTGGGGCTACATCAGTCTAACCCAGGACAGCAGCCACCTCCTTCTCTACCAGGATGGATCCTGGGAGGTGGCGATGTCACAGGAGGGCTGGCCCCCACGACCTCCAACATTCAAGCTGGGTTGGACCTGCAGGGCCACGGTGGATGCAGGCTTTTTCCACTCCCTTTTTCTCTCCCCAGAGTTCACGGCCCGCTGTTTCCCCCTTAGGCTTTTACTAACAGCGAGGACCTGGAGGCTTCTTTCTCCCTGGATGCCATCCTCTTGCCACGCTCAGAATTCTGCTGTGTGGAGGGCCCGTAAAGGCATCTGCACACTTGATGCCTCACTTTTGACTCACTAAATCAGCCTTCACCCAAGACAGTGAGGACGCTAGGTCAGGAATTCATCCCTTTCCCACAAAAATAACTCACATGGCTGGGAGCAGTGGCTCACGCCTGTAACCCCAGCACTTTGGGAGGCCCAGGTGGGTAGATCACTTGAGGTCAGGAGTTCAAGAGCAGCCTGGCCAACACGGTGAAACCCGATCTCTACTAAATTCTTGGGCAGGTGCGGTGGCTCATGCCTGTAATCCCAGGGTTTTGGGAGGCTGAGGCAGGAGTATCACTTGAGGCCAGGAGTTTGAGACCAGCCTGGGCAACATCGTGAGACCCTGACTACAAATAAAGAAGTAATTGGGTGTGAGGCATGTCTGTAGTCCCAGCCACTCTGGAGGCTGAGGTGGGAGGACCGCCTGATCTCAGGAGGTTGAGGCTGCAGTCAGCCGTGATTGTACCATTGCATTCCTGCCTGGGCAACAGAGCAAGACCCTGACTCAAAAAAAAAAAAAAAAAAAAAAAAAAAAGGCCAGGTGCAGTGGCTTACGCCTGTAATCCCAGCACTTTGGGAGGCTGAGATGGGCGGATCACCTGAGGTCAGGAGTTCGAGATCAGCCTGGTCAACATGGTGAAATCCCCTGTCTACTAAAAATACAAAAATTAGCTGGGTGTGGTGGCAGGCACCTATCATCCCAGCTACTAGGGAAGCTGAGGCAGGAGAATCACCTGAACCTGGGAGATGGAGGTTGCACTGGGCCAAGATCGAACCACTGCACTCCAGACTGGGCAAGAGTGCGACTCATCTCAAAAAAAAAATAGTAGCTTTACTCCAATACTGGACCTTCAGGAAGACGCCTATTTTCATTTCTCCATTCATAAAAGTGGAAACTTCCCTTGCCCTACGTCCGTCTTTTCTGAGTCCCCTGAGAGCATCTCCTCTCTCCTCCAGCTTTCTGCAACCCGTCAGGACCCACCCAGGGCTCAGCTTGCCCGCAGGAGCCTGGGCCACCTGTCCTCTGGAAATGCTCCTTCACTGGGCTTCCAAGACACCTCCTTCGCCTGGGAACATCAGGTCCCGACTCCATCAATGTTCAGGCCCTCACGGAGCTCACCTAAACTCAGGCGACAGGTGTCTACCCACAGATGACTCCAAAAGCATCCTTCCCGCCCCAGTCACTGCGATCAGATGTGCAGAGTCGCTTTTGGACATCTGTCTGGAGAAGCCCTTTAGGCTTGAAGAAAAGGATTTGTGATTGACTTGAGAGTTCCAGGAAAAGATTAATATACCAATAGTTATTATTATTATTATTTTTCAGACCGAGTCTCCCTCTGTCACCCAGGCTGGAGTGCAGTGGCGCCATCTTGGCTCACTGCAACCTCCACCTCCTGGGTTCAAGTGATTTTCCTGCCTCAGGCTCCTGAGTAGCTAGAACTACAGGCATGTACCACCACACCCAGCTAATTTTTTGTAATTTTAGTTGAGATGGGGTTTCACCATGTTGGCCAGGCTGGTCTCAAACTCCTGACCTCAAGCAATCCACACCCTGACAGCAGCTCTGATTACACAACAGGGAAATGTTAGGGATGGTAAGGAGAATTACACAGTCAACCCCCCAAATTCAAGCCCACCATCAAAGCCCTAGAGCTCAAGGCGGTCATCCTGTGTTTCTGGGAAATGCCATGCCCCGCGCCAGCCTCAACTCCCCATGCCTTCTGTGGCTGGATCCCGGTGCCAGCAGAGACACGGCCCGGCACAGAGGCCAGAACACAGGTTTCTGTGCCGTCCTCACAGCTGGGAGGCTGTGACCAGGCCTCAGCCCTGAACGTCAGGGTGTCTGCTCTTTATCTCGAGATACGCGTCTCTCATGACATGTCTCTCGTGACACGTTGGTTTGGGATTAGGGAAAACAGAGAAGAAATAAGGTCTCTGGCATTGCGCTGGCTTCCTCCCCAAGCAGCTCCATGAAGACCTGAGTGTGCTCAGCTCACTTGGAAACCAGCAAATGCTGAGTGTTCATGTACCATCCGGCTTTCCAACATTCAGCTTCTTCTTTCAGTCTTTATGTTCCGTACTGTTCATTTGCTTAATGAATTCTAGCCCAACAAATCACGCTGTAGGCATGATCTCCTTTAAAAGGCCCTATTTCCAAAAGAACATGTTAGAATGAACATTTAAAAATATTTACTCCAGTGACTTCATTCTGAGAATCCCCATAACGTATCTGGCCCATTTTAATAAGTGTATCACTTTGTGGCACACAGCAATTTCACATTATTGCAGCACTCCGCTCTTGCTTAATGTGATATTTTTCTCAGGTGATGGAATTCTGCACCCAGTGGAATAATTGGTAATACTGAGGATCATCCATTTTTTATTACTGAGAATTCAGAAGTGAGGAGGGTTTTGGACAGGCCCAGGGTGACTCTGAGATGCTGTGCTGTTGGGCAGTGTGGTGTGATGGGGTGCTGTGAGCTCCCCAATCCTCCCAGAAGCAGCAGCTCGGCCCCTGGGTGTAGGGCGCATGAGGCCAGCCCCAGGAACCCTGCACTCACGCAGCCTGGCAGCAAATTCAGGCAGGACATGCGGTTGCAGCCTCACGCTGGGTTCACTGACCACATGCCTGAGGGGTCCCTGTCAGTCTTAAGAACGTTTTCTCCACATCTGTCCATGACACTGGGGAGAAAGGAAAAGCTCTGTCCTGCCCAATTTCCCTGAATAGAAGGTTGGAGTGAGCGTCTTCACATGGAGAGGAGTGAGAAGACATTTGCTTCATGAGGCCAATAAAAGCCAGTTACACACACACACACACACACACCAAGGTAGATACGTTTTGTGCTTATTCATTCAATTACTGCTTCATGCTGTAGGGTGAACCTGATCAACTACTACTGAAATTCACATGAAAATGTAAGAAGTTGTCTGAAGAAAAAACAGCCTTTACTCTGACAGAACACTTCTGACACTGGATGGGAAAGATGCTTTCCTTGCCCATGTCCTGCGACGCTCTGGGGGACATGGAGCATCCTATCATGTCCTGAAACACGCCCTGCCACGACCCGCCTGGAGGCAGCATCAGGATCCCAAGGCTGAGGGCTCAGGCCCATGGGGCTGGTGCCCTGGTCACCTACGCTTCTGACCGACCACAAAGCAGGGACTCCCACGACTCCCTCCGCAGGTTCGGCAGATTTGACAGAGCGGCTCTGAGCTCGGGAAATGCTTTACTCGTGTGCCCGTTTATCATCAAGGCTGTGACAGGGCACAGAGGAACGGCAGGTGGAGGTGTGCAGGGTGAGGGGTGTGGGAAGGGGGCTGGGAAGCTCCCGTGCCCCTGGGGGTGCCACCCTCGGGGAACCCCCGTGAGTTCAGCAACCAGGAAGCTCTCAGAACCCAGGCCTCTGGGGTTTTATGGAGGCTTCACCATGTAGTCAGGACTGATTTTATCACTGGCCACTGGTGATCGACTCTACCTTCTACTCCCTCCCACCGCCAATCACAGGCTGGCTCCCCAAGCATGCGGCGCCCTCCGGAGGCTGCGCAGGGGCCTCCACAGATGGCCTCGTTAGAAAGAAAGATGCTCCCATCACCCAGGAAATGACAAAGGCCTTAGCAGCTCTAGGTCAGGAGCTGGGGTCCAGGGGTCAAAGAGCAAATTCGCATTTCATAACCGCGGGCTTCTCCCAGTGCCCTATCTACAGGACTTGTAGTTCTGTTCCAAGATTCAGGGTCCAGACCAAATGTTTATTTCACCGCACTGTCACAGGCTGGTAACCTGATGACTTTGTCAACCCTTCAACTGACTTTCTGGAGAGAATTCCCCTTGCAACATTGAGAGTGCGTCTAGCTGGGAGCGCGGCTGGCTGGACAGCGGGAGCTGATGATGACGTAGGGAGGGGGGTGGTTGCTCACTCACGGCTCACACAGCCCAGGGCCTTGAGGGCACAAACACAGGAGGAAGGTCCGAGAGCTCTCCCGATGCCACCTGCCCTTCCCCTTGCATGGCAAAGGCCTTCTGAAGAAAACCTGTTTGGCATCATGGGTTATTTTTCATGTGATATCTCCTGAAGACACGAATTCTGTCTCTGTAGAGTGGTATCCTCCCTAGCACAAGGCTTTTCAAAACTTCCCCTTTTTTTTTAACCCAGACTCACACCGCCGGCCCCTCTGAGCCCCAGTGATAAAATGAGTGTCATCTGTCTTTATTCTACCTCCATTGGTTGAAATTTCCTTATATTTTTCTGTGGTTTTTCTATACTTTGTATTACACATGAACAACAATGTGAGGGTTTTTTGTCCTATCCAAATGCTGAAACTATCCTTCAATGCAGAGGCGGCTGAGGGATCAGCAGACGCCCTGGCACATCCCAGGGCTGTGCAGGAACGCGCCTCCCCAACCCCTTCAGGTTCTGACTCGGGAAGCTCTGCGCCTTTCATGTGACAGGTGACGAATCCTCATGACACCCGTGTGCACGTGCCAAACTAACTGCGACCGAGGACAAACCACACAAAGAACCAGGTCATGGATCACAAATTAGAGATGCTTTTATAATAAAGTTATGCCAAAAATACAGCAACAAATACAGAAAAATTATTAATGAACTTGGAAGCGCCAGATACATGTACAATAACAATACAAAAATGTGACCAAACAGTTCAAGTTCACATTTGACACTTCCAATTGTTTTTAATTACACTATTTCTGTTCAAAAGACTGTTTTACTTCAATACAACCATGATCAGTCTTTAGTCTCAATCGTACCAAAATAAAGCTATATATAAGCACTGACTAGATAAGGTGTGAAATACCCGTGAGTTGCTCTGTCGCTTGAGATAGGACAGATGGTCTCAAATGACACCTATGCATGCCTGGTCTTAAAGAAAAGTAATGTCGATGGTTTGAAAAATAAGTACTTTTGGAAGCAGGAGATGAAATGTGTTTACTACCGGCCTAAATCAAAAAACATGGCAAGCGTAAGACTGTTCTTATGGAGGAAACCATAAATACGTCATAGATGCAAAATCCTTGCATCTGACCATGCTTTAAAAAAAAAAAAAAAAAAATCCTCACTTTCCTCAATGTAAGTAACAGTTGATTATTTTTTACAGTGAGATTATATGGTTATGGGAAGCAGGCGATACTATTTAAGAAACTGGGATGCCAACTATCATGTGTAGTTTCCCAAGACTTTGCAAACTCCACTTGTGGGTTTTTGTGAAAAAGGGAACCAGCTACAGGATTCACAGAGACCTTGAATGACACACAACACACTGGAAATCTGCAGCTCTCCTCCCGGGCCCGGCGTGCCAGGAGACAGGCTGCGGTAAGGCACTTACCTAGCTCCTTTGGATAGAAGGAAAGAAAAAAATCAATCCAGGCAACATGCAAGTTTCAGTGAAGTCAGACATTTGGTGGGAATTTAAAGTCTTGCCTGTTCTCAGTGCACCCTGTCAGTTCCTGACGTGTCAGCCTCAGAAACCGCACGCAGCCTCAGGAGGGTCAGGCCCTCCCGCCGCCGGGCACGCCATTGGCTCTTGATCGCTGATGGTCTCGCTGATGGTCGTATTTCACAGAAACAATGAGGAAAAGCAGGAGAGTAGCTCCTTGAATAGCAGCCAGAAGAAAAAAGTAATAGTTCAAATAGCAGCCGTTGATATTACCTGGAGAAAACAAAAGGAGAGCCGCAGGTAAGCTGCACTGCTACAGAGGGTTTTAGACTTGACTATTTCATCCGGTTCCTACTAAGCTTTAACTGGAGTCATTAAAAAAGAAATGAATGTTGTCTCTGCAGTCCAAGATACGCAAGTATCTTGCTTTCAGAACCAATGGAGAAGCTCCCTGAATTGGATATGTCTCCAGCGGGGGCTCTGGAGGTGGCTCTCTGTAGCCCCCCACCTACTCCAGCAACCCATCCCTCTCTTCTGCGAGGTAAAAGGAGTAGGTTCCCTGAGGAAACTGGAGGAAAGGAGCTCCCCAGGACTCAGGAAAACCCCTGCGTAGTCTGCAGAGACACAGGAGGTGGTGAAGGGGACAGCGTCGACACAGAGGGTGCCGGAAGGCAGGCGGCAAGCCAGCAAACCAGGAGCAAGCGGACACTTGCCAAGCCAGCCTCCGGTGACTGCTAGTCCCCCCATGCCAGAACATCTGGGCCAGGTGCAGACATGACCTTCCTGTGCTCTTGCCACCAGAACAGTGTTGGCAGGTCTGGTGTGGTTTCCTTCCTGCCTTCCCTCAGGCCGTGTTCTGCCCCTCATCTATGTCAAGGGAACTTCCTCCACTTACAGTTATGATTGGCCTGTATTTCTGAGCAAGGCAGACATGAAGATAACAAGAGAGCACCCGATTATCTCCTGATCGAATCCTGAGGTGAACGTCTTTGTAACTTGGCTACAGAATCCGTGTGCTTTTTCACATCGCAGATCACACGATGACACAGCCTGAACATCGTGAATTCTGGAGTCACTACCTGGGTCACTGACAGGAAACAACACCCCCAACGCACCATGGCCGACAGCTGGGCAATGCGTTCCATGTATCAAAGCAAGAGATGAGCTGGTTTCTCAATGTGTCTTAAATATGTCTGGGTTTTAGCATCCTCAAACTGACACACAGCAGATACCTCTGCATACTTAAATAACAAGAGTTAGTATACACTGAATACCCAACTCAGTCTCAGGCACTACGGAGGCATTTTACAAGCAACGTTTACATCCCTAGCAGGATGGACAGTGCAGAGGCTCAGGTCATGGGTCATGAAGCCCAAGAGACAGGGCTCAAATCCGGGCGTCTGAGATCTCTGTACTCAGTTTCCTCATCTGTAAAATGGGGAAAGCACTGAGGAGCAGCAGTTCAGAAAAAGTGCTCAAGAGGGAGCCTGGACACAGTGAGGGCGCCAGCAGCACGTGCCACGGTCATAATCCCCGTCACAAGGTCTGGAACTGTCCACTCGGCAAACTGGCACTCTCTCCAGCAGCGAGCAGTTTAGCAAGCACCAGCTAACATCACCACTGAATGTTGAGACACGGTGTGCAGAAAACGGAAGGACATTGGCCTGTCACGACTGATCATCCAGGATGGTCCAGGCCAGTCCGCACATCGCCCTGTGCTCTCCAGCATGGCTGCCGCCACCACCACGGCCGTCCCTGTCCCTGCACCGCGGGCACCACCTACCGCTGGCTGGAAAGCACCACTGCAAATTTCTGCACGACAAGGTCACAGGCACGTGTGGCCAGCAACGTCACGAGGGAAGCGAGTGCTTTGGAATCAAGTTGCTCCATTTTCTGCTCCTCTTCAAAAGCACTTTCTCATTTGTCTATTTTAAAAAGTGAGACTTCCTTTCTTCCAAAGATCTTTTTAAAGTTGGGTTATTCTGACACTTCCTTTTTCTGTCTGAACGTTTAACACATGTTCAACAGTGCATTTATCAAATAAACACAATGCAATGCATGTCTGGGCCGGGCACAGTGACTCACATCTGTGATTCCAGCACTTTGGGAGGTGGAGACAGGTGGATCACCTGAGGCAGGCACTGAAGACCAGCCTGCCCTGTGTAGTGAAATTCCGTCTCTACTAAAAATACAAAAAAAAAAAGCTGGGCGTGGTGGCGGACGCCTCTAATCCCAGCTACTCCGGAGGCTGAGGCAGGAGAATCGCTGGAACTCAGGAGGCGGAGGCTGCAGTGAGCCAAGATTGTGCCACTGCACTCCAGCCTGGCCAACAAGAGTGAAAACCCCCATCTCAAAAATAAATAAATAAATAAACCACAAACATCTGTATAGTAAGATCTCACATTTTTAAGAAAGCCCATTCACACCAACTACAGAAGATAATAATTTCCTGTGTCTATTGATTTGGAAAGAGAGCTGCTAACACCCTAAATTCTACCAGACTGAAGTTTTCTTTCTTTCAACAGATGTTTTACAATATTCAGTCCTTATCACTTGCCAGGCTCTGTCCTGGACAATCAGTGGCAATGCAAGCCCCAGCTTCCTGGAGCCTGGCACTGGCTGTCACTGGTACCCCAACATTGGCATTTGATGCTACCAGGATGAGGTTGTCATCAAAATATCAATGATATCATTTGATGTTCCTATTTTGAAAGAGAGTCTCCCCTAAATGTAACAGTTACTGAAAATTTCCTGCTAAAGCTGGCAGGCCACGTGAACTGAAAAGGCTGTTCTGCCCTGTGGAAGCAGTGATGCAGTCGGAGCCAGAGGTGGTGGGGTCTGAGCAGGAGCAGTGTCTCAGTCTCAGCCGGAGCAGTGTATCGGTCTGAGCCAGAGTGGTGGGGGGGGTCTGAGCAGGGTCTGAGCCAGAGCAGTGGTGGAGTCTGAGCAGCGTCTGAGCCAGAGCGGTGGTGCGGCCCGGTGGTGAGGTCTGAGCGGTCGCAGTGGTGCAGCCTCAGACAGCAGACACACATCACACAACGTCAGGATCTGTCTTAGGGTGGCATTACACAGGGTATTTGGACACACCTATGTCAAAATCTCCCGTGCATTCCTGGGCCTCTTCACAGGCAGAAGGATAATGACATAAGAAGATGGCAAACACTGGGGTTTTTGACAACTGACAGACAAGACTCTTGGGCCCCGGAGGAAAGAGTGCATCTGTCCCCCTGGGTCACACAGGGGAACATGCAGGACAGGCATGTACAGTAGCCCCACACTGCTAACACCCGGGCGCTCAGTGACAGCGGCATGGATAAACGAAGGAGCGGTACTCCGAAGTACAGGGAGATGCTGACAGGCAGAGTGCTGGTGAAAGCAGACCGCCACAGCCCAGCACAGGGCAGGCAGGGTAGCCTGTGGGGGCAGACGTCGAGCAGTGCGGATTTACCTTGGGTGGGCCAGTAACCTAAGGAGAGACCCAAGGAGGGCTTCCAAAAGATCCTCCATTTAGATCTAGACTGCAAACCACAGGCTGCATGCTTCAGATCTGAGACCTCTACCATGGTATGCATGTTCTCCCCAGTTTAAATAACACCAATAAAAGGAGCCTGCTGGGAGGGCGGCCTCAGAAACAATGTAGCAAAACTCTGGGGACTCTCCCTTCATGGTCCTGTGACTATAGAAAGCGATTTCCTGTGTCAATCACGAGATGCTGAGGCAGGGACGGGGACCAGGGTGGCACAGACACCCCCGGAACCTGGCCCGAGAGCTGCTGCCCTTCCAAGAGCACACGAATTCTGAGGGAACGCTGAGGAGTGGGCTTCCTATGATTTCCCACGTCACAGCCTTTATTTCTCCACCCAGGACGCCAAGGGCTGCTTGACAGATGAGCTCCAACTCTCCCTACTGCTGTGAACCCAGGAGGCTGCCACGCGGCCCAGGGCACACCTGGGGCTGCTGGAAACACGCCTCCTTCATGAGACACTTCCCATCCTTGCAAACAACAGACAGACCCCAGCCCACCCCAGCACACTCGCCCTGAGTGCACCAACGCAGGGGAATCCACAAACCACCTGTCAGAAATGATGAATGAAGATAAACTCTGAGATGTGAAATTAAATTAAGAATGAGGATTAAATGACTGGAAAGCAACAAAAATGACAAAAACAAGCCAATCCTTTAAGACACACTTAAAGATAAAAACCAAGAAACAGAATCTTTGTCTTCAGAACTATGGACTTGAGTCTTGATTTGAAGGAAGTCTGTTCCGTGACACTCAGAACCCACGAGAATCCTCAGACCTCACTGTGCACGTGTATATTACTCCTGGGCTGTTCATCTTCAGAAGAAATTCTGTTTCAAAGGCAATCTACTTTATTATTTTTTTGTTGAGAAGGAGCTTTGCTCTTGTTGCCCAGGCTGGAGTGCAATGGCGCGATCTTGGCTCACTGCAACCTCCGCCTCCCTGGTTCAAGCAATTCTCCCGTGTCACCCAAATCCACTTTCCCTCTTCAGAGCAAGCAGCCCTAAGCTGGCCATGGAGGTGGCGTCCACAGCCAGAAAACACTGGTGACAAGTGTCCACGCACATTGGTGGCCTCGGGTTCTGGGCCTTATATTAGGACTCCACAGGCCTATAGTAGTGGAAGGACTCTGGGAATTCTGCAATTTCTGTAGAAAAATTCCTAAATGTTCATCAGACTCTCAAGGGGATCTGCAACCTAAGTGGCTACATATGACCAGACCAGAGCAAATGCCACAAGATTATACAAGAAAATGTACCAAGGTTATTTTCATAGCTGAAATATTTTTACAAAGGAAAAGAAAAAAGAAACCTTCACTTGCCAGGTCCATTTACAAGCAATCGTAAACCTGGAGAAAGCAAAACTGTGGCTCTGTTTTTTACGAGTGGCTCTGTTCACCACTCAAGATGCCACCTACTGGTATTAATTGTAAAACCCATTATGACTGATCATAAGTCATGTTTATTTTTAAAAGTAACTTACTATCTATCCCAGTCTTTTTCATATCAGAAAAGGGACTGTTAGGAAAAGGCAAAAGTATACTGCCAAGTTAGGTGGCGGTGAGCCGAGATCGTGCCGTTGCACTCCAGCCCGGGCAACAAGAGTGAAACTCTGTCTCAAAAAAAAAAAAAAGAGAGAGAGGGAAACCTGTGGTGCAGGTCCAGCCGCCTCGGGAAGATGCGCTGGATGGAGGTGGTGAAGGCGCTGCGCGGCCCAGGACGTTCCCATAGCAGCAGGGGGCGCAGCAGCTGCTCGCTGGGCTGTGGCCGGGCCGGGGATGAGCAGACAGATGTGCTTATCTCTTGAAAACTGTTCCTGATGCAGGTAAACTGCAGTGCAGTGAAACGAGTGTGGACAGGCAGCTCGGGACGGGCCCCTCCACGTGGAAACACCTCTGCTCACTCAGCCATTCCCTCAGTCCCCACGCCTCCCCTCACTGGCTCTTCTGAAAAGGGACAGGATTCTGGCTCTTACCGAAGTCCGTGTGGCTGCTCATCCACCCAATGGCTTTGATGGATACCAGTGCCAGCAGTCCAGAACCCACGAATGATCCGACGCCGGAGAAGAAAAAGAACAAGCCCATTATGGCACTCTGCATGGACTTGGGGGCAGCTGAGTACGCAAACTCCAGGCCTGAGGAGAGAGGGAGGGTTGTTTTTGTTAAAGGAGCACTGGAACACACGGCATCAACACTTTCGCCTAACAGGACAAAGGAAGCACGGGATCTCCTAGGGACTGAGTCCTGCAGACAGGCACAGCCTCTGTCCTACTAGGAGGGCGATGCTTACTGGCCATCAAGAAATCAGTGGCGACAGGCCAGCTCTCATTCTCCTGGCCACTGGGACACTTCCTAACACATTTAATAAGTAGAAAGTTAAACTCCTTGCTCTCAAGCTTAAAGGTGTGATTTGTTGGCTCTTAGACTTTTGTGTTCCTTAGAGATTAAAGAAAAAAATTGTCCTATATTGTCAAGGAATGGGAGCTTGAAAACAAGTACATACACTAAACTGGGAAAGCTACATAAGGATTCTATTTCAAAGGCAATCTACTTTATTATTATTATTATTATTATTATTATTTTGCTGGGATGGAGTTTTGCTCTTGTTGCTCAGGCTGGAGTGCAATGGCATGATCTTGGCTCACTGCAAACTCTGCCTCCCTGGTTCAAGCAATTCTCCTGCCTCAACCTCTCAAGTAGCTGGGATTACAGGTACATGCCAACATGCCTGGCTAATTTTTTGTATTTTTAGTAGACACAGGGTTTCACCATGTTGGCCAGGCTGGTCTCGAACTCCTGACCTCAAGTGATCCACCTGTCTCAGCCTCCCAAAGTGCTGGGATTACAGGTGTGAGCCACCATGACAAAGGCAATATACTTTAAAATTATTTCGGCAAGCCCATCTATAAATTTATGATAACTAGACATGGATATGTGCAGTGTGTTCTAAACAGAAGTCCATTCCGTTGTGATTTATTCCCTTTACAAATTCATTAGCCAATTCTGCCTAAGTTTTCTCAAGTGAAAACCACCCGACTACTGCCCACACATCCATCCACCTCTGCATGTAACTAATCTTCTCCTGCCTCACTCTCAGCAGCCAGACAGATCTGTCCAGAATACACTTGTTCCCCCACTACAGGATCTCACTAATAGGGAAAGGGAGGCCTGTGAGAACATGTTTCTAAAAATTCAATCTGCTTCCTCATGTGCATCTAAATGAAGCGCACTGACAGCTGTGAGCTCAGCCCAGCCACCGGGGCAGCACCGCGGAGGGCCCTGCTGGGAACTACCCAACGGGGCTGCTTTCTTCTTCTCTGTCCCGTGGCACTGACAGAGTAGTTAACAAACTTGCATGAAAATATTTTGTGATACCGTTTTTACACCAAGAAAGGAGAACCTCAGCCCAGGTGCTGGTATTTACTTACCGATCCACAGGCTAAACCACATTCTGCCAAAAACGACAGAAGTGCTGCGCTGTTCTTATCTCAGCATACTCCAACAACACGGTAAGAATGCCAGGGCGCTCACGCGTGTGCCTGGACTCAGACACCGCCGACACTAGAGGTCCTCACCTGCGATACTTGCAAAGATCTCACTGATCCCAATCAGCACGTACTGCGGCACCTGCCACCACAGCGGGAGGTCGGCAGCATGGTAGACGACGTTGCCGATGGTCTGATTAATGGTTTTCTCTTTAACAAGGTTCAGCCTTTTACTTTCCAAAATTCCTAGAATTCAAAAGTAGGTTAGTGTAATATTCATTTATTAACATTTACAGTTAATCTTAAAAACTGATGTTTGCTATAAGACTTTGTAGCGAACCTGACTCTGATGCGTGCAAGGACCTTGTCTAATCACAGCTGCCCCCAGGGCTCAGGGGCTCCCAGCCTTCAGCCTCCGAAGTAGGCTGAGTGGAGGTCATGTCAAAGCACACCTACTTCACTTCAGCTTTTTATAGCATCTTATATAAAATCCGATGTTCAATGTGTTTTATTTAGTCGTCAAATATCTGGATTGCTCACTCATACCTGTTTTGTCTCTTGCAAAGGCGAGGAGGGAAAGTTAAACAGTCCAACTGCAGAAGGAATAGCAGTGACATTTTCCCTAGCAGGAGGCAATGCTGAGATGTTTTCCAATCACAGTGATGGATCTAAGGTGATCCACTGATTTATTATCATAACAACAAATGATGATGAGGATATTGGTGTCCCTGTATAGGGGAGGTTAATCTTCGCCACAAAGTAAGCTGACTTCACAAATCTACCCCTGCTCTCAGCAGCACTGAGATCTCACTGCAGGTTCAGGGTAAGTTACTGGTCCCCTACCAAGTGTAACAGAAAGACATGAGGAAAGCACGGGCAGAAGCTGCTACTTTATAAACAAAATCAATCAATGGAAATAAAGTGTAAAAGCATCAAAGCATCTATTTGCTGGTCCACGTCCTTAGATTAAAGATATCATTAAGTTTTACTTTATAAAAAACACTTTTATTGCAAATTAGGCCACAGACCCTAATATTTAAGGCATATGTAAAGATATGTTGATTTTAAAACATGATTATGAAGAAAGGCAAAGTTCTGGTCAGAGGGCAATGGAATGAAAATATTTAAAATGTCCCATCTAAAACCTGAGCATGAGAAAGGACCGAGCTCTGATTCACAGGAGATGAGAAGATAAATTCTGGACTTTCCACCTTGAATCTCAACCGAAATGCCAAACAAAGTAAAAACATTCCCAAGGATGAAGGCAGAGACAGACCTTTGAGCCAACCCACAGCTTACTTCCATCAGAAAACCAGTAGCCCCACCCTGGAAGAGCATCCAAGGAAACCCAATCCTTCCACCCCACCCTTCACTGGAGAAACATAAATGCAGACCCAGGCAAGGAGAGCAAACTATTTAGAGCTTTCAGTTGCTCCAGAAAGGGGCATCTGAGGGCGTCTTAATCAGGCAAGGCTGCAGTGACAGTGGGGACTGTCCTCAAATGACAGTCTTCCTCCCCGACAGGGCAGCTGACTGGCGGCACAGAGCTGTGGTCGCCTCAAACTTGGCCAAGGATGAACTGTGCAGCAGTTATTATTATTATATTATCTGAAGACAAAGAGTGGCCATTTGAAAATAGTTCACTGAAGCTCGTGGAATTTTATAAAATCCCACCTATGAGGAACCAAAAATATATAAAAGATCAATAGACTTAACATAAAGATAGAGAACCTAAAGAAATGTATAAAACGTTGCAAAATTCCATACATAAAATTATAGAATTTTTTTTTTTTTTTTTTTTAAAGACGGAGTCTCACTCTGTTGCCCAGGCTGGAGTGCAATGGCGCGATCTTGGCTCACTGCAACCTCCACCACCTGGGTTTAAGCAATTCTCGTGTCTCAGCATCCCAAGTAGCTGGGATTAAAGGCACATACCACCATGACTGGCTAATTTTTGTGTTTTCAATAGAGATGAAGTTTCTCTTTTTTTTTTTTTTGAGACGGAGTTTCACTCGTTACTCAGGCTGGAGTGCAATGGCACCATCTCGGCTCACCGCAACCTCCGCCTCCTGGGTTCAGGGAATTCTCCTGCCTCAGCCTCCTAAGTAGCTGGGATTACAGGCGTGCACCACCACGCCCAGCTAATTTTTTGTATTTTTAGTAGAGACGGGGTTTCACCATGTTGACCAGGATGGTCTCGATCTCTTGACCTTGTGATCCACCCGCCTCGGCCTCCCAAAGTGCTGGGATTACAGGCTTGAGCCACCGTGCCCGGTGGGAAATTTTTTAAATGGGAAAAATATTCATAAGCTAAGACATAAAAATTTAAAATCCTTAAACAATCATGATCTATTATATAACACAAAAAAGAGAACCTGTTAGAACAGTGGGAACACAAACTGTGCACGGAACATAACCAGCACAGTTACATTCTGTGGGGATCCAGTTGGACCATGACCCACCTGAGATGACAGAGTTTCAGAAATTTTGGGAAAGAATCTTAAACATCACTAATAACATATGTTAAAACAATAATATGCCATTTTTCAACCCTTCAACTAAGAAAAGATTAACAGAAAAAAAAAAAATCAGTACTGGCAAGGATGCTAGGAAACGAGAATTCTACACACTACACTGCGCCCCGCCACTCTCACATCCAGTAGGTGACACTCGGCAAACAGTAAGGTAAGTGCATATACGCTTACGTCTAAGGGTGACGACATAGTCTTGTTTGAAATAAGAATAAACTGGAATCAAACATCCTAAGTAAGAAGAGTGCTGTTTTGTTGTTGTTGTTGTTGTTGTTGTTTTTGAGACGGAGTCTCGCTCTGTCACCAGGCTGGAGTGCAGTGGCACAATCTCGGCTCACGGCAACCTCTGCCTCCTGGGTTCCAGCGATTCTCCTGCCTCAGACTCCCGAGTAGCTGAGACTACAGGCGTGCACCACCACACCCAGCTGATGTTAGTATTTTTAGTAGAGACGGGGTTTCACTGTGTTGGCCAGGATGGTCTCCATCTCTTGACCTTGTGATCCACCGCACCCAGCCTAAGAGTGCTGATTTTTAAAACTGATATAACACTCAAAAACAAAATATGATATAGCTATTAGAAAGCACAATTTAAATGTAATAACTAATGATATGGGAAAATGGTAAGCATTCAGTAAACAAAAACAGGTAACAAATTGAGGAGTTTGTCCCATTCCTGTTTTAAAGCAAGTAATTTGGCCATACCCAGAAAATGTTCTAGGGAGATACAAAAACAGCTGCAGTGGTCACCTCTGGATGGTGGGATCATGGACGAACCTAAGCCTCCTTTTGTATCTATTTTTAATGACCATAAGTTGACTGTATAACTTTTAAAAACTTGCTATAGATGAGTGGTTTTCAACTCTTTTCTAATGAAAGCTATAACCTTTTTCCCTGAGAAAGGTCCTCAGTTGATTCTGCCTCCATTTCAGGATGTCCATCCATGCTCTGAAGCCCAGGAGTGACTACTGCCTAGCAACAGCTGTGGTTAACACAGTCCCCACGACACAGAAAGTGGGAAGAGCAGATCACCAGGCACAGTGATTCAGGTGGATCACCCACCCACTCACCTGCGGCAATGGAAGGGCCTGCTACCTTCCTGCCAGACCGTTCAGTCACGTGCACCACAGGCCTTAATGTGATACAATGACTACACTTCTTGGCATTTAACAAGGTAAGTAAAAACATTTCACTGTAAAGATTACTCAAACAGTGCAAACTAGAATCCAAAACAGCCTACCCAGCTCAGTGTCTCACATGAAAGAATATTCATGATACACTGTTTTTCATAAGCAGGTTACAGAGGACAGTATAAACGTAAGTCATACATCATGTACTTTTATAATTCCCCACGCATTTACACAATGTTATTAGAGGATTTCCTTGGTTGGGTGGTGGAATTTGAGTGTTTCCAACTGGGTGTGTGTGTGCGTATGCGTAGTTTATGGCTCACACGCTTTTGGTCCTCTTCTTGCCATTAATAACTTTTATTATACTTTCATAGCTTTCTTACATTTGATTTTTCTTAGGCTCTGATCAGCTTACACAATAGAATTCTGCTTTTGCAAAACCATAAAAGATGCATGTGCACAGACACAAACAAGACCAAGAGCAACATAAGAGTAGTGAGCAGCTCTAAGGGCACAGTGGATCTTCATTCTCTCCTTCCCGCTTCTGAGGTTTCCTCTTCTCCAATGAGCATCTTTTTACTCTTGTAATTTAAGAACACATACATAATGTTTTAAGGTGAAAAATTAAATCTAACAAATGAACATACTTTTTTTCTTAAGCTGAGCAGAAGAAGCTCCTTGGACCTGCCCAATGTGCATCTGAAGATCTTTAGAAAAAAAGTGGCCTCCGCCAGGCACAACACTAAGTGGAAGACCGTGATTGATTATGGGTATAGGTGGTGAAGCACTAAAATTTTAGTTTGTTAGGATGGCTTCAAGTCTCTACTCAAAGATTATTAACATCCCTACATAATACTCACTAGAGGTGGGAATGAAACCGCATCAAACATGGGCAGCTGTTTATAATAAATTTAATAAATTGTACTCATGTCAAATTATAAGATATATGTAACTCTTCCTAACTACTGATGGTTAAAGCTTCTTTCCAATATTGGGTCACGTGGCAAACAAAGGCTTTTTAAGATCGCAAACCTAAAAAAAAAAAGAACGCACACGTGCTGTGTGTCTCCCACTTCTGTGTCACCAATTCGGAGGGTTTGGGGCTGCTGCAGTCACACTAGGTCAGAGCACCTGCCTCCGCACAGGCGCCAACACTCACTAAGAAGGCAAGCACGGTGCACAGCCCGCTGACTCTGGTCAGTGAGCACTGGATTTGATCTACTGTGTATTCTGCAAGCACTCTAAAGACAGAACGGACGGAGCGCGACTGGGAAATCTCATCAGTGACTCGCCTGGCACTTGTTTCCTTCACAAGCGCAAACAGAAACCACCAGAATGGCCTGCATGACTCTCAAGGCAGCCTACAGAAGCGATTCAGCCATTTATGAAACCAAAAGAGAGGATGTTAGGGAAGGAGCCCAAACAAAGTATCTACTGGAAAAGCCTCTGGAGACCAACGACATCTTCTTTCCCACAGGGAGGGAACGAGGACTCCCTTCCTTGGCATCAACCAGTGTGGTGACAGGGCACAGACACAGGGGGAGAGGTCTGAAGCCAAAGCTGGGCCTGCACTTTGGGGAGGTAGGACAGACAGGCAGACAGCCTCCAGTGCAAAGACCGTTGTTCCTGCAGACAGCCCATCGGCGTGTGCACTGACTGAAGCCTGCACCAAGAGCCCTGCAGTGATTCAGCTCTTCTCTGCCCATGCTTATTTCCCCATGTGCCACAGCTCTGGGAGAGAAGCTGAATTATAAAGAAAGCACACAGCAAAAACTTCATTCAGTCACGACCTCACTTTAATTAACTATTTGAACAAAAGAAAATGCAATCGTCTTCCAAAATGTCCCAGTCTCTAGAATAGAGATTTCTTAAGCCCAGGGACTAATTTCTTAAAAATCTATTAAGTACTGTATCAATATGTTCAGTCTGGCAAAAGCAGATGAAGGCTGCTATGAAGGCAGCATTGTTTGAGAATATTAAATTCCATTTCAGCAGTGCTTAACACTGAAGTCCTCATAACAGCAGATAATATACAGTTGATTCAAGAATATCAAGCTTTTCTTATTATGTAACTAAGGTATCTTATCATTCAATAATTTTCAAATACTAATGAAGGAAGAACTCCAAAATAATTGAGAAAGTCAGCAATACCCAGCTTTATCAGCAAAAGATGAACGACTCATTTCAGAACATACAAATTATGAAAACAGAATGGAAACCCTTAACAGGACAACTCTCCTCATCAGAGTTTAGAGACTTCAGCATTCGTTCTTACCAGGTTGATTTGTAGGGGGAGGGGACGCTGCCCATGAGCCTATAACAATCTAGAAACAGTTCTGTCACCAGAAAAATGCATGCAGAATTCTACACAAAAAATTCAAAGGACTCACAGGCACCCTGACACTTGTTAATAAACCTAAGGTTGGTAATCAGAAGGTGCAACTCTCATCCTTGAGAATTATATAGTACATTTAATTTATAAAATGTCATCTATTCAGCATTCAGTAGTCTAATTCTAAATCAGTAGGTAGAGAACAAACTTCCTTGAACTCAGTCCAAAAGTCACTTTTCAGAGAAATCCAATGGTTTTAGTACCAGAAGAAAAATGACATATCCTTAAGAAAATAATCTTAAACTTATTTTAAAGTTTAAAGTAAAGAATCAGTGGTGTAAAATAACGGACACACATCCTCTTTTACAGACAGGCATCTCCTGAACAGCGTGAAGCATGACCAGGTGTGAACACTATATTCTGAATCCACAACTGCCCAAGTCAGGCCCGAGGAGAAGCCAGACGGAAACACTTCTTACCTGCAGCAAAGGCCGAGCACATGACAAAGAACATGCCCACAGCGATCCTCTTCAGGGAGGACGGGAGCAGGCCGTTCCTTCTCAAAATGGGATCAACCAGTTTGTCCTTCACAGGGATGAGCAGGAGGATGAGCACAGCATCAAACATGGTCAGCCAGGCTGCAGGGAGCTGGGGGGAAACACAGGAGGCGTTTAGTCCCCAGTAATACAGGTCATCACCTGTCTTGAGAACAAACACCTCAATGGGGAAATGCATGTGAAGAACAGTTCCTCTCCAAGGTACAACCTCTGCAGTTTAGAGACAATGAAACTGGGAAAAGATTTATTTCTAAATGAATCTGCATTTGCTTTTCTGTGCCTTGAGGGGAAAATAATCAGGTGAAAAATACTAAGTAACGTTTAACTGAGGTTGGTCAACCTAACCTAGTCGATGATACAACCAATGAAAAATATTCTCTAAAATAAGTAAAAACTCTATTTCAGTAACAGTGCTTTTTTGTTTGTGCTGATAGCATTTATAAAACATTTACAGTTGGTAAAAGGAATCAATTTATTACGTAAGCCCGAAACGACAATTTTCAGATCATTACAATTGTTCTTACCGTGTGAGGAGTGGTTGTAATATTTGAAATTTCTGGAATCCTCAAATGAAGACTCTGTAAAACATATGTCGTCTGCATCTGGGTATAAAAAGCAGTATTATTACATGTGAATCACCTGTGCTTTAAGACACTCTTAAGCATCCTGCCCCTCCCCTAGACTAGACTCTGAGATGTGACACAGCAGTGACTCCAAGGGACAGACAATGGCTTAAGTTTGAAAACAGACAAGTCAACTATCTGGTGATTGTAAAGTCCTCTGGAGATCGATTTTGAAAAAGAATGGCCAGTTATCCACAGGAGAAACTACATTAACAAGAGGGGCCTGGAAAACCAGAAGCATACCTGTTCTCAGCTTCTTTTTCAGAAAAGCTTTAAAAATATTTAAAGCAGCCAAAATGACTCCATAACTAAAAATGAAAATTCCAAGATTCCACAGACTCATGGAAAAAAAAATCACCTAGTCCTAACTACTTTAAAAATGGCCAAAACAAGTGCTAGGGCAAGACTTCATAGGAAGATAAAGGAAAGTGAACCTGTTTATCACCACTCACTTGGAAATACACTGTCCAGTAAGGTATCAAAGCCAAGAAAACAGGGACAATCTTGACCAGAGCCTTCACATCTTCCACTTTCTCTTCTGTAAATGGCCCTCCATGAGACATCTTACATGAATCAAACAGACTTTGTTTAGAAGATTGCTGAAAGACTCCAATGCCTTCACTTTGGGAAATAAAATGAAGGAATTAGTTTTCTTCCCCTCCCAGCAATCAATTATTTGGTCACAAATTACGTTTGGAGGTAGGAAACCAGCTCACTGTATGAAATCTGCTTCAACTCATTCCATCGCTCACTAAATGTACACACCGAACACAGCTACCTATTTCTAAATGTCACAGGATGGAGTAAAACAGCTGACAAAGGGACTTTCTAGTCAAAGTACAATTGGCGTGGCTGCAAGATCTGTGATGACAGTCCGAACCACGGCTGAGCTCAGCCCTAGTGCTGCTGCCAGCTCGGCTGCCTCAGTGTGGAGAGCCTGCAGCTCCACCTGACACTGGGAAGGACACCAGCCATGCTACTGGGTAACATGTGAAAAAATGCACTGGATTGTGTCAATTTTTAATTAGCTAATTTATCAAATATCAAGACCTGACGGCCAATACTAATGCTGCTAATAAAACCCTGCTGGCTTAAACTGAGTGACGGCAGGACTGAGGCAGGTTCTATTCTCGGAGGAAAGCTGTCAGCTCTTGGCTTAAGCAACAGCTGAGGGGGAGGGCAGCGATGCTGGTGAGAGGAGGATGTCCCTGGCTCTGTTCTGAGAGTAGGAAGCGGGAAGTGCTGAGTGCACTGTGCCCTACGCGCTCCCTCATTAACGGTGCAGTGTTCAAACTCCTCAGGGCCCTATTGCATGGACGAGGACACCTGGGCACAGAGAATGAGAAGGGTGCCCGAGGTACGGCCAGGACTTGGATCCAGGCAGTCTTGGCTTTAGAGCCTGAGGCCCTGACCCGCGCAGGACACCACCGCGCTTCCACTCCCTGCTACTGCCCTCACATCTGCGGGTCACAGCAGGAACATGGACCGGGCATTCCCAGCTCTTGTACCAGCGCGCTTCACTTACTGCCTCTGGGCCTGCTTCATTATTTAGAAAATAAACAGGCCCCACTAGAGAGCTCCACCCTCTCTCCCAGCTCCAAAACACTCTAATGAGGAGCAGGCACCAAGGATCTCAGGGGTAAAATGCAGAAACAAAGCGTACACTATTCTCTAAAGCCAGAAGTACCAGGAGAGAGTCAAGTCCCATTAAGACTGCATTTAACTGTGGGAAGCCAGTAGGAACGGCACCTGTCCGCTTTCTAGTTTATTAACTCACGTCCCGTTTTACTATGGCGCAATTTTAAATTCTTTTATCTTATAAAGCCGACATTTTAAGTCTGGACATTCAGAGGGGGGAAAAAAGAGCTAAAACCTGTAACTTAATATTTTAGCCAAATTTTGGACAGGAAAACTAATTCGATCCAACAAATATTGATCAAGTCCCTGCTGCGGGCGCTGCATTGCTCTACCTGGGGGCTGCGGACAAGGGAGCACATTTTTAAAGGAGAGGGCACCTGTCCTGATGGTCTTAGTCTCATGGGGGAAAATAATCAGAAACAAAAACACCCAAAAGTGAAAATAAATTCCAAAGACATTACAAATACTCTCACCTGAAAACATTCTTCAAGTACTACTTTTTTTCCAAAAAAGGAAATTAAAAGTCTTTTTGTACCTAACACAGATACTATCAGTGATTTACCACATCATACTAAATAAGTTTCACTAAAAATTTTAAATACCACATAGCAAATCCATTTTCACACAAAGAATCATTCAGCAAAGTTATTGGTTATATTACTTTCGCGTTACATCACTGAAGTATTTAAAAGTTGTCAAGTGAAGATGCAGCGGATGCTTCACCGGGTTATACACATTGTTAAGGGCACTATTTTGCAACATATAAGGGTCCAACATGAAGCCATGGTCACAAGTGACACCCAAACACCCACAAGAGCCCTCTGCTCCTCCCCACAAAAGTTTATGGGCTCCAGTTTCAGGATATCTGTGCCCCCGAGTCTCTGTGCAGGCTGCATATAAATGTGTGTGTATTCTCCAGGGACAGTGCACTGGTTCTCACAGGTTCTCAAGTAAGTACGTATCTCGAAGTATGTACCTTCATTTCTCATTTAATAGCAAGGACTGTACCATCTTCGAAACACAGATCCACCTGGATTGAAGCTGAGACTGGGCCAGATGAAATGAAGCGCCGTGACTGTAAAAACGCCGGGTATGTCATGCGTCCTCAGGCTTTGGACACCCAGCTTCTTGTGGGCACCCTCATCACAGCAGTTGCCACTGACGGGCCCTAATCATGTGCCTGGCATCCTGCTGAGGGCCTTGCACTCATCACTGTGCTCAGGCCTCACACCTGAGATGAATCCATCTCCACTGTACAAAAAGGAAAGCTGGGCTTGGCAAGACCAGTCACCTGCCCAAGGTCACAGAGCCAGTTCATACAAACAGCAGACTCTGAGCACGTCTCAGACCATCAAGCTAGCCCCCACATTTCCCCCCTTATTTTTGCCCAAGAAGACTTTCAAAAACAATCCTCAGGGATTACTCAGGAAGCAATCCGTTTCCTAAGTAAAAGTTGCCCCAAACCCTCTCCACGCTGCCATTTGTGCATTAAAACCCAAATATGTCCACCAAACAATGCTGTTCTCTGGCAGAAATGTCTACAGGGTACCACCCACACAGATACTGAAACTTTTAAGGGTTGTCCCTGAAAAAGACTTCCAGGATCTGAAACACTGCTTTTGTCTAATCAAATAAATCCCTAGCAAAAGACTAGCGTCAGCTAAGATGGCGCTACTTTCTTATTTTTTTGAGCTAGGGTCTCCCTTTGCTGCCTAGGCTGGAGTGCAGTGGTGCACGATCGTGGCTCGCTGCAGCCTTGACCTGACCTCCTGGGCTCAAGTTATCCTTCCACCTCAGCCTCCTGGACTTGAATTACTGAAAATTCTTCAGTGCCGTCCCACCATTTGCACTGCTGAATCACGTGTCTGAATGCCACAGTGACCCACCAGCATCTCCAACAGGTCATTCAGACTGGTGAGATCTGCCAGAACTCCACACAGGGACAGCTGGAGAAATCAAGAGATGTTCAGCCTGGAGCAAAGAAGTAGGCGCACAGGGCTATTTTGGTGTAGTTTCAATCTACCACGTGGAAGGTGTCAGACACATTCGCTATGGCTCTAAGCACATCAGCAAAACAAACACAGGCAAGCTGCAGGGAGGCAGATATGTGAGTGGGCCTGGAGAAGAACACCCAGCAGCCAGTGCCACGCCACAGTGGGACGCACAGCTCGGAGACACAGGATGCTCCCTCCAATGGCCGAGTGATGGGCTGGCCACCGGGCATTTCTACGCTGATAAAACATTCCATCAGGGGACTGACTCCAGAAGGCCCCAGAGACTTCTCTGGAATGATGGAAATAATCTATGCTTTGACTGCACTGGTGCTTATACAACCTGAATGAGTTTGTCATAATTCACAGCACTGTTCAGCAATGAGGGGTAAATTTCACTACCTGTAAATGACGCCTCAATAAAGAACAACACAAAAATTTCTCAGTTCTCTTCTCGGGCTTAAGGTCTGCACTTTTCCTTATTAACTGGCATCTAACATCACCAAGCATGAGCCATAGTTAGCCAGTGACTTGGAGGGGTTCTGAGGACACAAGATGTTCAGCTTTAAAACGCCAGTTCAGGGGACTTTGGTGCTAACACTGGGTAGGTCCCATGAGATCATCTGATCACCCTCAGGGCATCTCGCATTCTGCGACTGTACCTTCCTGTCACAGTTACATACCTGACTGCTGTATGACTGAGCCCATGCCAACCTGATCAATTGCTGACCTTTAAGGAAGAGGTAGTGGCTTACTTTTTCAAGAGTAGAGACAGGTACTGACAGCATTAGCAACTGCTTAGTTTTTCATCCAAATGTATTTCAAAACCTTTTAAAATAAAAAGAAACGTATCAAGCATGTTTTCTGTCTCCTCGATGCCCTCTGCAAATTTCTACCTTTATAATCTGGCACTAAAGGAGCTTCCGTCTACACTGGCAGTGAGAGGAAGTACAAGGTGGGGGTTAAAGCATGAGCTCTTGAATCAGGCCACTGGCCTGTCTTTAAGATGGGGATAATAATACCGCACCTGCCTCCTTGGGGATATGCAAGGCTAGAGGAGAGAAAACATGTAAACCACTCACCCAGGCCCAGCACATGGTAAGCACACAACAAACCTAAGCGAGGATGTTAATAAAGAGATTGATAAGTCCTATCAAACAGCCCAAGATGAGAATTAAGGGCTTACCCATTACTCTGGCGCTCTCCACGTCGCTTCTGGGAACAGCAGGAATACGTCAGTATCTTGAACATGTCGGTGAAGGCACTGCCATCAGGAGGCTTGGTGATGAAAACGCTCTGACCACAGAGGAAGACCACAAAAGCAAGGCCGACGCAGATGGTGGGGATTGCATAGCCAGTGACAAAGCTGACGTTCTGCTGAATGTAGGCAATGCCACCTAATGACAGGATCGCCCCCAGGTTAATGCTCCAATAAAACCAATTAAAAAATCTCCTAGTGGCTTCTGGACCTCGATCTTTAACCTAAAATAACAGGGAGGAAAGACACTTGAAAATATATGATAGTCTTCAAGGATGAACAACATATACAGTCAAGTGGTTAAAAATTACCGTTGTCATCACAACCTTTAGGAAGTGTAACACAATTAACATGGTGTTTACAGAAACATTCACGGATTGCTTCACAAAAACCGCACCCTATGCTTTTCATTACTACAGGTGCTCATAGGTTTCACTTAATTACACTAAATTCCAACAAATCCTAGAGCATTTCTCTGAGTATGTGGACCACCTGCTATAGAATTTTTCTAAGTATCTGAACCACTTGCCTTGGAATTATCTGGAATGCTCTTTAAAACTACAGAGTCAGGCCGGGTGTGGTGGCTCACACCTGTAATCCAAGAACTTTGGGAGGGTGAGGTGGGTGGATCATGAGGTCAGGAGTTCAAGACCAGCCTGACCAATATGGTGAAAACCCATCTCTACTAAAAATACAAAATTTACCTGGGCTTGGTGGCACATGCCTGTAATCCCAGCTACTCAGGAGACTGAGGTGGGAGAACTGCTTGAACCCAGGAGGCGGAGAGTGCAGTGAGATCATGCCATTGCACTACAGCCTGGGCAACAGAGGTGACTCTGTCTCAAAAAAAAAAAAAAAAAAAAAAAACAGAGTCAGCCAGGTGTGGTGGCTCACACCTATAATCCCAGCACTTTGGGAGGTTTAAGGGCAGGAGTTTGAGACCAGCCTGGTCAACATGGTAAAACCCCGTCTCTACTAAAACTACAAAAATTAGCCAGGCTTGGTGGTGGGCACCTGTAAACCCAGCTACTTGGCGGGGCTGAGGCAGAAGAATTGCTTGAACCCAGGAGACAGTGACCTGCGATCACACCATTGCACTCCAGCCTGGGCAACAAGAGCAAAACTGTGTTTCAAAAAAAAAAAAAAAAAAAACAGAGTCACAGGATCCATACTCCAGACCTGCTGAATCACTGTCTCTGGGGCCCAGGCCCAGGAATCTGCATTTCAAACAACTTCCCAAGTGACTTCTACTCACAGGTAAGTGTTAGAACCAATGTTACAAAGCTCCATGCCTTACTGAGCTACATGTGAATACCATGAGGCACCCCGCAAACACACTTAGGCCCCAAAGAGAAACACTGCAGGTGGCATTTGTTCAGTGAGGCCAAACCACTACCCACAACGATTGTATCTGATCTCCTGAGAACCAGAGATCTCGATAAACTTAAAGCAAAGAAGAAATCACGGATTAAAGATAAAACCACATGCTATTATTTTTAGATTAGACAGGCTAAAAATGAAATCATGAGAAATTCTGATAAGGGTAGGGATTTCTCAAAAATCAACTGACTTCCTGGATGCAAACAAAAGCACTGAGGTAATCATGCAACATCTAGGCTTATGCAGTTCATGAGGCTACTTCAGTGGAGTCCAAGAGGTTGGAAACAGGTAATTTGGGGGCAGAAACACCAGAAGCCTTCTTTGCCCACCTGGATTTTCACCTCTAAATAGGACACCGTGCGAATGAGCCCTGTATTCGTCGGAGACATTTCTAGTGAGTTTCATTTCCTAAATTTCTTTTCAACAAACTTACGAAAGGCTGATGCTGATTCTCATAAAAAGGCTCTCTTGCTGTCTTAAAAACTTCTCATTCTTAAGTCACAGGTTATGAAAGAGTTAGAACATTCTTATTCCAATAGTAGATCTAGTTTCTGGATCCACAGATGGTGGCTCATGTCTGGAATCCTAGCACTTGGGGAAGCCGGGGCAGGCAGAACACTTGGGTTCAAGAGTTTGAGACCAGACTGGGAACGCAGAGACACCCCCATCTCTACAAAACATTATAAACATCAGCCAGGTGCAGTGGTATGCACCTACAGTCTTAGCTACTTGTAAGGCTGAGGTGGGAGGATCCCTTGAACTAGGGGGGAGGTTGCAGTGAGCTGTGATGGCGCCACTGCACTCCAGCCTAGGTGACAGTGAGACCCTGTCTCAAAAGAAAAAAAAAGATATGGTATTCAGTAAGCACATGCATCTTTTTAGCAGTCACATATTTGATATACTATTCTAAACTCTATTTTTAAAAAGTTAAAAGCAGAGGTGTAAAATTGTGCACTCCTCTCTAAAGGAAATAGAGCAAAACAAAAAACAATAGTGTGCTCCTCAAAAAGAGATGTGTTTGAAATCCAAACGGTTAAGCATGGCTACTGTGGTGGCAGGTAATTAATTATATATATAGTAACACCACTTCAAACTCAAAATCTAAGTTTAAAACAAAATCACATGTTCTCAAAAGTTTAAACTCTTCTATCTATGACAATACTGAACAGAGGTCTTACACCAAATGCAGACATCTCTATTGAATAAAAAGTTTGAGTTGAGAACTTCTGAGACGTAAGACAGTTCTTCACTGGGACACAATGCATTTAAATATTGCTCAACAGTAGGCACCAATTCTCATGCACTACTAGACATGGACCAGGAAGAAACATGAAAAATGTGCGCAGAGAAAGCTACTGAGAAAACAAAACTGCAAGTGTGAAAACAAACAAACAAAAAGGAATTTTTTGACAAGCATAAAAAAGGCCAGTAAACATAATATCTAAACTTAATAGAGACACAAACTGTCTTAACACCTGAAAGGTGCTCGGGCCTTTCCATTCTCCACAGAGGCCCTGCACACGTTCCCAGTCTCTGACCTGTGTCCTCTTCAGACGAAGCATGGAAAACTCAGCATCTGATAGTCTAGGAAAATCCTAACCTTAAAACGACTTTCATCCTCATTTCCTGTGTAATTGTGGTCAATTTGTTTCAACTTCCAAGAATAATCCATCAAAATTACTTTATAAACCAAAGAGTATTACTAAGCCTTAAACAGCCACACACCAGGCATTTTTGTAACAAGGGAAGCTGGCTGCTGTGAAGGGACATCACATGCTTCCTCGCTCCTGGCGGACAGGCCTCAGCCTCCCTTCCCATGGGCTGCATGACGTCACTGTGTGAGCAGCAGCTTACAAGGATAAACAAGGTTTTCACATGACTGGTCAAAAGATACCACCAAAATCAATTTGGAGAAGAAAAGCTACAGGAACAGAATTGTGTACAGCAAGCCAAACAGTTGGCTGACAGAGGAATTCCTTAAAATACAGAGTGTCAGTTTTTCCTCTAGAAAAAAATGCACAATTTGCTCTGCTTATCTGTAAAATAAGATTTTCTTCTTTCAGGTCACTATTTCAAATAATCCGTCCACCAAGAATGACTGTGACCTTTGAAAAAGGTGAAGTGCTGGGGGAAGATACGGGCCTGATACGGTTTACGTGAACATACATCTACCTTGGACGCACAGCTCACACATCCTCTTTCAGAAGCCAACTAGGCCTCCTCCTCAAAGCTATGCAGCCTGACCCCATTCATCTCTCCTATCGGAGCGTTTCCCAGAGACTCTACGTGGGAGATGAAGAGGTAAGTGACAAAGAAGCATAAAGAGCACCTTAAAAATACAAATAGGTTTCCTCTAAATGACAAGGACCAGACTGGGACAAATTAACTCCAGCCCGGGGCACAGCAGAGCATGCTTCAAGCCTGCACACCTCAGGCTCCCCAGCCAGGCCTCCTGCCATGATGCAGCAGGACCTGGAGCAGACCTGCCACGTGGCCACAGGGCAAGCACCCTGGCATAAGGCTACTTCTTCCCCCTGACGCTTTTCCACTGAGGTATGACTCACATATCACAAAACTCACCCTTTAAAAGTGTGCCATTCAGTAGTCTTTCATATATTGAGACGTACAACCATCACTGCTATCCAAACCCACATTCTCATTACATCAACAGCAAGCCTACCCCCTTTCAGTCACTCCCACGCCCTCTCCTGGCCCCTGGCAGCCCCTCATCTACTTCCAGTCTCCACAGACTCACCTCTTCTGAACATTCCGCATAAATGGAACCACACAACTGAAGCCTTGTGTCTGGCTTCCTTCACTCAGTGTCATGTTTTCAAGGCTCATCAGTATTTAATTTCTTTTCCTATGGCTGAAAAATATTCCATTGTATGCCTATGCTGCATTTAGCTTAAACATTCAACAGTAGACATTCTCTTTTCATTAAAAAAATTCCAAATGTATAGGAAAGTTGAATCACAAGATGCACACTTTTCTACCCTTGACTTAGATCCTCAGCACTCTCTGTTCTATACACAAAAAATACTTCTGGCCAAGCGCAGTGGCTCACGCCTGTAATCCCAAAAATTGGGGAGGTTGAGGTCGGTGGCTCACCTGAGGTAATGCCAGACTGGCCAAACTGATAAGATCCCATCGCTACTAAAAATACAAAAATTAGCCAGGTGCGGTAGCTCGCACCTGTAGTCCCGGCTTCTCAGGAGGCTGAGGCACGAGAATAGCTTGAACCTGGGAGGCGGAGGTTGCAGTGAGCTGAGATCACACCACAGCACCCCAGTCTGGGTAGTACAGTGAGACATGGGTTTAAAAAAAAAAAAAAAAAAAAAAAAAACCTACTTCTGGCTGAACTATTTACAAATACGCTGCAGCATCCTATTTCACCCCCAAAATTTCATCATGAGTCCCCTGGAAATAAGGACATTCTTCTAACTGAAGTGAGATTACCACACCTAAGAAAGGCAACATCAGTACATTATTAGCTAACAGGTGGTCTACAAACTCTCCCAAGCATCCAAGAACAAGGGCCAAGACAGCAGCTGGGATCCCATCACTCAGCTCGTGACGCGGGGGCGGCCAGGTCTAGCAAGCAGCCTTTCATTCAGATGGTTCCGTTTTCCCACGAGTGTTACATGGGAAGACAGTAGGCCAGCTATCTTACGGAAGAAGGCACATCTCCTCTCAACATCCACATTTAATTATGGATGAAAGAGCAGATATTCTGTCAGATTCATTTGCGATAACCCAGCACCATTTCCTCCTCATTTTAAGAAGTACAAGTTACTTGTCTGTTACCTCTTGCAGAGCACCAGCTTGTAAGTCAGCCTGCCAGGGCCCCACACCGGCCCCTACGCACTTGCTCTGCAGCCTTGGGAGCCAACCCTCCAGGCCTCTGCTCCCTGTGTAACAGGTGTAACTGCAGCACATACCTCATCAACTGTTGTGAGGCTTAAATGAGATCACGTGGGAAGGGCACAAGTAAGAGGCATAACATAAGCTTTTGAGTATGCTTGTGTGACGTGGCGAAGTCTTTAAACGTGCTACCAGCCCATTCCTTCAGTGTGGACCCATGAGCCAATGGCATCGCAAGGCCAAGGGCCTGGGCCTTGAGATCCAGCTCCGCAGAATCATCACGGAACGCAGGCACACTGGGCCCATTTTAGTGCAGGAGTTAAAGAATCCAACTAGAATGAATGTCCAGCTTGACCCCTCACTATCTGTAGGCAACAAGAAAGTGATCTCTTTTGGTACCTGTTTCCTCAATAAAATGGATATAACTCCTGTGAGGTTCATATTTGGTCTAGTACGTAAGCATATGCCACTGTTCTATCAGAAGACTATCATTTCTGACGTCACTCTAAGGCAGGCGTCCCCAAACTTTTTACGCAGGGGGCCAGTTCACTGTCCCTCAGACCGTTGGAGGGCCACCACATACTGTGCTCCTCTCACTGACCACCAATGAAAGAGGTGCCCCTTCCTGAAGTGCGGGGGGGGGGGGGGCAGATAAATGGCCTCAGGGGGACGCCTGCTCTAAGGTGTCTGACTGGAATGGGGATAACCTTTCACAGGCAGAGTGACAGCTCAAATTCAAAAGACAGGCTTTGAATCCTGGCTCAGTCACATACAAGCTGTGTAACTTTGGTCCAGTGATTTAACCTCTCAAGCCTCATTTTCCCCATCAGTAAAATGGGCACCGTATCAGCATGTGTGTCACGTGGACTAACCAAGTACTGTACTGAGAACTGTGTCTAGTGCATAGTAAGCCCTCAGCAAATGTTCCCAAAAAAAACAGGCACTCACAATCAGTGCAAAAGCCTAGGAGTCACCTTCCCTACTGTTCACATGCCTTGGTTTCAAGGTCTGACCCTCCAAATCTCATGAAGAAATTTGATCCCCAGTGTTGCTGGTGGGGCCTGGTGTTTGGGTCATGGGGATGGATCCCTGAAGAAAGGCTTGGGGCTGTGGCAGTTAGGAGTGAACTCTCTTATGAGGGAGGTCACTGACAAGCCTGGCCCCTCCCTCCTCCCTCTCTCTCACTTCCTCTAGTGCATGTGATCTCCACACAGCTGGCAGTTCCAGAGGCCCTCAGCAGAGCAGATGCTGGCACCCTGCTTCTGGTACAGCCTCCAGAACCCTAAACCAAATAAACCTCTTTACATTATAGATGACCCAGCCTGGGGTATTACTTCCACAGCTTACCTGCACCATCCACTTCACCCCACTTCCACTGCCTCCACTCTAGTTATGAGATACTCCACCTAATGTCCCTGTTGTCACCACTCCCTACACAACCCATTCTCTACAACAAGCATCTGCACACTTCTGCGACTGGGCAAGCAGTTCACATTTTGATTGTTATGGGACATTTAGTTTCCATCGTAGTTACTCAATTCGGCCACTGCTTAGTGAAAGCAGCCCCAGCAGTGTGCCTGTGTAGCAGAAACATGTGGGGCTACGTTCCAAAAATGCTTGATTTATGGAGACTGAAATTTGATTTTCATAAAATTTTCACTCGTCAGATTATTCTGTTTCCGACCCTTAAAAACGTAAGGGCCACTCTTAGCTTGCAAATCCTCAAAAAACAAGTAGACCTGACCTGCCACCCCAGCTTCGGCGCCTGCTCTGCACATGACATAAATCTTATCACTCCCTGCTGGAACCCAGTAAAGCTCCCTGCTGTATCCAAATGCTCTAACACTCCTCACATGATCCGGCCCAGCCTGCCACCTCACTTCCCACTTTAGTTTTGATTTTCTGAAACGATCTGTTTGCTGTTGCTCTTAGAGGCTGCTGATTCTGCATCTAATGCCTGGTGACCGTTTCCTGTCCCCTCCTGAAGGACTGCAGCGGTTCCTCCCTCACTTCTTGGCAGTTACAGTTACAAGGGGGCAGCTTGATGCTAACCTGATTCAAACTCATTTTCATTTGAGCTTTCCTACCCAACCTAGCCCAAAACTCCTTTAAAACCACAAAAACGTAGCATGAGTGTTTTCCCCTTCTTTGTAAAGAAGCTAAGGCAACAACGGGGCTTCCCCTTCCCTGGCTTCCTGGCCCCAGGCCTCTGCACCTGCGAGTCCCCGTATCTGGAAAGCTCCTGCAACAACTGCTCTTGCATATCCTTCTGGTCTGAATTTACACGGCCCGAACAAAGAGAGGGTCCTATTTATTTATTTAGAGATCGGGTCTCGCTCTGTCGCCCAGTTTGGAATGCAGTGATGCGATCTTGGCTCACCGCAACCTCCACCTCCTGGGTTCAAGCGATTCTCCTGCCTCAGCCTCCAGAGTAGCTGCAGCGCACACCATCATGCCCGGCTAATTTTTGTATTTAGTAGATACAGGGTTTCACCATGTTGGCCAGGCTGGTCTCGAACTCCTCACCTTAGGTGATCCGCCCGCCTCGGCCCCCCAAAGTGCTGGGATTACAGGCGTGAGCCCCCACGCCCAGTCTATTTTTAAATTGTATTTATTTATTTTTGAGATGGGGTCTCATTCTGTTGCCCAAGCTAGAGTGCAGTGCTGTGACCCTAGCTCACTGCAGCCTCCAACTCGTACGCTCAAGGATCCCTATGTTGCCCATCCTGGTCTCAAAGTCCTGGCCCAAGCGAGCCTCCCGCCTCGGCCTCCCAAAGTGCTGGGATTACAGGCGTGAGCCACCGCGCCCGGCCTCTTTTCTTTGAAGCCACTGTGGTCATCACTGTGCGTGTAGACTTCACCCGCCCCCGGCAAAGCCCTTCCAGCACCTATGACGCCGGTCCCTCCGGCCTTGGTCCACCTGTTCTCCGGCTTCCTCTGCACTAGACAGAAGCCCCCTGGAGCAAGGGGCTCCCTGTGCGGTCCCGAGGCGGGGCAGGATAGAGGCGGGAGCAGGGGAAGAAGCTGGGGCTGGACAGGGACAGGGAGAGCGCGAGGGCGCGGCTCACCTGGTCCGCGCCGAAAGGCGTGATGTTGGCCTTGACGGTGGCCACACCCAGGCCCACCAGCGCCAACCCCGCGAAGGTGGCGGGAGCGCAGCGGCGGGCGGCGGCATCGGGGCAGGGCTCGGAGCAGTTGCGCGGGCGCAGGGTCCCGCAGAGCGCGGCTCGCGTGGCGGGCGCGGCCAGCAGCGGGAAGGCCAGCATGCCCAGCAGGTAGAGCGCCAGGCTCAGCAGGATGGCGCGCGCCCGGCCCAGCCGCGCGTCGGCCAGCCAGCCCCCGAACGGCGAGCCCAGGTAGGTGAGGCCCATGAAGAGCAGCAGCGCCTGGCTGGCCTGCGCGCCCTCCCAGCCGAACGGCTCTCCGTTCAGGAACAGCACCAGGTTGGACGTGACGCCGTAGAAAGCCGCGCGCTCCAGCAGCTCCGTCAGCAGCACGGCCCCGCACGCCGCGCGCCGGCCGGCGAACGCCCCTGCCGCCGCCGCCGCCGCGGCCGCCCGCCGCGCGCCCAGCAGCGGCGCCCGCTCGCCCGCACCGCCCCCCGCGCCCTCCATGCGACGCCGCCAGCCGTCTCTCTCGGTCGCCCGGTCGCCTCTCCCAGAACCCACCGCCGCCGCCCTTCTCGCGAGACTGCCGGGCTTGGGTTGTCCCTATTGGGCGGGCTCGCCGCTGCTCAACGCCGCGCTCGCCGGAACTTCCGGCCCCGCCCCGGAAACTGGGCGAGGAGGAGGCGGTGGGCTCTCCGGGTGACCGCCTTGCTGCGGGAGCTGGAGGTCGTGGCGCTTGGCCGCAGAGGGTGCCTTCTTGCTTTATTGAGGCAAGGTTTCCGTCTCTCGCCCAGGCTGGCGTGCAGTCTTGCGGTCACACGTCATTGCAGCCTCAGTCTCCCAGGCTCGAGCGATCCTCCTACCTCAGCCTCCGGAGTACCTGGGACCACAGGCGCTCGCCACTGCCTCCGTGTTTAAACAGTGTTTTGAGACGGGGTCTAGCTGTGTTGCCCACGTTGGTCTCGAACTCTTGGCATCGAGCGATCCTCCCGTCTCGGCCTCCCAGCGTGTTGGGATTACATGCGGGAGCCACTGCACGCAGTCAGACCGAGGGAGATTAAACAAGAAGCGGGAGCCTGGCCCGCTTCGGGCTTCAGTGGGGCCCGGTAGGCAGCCCAGACTCACACTGAAACAGAGGCTGCTCTCCAGGCGGGGCTGCTCAAGCTGCCCCCGTGCCCCTGCCCTGGGGTTCAGCCCTGGAGACGACTGGGTCCACCGTTGGCATTTTGAGCCACGGGACTGTCCTGTGCGTTGCACAATGTTCAGCAGCAGCTTTGGCCTCTGTATCCACTATGCCCAGTTCCACCCCCACCACCTCAGGTTAACAACCGAACATGTTTTCTAGACTTTGCCAAAGGTCCGCTGGGGGCAAACACGCCCCGATTAAGAATCACTGGCTTAGAACAGGGCAAGCTCAAGCCTGTTTCTGACTTTCCCAGAGACTACTGCCCGTAAACCATCCATCGTTGTGTGGCTGGCCTCTCATCGTCCTTCAACCTTCCATCCACGTATTGACTTCAGGAAACGTTTTTTGACCAGCCCATCCAAGGCCCTAGTACCCCACTCCAACATGTTGCTCTTTCTCCTTATTACCTGTTACGTTTTTCAATTTATTCATTTATCTCATATATTCATATATCAACCTGCTTGTGTTCACAGGTGTAAGCTTCCTGATGGCAGGATTCTCTTGTGTTTTGTTCCTCACTATGCCCTCTGCCACTGGCACAGTACCTGGCACAAAGTGGTGAAAGAGTGCCGTCCAAAAATAGCCCTCAGCATGGCTTCAGAAATTGGGACCCAGGCCGGGGATGATGGCTCACGCCTATAATCTCAGCACTTTGGGAGGCTGAAGCAAGAGGATCACTTGGGCCTGGGAGGTGGAGGCTGCTTTAAGCAGTGACAGCACCACTGCACTTGAGCCTGGGTGGCAGAGTGAAACCTGTCTCAAAAAACAAAAAACAAAAGCAAGAAAGGAATCTGGACCCACAGCTGCTGCAACGATTCAATTCGTGTAAGACCACCTCTTCCTTCATCCTTATCTCCAGCTAAGACTACGGTGGAGCCAGTACCTGCGAAGTTGGCTTGCCAGTAGGTCATGTGGAGAGGTCATCCTGCCAGTAAGTCTCAAAGTTGCATGCATTCTCTTTTTAAAAACTGTTTTAAATGTCCGACAGATAGACTGATGGTCAGCACAGTGCTGCCACACAGCAGGCACTATATTTAATAAATGTCTACTTAGAGAATAATTGAACGCCCAAGTTGGGCCTTTGCCACCTGTCTGTTGATGCTTATCACTTCCAGCTGTCAGCTCCAATATCACTTTTCTAACTCTGCCATACTAGATCTGCTCCCCCTGTTTTTATGGCCTTGGAACCCTATGCTTTTTTCCCGCAGCACCCATTATAATTTATGCTTATTCCATGCAACTACTGAATGCCTGTCTTTAAAGCTGGGATGGCTGAGATCTTTGTTTTAGCCACTACTAGACTTCTAGAGGCTAGCACAGCACTTGCCAATGATAAATAGGTGTAAAATTCACTGAATGAGTGAATGACTGACCGTTTGTTGAATGTAAATGATGCAAATCTCCTTATGTTCTCATATATATGTGTGTATGTGCGTATGTATGTGTGTATATATATATATATATATATACACACACACAGATATGTATATGTGTGTATGGATATGTGTATATATAGATGTGTATATACATGTGTATATGTATGTGTTTGTGTGTATGTCTATGTGTACATGTTCAAGGGCATATAGTAGGATCCTAACTTATTATTGGATCCTAATATATGTCCTTGAACATGTACACACACACACACACACACACACACCCCCCAATTTTCTTTTTTGAGACGGAGTTTTGCTCCTGTCACCCAGGCTGGAGTGCAGTGGCGTGGTGGCTCACACCTGTAATCCCAGCACTTTGGGAGGCTGAGGCAGGCATATCACTTGAGGTCAGGAGTTCGAGATCAGCCTGGTCAGCATGGTGAAACCCCGTCTCTACTAAAAATACAAAAATTAGCCAGGCGGTAGTGGCGCACACCTGTAATCCCAGCCACTAAGGAGGCTGAGGCAGAAGAATCGCCTGAGCCTGGGAGGTGGAGGTTGCAGTGAGCCAAGATCACGCCACTGTACTCAAACAGGGTGACAGAGTGAGACTATCTCAAAATAAAAAATAAAGTAAGAAAGCAATAGTACGCAAACTTCAGTGAAAGGCATATATGTAATTATGAGTCCAGTGCTGCTTCCACTTTGCAGGTGGTAGATATGATTGGTAGATGAGACAGATTCTTTGAATATTTGTTCTAAGACTGATAACACTGACACCCAGGCAAAGTCTCAAATAAAATTAACATTAAACATGGAATGAAAGCAAAGAAAATGACTTGAATCGTGATAACCCAGTGTCCAAACAGTGCTCAATACACTGGCCATTTTTGGATGATAGCAAACTAATCCAATTGCATTGCCTCATTTGAGAAGAAGACTAAAGCTAAGTTAAAAAAAAGAAGAAAAAAAAAACGGAACCAAGACCACATATTGCAAGATCACATTTATATGCAATGGCCGGAATAGGTAACAGGCAAATCATACAGACAATGCAGATTAGTACCGTTTCCTGGTTCTGGGGGAGGGGAGGGGAAGAAGTACAAATCTCTGTGAATGTACTAAAAACCACTGAATTCTACACTTTAAATAAGTGAATTAAATAGTATGCAAATATGTCTCAATAAAGCTGGTACCAAAAGAAAGTGAACTAACAGTTACAATTTGAAAGGCTTCATGTGGAAATTTGGATACCTTGCTATTTGGGGAAAATAAATATGAGCTCTGGCAATGCTGGACTTGTGATTACCTGTTACATTAGTAGGATCCCACCACTTTGAACCATGCCCCAGAGTATTCAATTTATGTATTCCTCACAGATCACAGTGCCACAGGGCTTGGCCCATGATGTGCTTTGACCAAGAGAATATGTCAAAAGTGTCTCTGGGCCTGGTCTGGGCAGGCCTTAAAGTCTGACACCTTCCACTTCCGTGACTGGGGGAGTCCTGAACCATGATATTAGAAGTCCACTTACCTTCCATCATATGTTGAGGAGGAGTCTGCAACTCTATGGAGAGGGGATTCTCAGCATCCCAGATGACCTGGCTACTAAATGCAGCCACAGGAATAACCACCGGCAAGACCAGCAGAAGAACTGAGACCCTGCTGGGCCTCAGCCCAAATAGCAGAATTATAAACAAATAACATGGTTGTTCTTTTAAGCCACTAAATTCTGGGGTGTTTTGTTATGTAGCAACATGTAATGGAAACACATTTACTGCCCACCCCATAGCCACAATCTGCGGACACTGAGCAGCAGCCCCTGTCTGTAGATGGCAGACACTTTCTAGCTGTCCTAAGCTCCCTCGACTGTTGTCTTATATTTTTTTAATCATAGAGAAAATTCTCCATGTCCGCACAGTCCAGTGCAGGAGCTACTACCTATGTGTGGCTATTCAAATGAGTTAAAAGTAGATAAAATGAAAAATTATGTTCCTTACTTACACTAGCCAGATTTCAAGTGGTTTGTGACTATTGGCCACCATACTGGACAACATAGTCTAGTTCACACCATCATTGCAGTAACTTCTATCAGCAATCCTTTTTTTTTTTTTTTTTTTTGATCAACAGTCTTGCTGTGTTGCCCAGTTTGAAATGCAATAGAGCCATCTTGGCTCACCATAACCTCCATCTCCCAGGTTCAAGCAATTCTCCCGCCTCAGTGTCCTGAGTAGCTGGGATTACAGGTACTTGCCATCATTCCAGGCTAATTTTTATATTTTTTGTAGAGGTGGGGTTTCACCATGTTGGCCAGGTTAGTTTTGAACTCCTGACCTCAGGTGGTCCACGTGCCTTGGCCTCCCAAAGTGCTGGGATTATAGGCATGAGCCACCACACCTGGCCCGCAACCCCATTCCATACTAAAATGTAATGGATATGACTTCCGACATCCATAGTCTTTTTTTTTTTCAAACAGAATCCTGATTCTCTTCAGGTATTTGTCTTCCTCAACCCACCCCTGCCCCCACCAGCTTCCCGTGTAGCTCAGGAGAACCTGACTTCATCCTTGTTCCCAGATGGAACTAGTCAACACCAGTACTAGTCACATGCTGCTTCGTGGTGACTAGTTGAGGAATGCAGACTCTAACCTTTCAGGACATGAAGTTTACCTGGCGCCTGTGGTTACTGGTCCAGGAGTGGGCAAATGAAGCAAGTTGACCCAGTCAGACTAGAGGGCCAGACTAGAGGAAAGGACAGGTATGCAATGACTGATAGAGCTGCGTGCTCCCAAAGTGGACATGAGTTAGGAAGCCTGTGGCTCTAATAGCTCCTGATGGCTGCTGGCAACCATGATATGAACCAGCTTAGAATGAGACTCATTTGGTGGCTGGCACAGAAGACTCAGGGAGCATGAGATAATGGTAAGTCTTACATTGTTTAAGGCACTCTGTTAGGTTTTCTGTTATTTGTATTACGTGTAGCCAAAAGCCACCTCTCATAATTCTATCAAAAAATTGAAAAACTAAAAGCATGAGAGGGCATCCTGATGTTTTTCTCATGCCTGACCCATGAGTTTTCCGCCTGGCTCCTGTAATGATTGGGTTTGCAGCCCCTGTGCTGAGCCCCAGTGATGGTATCACTGACAAATTCATGTAAGGCGATTCCTCCCTCTTTATTGAGTATGCTTGCAATATACTCCTGCCCCAAAAAGTGATCCTATGAGTTTCTCCTTTGCAGCTAAAATAAATAAATAAATGACCTAACCCATACAGTAGGCATCTAAGGGATAGGTAACTGTGTCTTCCAAAATACGTTTTTATCTGTTGGCTCTTCACCTCACGATCCCTCTGGAAGAGGGGCAAGGGCACTCTTTGCAAAGGTGCCTGTGGTGTGGACTAGACTTGGAAGCTTGGGGGGTCTCCCTTCTCTGGTACCACCCTGTCTCCTGAGCCTCACCCAGCGCAGAGCTCCAGTGGGTGCAATTTGAGGCAATGAATTGAAAAACCATCAGAGACGGGACATTCGGGGGATTGCCTGGCTCCTCCGGCTGTTTGATGACGTTTCTTCTTCTCGTTTCACATCTCTATTGAGTTGCCATGCCTCGCTGCCAGACAGCTGCCTCTCCTTACTCACAGTTTCAGCTTCCTCAAAACTTCGGCTTACAAGCAGCCATCATAGCCTTTCTGTGCCATCTGTACATCACTCAACCACCTAACAAACAGCTGTTGAACACCTGCCCTCTGAGTCACGACAGCTCAGCCTCAGCTCAGCTCAGCTGCACCACTGACGGCCAGTGCTTCAGCTTCTCCGGTTTCCCAGTTCCCTAGGAAGGGACTCTGATAGGCCCCCCTCATCTTCATCTTCGTGCATCCGGCCACGGTCTAAGTCGTTAGCCATGGCGCAGCCACAGGCCATGTCATACGTCTTCCGAATCTCCTTGGGTAACAGTTGTCATAAATTCTATTTACTTCAAGGAGTCGCTGCTGCAGCCATTCTTTCTGGCTACAAATAATCCTGTTAGAAGCAGAAGGTATAAAAAGCAAAATCAGTAAAAACACAGGCAACCAACAGAATAGAATCAGGTGTTCAATCCCTGAGCCTAAACCAAAGCCACACTAACTTACTTTTAGTCTTAACCAATTCAGCTCCCAGGGTGACTTGCGTTTATTTTGACAGAGGATGTGGGAATGTATGGTCAGGGAGCTGGTTTTGGTTTGACTTGTTTCAGGCACTCATTTTATTTGACGCTTGTGCATAGCAATGTCTATTTCTTGGGTACTTTTCCTCCTATGTTGAAAAAAACCCCAAGACATTTGCAAAAGTTGGACTTAGCCAACAGAAGCAAGGAGGTGAAGAGAGAGAGAGAGAGAGAGAGAGAGAGAGAGAGAGAAAGTGAAAGAAAATGAACTTCTGCTTTCTTCTATAGCAAGAAGTGCAAGATGGTGTGACCACACCTAATATCCTATTTTAGCCACTACTTTCACAACTCCTTAAAGCAATCTTAGCCTAAATTGTAATACTTTAATAGTTAATTGGTAATTATAAGTGTACTTGTTTTCTAGGTTAGGCCTCACAGGAAAGGTCAGTGAAGATAAATACAAAGAACAAGCTGAAGCACTAACATAAAATCACTCATTGTATGCAGTGAAATAAACCAGGCACAGAGAGGTACAGAGCACAGGTTCTCACTCACGTGGAAGCTAAAGAAGTTCTCATAGGAGTATATGTTTCAAAATCCTACCCTATGCCCCATAATTATGTACAATTATCATGTCAATTAAAAATAATAATGGGCTAGGCGCAGTGACTCACGCCTGTAATCCCAGCACTTTGGGAGGCTGAGATGAGTAGATCATGAGGTCAAGAGTGCAAGACCAGCCTGGCCAAGATGGTGAAACCCCATCTCTACTAAAAATACAAAAATCAGCCGGGCATGGTATCAGGTGCCTGTAATCCCAGCTATTCAGGAAGCTGAGGCAGGAGAATTGCTTGAACCCGAGAGGCAGAGGTTGCAGTGAGTTGAGATCGTGCCATTGCACTTTAGCCTGGGCAACAAGAGTGAAACTCCGTCTCAAAAATAATAATAATAATAATAATGAAAGGCTGCCTGGCATGGTGGCTCATGCCTGTAATCCCAGCACTTTGGGAAGCCAAGCTGGGCAGATCACTTGGGGTCAGGAGTTCCAGACCAGGCTGGACAACATGGTGAAATCCTGTCTCTACTGAAAATACAAAAATCAGCTGGGCGTGGTGACAGGCATCTGTAATCCCAGCTACTCAGGAGGCTGAAGCAGGAGAAATGCTTGAACCTGAGAGGCAGAGGTTGCAGTGAGCTGAGATCACACAACTGCACTACAGCCTGGGCAACAGAGCAAGACTCCATCTCAAATAAATAAGTAAGCAAGCAAAAAAAGACAAATCTCAGTATACGATAATAAAGGGATCTGGTGAGGTGTAGTGGTCACGCCTGTAGTCCTGACACTCTGGGAGGCAAAGGCAGGCAGATAACCTGAGGTCAGGAGCTTGAAACCAGCTTGGTCAACATGGTGATACCCCATCTCTACTAAAAATACAAAAATTAACCTGGCATGATAACACAGACCTGTAATCCCAGCTACTACTCGGGAAGCTGAGGTGGGAGAATTGTTTGTCTATAATCCCAGTTACTACTTGGGACACTGAGGTGGGAGAATTGCTTGAACTTGGGAGGAGGAGGTCACAGTGAGCCCAGATTGTGCCACTGCACAATCTCAAAAAAAAAAAAAAAAAAAGAAAGTATCAGCAATTCATGGGGAAAGGATGCATTGTTAAACAAATTATGTTGGAATGAATCACTAAACATGGGGGAAGATAGGCCTCATATTTTGTACCAACATAAATTCCAGATGGATTAAATATTAAAATAAACCGAAAATATAAAAGCACTAGGAGAAAATATTGGCAAATATATAATCTTCGAGTGAAAATGCCTTCTTAAGCTGAACACTAAAGGCAGAAGGCATGTAGGAAAAATTAATTTGACTACATAAATATTTAAAACGTATGTGTATAAAAGATAATAATTGCTGTTAACAGCACACAAACTAAGAAAAAAATTGAAGTATTATAACTAAGACAAAGTAAATGTTCTTTTTCTTTTTTTGAGACGGAGTCTCTCTCTGTTTGAACACCTCCCGGGTTCAAACAATTCTCCTGCCTCAACCTCGAGAAAGTTAATGTTCTTATTTTATAACAAGCTCTAAAGAATATTATGAAAAGATAAACATCCAGTGAATAAAATTGGCACAGTGAGCGGCAGGCTGTTTCGAGGACAGCTGTTGTTGGGTCCTATTCAACATCCATTCTCCCTTCTGGTGACTGCGCCTTGATTTTCCTTAGCTAATCAATGCTCCCTGTGATTTAGGTAGGGCAGCTGGATCCCCCAGCCTAAGAGTGGGCATTTGACCTACGCCTGTCCAATCAGCAGGATCCCATCTATTGAGCTAAATTAATTACTTCAGGCCAGGCACGGTGGCTCACGCCTATAATCCCAGCACTTTCAGAGGCCGAGGTAAATGGATCACCTGAGGTCAGGAGTTTGAGACCAGCCTGGCCAACATGGTGAAAACCTGTCTCTACTAAAAATATAAAAATTATCTGGGCATGGTGGCACACACCTGTAATCCCGCTACCAGAGAGGCTGACCCAGGAGAATCGCTTAAAGCCAGGAGGCAGAGGTTGCAGTGAGCCGAGCTCATGCCACTGCACTCCAGCCTGGGCAACAGGGTAACACTCTATCTCAAAATAAAATAATAAAAATAAAGTAATTGGTTCAGAGATGGACATGTGATCAAGTTGGTCAAAGCTAATCCCAGAATGTATTCTGGAATGAGCAGGAAGAAGTGATTCTCTTTTCTATTGAGTCTGACATTAAAGAGATATAAGCTTGGAGTTGCCAGAGAACATCTTGTGAAGTCAGAGAACTAAGCATTCCAGAAGGAGATAGAGATGAGGGAAGCACTTGTTTTAAAAAGACAGTTTAAATCCCACCATTTCGGAGGCTGAGGTGAATGGATCACGTGAGGTCAGGAGTTCGAGACCAGCTTGGCCAACATGGTGAAACCCTGTCTCTACTAAAATACAAAAAGTGAGGCTAATGGTGGCATGTGCCTGTGGTCTCAACTACTTTGTAGGCTGAAGCAGGAGAATCGCTTGAACCCGGGAGGTAGAGGTTCTAGTGAGCCGAGATGGTGCCGATGCAGTCCAGCCTGTGTGACAGACAAAAGAAAAAAAAGAGACAGTTTGCAGGTCTTGGTTCTGATCATAGCTAGAAGTAGCTTTTTCTTTAGAAGTAGACATTTTAATTGTGAGTCCATAAATTCTCTTTTGGGTTAAGCAAATGTGACATTCTGTCACTTGTGATAGAAAAAGTTCCAACCAGCTTTGTATAAAAATCAAATCAAAATAGATTAAAGACTGAAACCTAAGACCTGAAACTATGAATCTATGACAAGAAAACACTGGGGAGGCCAGGAGTCGTGACTCATGCCTATAATCCCAGCAGTGTGGGGGGCCGAGGTGGGTGGATCACTTCAGGTCAGGAGTTCAGGACCAGCCTGGCCAACATAGTGAAACCTTGTCTCTGCTAATAATACAAAATGTAGCTGGGCATGGTGGTGGGTGCCTGTAATCCCAGCTACTCTGGAGGCTTGGGCAGAAGAATCGCTTGAACCTGGAAGGTGGAGACTGCAATGAGCCAAGATCACACCACTGCAGTTTAGCCTGGGCAAGAGACTGAGACTCTGTCTCCAAAAAAAAAAAAAAAAAAAAAAAATGGGGAAGTCCTCCAGGACATTGGTCTGGACAACTGTTTCTTGAGTAAAACACTACAGGCAAAGGCAGCCAAAGTAAAAATAGACAAACGGGGTCACATTGAATTTAAAAGCTTCTTCACAGCAGAGGAGACAATCAGCGAAGTGAAGAGAGCCCACGGGATGGGAGGCAGTATTTGCAGACTTCCCATCTGACAAGAGATTAATAACCAGAATGTATAAACAACACAAATTACTCAACAGGAAAAATTCTAATCTGATTTTTAAAATGGGCAGAAGATCTGAAAAGACATTTCTCAAGAGAAGACACACAAATGGCAAACAGGTACATGAAAACATGCTCAAAATTGTTGATCATCAGAGAATTGCAAATCAAAACTACAGTGAGGCTGGGCATGGTTGCTCATGCCTGTAATTCTAGCACTTTGGGAGGCCAAGGCAGCCAGATCACTTGAGGTCTGGTGTTCAAGACCAGCCTGGCCAACGTGGTAAAACCCTGTCTCTACTAAAAATACAAAAATTAGCTGGCCATGGTGGTGTGCACCTGTAATGCCAGCTACTTGGGAGGCTGAGGCAGCAGAATTGCTTGAACCTGGGAGTGGAGGTTGTAGTGAGCTGAGGTCATGCCACTGCATTCCAGCCTGGGCAACAGAGTGAGACTCTATCTCAAACAAAACAAAACAAAAATACTGTGTGAAATTGTCTCACCCTAGTTAAAATGGCTTTTATCTTAGCCGGTCACGTGGCTCACACCTGTAATCCCAACACTTCAGGAGGCTGAGGAGGGCGGGTCACCTGAGGCCAGGAGTTCAAGACCGGGCTGACCAACATGGTGAAACCCCATCTCTACTAAAAATACAAAAATTAGCCAGGCGTGGTGTCGCACGCCTGTAATCCCAGATACTCAGGAGGCCAAGGCAGGAGAATCACTTGAACCTAGGAGGCAGAAGTTGCAGTGAGCCGAGATGGAGCCACTGCACTCCAGTTTGGGTGACAGAATGAGACTCCATCTCAAAAATAAAAATTAAAAAATAACTCACAAAATAATCTAGTATTCGATGGCACAGCAATAAACAAGAATCTATTGTACATTTTAAAATAAGAGTATAATTAAATTATTGATAACACGAAGAAATGATAAATGCCTAAGGTGATGGAGACCCCCTTTACTCTGATGTAATTATTACACATTTCATGCCTGTACCAGAATATCTCATGTGCCTCTTAAATGTGTACACTTATTAGGTACCCATACAAATTTTAAAAATTTAAACATTAAAAAAAAAAGTTCGAACCAATAAAAGCATACACACTCACAGAAAACAATTCAACTGCCTTTCACGAAAAAAAAAAAAAAAGTCAAATTACACCAGTAATTTTAAAATACCAGAAGAGGAGACATGGTTTGTTGCTTGACCTGAAAAATACCCCCTGTCGGAATGTTCTGGGAAATAAGTGTGCTCATAAGTGACCAACGGAAAGAAAATCGGTGCAGCTTTTCTGGAGGACAACTCATCACTTGTATCGAAAACATATGGACTTACACTTTGAATGTGCAGTTCTACTTCTAGAAATTAAAGGATGTGTGCCCAGACTTACCAATAAAATGTTCATTACAATGTTGTGTAAAATCGCAAAATGAGTGGAAAGGCAAAGATGTGCAATAAAAAGGCAGAGATGAAATCAGTTCCAGCGCATGTATACAGGAATCATATGTCGTTATTCAAAGGGTACTGCAGATGTAGGATTAGGAATTGGAAAAGTATTCATGACATATTATTATATTATTTTTCTATTCCTGCATAGCACATAACCACTACATCAGCAGCTTGAAACAGCACCCATTTATGAGCTCACAGGCTTCAGTAGACGGGAAGTCTGGGCATTGGCATGACTGGCTTCTCTTTCCAGGGTCTCACGAAGCTGAGATCAAAGTGCTGGCCAGGCTGAAATCTCTTCTGGAGGTCAGGGCTCTCTTTCATGCCCACGTGGTTGTGGCAGGAGGTGGTTCCTCTAGGAGATGGGTTGAAGGGCCACTTCCTTGCTGCCTGACTGTTGGGGGCTGCTCTCAGCTCCTAGAGCCCGCCTGCCTCCCGCATGACACAGCCCTCTTTGTCTTCGGCGGGGGCAGTAGAGAACCTCCCTGACCTCAAGTCCCTCTCACGCTTTGAATCTTTCTGACCTGAGGAAATGCTCAGTCCTTTCAAGGAGACGATTATTAGATGAGGCTCATCCTGCATAATCTTCCTATTTTAAGGTAACTTAATCGGGATTCAAGTCTCATCTGGAGATTCTGTGACAGCCCCTGGATTGACGTATGATGGAATCGGGAGGAGGTGTGTGTGCACAACAGGGATGGGAACTCTTGCGGGTCCTGTTAGATCTTTGCCTACCACAGTGATTAAGCAATAAAGAGCATAATACGAAAAAACGTGTAGGGTGTTTCTATTTCTTGTAGCAAAAATGACAAACGCAAACAAAACAGAACAAGAACCAACAAGAATACCGTGTCCATACAGCAGAGTCAAAGAAGCAGTGAAGCGTTTGCAATGCCTGCATTCCCTCTGGGAGGCACCGAACCTTCCTGTGTCTCCGGTTCACTGTCTGTGAAAGGGTGAGAACAGTCCCTTCAGTTTAAGAGTTGGGAGGAGTCATTGAAGAACACTGAGCAGTGCTTAGAAAAATGTTAGGTTCCTGGTACACACCCAGTAAAGCGGACTGTTACGACGATCGTATGTCAAGTCAGGGAAAACTTGAAGCCAAAATATTAATAGCAGTTATCTCAGGGAAATGGGATTTTTTTTTTTTTTTTTTTTTTTTAGACAACTTTTTGCTCTTGTTGCCCAGGCTGGAGTGCAGTGGCGTGATCTCGGCTCACTGCAATCTCCGCCTCCTGGGTTCAAGCGATTCTCCTGCCTCAGCCTCCCGAGTAGCTGGGACTACAGGCACGCACCACCACACCTGGGTAATTTTGTAATTTTAGTAGAGATGGGGTTTCTCCATGTTGGCCATGCTGGTCTCAAACTCCCAATCTCAGGTGATTTAGGTGATCTGCCTGCCTCGACCTCCCAAAGTGCTGGGATTATAGGCGTGAGCCACCGCACGAAGCTTTGTGATTTTTACAATTCTTTTTTGCTTATCTGAATTTCTTAAACATATGTTACTTATTTAATTAAAAATAAATTAAAATGTGAAAAGAATAAATATGGGCTTCTGCCACGTCAGGTTGCTACTGGAAGCAGTTCGGAGGGAGCCCATCTTCCCTGAGAAAGCCTCTCATCCTGACGGCTGTGCCACGCGCTGTTACGCTCACTGTCTCCTTTACTGGAACGGCAGTCTTTGGGATGAGCAGCTTTGGGCTGCAAAGTTAAGAATTGGGTCTGCACTGTCTTCAGAACAGCAGTGGGAATCGAAGCCCTGATTTCTTGCCAAAAGCTCAAAGGGAAGAAATCACTTATTTCTGGTTGGTTGACTTCATCATGTTCATTAAGCAACACTTGAAGGAGCTAGATACTACCAGACTAACAGATTCTTTTCTTTTTTATTTTATTTTTTTGCATTTGGTCACTTTCAAGTGCTGTTAATAAAAGTCAGGAAAAGGAAACATAACTAGGGCAAACAAACCACGATTCCATGTGCACCTGCTTTTTTCAAATGTGTATTTCTCTCTTCCTCCCTCTCTTCTTCCTCTCTGTCTATGTAGCTCTCTCTCCATCTCTCTCCCTCCCTCTCTGTCCCTGTCTGTCTCCTTCTGTATCTCTCTCTCCCTCTCTCTTCTTCTCCCCCTTTCACAGACACACACACACACACACACACACACACACACACACACAGCATTCATAGTTTGCTGTACCATAGTGAGAAATGATGGTATGAAGACTAAAAACTTTGATAGAACAAACAGAGTGCCTTTCTTGTAAATGCTCTAAAGGAAAAAAGGAGAGATGTCATGTTGATTTTTATCACAGAGCCACTTCTAAAGTCAGTATGCCCACCATGCGTTCTCTTGAAAATGCTATCATTTTTATATAGGGTAGATAATAAAGTTTCATCTTCCCTGGCACTAGGAACTAGAAAAATAGTCTGAGCAAACACTGTGATCAAAGCAAAAAGCAGATTTTGCTTTACATTTATTATAAGAGTCTCATGTTAGAAGCATCTGGAGAAATCTTCTGAGAGATGCCTACAACTTCTGTCCTGCTGCCCCCTCCTCGGCAATGATTTCTACATTATCCCATAACAACACATTTGCCTTTGTACCCTTTTATGTTATCTAATTGAGAGAATCACAAAAGACTTCATCAGAAGAACTGTTTAACTATGATATTGTTTATAGTTTTTTTCTTATTTTACAAATGGGTAAACTGAAGCCATGAATGTGTAAAGTAATGGGTCCCAAAAGAGATATCAAAATAGCTTACCTTGTGGAACAGGTGTATTTCAGAACAATCAAGTAATGCATTTCAGCCCAGAAAATCCCCTTCTAAAACTGACTTCCATTAAAAAGTCAGAAATGGGCCAGGTATGGTGGCTCACACCTTTAATCCCAGCACTTTGAGAAGCTGAGGTGGGTGGACCACCTGAGGTCAGGTTTTCAAGACCAGCCTGGCCAACGTGGTAAAACCCCATCATGGTAAAATCCCTACTAAAAATACAAAAAAATTGCCGGCTGTGGAAGCATATAATCAGCCTCAGCCTCCCAAGTACCTGAAATCCCAGGTACTTGGGAGGCTGAGGCTGAAGAATTGCTTGAACCTGGGAGGCAGAGATTGCAGTGAGCTGAGATCCAGCCATTTCACTCCAGCAGCTTGGGTGACAGAGCAAAATTCTGTCTCAAAAAATGTCAGAAATGCATTCTTATAGGAATAAAATGTTATTAACAGTGCACATTTAAAGATTTGATGAAACTCAGCAAACATTGATGGCTGCCTTTACGCAGGCATGTCACTGTCCCAGGCAAGCAGAGGTTTTAGGCACAAATGACATGGCTGTCCAGGAGGTCACTATCCAGTTGAGGGGAAGGGGCTGGCTGCTCTGTGGCAATAATGCAGAACAGGATCAAGACAGGAGACAGGGACAAAGAGCCTCAGGGTTAGGGAAGGTGGAGAATAGTCCCAGATGAGGAGACTGGGGGCCTTCATCAATGCAGTCATCTGGCCAGGTGCGGTGGCACACACTCAGGACTCTGGGAGGCTGAGGAAGTCGGGCAGATCACTTGAGGCCAGGAGTTTGAGACCAGCCTGGCCAAAATGGCAAAACCCCATCTCTACTAAGAATACAGAAGTTAGCTCGGCATGGTGGCTTATGCCTGCAGTCCCAGCTACTTGGGAGGCTGAGGCAGGAGAATCGCTTGAACCCAGGAGGCAGAGATTGCAGTGAGCCAAGATCATACCACTGCACTCTAGCCTGGGTGACAGAGTGAGACTCTATCTCAAAAAAAACAAAACAACCCCCCCTCCAAAAAAAAAAACTGCTGTCATCTTTGAAGAGGGATTTTTGTGGTGGGCTGAAGGGTGGCCCCACGAAAGAAATGTCCATATCCTGATCCCTGGAACGTGTAAAGGTGATGCTGTCAGTCCATGTGTGCTACTGTAACAAAATACCATAGACTGGGTGATTTGCAGACAGTGGGAATTTACTTCTCACAGTTCTAGAGGCTGGGAAGTTCAAGATCAAGGTACCAGCAGAGCTGGGAGCAGGTGAGGCTGTTCTCTGCCACCACAATGGTGCCTTGTTGCAGAGGCTTCCAGAACGGATGAATGCTGTGTCCTCACATAGCAGCAGAGGTAGAAGGGAGAACTTACCCGCTGAAGACCGTTTATAAGGCATGAATCGCATCCATGTGGGCAGAGCCCTCAGCATAATCACCTTCTAAAAACACCACCTCTTAATGCTGTTGCATCGGGGATTCAGTTTCAGCATAAATTTTAGAGAGGACACCATCATTCAAACCACAACAATGACATTATGAGAAAAAGGTTTTTTTGTGGTAATTAAAATAGGGATCTTAAGATGAGGAAATCATCCTGGATTATCTAGTGTTCGCTAAACCCAATGATAAATGCCTTCATAAGAAATGTACAGGAGGTGGGGGGGCATGGTGGCTCATGGAACCCCAGCACTTTGAGAGACCGAGATGGGCAGATCACCTGAAGTCAGGAGTTTGAGATCAGCCTGGCCAACAAGGTGAAACCGTGTCTTTACTAAAAATACAAAAACTAGCTAGGTGTGGTGGCACACGCCTGTAGTTCCAGGTACCTGGGGGGCTGAGGCATGAGAATTGCTTGAATCCTGGAGGCAGAGATTGCAGTGAGCCAAGATCCCAGCCTAGGTAACAGAGTGAGGCTCTGTTTAAAAACAAACAAACAAACAAACAAACAAAAAACTTACAGGAGGAGATGCTCCAGCAGAGGAGGAGGCCATGTGATCCTGAAAGCAGAGACTGCAGTGATGGGAACCCAAGTCAGGAAACACCAACAGGCTGGGCCCCATGACTCACACCTGCAACCCCAGCACTTTGTGAGGCCAAAGCAGGAGGATTGCTTAAGACCAGGAGTTTGAGACTAGCCTGGGCTACATAGGGAGACCCTGTCTCTAACTAAATTTAAAAAAAATATAAAAAAGAACAAAGAAACACCAACAGCCACCAGAAGCTGAAAGATACAACTAACAGGTTTCGCACTAGAGGCTCCCGAGGAAGGGCCATTCTCCTGACACTGTGATCCCAGACCTTTGTCCCCCAGAGCTTCCAGAGGACAGGCTTAGGCCACGGAGGAGCTCCTGGTCGTTTGTTATGCAGCTCTCCGAAGCCTCGGGCCAGGGAGAGCCTGGTCAGGAGGAGAAGGAGGCCATGCCCAGCAGTAGAGAATAACTTCCATTTTGGAAAACAAAAAAGTATTCACCATGTTTGTCCCTCAGTCATGAGGAATTAACCACCTATTGTGGTGACTTTTCTGTGTCAGCTTGACTGGGAACGTGGGGTGCTGTACTAGACCATTCTCATACCACTGTACAGAAACACCCGATGCCGGGCGTGGTGGCTCACAGCTGTCATCCAGCACTTTGGGAGGCCGAGGCGGATGGATCACCTGAGGCAGGAGTTTGAGACCAGCCTGACCAACATGGTGAATCCCCATCTCTACTAAAAATACGAAAATTAGCTGGGTGTGGTGGCTCATGCCTTTAATCCCAGCTACTCGGGAGGTTCGGGCATGAGAATCACTTGAACCCGGGGAGGCAGAAGTTGCAGTGAGCCGAGATTGCACCACTGCCCTCCAGTCTGGGTCACAGAACAAGATTCCATCTCAAAAAAAAAGAAAAGCCTAAAAGCTGTTTGCGGTGGCTGACACCCGGGATCTCAGCACCCTGGGAGGCCGAGGCGGGCACGTCGCCTGAGGTGAGGAGTTGGAGACCAGCCTGGCCAACACAGTGAAATCTGATCTCTACTAAAAATATAAAAATTGGCCAGGCATGATGGCACGCACCTGTAATTCCAGCTACTCAGGAGGCTGAGGCAGGAGAATCGCTTGAACCCAGGACGTGGAGGTTGCAGCAAGCCAAGATTGTGCTACTGCATTCCAGCTTGGGCACCCAAGTGAGACCCTGTCTCAAAAGAGAAGAAAAGAAAAAAAAAAAAAAAAAAAGAATACCTGAGCCTGGGTAGTTTTTAAAGAAAAGAGGTTTAATTGGCTTGAGTTTCTGTAAGCTGTGCAGGAAGCACCGTGGCTTCTGCTTCTGGGGAGGCCTCAGGAAGCTTCTAATCATGGCAGAAGGCAAACAGGGAGTGAGGCATCTCACATGGCGAGACCAGGAGCAAGAGAGTTTGGGAGGTGCCGCACACTTCTGAACACCCAGAGATGGGGAGAACTCACTCTCACCAGGACAGTCCCAAGGGGATGGTGCCAAACCATTCCTGAGAAATCCGTCCCCATGATCCAGCCACCTCCAACCAGGCCCAGCTGCAGCACTGGGAATTACAGTTCCACATGAGTTCTGGGTGGGGACACAGACCCAAACCATAGCAGGTGCCCACATTGGACGCTGCTTCAAGGTGTGCCCGGGTGCATGTTTCCAGATGAGATTTGCGTTCATGAGCTCACTTGAGCAAGTGCCCTCCCCGGTGTGTGTGGGCTTGATCCAATCTGCTGAAGGCCTAAGTAGGGCAAAAAAATTGGAGGAGACGGGGCCTGTGATCCCAGCACTTGGGAGGCCGAGGCAGGCAGGTGAATCACTTGAGGTCAGGAGTTCAAGACCAGCCTGGCCAAAATGGCTTTGGTGAAACCCCATCTCAACTAAAAATGCAAAAATTAGCCGGGTGTGATAGTGCGTGCCTGTTATCCCAGCTACTCAAGAGGCTGAGGCAGGAGAAGCGCTTGAATCCAGGAGGCAGAGTTTGCGGTGAGCTGAGATCCCACCACTGCTCTCCAGCCTGGGTGACAGAGAGAAACTCTGTCTCAAAAAAAAAAAATGGAGGAACGAGGAATTTGCTCCCCATCCCACCGCCCTCCGTTTCCCCACTGCCTCACTGCTCAAGCAGGCACATTTCATGGCATTTTCTCAGCAACCACTCCCACCATGCCCCCTCCTCCCCCAAACTGGGTCTTACATCATTGCTCAGGCCTTAAGACTGGACCTGAATGACACCACCAGCTTTCCTGGGCCTTTGTGTGGCAGACAGAAGATCATGGTATATCTCAGCCTTCATGATTACATGAGCCGATGCCTCATAATAAATTTCCATTTATGCATATAAATCTCCCATTAGTTCTGTTTCCCTGGAAAACCTTAACTAATACAGGTATCTACTGGCATTTGGGGAACAGCATTTTTTCTTTAGGCAGGGATGTACTATACACTGCAAGGTGTTAAAAATTTCCAGGCCTGGTTGTGAAATATTGATGACATTCCTCAGTCATTCTGACAACAAATTTCCTTCTCCACTCCCAAATTTCCGAAAGTCCTCCAGAGAAAAGTTCTGCATCTGGTTCAACCAGTCCTAAGCTGTAGAGAGACTAGAAAAGAGAGAACCACAGACTCAGGCAATTTTTACCTGCAAGAATTAAAAAACAAAACAAAACAAGAGTTTGTAAGGTTCTTTGTAGTTTCTTCTATTACTGAATTAATTCCTTCCTTCCTTCTTTCCCTTCCTCCCTCCTTCTCCCTCCCTCCCCATCCCTCCTTCCTTCCCTTGTTCTTTTCTTTCTTCTTGCTTTTATTACTTCTTTTGTATCATCAAGAATGAGTATTGAATCATACTGAATGTTCTTATTCCACCATTGAGAAGGTCATATGTGTTTCTGTTACCGGAAAGGGGTCCCATTGCAGACCCTGAGAGGGTTCTTGGATCTTACACAGGAAAGATTTCAGGGCAAGTTCATAAAGTGAAAGCAAGGTTATTAAGAAAGTAAAGGAGTAAAAGAATGGCTGCTCCATAGACAGAGGAGCCCTGAGGGCTGCTGGTTGTCCATTTTTATGGTTGTTTCTTGATGATACGCTAAACAAGGGTGGATTGTTCCTGTCTCCTCTTTTTAGACCGTATAGAGTAACTTCCTAACACTGCCATGGCATTCGCAAACTGTCATGCAGAGACCTCCTGTCTCATCCTGTGACTTAGAATGCCTTCACCTGGGATTGCAGCCCAGCAGCTCTCAGCCTCCTCTTACCCAGCTCCTGTTCAAGATGGAGTTGCTCTGGTTCAAACGCCTCTGCCACTTCCTCTTTTAATTTATTAATTTAGATTGCTACGGCAGAGGTGACTTACTGCAAACCTATCTGCCACTTTTCTTTAGTAACCACAATTGTATTTAGGTGGCCATGTGCCCAGTTAATAGACTGTATCTCTCAGCATCCTTGGGTGCAAGAAGTGGTCACGTGGTCAATACGATAAAGGCATGGAGCTGTTTGCATTTTTAGGAAGCCCCTTTAAGATGAAATACACCATTTGGAGTGCACCCCTTTTGCCTTTCCTCCCTGCTGCCTAGAATGTAGACGTGATGGGTGGAGCTGCAGCAGTCCTACAGTACTTTAAGGTGATCTTGAGACTAGAAGGCAAACACATGATAGGGTAAACAGAGGGATGTCTGGGTTGCTGTTGATGGTGCAGCTACTGTTTTAGGCTTGGGCCATGTACTTCCAAACTTACTTTACATTAAAAATAAACTTCATTTTTTTTTTTTCTAAAAAGAATACACATAGAAGACTGGGCGCGGTGGCTCACGCCTGTAATCCCAGCACTTTGGAAGGCTGAGGCAGGTGGATCACGAGGTCAGGAGTTCAAGACCAGCCTGGCCAAGATGGTGAAACCCCTGTCTCTACTAAAAATATAAAAAGTAGCTGGACATGGTGGCTTGAATTGCTTGAACCCAGGAGGCAGAGGTTGCAGTGAGCTGAGATCATGCCACTGCACTCCAGCCTGGGCTGCAGAGTGAGACTCTGTCTCAAAAAGAAAAAAAAAAAAAAAAAAGAATAGAGATTGAGCTGGGCGTGGTGGTTCATACCTGTAATCCTAGCACTTTCGGAGGCCAAGGTGGGCAGATCACCTAAGGTTAAGAGTTTGAGACCAGCCTGACCCACATGGAGAAAGCCCATCTCTGCTAAAAATACAAAATTATGTGGGTGTGTTGGCGCGTGCCTGTAATCCCAGCTACTTGGGAGACTAAGGCAGGAGAATTGCTTGAACCCAGGAGGAAGAGGTTGCAGTGAGCCGAGATCGTCCCATTGTACTCCAGCCTGGGCAAAACAGGAGTGAAACTCCGTCTAAAAAAAAAAAAGGGAAAAAAAGAAAACAAAAATACAGATCGAGGTTATCAAGGAATTGAAGTGAGCCTTCAGCCACCGTGTGCTTGGATTTCATGTAAAGTGAGCAGCTGCTTCCTAACTTCAGTCAGCCATAGGCATGGTGGCTTCCTTTAATCAGATCTCTCATTTGTCAACAGATACCAGAAATTCCAACTTCTATATAAAAGCTCCCAGTTTAAAAAGGCTTGGCCAGGTATAGTGACTCATGCCTGTAATTCTAGCACTCTGGGAGGCCAAGGTGGGTGGACTGCTTGAGCCCAGGAGTTCAAGACCAGCCTGGACAACATAATGATACCCCACTTCCACAAAAATACAAAACATTAGCCCAGCATTGTGATGCACATCTATGGTTCCAGCTACTTGGGAGGCTGAGGAAGGATTACCTGAGCCCAGGAGGGGGAGGCTGCAGTGATCCATAATCACACCACAGCACCCCAGCCTGGATGACAGTGAGACCGTCTCAAAACAAAAAGAAATCGCTCAGCTTAAAAAATCAAAACAAAACAAAACAAACCAAAAAGCACAGTGTAGCCTAAATATTTCTAAGGATGATATTTAGTTCACAGGGGCTGCCAGCTCACCAATTCTGCTTAGGGAGGTTCCTTTCCAGGCTCATGCTAAAGTCACCTTTGAAAATCAGAACTATATCTGTTCACATTTAGCTTTTAATATCCCATGGTCAAGGTGAAATAGGGGAAGAACACGGACAAGTGTCAGCCCTGTACTTCTGCACCCCACACCAGACACTGCATTTTATTGCCTCTTCTTGGTATATAGCAAATATATCAGGAGTCCACTCAAAACCATTTATTTATTTATGACTGAGTCTCGCTTTATTTCGAGGCTGGAGTGCAGTGGCATGATCACAGTCCACGGCAACCCCCGCCTCACAGGTTCAAATGATTCTCATGCCTCAGCCTCCCAAGTACCTAGGACTACTAGCGTGTATGACCACGCCCAGCTAATTTTTGTATTTTTGGTATAGATGGGGTTTCGCCATCTTGGCCAGACTGCTCTTCAACTCTTGGTCTCAAATGATCTACCCACCTAGGCCTCCCAAAGTGCTGGAATTATAGGCGTGAGCCACCACGCCCGGTGTCAAAACTCTTTTTCCAAACTTTCATCAGAAGGGGGTTGTGGCAGTTCTGCGCAACTTGTCCCCTTTCTTATTTCTTTGTGTAATTCTGTTGAAAAGTGTTAAGTTGTCTAGCAGAATGATATTATTTTCATATTGCTTTTGTCCTTAAAAGAGGAGGTGGCCTGCCTGCCAGGTGCCTGGGAAGCTGAAATACCAGGAAGAAGAGCAAAATCCAGGATTTTGAGGACTGAAGGGGACAGAATTTTGATTGTTCTACAGTGCCATAAAACTCTCCCATACTCCATGCCACACTGACAGTCAGAGTGGTGGCTCTAACTGGGAGAAGGCCTGCAGAGCCGATGTGTCCTTCAGGATGGACCTTTATGTTTTGTGAGGCCAGAGACCTCCCACTGATGGTGGTCATCACGTGTCATGGCTTTCTTCATTCCTACTTTCCCTTTTTGAGGCTGGAAGATATTTGGGGGATGAGAGAAAATCAAGTCTGAAGGTAAATTAAAATATTGGGCACTCATTGGAATGTTCCACGTCTGTAAATACACATGCATCTCTGTAAACACTTAGCATCTGTTTTTTTTTTTTTTTGGGGGGGGGGTCCGTGTTTAAATCTACAGATGGCATTTTGCCAGGGGTCACCTTCAGTTCCCCATTTCTCTCATCCAAGGTGTCCTGCTTTGGAGATCCAGTCCAGGTGCAGCCCATGTGCCCTGATGAGCCCTGAGTTCCCGATCCAACATCTTTCTCACCCACAGGTGTGGCCCTGAAATGGGTTTCCACAGTCTGCTCACACAGGAGGAGTTCCCCTCCTCTGGTTAGTTTTAGGGTAGTCTGGCCTGGGAAGGAATTTGGGACTAGAAAGGATTCCTGGGCTTCGTGGGGACCAAGGCTCCCCTCAGGTTGTCATGGAAAATGAGGCTGAGAGCTCTCTCTGCAGCACCCTGTGGCAGGGAATCCAAGGTCTCTGCTAGTCCTGGTGGGCACAGACTTGCAGCCACCCGGGTGCTCCGTGAAGATCACTCATGGCCATTGCTGGTTTCCATGGAAAGGGACCGCTGGTTCTGGTCATCATGGGGGAGACCGTGGTCATCCTTGGTCCCCGTGGGAAGGGACAGTGGTCATCCCTGGTCCTGGTCCCCATGGAAGGGACTGCAGTCACTGCTGGTCCCGGTCCCCATGGAAGGGACCATGGCCATTCCTGATCCTGGTCACTATGGGAAGGCACCGTGGTCATTCCTGATCCTGGTCACTATGGGAAGGGACAGTGGTCACCACTGGTCCTGGTCCCTGTGGGAATGGTCTGTGTTCACCACTGGTCCTTGTCTTCATAGGAGGGACCGTGGTCCCTGCCAGGCCTAGTTCACCATGGGAAAGGCCCGTGGTCAGCGCTGGTCCTGGTCCCCGTGGGAAGGGACTGTGGTCACCGCTTATCCTGGTCCAGGTGGGAGCGGACCGCAGCTACCCTGGTGATGGACCCCACGGGGCACACACCCGCGCTACCCCGCACCCGGAGCTCGCGCCGCCAGAGGCCCCGGGTTCCCGTCTTCCTCCCCGCCTGACGCCGGAACCTGCGAGTTCCGGCGCGGCCTCCGGGAGGGGCGGGCGGGACAGACCTAGCCGCCCGGCTCCCCTGCCATCTGCGTCTGTGCCGTCCCTGGGGCCTGGTCAATGTCCCGGCGGCGGCGGCATGCGGCTCCTGTTCCTGGCGGTGCTGCGGCCGCACACGGGGAACGCGGTCACGGCCCAGCGCGTCCGGTAGGTGCGGGCGCAGAGCCCTGCGAAGCCGGGGGGGGAGGGCGGTGGTGCGGGAAGCGGGGGCCGGGGAAGCTGGGCGCCCGGCCAGGCCCCCTCCAGCAGCGCCGGGGCCTCCCCGAGGCGCGCGCGCAAACGGACGGGCCGGTGCCCCTGCCGGGCGCGCGGGGCCGGTGCCTCCCGCCGGGCGCGCGTGTCCCGGGGTCTCGGAGCGGCCGGCGCGGCGGCCTCGCACTTCCCGGTGGAGCCCGAGCAGGTGCACAGGCGCGGGGCGGCCCGCGGAGCGCCCGGGAAGGCCTCGCTGCAGACGCGGGCGGGGCGGGATCCGCAGGGATGCGGAGCGGGGCTCGCGGGGCTGCGGGCGGGAACGCGTTTCCAGGCCGGGGCGGCGGTGCCAGCCCTGCCCTCGCGGTTTGGGCTCGGCTGTGTGCCGGCGTCCGGGGTCCTGCCCGGCGAAGCGCTGCCCCTCCTCGCCTCCGACCTCTCTGTTCTATTCCCGTCTTCCCGGCAGGTCAGCTCCTTCACACCCATCCTTTTCTGCCGTTATCTTGCGTTATTTATTTACTCGTTGATGTGTGTTCTGGTGAGTGGAACGCGAGCCCCGGGGCCCGGGGAGGGAGCTGCCGCGTTAATCCTGCCGCCTCCCGCCCGCCCCGCGGGCGCTGGGCCTGTATTAGCCGGATAAACACGTTCGGGAGGCGAAGCCTGGGAAGTGCCAGGATTACAGTCCGCAGCTTAACAGAAGCCGCTCGTGTGTGTGTGTGTGTCTTAAGAAAAACCGACTTGCTTCATGACATTTCCCGATTTACTCCCCCTTTGTGGGCCTGTTTCTTCATCAGTCTTTTTTTTAAATGGAGTCTCCTGTTGCCCAGGCCGCAGTGCAGTGATGCAATCTCGGCTCACTGCAACCTCCGCCTTCCAGGTTCAAGTGATTCTCCTTCCTCAGTCTCCCGAGTAGCTGGGACTACAGGGGCGCACCACCACACCTGGCTAGTTTTTACATTTTTACTAGAGATGGGGTTTCACCATGTCGGCCAGGCAGTCTCGTCTGAAACTCCTGACTTCAGGTGATCCACCTGCCTCAGCCTCCCACAGTGCTGGGTTGACAGGCCTGAGCCACCATGCCTGGGCTCTTCATCATTAAAATGAGCAGTTGAGACTCCACCAACATTTTAATGTTCTTTCAGCTAGTTTATCCTAAAGATCATAAGCAGAAATGACCAAGAGGGGCGACATCAGTTTTCTGACGTTTGCCGGAAAATTTACATTCCGGTTTCATGGCGCAGGTTTCTACTACGTATGTCAGTGATGCTCTGCTTGCGTCGAGCAGTGAGGAACCCTTTGTGGTCCTGGCTCTGTTGGATGGACCACATCTCAGTGCAGCAGAGGAATGAAGGAGGTGATTTTATACAGGAATTGGTATTATTAAGAAAGCAAAATTAGAAGGCAGAGGCAGGAGAATTGTTTGAACATGGAAGGACGAGGTTGCAGTGAGTTGACTGAGCCCGAATCTCGCCACTGCACCACTGCACTCCTGCCTGGGCAACAGAGTGAGACTCCATCTCAACCACCACCACCACCACCACCACCCAAGCCAGGTGCGGGGGCTCAAGCCTATGATCCCAGCACTTTGGGATGCTGAGATAGAGGATCGCTTGAGCCCAGGAGTTGAAGACCAGCCTGGGCAACATGGCGAAAGCCTCATCTCTACAAAAAGTAATTAAAAAATTAGCTGGCGTGGTTGTGTGTGCCTGTGGCCCCAGCTACTCAGGAGACTGAGGTAGGAGGAGGTTTGAGCCCAGGAGGTTGAGGCTGCAGTGAAGTGACATTGCACCATTGAACTCCAGCCTGGGTGGCAGATTGAGACTCAAAAAAATGAAAAAGCAAAACTGTTACCGGAAAGGGGTCCCAATCCGGACTCCAAGAGAGGATTCTTGGATCTCATGCAAGAACGAACTTAGGGCGAGTCCTTAAAGTGAAAGCAAGTTTAGTAAGAAAATAAAGGAATGAAAGAATGGCTGCTCCATAGAGCAGCCCCCCCCCCCTTTTTTTTTTTTTTTTGAGATGGAGTTTCACTCTTTCGTCCAGGCTGCAGTGCAGTGATGGGATCTCGGCTCACTGCAGCCTCTGCCTCCCGGGTTCCAGCGATTCGCCTGCCTTAGCTTCTGAGTAGCTGGGGTTATAGGCATGCACCACCACACCTGGCTAATTTTTACATTTTTAGTAGAGACAGGGTTTCGCCATGTTAGCCAGGGTGATCTTGAACTCCTAACCTCAGGTGATCCTCCCACCTCAGCCTCCCAGAATGCTAGGATTCCAAGTTTGGTCTTAGTTGCCCATGTTTATGGTTATTTCTTGATGATATTGCTAAACAAGGGCTGGATTATTCATGCCTCCCCTTTCCAGAGCATATAGGGTAACTTCCTGATGTTGCCATGGGATTTGTAAACTCTCATGGCGCCGGTGGGAGTGCAGCAGTGAGGACAATCAGAGGTCACTCTTGCTGCCATATTGGATTTGGTGGGTCTTGGCCGGCTTCTTTACTGCAACCTGTTTTATCAGCAGGGTCTTTATCACCTTGTATCTTGGGCCAACCCCCTACCTCATTCTGTGACTTAGAATTGCGTTCACCATCTGTGAATGCAGCCCAGTAGGTCTTAACCTCATTTTACCCAGCCCCGATTCAAGATGGAGTTGCTCTGGTTCGGAAACCTCTGAAAAAACTAGATAAAGTGATTGAGAGGCATGATGGTGGGTGGGATGCTTTAGATAACGTGGTCCGGAAGTCTGTCTCAGGACATGACATTGAAGCTAAGATGGAAAACAGGCCATCACTGAGATCTGGAGGGACGGTCGCAGGAAGGAATAAAAGCGAGAAAACAGGCCCTGGACTGGAGGCAGCTTGAACTGTGTGAGAAGCAGGAAGGGAGCCAGGGTCGCTGAAATGTAGAGTGTGTGGCCAGCGCTAGGAAGTGAGTCAGGGAGGCAGGCCAGATCTGGCTTGTACACGCTGGGGGGAAAGCACTTCATGCTTAAGAAATAATCACCTCTAAAAAAAATGGTAAAACCCCATCTCTACTAAAAATACAAAAATTAACCAGCTGTGGTGGCACAGGCCTGTGATCCCAGCTACTCAGGAGGCGGAGGCTCGAGAATCGCTTGAACCTGTGAGGCAGAGGCCGCAGTGAGCCAAGATTACGCTACTGCCACCGCTGCACTCCAGCCTGGGCGACAGAGTGAGACTCCGTTTCCAAAAACAAAAAGAAAGAAACACAAAAACAGTATTGAGTGACCAAAGAACCTGAATGGGCACAGAGTTAAAAGCTTGCCCAACAGGCAAAAAAGAACTATTACCTGTTATTTAATATTTGGCTCCTAACTTGAGCTATAAACCCACATCTTCCAAGGGCCCAAACTCACACCCACCCAAAAGGCCACGTTACTTGCTCCGGAGACTCGCTCCGCCATCATTCCATCGGAGGTGCGCCTTTGAAGTTGCCCGTGCTGCGACGCCTCGGGCTGCGGAGGGGAAGGAGGCGGGCAGGGTTCATGAAGAAGGCTGACTTAGGCTAAGCTGGAGTGGAAGGCCAGTTAGTCACTGTGCTCTTTCTTTTCCTGGCTGTGCATAAGCAGAAGAAAGGCTGCTATTTGTGCTTTGATGTTTCATCAGACCCAGCGTTTGTTGTCCTTTGTGGCTGTCGGTCAGTGTTGGGAAAAACTATGTGGAACTTTCTGAAGCTTCTGAAAGGTTGAAAAGTTCTGCAGAGCCCCGGGGGAAGAGTAGCTGAAGGCAGCTGTTCTCAATCCCTGAGGCAGAGGGCAAGGAATAGGTAGGTACCAGGGAACGCAGAGGAATGTATCTTAAATGGGCTTGTTTACTTACCTGACCAGGAACTGACCTGTGATCCTCCGCAGGTGAAGTTCCCTGGATAGTGGATGTGAATTACCTGCAGGTTGTGTTTGCTCCAGGTTTTGGCATTGTGCCTACACTGAATAAAAGCAAGCAGCAGCTCCAGCTTCTCGGGGCTGCCTCTCTGGCCGCTAGAGCCAGGCAGTCAGTTCGCTGCTCTCACACTGTGTACCTGTGTCTGAGTGCTCATTTCATCTGTCAGTCAGTCAGGGTCTTCGGGACAGACCCAGCAGGCCTTCACCTCGGGAAGGATTGCTGGGGGACAGACATCTTCTGCCTTGTGAAAGCTTAGGCTCCCTGAGGAAATGATGCTGGTGTCGTGTACAGGCGGGGGGAGGGAGGTTCCCTTGCTGACTGAGATTCCCCGTGAGCTAATCAGCAGTGAGCAGCGAGGCCTGGATGTTCTCCTCCAAAATCTCTGTCGAAGACCACCCTCAGATGACCCTGGACCCTTGGGAAGGGGGTTCCCCAAATGCATTAATCTGGAGTTCTCATCAGCCTGGCAGAATAGGATGTCAGGATTAGGTAAGGCTAGATTTAAAGAAAAAAAGAAGGGGTTTTATTCTTGCAGAAGTTGGTCATTGTAAATGAACACCCCGAACATAAGTAATGGTGCTAAATCCTGATGAATGTATTGGCCTGGGAAGCACAGGGTCCTCTGGGACATATAGGTAGCGACATATCCCAGACCAAAGGTCATGGAAAGCCTTCCCAGACCCTGGTTGGGGCTCAGAGAAAAACCCCAAAATGAAGGCCTTGGCAACTCTCTCTGACACTCTTCCGCCCCCTGTCTCTGGCCCCTCATTTTCCCCAGAGGTTACCCAGAGAAACTAGAATTACTCTTCTCCACAGTGGTTCATGGAAACCAGAACTCTTTCTCCCTGAAGCCAGTCATAAAACCCCAAATTATTACTCTAAGTTTACCCTGCCTTCCTGTGTAAAACCTGGCTATAAAGAAATTATCCAAACTACCTTGTTTGACTGTAGGTCACAAAACCCCCATTCCAGAGAGGTGAGAGGGTCCCCACCCCACTCTGATCCCCTGAGAATGAACATTTGCCAGGAGGGCCAGGCTATCCTCGTAGAACCAGGCAAATTGGTCTAGGTCAGTTTCTAACAGTGAAGTTCAAAATTAAAAGCAGCTTTGGTAAGTGAAAAAATAGAGTCCCAGACCCAGGGAACAAAGTTCATTTCACCTGCGGAGGGGGAGTCAGCTGCATGAGGAGCGGATGTGAAGAGTATTCACAGAGAGCAAGTCATGGATTTGTTTCAAAGGGCCCCCTGTGATGCTAAAATAGGAGGCTAGTCCTCGGAGACATTGAAATCATCTTCTAAAACCTGGGCGAAAAAGCGCCGCCCGCCCGGGGACGAAATGCAGCCTCCCTGCCAGTTTCGTAAATAAGGTTGTAGCAGCCCCAGCGATACTGTGCACTCACGCATTGTTTGGGTTTCTGCTTCTGCTTCTCAGGGGCAGAATGGAGTAGTCAGAACAGACACCCTCTGACACACAAATCCAAAGGTGTTTCCTATCTGCCCGCTTCCAGGAAAGGCCTTCTGACCCCTGCTGTGCATCGTGGTATCAGATACCCGCTAGATAACTGAGTTGCATGCCTGGTGTATTATCTGCAGAGCTGCCAAGGGTACTGGGGAAAGGCATGAAGACGGTCGTGGAGAGAACAAAGTAGGGCATTCGGCCTGCCTCGGCCCAGAGCAGGGAACTCCGAGGGGCCGACCAGTCCGGCCGGGAGTGTGTTGACATTAGACGGATGGCAGATGTTGACACGTTGGGAGCTGGACTTTGTGCAGCAGGGCGGTGACTGTGGGTTTCTGTTTCTCCATCTGGAATGTAGAGTATGAAGTGCGTTTGTCTGGATGGGAAACACTTTAGATAAGGCGGCGGATCCGAGCGTTGAACAACCTTGAGCAGAGGAGAGAAAGCAAAGGAAGAAATGTCAACGCTGTTTGCATCAAGGCAGCGCTTTCCTTCCAAGCCCAGCTGCTTTCTGGTCTCTGTGAATTCTCTCTCTGGGATTGCCAAGCATTTGGGAAGAAAAAAACTATGAGGAAAAGTTTTCAATATTTTCTTTCAAGGAGTCAAAGGAAATCGTGAGTGCATATGAAGTTGAGCTTTGGAGGCGATTTTATTTTTTTCCATTTTCTTTCTTTCTTTCTTTCTTTTTTTTTTTTTTTTAAAGCTTTTGTTATTATTTTTTCCACTTTCAAAGATAGCCGTTGAGGCCAGGCACGGTGGCTCACGCCTGTAGTCGCAGCACTTTGGGAGGCTGAGGCGGGCAGATTGCTTGAGCTCAGAAGTTTGAGACCAGCCTGGGCTACATGGTGAAACCCCATCTCTACAAAACATACAAAAATTGGCCGAGCATAGCGGTCCCAGCTGCTCAGGGGCTGAGGCGGGTAGATCACTTGAGCCTGGGGAAGTTGAGGCTGCAGTGAGCCATTATTGCACCACTGCACTCCAGCCTGGGCAGCAACAGAACAAGACCCCATCTCTCTCGCTCCCCCCCCCCCTTTGTCACACACACACACATACAGACACACACACGGAAAAAGAAAGTTGTTAATATCTTCATTCAGAAGATATTTTTTGAGTGTCTGCATGGGCACAGTGCTGGGTAGGCGCTACACAGCTGGCGTCATGTAGCCCCTGCCCTCAGGCAGCAGCCGCTCAACCACAGAGAGCTTCTGTATGTCAGCTCAATCCTAAGCACTGTCTTTTGCAAGACAAGTCTAGCATGCCAGCATGGAAGACAGACACAAGCATGAAATTACCCAGACATTTATCTGATTGTGATATGATCAGTGCTGTGACCAAAAGGTGTAGAGAGATGACAGAGAGAGGACTCCGAATAGAGCTGACTTAGTTCCAGAGGGCAGAGGGTCCAAAGAAGAACTCTCCCTTCCCCCGAAGGTTCACTGAAAACCAGCTGACCAAAGACAGATTCATGGGGGACATGCACACACCTGTATTGGTCATAGTTTTACATAACGTGGGAGCCTAAGCCCCAAAGAGAAGTGAGAGACTGTCCAATTTCTGCTTAGGTTCAACAAGGCACAGCCACGTGGAAATAGGATCAGACAAAGAGGGTCTGATGGAGCCCTGATGGATGGCCTGGGGAAGCCCAGCAAGGCGTGCCTGCCTGGATTCTTCTTGGCTTCTCTGCAGCCTGCCTTCCTTCTGGGCACAAGGCCCTCTCTGGAATGGGGGTTTTGTGACCTACAGTCAAACAAGGTAGTTTGGATAATTTCTTTATGGCCAGGTTTTACACAGGAAGGCAGGGTAAAGTTAGAATAATAATTTGGGGTTTTATGGCTGGCTTGAGGGACATAGAGTTCTGGTTTCCATGAACACCGTGGAGAAGAGGAATTCTAGTTTCTCTGAGTAACCTCTGGGGAAAATTGAGGGGCCAGAGACGGGGGGGCAGAAGAGTGTCAGAGAGTGTTGCCAAGGCCTTCATTTTGGGGCTTCTTTTCTCTGAGCCCCAACCAGGGTCTGGGAAGACTTCTTCCAGAAATAACATCTTTTTTGACATATAGTTTATTTTTATTTTTATTAACATTTTTAGAGACAGAGTCTCTGTCACCCAGGCTGGAGCGTAGTGGCACAATCTTGGCTCACTGCAACCTCTGCCTCCCAGATTCAAGCGATTCTCCTGACTCAGCCTCCTGAGTAGCTGGGATTACAGGTGTCCGCCACCATGCCCAGCTAATTTTTTGTATTTTTAATAGAGATGAGGTTTCACCTTGTTGATCAAGCTGGTCTCAAACTCATGACCTCAAATGATCTGCCCACCTCAGCCTCCCCAAGTGCTGGAATTACAGATGTGAGCCACTGCACCCAGCCCCATTAAAAAAACAGTATTTTAAAAAAATCGAAATATAATTTACATACCATAACCTTCATCCTCTTAAAGTGTACACACCAGGGATTTAGTGTATTCATAAAGTCACGCAACCATCCCTCCTGTCTAATTTCAGAACATTTCCATCACTCTCAGAAGAAACCCGGATCGATCAGCAGTCACTCCCGTTCATTCCTCCGCCAGTGCCTGCCCAATGGTTGGCTTCCTTTGGTCTCCAGGAATGGGCCGATTCTGGATGTTTTGTAGGAATGGGATCATATGCCATGTGGTCCCTTTCGCGGGCTTGGCCTAAAGCGTCAGTCCTTCCTTCCCGTGTGGCCGAGGAATGTCCCATCGGCTGGATGTGGACGTTTTCCTGTCCACTCCTCCACCGGAGAAGGGTGGGCCTCTGGAACATTTGCACTTTAGGGTTATCCCGAGTAGTCGTCTGTGAGCATTTGCGCATGGGAAGTAACTTTTCAGCTGGGGCCATCAGGTCCATTAGCGAGGAGAGAGGGTGGAGGCTGGGAGTGCATTCTGGGCGGAGGGAACTGTGTGTATGGAGGATGCCCTGAGCCAGGAAGGAGCTTGGGAGACCCCACAGAGGAGTTGGCTGAGGTGCTGAGTGGGCAGGCCCAGGGGCGGAATCTGGTCACTGTCACTGTCACCTTGTAGATTCTGGGTTTAAAGCTGTCGGGATTGAAGGATAAGGGATAGAGGTTGCTGCTTTAAGAACAAAGAAAGTATATAGATCTGCTGGGTTTGGTGACTCATGCCTGTAATCCTAGCACTTGGGGAGGCTGAGGTGGGCAGATCACCTGAGGTCAGGAGTTCGAGACCATTCTGGCCAACATGGTGAAACCCCATCTCTACTAAAAATACAAAAATTACCTGGGTGTGGTGGTGCGCACCTGTAATCCCAGCTACCTGGGAGGCTGAGGCGGGAGAATTGCTTGAACCTGGGAGATGGAGGTTTGAGCCAAGATTGCGACACTGTACTCCAGCCTGGGTGACAGAGCGAGACTCTATCTCAAAAAAAAAAGAAAAAAGCGTGCGGATCGGAATACTATCTGGAAGGACCCTGTGATGCTGTGGCAGTGGGTAGAGAAGAGCTCTAGGTGGCCTCCTGGGGTCTGGCTGGTGTTGCTGGGTACATGCTGGGCAGGTCCCTGCATATGGAATACTGGCTGATACCAGCTTGGCTGGGGCAGGAGAGTCTTAACATGCTGAGTGTGAGGTGCCTGTCAGATGACACACTACGTTTTTCTTCATTGGGGCAGCTGGAACCCATGGATGCTCAGATAGGCTCTGGGCTGAAGATGAGAAGCTGAGGGTGGGATGAAGTTTGCTTAGGACTGCACTGGGGTGGGCAGACTGGGAGATAACATGACAGAAAGCAGACAGGATGGGAAGGCAGAGGGCCCCAGAAATCCAGAACATTTAGGGAAGCCGAAGAAGAGGAATTTCCTAAGCAGGAGAGCCGGTTAGCGATGCTGGATGGTGCTAACAGGTCCATCTGCTCAAGAGGTGAAAGGGGCAATGGGAGTTGGCACCTGAACATCTGTGGAGATCTTGTCTGATCTCGTTCCACAGGAGTGGTGGCTGGTGGCAGCCCAGGAGTAAGCAGGCGCGGGAGACAGAGCTGGTGAATGTGTGTGACACTTTCATTTCCAAAAGTCTTTTTTTTTTTTTCCTTTATTTTAGCAGAGTCTTGCTCTGTGACCAGGCTGGAGTGCAGTGGTGCAGTCTCAGCTCACTGCAACCTCTGCCTCCCAGGATCAAGCGATTCTCCTGCCTCAGCCTCCCGAGTGCTGAGACTACAGGTGCCTATCAGCAGGCCCAGATAATTTTTGTATTTTAGTAGAAACAGGGATTCACCATGTTGGCCAGATGGTCTCGATCTCTTGACCTCGTGATCCGCCTGCCTTGGCTTCCCAAAGTGCTGGGATTACAGGAATGAGCCACCGCGCCCAGCCAGAAGTCCTTTTGTGATGGTTATGGGAGGAGAGAGCAGAGCCTGGGTCGGGAGGAGGCTAGGTTGCTCATGCTGCCTGAAGGTGAGTGGGAAGAGGAAGCAGGAAGAGGCAGGGCTGTGGGGGATAAACTCCCGAGCAGTAGGGTGGGGCTGGAGAAGGAGTATGGCCTCTGCTGGGACCCCTGGGAGAGGCCCAGAGGCCTGCCGGTGCCAGCGGGGTGGGCTTGGTGGAGGCACTTGAGGGTATGGCTGTCTTGCAACTGTAATTTTCTCTATAGAAGAGGCAAGGCCACGAGCTGCTGGTGGCAGGATGGTTAAGGACTGTAGAGGCTGGAGGAGAGGGAAGGTGTCACCAGCCCAGCCCTCTGTGGCTCATTGCCAAGCCTCTTAGCCTGTCTCTTTTCACTTTCAACACAGCAGCCAGGCTGAGTGTGCTGACTTGCTGATCCAGACTGCGTCTCCTCTGCTTCACACCCAGCACACGCCGAGGCTTCTGCCAGGACCTGCCACACCCTGTGCTGTGGGTCCCTCAGTGACAAACCCTTCCTGGACCCTGTGACCTCCCAAAGCCCAGCACATCCCATGTCAGCCCCACAGCACCTGCTTTTCCCACTGAGATGATTTTTTGTTTATTTGAATTTACATATTTTTAGAATTCACATCGTCATTTTTAGTTTGATAACTAGTAATTGTGTGTCTTTATGGGACACAATGTGATGTTCTGGACTATGAACACACTGCAGAATGATTATATCACACTAACGAACGTGTCTGTCACCTGGAAGACAGTTGGCATTCAGTATCTGTGTGTTCCACGTCTGCAGCTCCAAGCAACTACGGATCAAAATGTTAAAATAATTATACAAATAAAAAAGCAATACAGGCCGGGCACAGTGGCTCATGCCTGTAATCCCAGCACTTTGGGAGGCCAAGTTGGGCAGCTCACATGAGGTCACAGGAGTTCGAGAACAGCCTGGCCAACACAGTGAAACCCTGTCTGTACTAAAAATACAAAAATTAGCCAGGTATGGTGGCATACACCTGTAATCCCAGCTACTCAGGAGGCTGAGGCAGGAGAATCGCTTGAACCCAAGAGACAGAGGCTGCAGAGAGCCGAGATGATGCCCCTGCACTCCAGTCTGAGCAACAGAGCGAGACTCCTCTGCCTAAACACACACACACACACACACACACACACACACACACACACACCCCAAAACAGTGCAGCATAACAACACTGACGTGGCATTTCCATTGTATTAGGTATTATAAGTAATCCAGAGATGGTTTAAAGTGTATGGAAGGAGGTGTGTTTGTGATATGCAAATGCTATGCCATTTTATAGCTGGGACTTAAGCATCCCTGGATTTTGTTATCCACGAGGGGCCGGGAGCCAGTCCCCACCAGATACCCAGGGATGACTGTACTTAGTATCTTCTATAGTAAAAACATATACAATCTTTTTATTTTCTTTTGGGAGGGAGTCTCGCTCTGTTGACCAGGCTGGAGTGCAGTGGCAAGATCTCAGCTCACTGTAACCTCCACCCCCCAGGTTCAAGCAATTCTCCTGCCTGAGTCTCCTGAGTAGCTGGAATTACAGGCATGCACCACAATAGCTGGCTAATTTTTGTATTTTTAGTAGCGATGGGGTTTTACAGTGTTGGCCAAGCTGGTCTCGAACTCCTGACATCAGGTGATCCGCCCAACTTGGCCTCCCAAAGTGTTGGGATTACAGGCGTGAGCCACTATACCAACCACCTTCAGGTTTTATTTGAATGTCACCTTCTTTAGCGGGACCTCCCCTGCCCACCCTTCTCAAACAGCAGCCCCATTCACCACACACTCTTCCCTGCTTCCTGGGGCTGTTGGTTTTCCTCCTGAGCACAAACCTGCCTCTGAGGTTGAGAAAATCTGCTGAATTTTCTGACTTATTGACCTTTTCCCTGCTCTAGAAAGTTGGCCTTGGGTGTGGTGGCTCACACCTGTAATCCCAGCACTTCTGGAGGCCGAGGTGGGTGGATCACCTGAGGTTAAGAATTTGAGACCAGCCTGAAACAACATGGAGAAACCCCATCGCTACTAAAAATACAAAATTACCCGGGCATGGTGGTGGGTGCCTGTAGTCCCAGCTACTCAGGAGGCTGAGGCAGGAGAATCACTTGAACCCAGGAGGCGGATTTCGGTGAGCTGAGGTCACACCATTGCACTCCAGCCTGGGCAACAAGAGTGAACCTCTGTCCCCGCCCCCTCCCCAAAAAAAAAGAAAGTTGGCCCTTTGGCCTCCCCGGAATCAGGGGTTTGTTCATATTTTGTTCCTTACTGAATCCTCAGTGCCCTGACGGTGCTGGGCATACAGCAGGTACACCTGGTCACTGAAAATGCAGGAGAGGTGCCAGCACAGCAGTGAGCCCCGCTGGATCCCATCTCACAGCCCCAGGGCTTACCCTCTGCCTCGGGGGGTCCCCGGCAGGCACCGGCACCCGGGGCTGCCATGGAAAAAGCTGATCTGGAGCGTCTCCAGGCCTGGCATCATGCCAGATGCTCTCACGCTTGCTACGGAAAGACTGGGGCATGGGAGTGGTTAAGACTTTGACAGGAAAGTAATAGAAATGATGGAGCATGGAATCTCACCAGAACTGGGAGAAAGGCCGGAGGGACTGGGTCATAGCGGGTGGAGGTCAGTGGTCTGGAGTTCCCGGGAGGCCAAAGGACTATCGTAGTGGAAGGACTGAGGGAAGGAGAGACTGCGATGGACTGTGCATAAACTAATAATAAGGGTGCTAAGCTATGATGGTGGTGTGGGTTAGAGATCCTTCGCCTCTAATCCACACCAGGAATTCAATTCAATTCCTCTAACCCAGGAATTGAATTGAATTGAAAGCTCAGTTGAATTGAAAACTCAACCCAAATTGTCCTCAACAATGAAGGGCATGTCATAGCTTTTGCCATAAGAAGGCTAGAGGCAGGGCCTCCAGGGCTGGTTTTCCAGCAGGGGGCAGGGACAGGAGTCTACCCATCTCAGTCTCCTGCATCCGCTTCCTACTCTGGCAGAATCTCCTCGCCAGCCCCTCCCGGGGCTCCTGCATCCCAGGTCAGGCCCAGCGAGAACCTGCCAGGTTGAGTCTCTGAGAACACTACCCCAGACCCCGGAATTGAACATCTAGGGGTGGGTGTGTGGTGGGGAGCCAGATGTTTTGATTGGCATGAGCCTGCAGGAGCACCCTGGATGTGGAGGTGGGGTCCGACCTACTCCGATAAGTGCCAGGGAGGGTCAAGGTATTAGGAAGTGGCATGTGGGAACAGACACTGTGGAGGCAACACCGGCTCGTGTCACTTGTTCTTAGCGAGAAGGGAAATGGGAAGCGCGGCCCTCCGGGACTTCTGAAGATGTCGAGGAGGAACAGGCATTGTGGGCCTTGAAGGAGTAAGAAATGCCACTGGGAAGATTCTCACACACGTTGAAATGCCTGGCTTCTCCGGGTAACTGGTGACCTTGCAGCGTGAGTAGCTCCTCGATGGGCCAGGTGCTGACCGCCAGAGCCCGTGGGATCTGACCTTGCGCTCTTGCCTAGAAGCATAATGTGGGTCCGCTTAGATTTCCCAGTAGTCACATTAAACACAGCAAAAAGAAACAGATAAAATCAACTTTAATATTATATTCTCTTTCACTCAACATATCCAAACATGATTTTGATTTTTTTTTTTTTTGACAGAATCTCGCTCCATCACCCAGGCTGGAGTGCAGGGGCACCATCTCGACTCACTGCAGCCTCGGCTTCCAAGGCTAAAGCCATCCTCCCACCTCAGCCTCCCAAGTAGCTGGGACTACAGGTGTACACCACCACACCCGGCTACTTTTTGTATTTTTTTTTTTTTTGAGATGGAGTCTCGCTTTGTTGCCAGACTGTAGTGCAATCTCTGCTCACTGCAACCTCCGCTTCCTGGGTTCAAGTGATTCTTTTGCCTCAGCCTCCTGAGTAGCTGGGGCCACAGGTGTGTGCCACCACACCTGGCTAATTTTTGTATTTTTAGTAGAGAAGGGGTTTCACCATGCTGGCCAGGATGGTCTGGATCTCTTGACCTTGCGATCCACCCACCTCAGCCTCCCAAAGTGCTGGGATTACAGGTGTGAGCCACCGCACCCGGTGGACTTTTTGTACTTTTTGTAGAGACGGGGTCTCTCTTGTGTTGCCCAGGGTGGTCTCACACTCCTGGGCTCAAGCCATTCACCGGCCTTGGCCTCCTAAAGTGCTGGAATTACAGTTTTGAGTCACAATACCCAGCCTCGTCTATTTAGAAATACATTATATATTTAAAATATTTATAATATTTATAATAGACATGTGAAATATGTATTATGAATATGTGTATACATATAATTTATACATTTATGTATAAGTAGTAATATATATTACACATGTGCGTGTGTAAATGAGCTGTGTGTGTCTTTCACACTGAGCGCATTTCTCTTCGGATTAGGCACGGTTTTAGCGCTCAGCTGCTGCAGGTGGCTTTCTTGATCTTACTGGGCTGTGCAGGCCGGACCTGCAAATGGACATCCCCTCTGGTTTGGTGCAGAGCTCATCCTGCCTTATGGTGTCACTGTCCTCACCTCCAGTTCATTCATTTCATCTGACCCCAGTTGACATTTGAGTTCAAGACACTTCCCGATCTAGTCACTTTGCCTGTTAGGTGATTGCATTTTTGCATTTTTTTAAAGTTCCTGTCTGCTGTATTCTTTATTATTATTATTATTATTATTATTATTATTATTATTATTATTTTCTGAGACAGAGTCTTGGTCCGTCACCCAGGCTGGAGTGCAGTGGTGTGATCTTGGCTCACTGCAACCTCTGCCTCCTGGGTTCAGGCGTTTCTCCTGCCTCAGCCTCCTGAATAGCTGGGATGACAGGTGTGCACCGCCATCTGTGGCTAATTTTTGTATTTTTAGTAGGGACAAGGTTTCACCATGTTGACCAGGCTGGTCTCGAACTCCTGACCTCATGTGATCCACCTGCCTCGGCCTCCCAAAGTGCTGGGATTACAGGACACTGCACTCCAGGCTGGGTAACAGAGAGAGACTCTATCTCAAAAAATAAACAAATTTGCACTCCAGCAAATTTTATTGATACTCTGTCTCAAACAGACAAACAAGACATACGCACGCGCACGCGTGCGCATACACACACACACACACACACACACACACAGAGAGAGAGAGAGAGAAATTGCCAAACTCTACTGTACACGCAGGTAAAAAGGATGGCTGCTGGCCGGGGGATGCCACAGAATGCCTGTGAATCTTGAGTCGGGGGCACACAGAAGCTTCTTCTCTTTGTGGACCTGCGAAGTAAATGCTCAGAGTCTCTTCATTTATGGGAGATGCTTTTGTTTTCAAGAAGGCCTTTTTAAGTCAAACCAGAATTATTTGGGCGTAATAGGTGCTCAGTGAATTTATTAGTTCAATTATTACTTGACAGAAAGAGAAAGCATAGCTCCATTTAAAGGTGTTTCAAGTCAACCAGAAACAAGGGCACGATTTAGTTCATGGAGAATTTAGATGAAAAAACTTATTTAGAATATTTATGAGGTTACAAAGTTAGTATCAAAATGCCACTTAAAAATATGCTTAATAGGCCAGGCACGGCAGCTCACACCTGTAGTCTCAGCCCTTTGGGAGGCTGAGGCAGATGGACCACCTGAGGTTGGGTATTTGAGACCAGCCTGGCCAGCATGGTGAAATTCCATCTCTACTAAAAATGCAAAAATTAGCCGGTCCTGGTGGTGCATGCCTATAGTCCCAGCTACTCGGGAGGTTGAGGCATGAGAATCACTTGAACCCAGGAGGCAGATGTTACAGTGAGCCGAGATCGCACCATTGCACTCCAGCCTGGGCCACAGAGCAAGACTCTGTCTCAAAATAAAAAAAAGAAAGAAAGAAAAAAAAAATAACAAATCAGGAAGCACCTAGTTACATAGTCTCTATGTAACCGCCTGCATTCCACTGGCTCTGCTGTGTCGACTCTATATGAGTCTCTCAGGAATGGACTCTCTAAGTAGAATTCAGCCATCTATCAATGTTTATTTCCGACTTCTCATTTCTTAGAGCTTTACGAAGAACACAAAATAGCAATTATTCACCCATGATAGGCTCAAGACATGGTCAGAAGCATGTTGAATCCTGACTTTTGTGTGATGTATTTTACATGTTTTAGACTGAAGTGAGCTAATAGCTTGACTGCTGCCGGCATCTTTCCTGGTTCTGCTGGTCAGTTACCTTCAGCGTTTCCAAAGGGTGCTAGTTCTGGCGGGGCGAGAAGGGACGTTATTCACCCACGACAGGATCAAATTAGCGTGAAAATGGTAGGCTCGAGACACAGGGTGCACTTCAGCAGGTTAGACCAGCTTAAGTCTCAAGACCGTAGTTATTCTTTATTTGCACAGTGATGTTGCAACACTTTCTGAAAAGGAAACCAAAGGAGAAAGACAAAAATACCATCCAGACGCTAGTATAATGTAGAGTCTCACCGTGTGCCCCAGGGTCAGTGTGAGTCTGTGAGTCAGAGGATTCCAACCTAGTGTTTCTTTGTGGCTCGCACGGTGCCAGCAACTTGGTCATTTGGTGATCACAGTGTTTGAAGACTTGAGACCTCCCCATTTCCTCCTCATCATCTTCATCGTTGTTCTCCTCTTCGCTTTCCTCAGGATTTTGTGCAATATTGCCCCTAAATGCACACCAGTTAATTCACCTGGTGTTCAGCTGAATAAGTAACTATTTCATTGCTGGAGTTAAAAGAAAAAAAGGCTAGGTTGGATTTGAACTGCGTTCTGTAGTACCGTCTGGATGGTTTAAGAGATTGTCAAGGGTGATTTTAAGTGTACTTGCTTTTCATGTATGTCCTGACTTTGTCATCAATGCCCCAAGTAAGATGTGACTCCATCTTCCATATAAGTGCAGCGCAGAGAGGTGACAGAGACAGGCTCAAAACAAATGGGGGGATTTTGAGAGACTGTGGTGTGGTGGGAACTGGGGCTGTCAGGAGAGTTCTCGGAAAGGAGCTGGCAGCAGGATGTGCCATGTCAGACGCGTGGAGACTTGAGAAGGGAGTGTGATGTGCCACAGGTCCTGCCGTGGGAAGGTGGTTGGAGTGGAGTGTGCCTCTGCCATGCAGGGTGAGTTGTGTCCTGGGCTGAGGCATTTATCCCAGAGACACGTTCAGCCATTAATTCATTCCCTAAGCAGGATAGAAATGGGCCCCAGTCTCATGCGGTTGGCAGTTGAACTGGATACGGGGAGCTCTTTGCAGGTTTTAAGCAGAAAAGAAACCTGGTCCTGTTTGTTGTGTATGCACGTGCACACACGCACACACACATACACACACATATCAAACAATTTACAAAGGTAATACGTGCGTGTGGTGAAAACTATCTGACAATACAAAAGCTTGTGTGTCTCTTTTCTCTTTATTTCTTTCTCTTTTTCTGTCTCTCTCTCTCTCTCTCTCTCTCTCTCTCTCTCACACACACACACACACACACACACACACACTCATTTTGAGAAAGGGTCTTGGTCTATTGAGATCAAGGCTGCAGTGGCGTGATCATGGCTCACTGCAGCCTTGAATTCCTGGACTCATCTGTCCTCCCACCTCAGCCTCCCAAACAGCTGGGACCACAGGTGCACGCCACCATGCCCGGCTAATTTCTTAAATTATTTGTAGACACAGAGTTTCATCATGTTGTCCAGGCTGGTCTTGAACTCCTGAGCTCAAGTGATCCTCCCACCGCTGCCTCCCAAAGTGCTGTGGTTACAAGCTGGAGCCGCCTGATTCTCCTCTTTAGACACAGTCATTGTTATCTGTTTTTAATGTATCCTTCTAGAGGTATTCTATGCATACCAAGTGTATATACACAAAAGTATCTTCCCTTTGCTCACTTTCATTAATAGTGAATGTTGAAAATCATTCCTAATGCTTCATAGTGTTCTACTGCATTCTTCTGATGGCAAAAGGATGTGGCTAGGTGCACCTGCCATAATATAACTAGTGCCCTGTGGATGCACGTTGAGGTAGTTTTTTAGTCTTTTTGCTGCTTCACTGCTGCAGCTTGTATTCCTGGATGTGTGCTTTTGCACACGTACCCAAGTATATCTTTGGAATAAATTTCTAGACATGGAGCGATTTGGTCACAGGGTTTGTGCATTTCAGGTTTTCCAGCTGCAGTTGCATTGCCCACCAGAGAGGTTGTACCAATTTCTTCTCTCCCAGATAATGTACAGGAGTGTTTATTGCAGGAAGCCCCAGGTCAATTGTTTATCTTTACAGATATTCTGGGTTAAAAGGATGGCCGATGTTAGCATCATTTTCTTTGTTCAGGAGCTCAGTTGTATTTCTTTTTCTATGGACAGCAATCTTGTGCCCGCCTCTTTTTCTTTTTTCCCCTCCCTCCCTCCCTCCTTTCCTCCCTCCCTCCCTTCCTTCCCTCCCTTCCTTCTTTCTCTCTTTTTTTTTTTTTTTTTTTTTTGAGATCGAGCCCCACTCTGTTGCCCAGGCTGGAGTGCAATGGCACAATCTTGGCTCCTGCAACCTCCGTCTCCCAGGTTCAAGCGATTCTTGTGCCTCAGCCTCTCTACTAGCTAGGATTACAGGCACACGCCCCCACACCCGGCTAATTTTTGTATTTTTAGTAGAGGCGGGGTGTCACCATGTTGGCCAGGCTGGTCTCAAATTTTTGACCTCAAGTGATCTGCCTGCTTTGGCCTCCTGGAGTGCTGGGATTATAGGCTTGAGCTACTGAGGCTGGCCTTTTTTTCTTGAGACAGGATCTCACTCCATCACCAGGCTGGAGTACAGTGGCAGAATCATGGCTCACTGCAGCCTCAGCCTCTCAGGCTCAAGCAGTCATTTCATCTTAGCCTTCCAAGTAGCTAGGACTACAGGAATGTGCCACCATGCTCAGCTCTTTTTTTTTTTTTTTTTTTTTTTGAGAGATGGGGTTTCACTGTATTGTCCAGGCTGGTCTCAAACTCCTGGGCTGAAGTGATCTGTCTGCCTCAACCTCTCAAAGTGCTGGGATTACAGGCGTGAGCCATCTCACCCAGTCTTCATCTCTATTTTCCTATTGTGTTGTTTGCGTTTCCTCTTTCTTATTGATTTACGAATGCTCTTTACATATTAAGCAGATGAACTTTTTTCCTTTAGTAAGAGTTGTAAATAGTTTTTTCCCCAGTGTCTCATTTGTCTTCTGATTTTATGTTGTCACTTTTGAAAAAATTTCTTTTTTGTTTATGAGGTTTGTATTTTGTATTTATGTTACCAGAAACTTAAACTAAGGTGGAGAGAAAGAAAAATGTTTGAAAGACATAAATACTCTGTGTGTGTGTGTGTGTGTGTGTGTGTGTTTGTGTGTGTGTGTATAGCACGTAGAATGGAAAGAACAGGAAGTATTTTTTGAAGCTATATTAATAGTTGACTTTGGAAGTCTTTTCAGAGAACTGAGCAACAGAGGCCTGAAAACAATCTTTATATACTACAGTTCAGGGACAGGAATTAAGGAAATAGAAAAGGAGCAGTCTGGTGTGGCAAATGCCACTGGAAATGGCAGTGGGTGTCCCGTGGCTGAAGGCTGTCAAGGCCTCCAGAATCAGCCTTCCTTCCAGTGGCCTCAGTCCTAGCCACAGTCCTGCGTATCTGAGACTGACAGATGAATGGTTAATGTCATTGACTCTGGGCCTTCTCTTGTATTTCAAGGCAGGGTGCTTACAAAGGGCAATTCAGTAAATAATTAATCTTATGGAATTAATGTAAAATCTTAATCATAGCATCTGGGCACTGTGTCTCATTTCTGTAATCTCAGCACTTTGGGAGGCTAAGGCAGGTAGATCACTTGAGATCAAGAATTTGAGACCAGCCTGGCCAACATGGTGAAATCCTGTCTTTATTAAAAATACAAAAAATTACCCAGGAGTGGTGGTGTATGCCTGTAGTCCCAGCTACTCGGGAGACTGAGGCAGGAGAATGGCTTTGACCCAGGAGGTGGAGGTTGTAGTGAGCCAAGACTGCACCAATGCACCCCAGCCTGGGCAACAAGAGTGAAACTCTGTCTCAAAAAAAACAAAAAAAACAAACCTTAATTGTAGCAGCAACCTGTTACATATTAACATTTTCCCCTCTTCCTCTCCTTTCTCTGTATTTTTTGATAAAGGGCCCATCTAGAGGCTGCAGGGCATGTGTGCGTTCTGAAAGATGCCTTTGACTTTGAAAGCCCATCTGAGATTGCAAACCTCATCTTGGCTGAGAACTGCGAGGCTGCCCTGGCCCTTCATCTCTATAGGGGAGGCCGCCTTTTGCAAGGTAACCCTCTTTCTCTTTAAAAGTAAAATACCAGAAATATTGAAAAACAGAAGTGCCTGCAATGTCCAATAATATGGGAAACAATGTCTCCTGTTTATTCAATTCAGAAATGGGAGACATGCAATAATCTCTTCAATTTGTTTTCTTAGGGCATAATTTCTTAAATGTTATAACTATGGCAGTCAAGAATGGATGTGTATTGAAGCTGCTTTTACCATATTAAGAGTATCATCTGAATTTTGTTTGTTTTTTTGAGACAGGGTCTTACTCTGTCACCCAGGCTGGAGTGCAGTGATGCAATCTCAGCTCATTGCAACCTCCACTTCCTGGGATCGATCAATCCTCCCACTTCAGTCTCCCAAGTGCAGGCCACCATGATCCCTACTTTTTGTTTTGATTTTTGCAGAGATAGAGTTTCACCATTGTTGCCCAGGCTGGTTTCAATCTCCTTTACTCTACACTGGGGCAACACTCAAGTGATCCATCCTCCTCAGCCTCCCAAAGGGCTGGGATCACAGACAAGCCTGGCCCTGAATTTTTTCAATGCTTATTTCATCTTTCAAAATATATTTTTTCAAAAGGATTCTTTTACAGGTATAAAAGAGCACTTATGAAAGACATTGTTCAACCCATGAATTTATGAGGAAACTACTAAGATGTTAAAACCAGTTTAAAGCACATTTGAGCAACTGGAGTTTAAATCAGCAATTTGGTAAAGAGTATCAGGGTAAATTCAGTATGTTAGTCGCAGACCTGGCTAACATCCAGCAAGGCAATGGGCCCCAAGCTTTGGAAGTATCTTTTCTACTGGACAGAGATGATTTACATCTCTCCCTGACATGAATCTACAAATGACTTAATGTAACTTCACAGAATACAAGCTCTCAATTAGTAGTACATAATGAAGTCAAACAACAACATACTCTCTCAGAAAATTAATCTTTGGAGGACGCTTTTAAATGTGGCGTCTTAGAACACTGCAAGAAAATGCATATGCACCTTATTTATTCTTATCGTATTCCTGACCCTATTTTCAGGTTGCAGAACATTTTTCTTAACACTCTGAAGACCCATCTGATTTTACTGAGGGGATGGGAGGCACCAGGTAAAGGAAGACAGATATTTTTGTTACTGTTCAGCCTGAGTGTCTTTCTTCAAAAATGAATTAAATGACACAGTAGTGGTATCATTTGTGCTGCACCATTTTAAGGGTAATATATGAATATATAGCATGTCATTTGAAGATCAAAATTAGCTCCAGTCACCAACACACCAGAATGAAATTTTGGTCAGCAAAATGTGTCACACTTCTAAAATTTTTAGTTTTTTGTTAATGGTGATTTTTTAGAAAATTTCTTTACATTGTATCAAACCTTATTTAAGCTCCAGCTGTTTTTCCTGCCTCCTGTGCCTCCAGACGTTGAGCCCTCTCTGAACAGTCTCTTCATGTATGGGCACATCTTACTATGTGTTCTTTATTTTCTCAGGTAATCCATGAAAATTGCCCCAGTGTAGAGTAAAATGTAACTGAGTGGTATAGTGTGAAAAGCAAGCCTGTCTTCCGCTTCTTATCCTCACTGTATTATTTCTAATTTCCAGAGGCAACCCACAGTATATATAAATATACATATATATACTGTATTGGTTATCTATTATTACGTAACAAATCACCCCCCAAACTTTGTTGCTTATAGCAGTACATTTGTTATCTAATAGTTCCTGTGGGCATTCAAAAGCAGCTTAGCTGGGCGGTCTGTCTCAGGGTTTGCCATGAGGCTACAGTCTCATCTGGTGGTTTGACTGGGGCTTGCAGATGTGCATCTGTGATGGTGCACTCACAAGGCCATTGGTGGGAGACCTCAGTACCCAAGGTGGACCCTGACAGCTCAGCAGGAAGCTCTGAAAGGTTGTCACTGACTGTTGCAGCTCTTTTATGCAATCACGGGGCCTCGGCCCTGAGTTTAGTGATTCTGTTGACTGTGAGTTATGTCGCTTTCTTTTCTTTTCTTCTTTGACTTTTAAGTTCAGCAGTACCTGTCCGGGTTTGTTACACAGGTAAACGTGTGCTGTGGTAGTTTGCTGCACAGATCATGCCATCACCTGGATATTAAGCCCAGAATCCATTAGCTAGTCTTCCTGATGCTCTCCCTCCTTCCACCCCACCCCGCAAAAGTTGTGTTGTTTTCTGTAAAGTGATATCTGTTTTTTATTTTCTTTCTTCTTCTTTTTTTTTCTTTTCTTTTTTCTTTTTTTTGATACAGAGTCTTAATCTGTGGTCCAGGCTAGAGTGCAGTGGCATGATCTGGGCTCACTGCAACCTCCACCTAGCAGGTTCAAGTGATTCTCGTGCCTCAGCCTCCAGAATACCAGGAATAGCTGGGATTACAGGTGTATGCCACCATGCCCAGCTGGGCATATATTTTTAGTAGAAACAGGCTTTCACCATGTTGGCCAGGCTGGTCTCAAATTCCTGACTTAAGGTGATCTGCCTGCCTTGGCCTCCCAAAGTGCTGGGATTACAGTCATGAGCCGCTGTGTGTGGCCCCTATTGTTTCTTTTAAAGTGTTTTATGCACATACGGGGAACATTTTATTCCCACAAATGGGATTAGATCTGTATATTTAACTCCTAACTTAGCTACTTTTCCAAATCCACAAAGCCATGTCTATCATATTTTTTTAATTGGTTGTGATGTATGCCACTGTGAGAATGCACCGGACTTATTAAAAGTCTCTCTCTTGCTTTTTTTTTTTTTTTTTTTTTTTTTTGCTATTTCAAGGAAAGCTGGAGTATTTTCGATTATATTTCTTTACTCCACTGTATGAGGATGTTGGAAATATAAATTCCTGGGAAAACCTGTAGGCCAAAGGGCTGTGTAATTTTTGTTTTGATTGACACTGACAAATTACTGTATGGAAGGGTTATTCCAGTTCATATTCTACTAACAGATGGGCAAGAACCTATTTCTTCCCTCGTCAGGTTGCTGGGTTTTTGTTTCTCTTTCCTTCACTTAGAGTTCTCAATTTACCATGCTTGATCTCTGCTGCAAATAAGCACAAGTCATCTGAAGTTAGGTTTGCTTCTCCTAAGAGTTGAAGGTGGAGAGGATTCCTCTGCAAAACCACCCTGTTCCCAGGGGAGAAATCAATTGCATTGCTCAGTCTCGCAGACACTGAGAACTGAAGCCATGCTCCTCTGAGTACGTGTGGTTAAACTTTGGCTCGTTCGTTCCTGATTGTTGTCCATGTGGAAGTTAAACAGTGTTTATTCCTCAGGGTCATGTTTTTGTAGGTTAAATCTCTGTGTAGCATAATGTGTAAAAAGCATTAGCACCGTTGTCTGTAGGAAGAGCTGCCTGTGCACCGTGAGCTCTTCACGTAGCAAGGTGTTGGGGACTTTCTCTGCACCAGTGGCAGGCGGCGAGTCGCCCTACCCTGTGGCTAACTGGCTGTGTGATAGTTCATTCTGTGCATACACTATGCATTTCTTAGACAGCCTTCTATTGATTAAACTGTAATTTAAAATATATAGCAGTTATTGACGTTAATTACTTTTTTTCAGATAGTATTATTTTTATTTTTTTATTTTTATTTTTAAACAAAAGAATCCAAAATTTATGATGTAGGAATGACAACAATAAATTTAAGTGCCATCATGTATATTCCCTGTGGCATTTTTTAAAATTGCATTTTAGGTTTTGGGGTACAAATGCAGATCTTGCAGGGTTGTTTTATAGATACTTACATGGCAAGGTGGTTTGCTGCCTCCATCCCCCGTCACCTATATCTGGCATTTCTCCCCATGCTATCCCTCCCCAACCTCCCTACCCCCCACTGTCCCTCCCCAGCCCCCCTCAACAGACCCCAGTGTGTGATGCTCCCCTCCCTGTGCCCATTTGTTCTCATTGCTCAACACCAACCTATGAGTGAGAACATGCGGCGTTTGATTTTCTGTGCCTGTGTCACTTTGCTGAGAATGATGGTTTCTAGATTCATCCATGTCCCTAGAAAGGATACTAACTCATTGTTTTTTATGGTTGCATAGTATTAAATTACTTACGGAGGTGACTTGGAAACTAGGTAAAAATACAAAGAAGATAATATGGCAGCTGCAAGTTCGCCACCCAGAGATGACCACTGTTTGCGTGTGTGTTTTTGTTTTTTATTCAAAATTGACTTTGCAAAAAAGATATACTTTTACAATATAAGCATGCAACTTCTTTTTAAAAATAGCTGTAGGCCGGGCATGGTGCCTCAGACCTCTAATCCCAGCACTTTGGAGGCCAAGGCAGGCAGATCACTTGAGGTCAAGAGTTGGAGACCAGCCTGGCCAATGTGGTGAAGTCCCCATCTCTACTGAAAATACAAAAAAAAAAAAAATAGCTGGATGTGGTGGTGGGTGCCTGTAATCCCGGCTACTTGGGAGGCTGAGGCAGGAGAATCGCTTGAACTTGGGAGGTAAAGGTTGAAGTGAGTTGAGTTCATGCCCCTGCACTTCAGCGTGGGCAGCAGAGTGAAAATCCATATCGAAAAAAAAAATTATCTATATATTAAAACACATATATTTAATATATTTAATTATGTATATTTATATCTATATATATTTATTATATATAAGATATTTAAAAATTCTTTATGGAGTATTTAGTATGTGCTAAGCACTTTGATAAATGCTTTGAATGAAGAGATGTTGCTGTATCTGACTCTTGCTCTGTAGTTTGTGTGTATATTTTCAAAATTGCAATCATATTATACTTATAATTTAGTAACCTACTTTGCAACATGTTAGAAATAGATTGTATATATTTCCTCTGTCATTGAATGTTCTTCTGCAGCATAGTTATGAATGGTCATGTTTTATTCCATTTTTCCCCTCAGTTATAAACAATGTGATGAACAGGCTTCTGCATCAACCTTTGGAGCCCACTTTCTTTAGGATTTTCCAGAAATTACCTTGCAGGATCAAAGGGTATATGCACTTTTAAAGCTTTTGATACATATTGTCAGTAAAAACTAGTCACATTTATGTAACTGTGTATATTAAATATTGCTGAGTAAAACATTAACAGCTTGGACAAATGGAAATTTGCTTTTCTGTTTAAAATCAGTATTTGTTGAACAAATAAATAAAATAGCTAAGTAGTATATGCAAATAATGGAAAATAGCACATTATCAACATTAATACACATTACAGATATATTGCGGGTATAATGCAAATTTTTTGTTTTATTGAGATGGAATCTGGCTCTTACCACCGAAGCTGGAGTGCAATGGCTCGATCTTGGCGCACCACAACCTCTGCTTCCTGGATTCAAGCAGTTCTCCTGCCTCAGCCTCCTGAGTAGCTGGAATTGCAGGCATGCGCCACCATGCCCAGCTAATTTTTATATTTTAATAGAGATGGGGTTTTACCATGTTGGCCAGGTTGGTCTCAAACCCCTGACTTCAGGTGATCCACATGCCTTGGCCTCCCGAAGTGCCTGGATTACAGGTGTGAGCCACTGCAGCTAGCCTGAAAATGTTTTAAAGAACGATGTCAACTTACATTCTTTCAGTTATGGACCAATTATTATATGAATGTCAAAGTAACACATGGTATTTATTTCTGTTTCTTGGGCATGTCTGTAAAATATTTTTGACATACATACCAATCCATCATTTCAAATGTATAAGAACAGAACTTTACAGATGTCCTTCACTTAGACGGAGCAGAACCTGTTCACAGGTAGTATGCTTTCTGGGCTCTTGCCTATATTCCCTAAATGGCACCCAAGGAAAAACTTACGAGTTAATTTGATGGTGGCCAGGAGGATGGTAATGAAGCTCTTCTGTTTCTTTTTAAGAATATGCTTTAGAGTTGAACCCAATGAGGAAGCAGATAGGGTCGGGTGGCTGATTAAGAAGCCACGTTTAGGAAACTATAATTTTCTGTTTATCTCAGCTGACAAAGTTGGGAGAGACAAAAGTCTAGCACAAGCACTGATTTATGGATAAGACGGGTTACTGGGTGGCTCTGAGTCAACCCCCTTGGAAAATAGCTATGTAGCACTCTTTATCCACAGTGCATTTCAGCAAATGCTGTTTGAGGACCTAACTTTGAATAGCCATGATATTAGAGCAAGGGGTACAGACATAAATAAGAGAATCTTCCAGTCTACAAATAAAACCCAAGACCTTGTGATACATGGTATGACATAGAAGGGAAAGGGTTTACTTCCGAGAGACCTGGAGAAGACTTCAGAACTGAGAGGATGGCTGAGCAGGGTTTTGAAAAGTGAATAAGAGCTGGCGGATATATGCTTGAAAAGTGAAAAACAGAAGTACCATAGGATCCAGCCATCCCACTTCTGGGTATATGTGCAAAGGAAATGAAATGAGTGTGTGAAAGAGATGTCTGCAACCCCGTGTTCACCGCAGCACTATTCAAAATAGCCAGGACTGGAATCAACCTGTGTCCACTGATGATAAATGGATACAGAAAGTGTGATGTATATGTATGTAATGGAAAAGGAAGGATATTCTGCCATTTCTAACAACATGAATGAGCCTGGAGAACATAATGCAAAATACAATAATCCAGGCACAGAAATGCAAATACCACGTGGACCTCACTTGCATGTGAAATCTCAAAAGTCAAATACGGCCGGGTGCGGTGGCTCAAGCCTGTAATCCCAGCACTTTGGGAGGCCGAGGCGGGTGGATCACGAGGTCGAGAGTTCGAGACCATCCTGGTCGACATGGTGAAACCCTGTCTCTACTAAAAATACCAAAAAAAATTAGCTGGGCATGGTGGCTCGTGCCTGTAATCCCAGCTACTCAGGAGGCTGAGGCAGGAGAATTGCCTGAACCCAGGAGGCGGAGGTTGCGGTGAGCCGAGGTCGCGCCATTGCACTCCAGCCTGGGTAACAAGAGTGAAACTCCGTCTCAAAAAAAAAAAAAAAAAAAGTCAAATACATAAGAGGCAGAGGTTAGTTAGTAGGATGGCTACCAGGTGCTCAGGATTGGTCAAAAAGTACAAAATTTCAGTTAGGAGGAAAACATTCAAGATCTGCTGCACAGCGTGGTGATGGAAGTAAATAATAATGTATTGTATACTTGAAAATGCTAAGAGAGGGGCCAGGCGTGGTGGCTCACACCTGTAATCCCAGCACTTTGGAAGGCTGAGGCAGGCAGATCACTTGAGGTCATGAGTTTGAGACCAGCCTGGCCAACATGGTGAAATGCTGTCTCCATTAAAAATACAAACACTAGTTGATCATGGTGGTGGTGCCTGTAATCTCAGCTGCTTGGGAGGCTGAGGCAGGAGTAGCGCCTTGAACCCAGGACGCTGAGGCTGCAGTGAGCCAAGATAGCACCACTACACTCCAGCCTGGGTGACCAAGTGAGACTCTGTCTCAAAAAATAAAAATTAAAAATTAAATTTAAAAATTGCAAGAGAGTAGTAGGTTTTAAGTGTTCTCATCACAGATAAATAATAAATATGTGAGGTAATACACATGTTAATTAGCTTGATTTTTTTTTTAATTTTTATTTTTTTTTAATTTTTTTTTTAAGAAATGGAATCTTGCTGTGTTTCCCAGGCTGGTCTCAAACTCCTGGCTGAAGCAATCCCCACATCTTGGCCTCTCAAAGTGCTGAGATTACAGGCGTGAGCCACTGCGCTTGGCCTAATTAGCTTGATTTAGCCATTCCACAATGTAGTCGTAATTTAAAACATCATGTTGTACACCGTATATATACACAATAATAAAAAGAGTTTGCAAAAATATTTTCTCTACATCATGCTATAGCAGAGTACTAGATTTTTTCAGTTGCAATCATGGGTGAATTTATAATAGCCTTTTTTTTTTTTTTTTTGAGACAGAGTGTTACTCTGTCACCCAGGCCAGAGTGCAGTGGCACCATCTTGGCTCACTGCAACTTCTGCCTTCCAGTTTCAAGCAATTCTCCTACCACAGCCTCCCAGGTGGCCGGGATTACAGGTCTGCACCACCATTCCCAGCTAATTTTGGTATTTTTAGTAGAGACGGGGTTTCAGCATGTTGGCCAAGCTGGTCTTGAACTCCTGACCTCAAGTGATCCGCCCACCTCAGCCTCCCAAAGTGCTGGGATTACAGGCATGAGCCACTGCACCCAGCCTTATAATAATCTTTTGCCATTAAGGCTAACATGCTACTTATTTGAAACTTTATTTTCTTAACAATAGAATGAGCATTGAAAAAATAGAAAACTAACTGAAATATCCCATATTCCCTTCTTCTAAGTACTAATTTCTGGATACATGTATTTACAACTTCTTTAGTATAAAACATGGTGAAACTAGCTCTCATGAGGTCTGCCTTGTATCAGAATGTCATATATAGTCTCACCAGCCAGCTAATTAATATTACCTCCATTTCACAGATGATATAGCAGTGGGGGTCAGAGAAACTGAGTTACTTGCACAAAATCATGCCTCTTGTAGGTGGAGAACCAGGATTCTAACCTGGGGCTGTCTGGAGCGAAAGTCCTGTGATTTCTCCAAATTAGGTCAAATTAGCTTTGACAATATGGTTATTGCTGCTGGGCTGTTGAGTAAGAAAGAGCTGTCGTCTTAAATACTAAATATGCTCACACCATTGATAGTGTGTATCTTTTGGGTGTCCATTTTTCTGTCTTTGACAATTTCACTGAAAAAGACTTTCCTATTATTTTCCTTAGCCTCCTTCCGTAGCAGTTTTTATTGGGGGAACGAACGTTCCAGATATGGTTTGGCTGTGGCCCCACCCAAATCCCATCTTGAATTATAGTTCCAATTCCCATGTGCTGTGGGAGGAACCTGGTGGGAAGTCATTGAATCATGGGGTGGACCTTTCCTGTGCTATTGTCCTGATAGTGATTACATCTCACGTGATCTGATGGTTTTATAAAGGGTTGTTTCCCTGCCCAAGCTCTCTTGCTTGTCTGCCACCATGTGAGACATGCCTTTCACCTTCCGCCATGATTGGGAAGCCTCTCTAGCCATGTGGAACTGTAAGTCTATTAAACCTCTTTCTTTTGTAAATTGCCCAGACATATCCAATTGCCATACCAATTGGGTACGTCTTTATCAGCAGCTTGAAAATGTTCTAATAGTCCTTTTGTGGCATTAGAGTGTATTAGTTCCCACTGTTGCTGTAATAATTTACTGCAAACCCAGTGGCTTCAGGCAGCACAAATTCCTCACCTGACCTCCGGTTCTGGAGAATAATTGCTCCCAGAGATGTCTGCATCCTAATTTCCCGGACCCCTGAGGCCATGACCAGGGAGCTGAATCTGGAGGTTGGAAAGCTGAAGTGGGTCTCCCAGGCTGAACTTAAGGTCTCCGCAGCTGCGCTCCTTTGTGGATGCTCTTGGGGAGAATCTGGTTTCTTGTCTTTTCCAGCCTTGAGGGGCACCCACATGTCTTGGCTCATGGCCCTCCTCCATCTCCAGAGCCATCGGGCTGGTGGGTTCTTCCTCACTCTGAACTTGACTCTCTGGCCTCCTTCTTTCACTTGTTTCTTTCTTTTTATTTTGAGATGGAGTCTCGCTCTTGCCCCCAGGCTGAAGTGCAGTGGTGCGATCTTGGCTCACTGCAACCTCCGCCTCCCGGGTTGAAGCAATTCTCCTGTCTCAGCCTCCAGAGTAGCTGGGATTGCAGGTGCCTCCCACCATGCCTGGCTAATTTTTGTATTTTTAGGAGAGATGAGGTTTCTCCCTGTTGGCCAGGCTGGTCTTGAACTCCTGACCTCAGGTGATCCGCTCGCCTCGGCCTCCCAAAGTGCTAGGATTACTGGTGTGCGCCACTGTACCTGGCCTCCCTCTTTCACTTGTTAACAACCCCTGTGGTTATGTTGAGCCTGTCTGGATAGTCTGCCAAAATGCCCTTCCCTGTCACAGCCTCATGGGTCTTGGGAATTAGGATGTGGACATCACTGGGAGCAATTATTCTCCCTTCCACAGATTCATGTCCTTCCCATATGAGAAAAATTTTCATTCTGTCCCAACATCACCCAAAGCCTAGATCCACCACCCGTGGTGAACCATCTCTGCTGGATGGGCATTTCTACGTCTCTCAGTGTTTTTGGAAAAGTTCTTACAGGTCTATAGTAAGAAATTCCAACAATATAAAGTGTTACAGAGTGAAAAGTAAGTCTCACTCCCATGCCACATCTTTTTGTTCTGTTCTGTTGTTGTTTGTTTTTTGAGACAGAGTCTCGCTCTATTGCCCAGGCTGGAGTGCAGTGGTGTTATCTTGACTCACTGTAACCTCCGCCTTCTGGGTTCAAGTGATTCTCATGCCTCAACCTTCTGATTCGTGGGATTACAGATCTGTACCACCACACCTGGCTAATTTTTGTATTTTTACAAAAATAGAGACAGAACTGCGCTATGTTGCCCAGGCTGGTCTCAAACCCCTGGCCTCAGATGATCTGCCCGCCTTGGCCTCCCAAAGTGCTAGGATTACAGGTGTGAGCCTCTGTGCCCAGCCTATTGCAGATCTGGAGCCTTCCAGGTCCCTTCTCCAGAGGTTACAACAGTTACTATTCTGTGTACTGTCACAGATGTTCTGTGCATAAAGAAATGTGTGCTTATGGTTTTTGGTTTTGTGCAAGAATCATTTGTTCACCAAGATGCACTTTTTTTGGCCTGTCTTTCTGAGTACACACACACACAGCTCCAAAAATAAGAGTTGGTCTTCACCAGTCCACACAACCTACAGGCTACTTCTCAAACTGTGCTACTTTTAGCCTTGCTGGAGCCGTATATATTATTCTTGGGCTCAATATCTGGAGCCTGAATTTATAGCAGTGGAATTCTAGGGTGCAGGTGACCTAGATAGAAAAAAAGAAGACAGGATCTGCTCATTTACATGACAAAAAAAATTTCAAAGCCCTATAAAAGGAAAAATCAGTTTCTTCTCCTTTAACTATCTTGATAGAAACAGCTTGTTTGAGAAATCCAACTGGGTGAACTCCAGTTAGCTCTGGTCTACCGGGTGATTTATTGGCCATAGTCTTGACATTTTTAGTTGACCTTGGGAGTCCTTTCAGGGAGTCACTTTTGATGAGTACATCATTCAGCCTGAGATGGACAGGCTTAATGCCCTGCCCTGCCCATCTGTGCTCATGAAATGTTCATCAAGGAGGCAGGGCATGGACTCACCTGCTGCCTCCCATCCGCACAGGGGCCCGTCCCTTGGAAAACACATACTCCCTTTGCCAATTCCTTCCCACTTGACGCCCTCAGCACCTTGCGTTATTTTGGCGTTCCTCCTAGCTGTGCCTTTCATAATTCATCACCCCTGCTGCACGGAACAGTTCTAGGATATCCTCAAGGCGGTGCCTCTTTCTCCCCTGTTTTCGTCCCAAGCTAGCATGGTGCCTGCCGGTGGTGATGAACAACAGGACTCATTTGGAGAGCGCTTTTTTTTGTCATGAATTTTAATGATTCCAGGTTAGCCCATTTCCTGGGAATGATCAGCTTGGCTTTGATAGATGATGGCTAACAAAATTTTTTATCTGCTAAAGTTTAGGATGAATCCATTGAAGGATAGCCCTGACAACAGCGGTGGGGCCTCCCCTGATTGCTCATGGTGCTGCGTTTATTGTCGTGATACCCATTTCTGCTCTTCAGGAGAGGCGGATGCAGCTAAACACAGCAGAACACGGCTCCTGTGATCCTGGAACATCGGCGTTTCAGATTCTTGCTTGGGAATGGTTGGTGAAGGCTGTTGCTGGGGCTAAATTCTGCTTTGTGACTGTCATCGCTTTGCAGGCCACCGAATCCCTTTTGGAATCATCTTTGGTGGAACTGATGTAAATGAAGATGCCAACCAGAAAGAAAAAAACACAGTGATGAGAAGAGTTCTCGAGGAAGCCAGGTAATACTGTGAGAATCTCACCCGTGTGAAACACTTAAACTATGTGGATGGAATTAATTGAAACCAAAAGACCAAGGGAATCCACTGTCGGGAAGGTTTACATTTTACCACTTAAAATCCATTTCATGTAACCTTTTCTTTCATTTGCGACATTTTTATTTTGCAACCACTAGTCATTGCTAACAGGTTATTGCACTTAAGTCTTTAACTACAGTTGATATTAGAGAAGCCTCTTTAGAAGGCTCTGCTTGGAGCCGGGCACAGTGAGACACGCCTGTGTTCCTAGGTACTTGGGAGGCTGAAGCGAGAGGATCACTTGAGCCCAGGAGTCCAAGACTGTAGGGTGCTATGGCTGCACTCCAGCCTGGGTGATAGTGCAAGCCCTCTTCTCAGAAAAGGGGTGATCTGAATGTGGAAAACACGAAACACAGGCAAACTCCAGCCTTATCGGCACACAAGTTAGGATCTAGTTTGCGTCAGGTTTGCCCAAGTCGACTGTGTTTGGCATGGCTCTTATCTATGTAGCTTTCTGAGAGAGAGAGAGAGAGAGAGAGAGAGAGAGAGAGAGAGAGAGATATGCTATTTGCAAGAAGGGTCACCACCTGGATTTCTAAATGGTGGCTCAGTCCTTTTCCTTGGGTATGTCCCTCCAGCTGTCCCGGGAACCTCAGAGGAAGCTGTTGTGAGGACAGCGCTCTGTGCTCTGAGTAGTGCTTCTCAAAGGCGTCACTGTGATAATCCTGGGGGCTACCCTGCACATCTGATCCCAGACACCATCCGCTGGCAGCACCCTCCAGGCACCACAGCTACCTAGTAGGTCTCCCTATAATTCTAGTGCCCCCAGGGTGGGGGAAGTTACTCTCCCCAGTTGAGAATTCCTTCCAGCGCTGTACTTCCCAACTTTATCCGCATGGAGGTGGTGAAAGGAGATTCATGGGAGGCTGTTGTCCTGGACTGGCCCCTGCACTGGGCCCCAGCTGACCAGCCCGAGACAGAAAGGACTCACGCTTGCTGAGCGCTGTGTAATCCAACTGAACTTTGAAATGGTTTTTGGAATCATCTTTAGTGGAACTGATGTAAATGGAGTTTACATGAGTTTTCTTTTCTCTTTTCTTTTCCCTTCCCTCTACTCTCCTCCCCTCCCCTCCCTCCCCTTTCCTCTCCTTCCTCTCTCCTCCCCTTCCCTTCCCTCCCCTTCTTTTTTCTTGACAGTCTCACTCTGCTGCCAAGGCTAAAGTGCAATGGTAAGATCACGGCTCACTGCCCCCTCTGTCCCCCCAGGTTCAAGCGATTCTCATGCCTCAGGCTCCTGAGTTGCTGGAATTGCAGGCACCTGCCACGACACATAGCTAATTTTTGTATTTTTAGCAGAGATGGGGTTTTGCCATTTGGCCAGACTGGTCTTAAACCCCTGGCCTCAAGTGATCCACCTGCCTCGGCCTCCCAAAGTGCTGGGATTACAGGCATGAGCTATCGTGTCCGGCCTGAAATGGGCCAGTTTTCTAAAAAGTGAGAGATTCCAGCCAACTTCAATCATCAGAATAGGGAAGTCTCCTTTGCTTTAACCGTATCGGGAAAGTAACTCCGAAATGCCCGTCTGCTTTTTGTTTTCTGTGTCTGTCTATAAAACGCACCACCTCCGCTCAGCTCATCAGAACACTTATTCTGTTTCATGCAGTGAGGTGCTGCCTGATTCTAGAATTGCTAATAAAAGCCCATTATGATCTTTGAACTAAATTTGTTGTCATTGTGCCTTTTCACAAGGCATACTTAGAAAATTATCACATTTGTACAGTAATTTAAAGTGTGTTGAAAGGCTTGATTACAAAAATCACTCCCATTTCTTTGTCTAACAAATGCAATAATAAGAACTAAAATAAAGATAAAAGTAGGCCAGGCAAGGTGGTGGCTCAGGCCGGTAATCCCAGCACTTTGGAAGGCCCGAGGAGGGTGTGTCATTTGAGGTTAGGAGTTCGAGACCAGCCTGGCCAATATGGTGAAACCCTGTCTCTATTAAAAATATAAAAATTAGCTAGGAGTGGTGGTGGGTGCTTGTAACTGGGGGTATTCAAGAGGCTGAGGCAGGAGAATCATTTAATCCTGGAGGTGGCCAGGCATGGTGGCTCATGTCTGTAATCCCAGCATTTTGGGAGACTGAGGCAGTCAGATCACCTGAGGTCAGGAGTTTGAGACCAGCCTGGTCAACATGGTGAAACCCCATCTCTACTAAAAATACAAAAATTAGCCAGGCGTGATGGCATGTGCCTGTAGTTCCAGCTACTGGGGATGCTGAGGCAGGAGAATTGCTTGAACCTGGGAGGCGGAGGTTACAGTGAGCTGAGATCGTACCACTGCACTCCAGTCTGGGTGACAGAGCGAGACTCCATCCCAAAACAAAAAACAACAACAGAAAAAGAACCCAGGAGGTGGTGGTTGCAGTGAGCCAAGCTCTTGTCATTGCATTCCAGCCTGGGTGACAGAGTGAGACTCAGTCTCAAAAAAAAAAAAAAAAAAAAAATTAATTAAAAAAATAAAAAATGAAAATAGTAATAAAAGCAATATGAATCTTCCATGATCATATAAAAAATATGAAAAAAGAGAATCAAATCAAAAGAACTAACTATACATGCATACAAAGAACTTTTCTGGTAAGTTCTGAGGTGGTCTGTGGGCCTCCTCCGGGTTCCGCCGACAGGTGGAGGGTCCCGTGCCGTCTGTCCCTCCCACATGCTCAGGGGCTGCTGCTGTTAGAAGAACTCCTCACCTGTGTCTAGAATAACCCTGAATTCAACGTTGACAGATGGCCCAACCAGTACTGTCTAACGATCCCTTCAACTCTTTTAAATCTTTGAATCTTTGTAAAAAATAAAACAAAGCAAAACCGGTAACTGATTTTAAGCCAATCAATCACCAGCCATCAATTTTCTGTGGCTCACCTCGTGGCTGGGAAGCTCTGGCCAGGGAACTGGGGATACTCCAAGACTTTATGTAACTGGATCACCCTATTCCATACCAAGGACAGTACCCAAAGTTCTGCCTGCAGCCTCCAGTTCCTCTTTCAGTAATGTAGGTGTCCGCCTCGCTTCTGAAAACCAGGGTTACTGGGAGGTATCACTGCATTTAGGACCCTAGTCCTTCCTGTGGACCCCTGAACATACCGTTGTGACAATGCAAGTGTGGACGCAGAAAACCTGAGACCGGCCTCAGTTACCGTTTAGAAAGTTGATTTTGCCAAGGTCGAAGACGGGTACCTGTGAGACAGCCTCAGGAAGCCCTGACGACAGGAACCCAGGGTGGTCAGGGTGCAGCTGGGTTTTATGCATTTTAGAGAGACATGAGACACTAATCAGTCTATGTAAGAAACGCATCGGTTTGGTCTGGAAAGCAAAGGTGGAAAGACTCAAAGCAGGGAGGGGACTTCCAGAGCGCAAGCAGGTGACAGATGAAAGCTTGCATTCTTTTGAATTTCTGATAAACCTTTCCAAAGGAGGCAATCAGACAGACATTAATCTCAGTGAGCAGACGGATAACTTTGAATAGAATGGGAGGCAGGTTTGCCCTCAGCAATTCCCAGCTTGAATTTTCCCTTTAGCTTAGTGATTTTGGGGGCCCAAGATATTTTCCTTTCACACAACCTTACCATAGTAGGGAGCACACGTGTGTGCATGCGTCTGTGTGTTGTAAACAGAAAAAGGCATTAAAACACTTTGGGGTTACCTTGGAAGGGGATCTTTCATTACAGGTTGTGGTTCTTACATGCTGCAAATTCGTTCCCTTTAGACTCTTGTAGTTGGAAATGCACTGTCTTATGGAAAGAAAATGATTGTGTTTACTAGAAACAACATTGAACGAATCCATCTGATAGTATTATCATTAGTATTATTCATTGCATTGTTATTAAAGCAAACATTGATTTCTGTTTTGGGGGGTTACTGATCGAGGTTAGTGGGCAGGAAAGCTGCATGAATCAGAGATTCCTTGTCCAATATAATATCGCACTCTTTTCTGTAAAAGAAAGTGTTGAGCTTGTCTAGCTTTATAATGATTATTTCATTTTTCATCAAATGCTTTTGAATAGTTGTATTTTTCCTATAGGGTGTATTTTTGAAGTTTGTTTTAGTATTGAAAAATTTTTTGCTGTATCATATAGTAGTATTTGAACTTACTTTAGTTTTAGCTTTTTGGCTTATAAATATTATAATGTAATAAGCACTTGATAATTTTATTATCCATGTCTAAATGAAGAGTATTTGAAACCTATGGAAACTGTTTGGTGAGGGATCATCCAGGTCCATGTTAGAAAAAAGTATTGTTGGCCAGGTGCAGTGGTTCATGCCTGTGATCACAGCATCTTGGGAGGCCAAGATGGGGCAGATCACTGTGGTCAGGAGTTCAGGACCTGCCTGACCAACATGGGGAAACTCCATCTTCACTGAAAATACAAAAATTAGCTGGGCATAGTAGTGTTCACCTATAATCCCAGCTACTCAGGAGGCTGAGGCAGGAGAATGGCTTGAACCCAGGAGGTGGAGGTTGCAGTGAGCTGAGATCCACTCCAGCCTGGGCAGCAAAGCAAGACTCTTGTCTCCAAGAAAATAATAAAGTTAAAATAAAAAAAAAACACACATTTCTTATGAAAAATACAAAGCTACCATTTTGGCACTTTTAGCTGAACACTGCCATTTTGAAATAGATTTACTCACTTCACTTGTGTTTTTTTTTTTGTCAAAAATATCTTTGGGCTTAAATATCTACATTTTAAAACTTATGAAACGCCCAATATTCGGCCATTTCATCCTACGAAACAGCAAATTCAAACAGCAAATTCACCCCGTTTAACCTATTGTGTGCTATATATTTCCTGTTTATGAGGCTATTTTTGAAGTGTTTCATTTAATACAAACTCTCTTTTCTTCATTTGATTAACAATATTTTTATTCTTTTTTTTTTTTTTTTGCCCAGGCTGGAGTGCAGTGGCGTGATCTCAGCTCACTGCAATCTCTGCCTCCCAGGTTCAAGCGATTCTCCTGCCTCAGCCTCCTGAGTAGCTGGGATTATAGGCATACATTACTATGCCCAGCTAATTTTTGTATTTGCAGTGAAGACGGAGTTTCCCCATGTTTGCCAGGCTGGTCTTGAACTCCCGACCACAGTGATCTGCCCATTTTGGCCTCCCAAAGTCCTGGGATTAGAGTTGTCAGCCTCTGCGTCCCACTAATTGTTCAATTCGTGTTTCTCAGTCTGCCAGGAAAGGAAGGTTTATACACTCCCCTGAACTGCCCATTGTCAGGTGATTGTGTTGTTGTTTGGTTGGTTGGTTGGTTGGTTGGGTTTTCTTCGAGACCAAGTCTCTCGCTCTGTCGCCAGGCTGGAGTGCAATGGTGTGATCTCGGCTCACTGCAACCTCTGCCTCCCGGGTTCAAGCAATTCTCCTGCCTCAGCCTCCTGGGTAACTGGAACTACAGGCAGGTGCCACCACACCCAGCTACTTACTGTATTTTCAGTGGAGACAGGGGTTCACCCTATTGGCCAGGATGGTCTTGACCTCTTGACCTTGTGACCCACCGTCCTCAGCCTCCCAAAATGCTGGGATTACAGGTGTGGGCCACCGTGCCGGGCTCAGGCAAGTGTTATTTAGCTCCTTTTCTTTCGTTTTTAATCTTATTTTCACAGGATGAAGTCTATTCCCCTAGATATAGTTTCCCTGCATGTCTTGTTAGTTTTCGGAGCAAATGGAGAGCTGCTCCTAAGTGAGGCCAGCAGAACGCCCTTGCTGGGTTCGAGCCTCCTCCCCGTCAGCGCCCCTTGGTGCTTGGACTACGAAAGAGGGCCTCGGTGCGAAGTCCAGCGTGGCCTCCTCTCTATCCGTCTTTCTGTACTGCTCCCTTCACGAGGGGACCTGGATGGAATGTGCCTCGGCTGGTGACAGGGTTGTAGAGGGGGCAGCAAGGAAAGCTGGAGGCAGACACAGGCAGGGGAAGCGGAGCCTTCTGGAGGAAGAACCTGCCATTTCCGGGTCCTGCTACTGGGGAGGAATCGTCCATTCCGGAATCTCCTCTGCAGTAATTATTCCTGCAGTGTCTGCCTGATGGTGATCTTCCATTTGCACTTCATCTTGTTTATTAACTGGAATTCTACCTCATGGAAGACTTTCCCCTTTGATCTCATTTACTTATTTGATTATCTATTTGTTATTCAGCATGGACTCCTGGGGGCTGAGTGCTGTGGCTCATGCCTGTAATCACAGCACTTTGGGAGGCTGAGTTGGGTGGGTCATTTGAGACCAGGAGTTTGAGATCAGCCTGGCCAACATGGTGAAACTCTATCTCTACTAAAGATTAAAGAAAAAAAAAATAGCTGGTCATGGTGGCACGGGCCTGTAATCCTAGCTGCTCAGGAGGCTGAGGCAGGAGAGTTGCTTGAACCTGGGGGGGCAGAGGTTACAGTGACCTGAGATGGTACCACTGCACTCCAGCCTGGGTGATAGAGTGAGACTCCATCTCAAAATACACACACACGCACACACACACACACACACACACACAAAACATGGACTCAAGGTATTTATTTTATTTTCCTTTGTAGGTTATCTGTTACTATTTTTGTTTTTTTTGGGTGCTCAATTTGTCCCAGATTTGCCCATGGGAGATGCTTTGAGCTGATGACTGTGTTCTTTTGACATGCTCTCATTATTTTCTGAGCACTTTTCTGCTTTCTGGCATCATACAGTGTTTCTGATTCATCTCCTGTCTCCCTTGTCCTATTTCTGGAAGTGGCTCTTTCTCAAAGGATTCCTGGTTTCTTTATATATTTTTTCTTTTTAGAGCATGTTATTTAGAAATGAAGATCATGCTTATTGCTTACTCAGTATCATTTCTTGTAAGCTTTCGTAGTAGACAGAGCTTGGAAATGTATGTACATTTATACAACTGTATGTATATCTATTTCTTCACTAGAACTATGGTTCTTATTATTTGACATTGTTATGAAGCTTAAGGTTTGTATGAGGCATCTGCATGGAGGTAGGAAGTAGGTAGAAGTCTGGGCGAGTCAGGGGAGGGTCAGTTTGTTGGTCAATTTACAGCTGCTGTTGAAAAGTGAAAACTGGCAAGGTCACCAAGAGAGGAAGTGCAGAGACAAGAAGTCAAGAGCTGAGTCTTGGAGCATTCCATTTTTGAGAAATCAGAGAGAAATTAGACTGAGATTGAGTAGCCATTAGATGAAATGAAATGGTATGGTGGAAACCAGTGAAGCAGCATTTCAAGGAGGAAGGAGAGACCCTGTGTGTCTGTTGCTGCGGATAGGTCAAGTAAGATGAAGACTGAGGATGGACCCACTCAGCTTACCAACATGGAGGTCATTAGCGACCTTGCGAGCAGTGTCAATGGTGCAGCCAGGGGAGCTGCCTGGAGTGGTTTAAATGAGAAGAGACGCATTGGAGGCGTTGAGTCAAGGTAACACTAGGGCTTTTTTTGTCAAGGAGAAGAGAGAGAAAGGGCAATAATTGAAGTGGGGACTATGGGATTAAGAGAGTCATTTTTAAGGTAAGAAAAATAATAGCATTTTTATAATGGGTAGAGGGGACTATAGTGATGTGGGAGAAAGGTAGGAGAATATATATTGTCTATAGGAAGTCTTGAAAGATTGGAGTCCTGATTTCATAAAACGTTTTGTTAAGAATTTTCTTTCTAACTAAAAAAATGGCTGTCCCGCCGGGCGCAGTGGCTCACGCCTGTAATCCCAGCACTTTGGGAGGCTGAGGCGGGTGGATCACGAGGTCAAGAGATCGAGACCATCCTGGTCAACATGGTGAAACCCCGTCTCTACTAAAAATACAAAAAATTAGCTGGGCGTGGTGGCTCGTGCTGTAATCCCAGCTACTCAGGAGGCTGAGGCAGGAGAATTGCCTGAACCCAGGAGGCGGAGGTTGTGGTGAGCCGAGATGGCGCCATTGCACTCCAGCCGGGGTAACAAGAGCAAAACTCCGTCTCAAAAAAACAAAAAAAAAACCAGGCTGTTCCAATGCAGTAGAAATTTTGAAAAGTACTGAAGAAGCCACGGAAAAGCAAATTACCTAATTCTTTTTGAAGTGTATGTGTACTTTAACCATGGCTAGCTTTTTGCTAGGTGATCTTTTAATTACTTATATTTGTGTGTTTGTGACTATATTTTTATTTTTATTGTTATTATTTTTCAAGATTTGGGTGGAATGACACTGTTTTTAAGCTACTTGCTTTATTTATCTGGAATGCTGGGAAGGGTAGTGGGAAGAGGGAATTAAGAGGGACAGTTAATGGGTACAAAAACACAGCTATAGAGTGGAGCAAGATCCGGCATTTAGAAGCACAATCAAGTGACTGCATTTAGCAGTAATTTATTATATATTTCAAAATCATTAGAGAAGATTTGGCAAGTTCCCAACACAAAAAAATGATAAATGTTTGAGGTGATGGGTCGTCCAGTTACCCTTGATTTGTTCATACACATGTGATATCAAAATATCACATGCACCTGATATATACGTAAAACAATTATGTATGCATAAAAATTAAAAAACAAACAGGAAAAATGTAATTTTGCTGGACATGAAATTCTTCTTCTTCTTTTTTTTTTTTTTTTTTTTTTTTTTTGCGATAGAGTCTCCTTCAGTTGCCTGGGCTGGAGTGCAGTGGCATGATCTTGGCTCACTGCAACCTCTACCTCCCAGATTCAAGCAATTCTCCTGCCTCAGCCTCCTGAGTAGCTGGGATTACAGGCATGTGCCACCATGCCCAGCTAATTTTTTGTGTGTTTTTAGTTGAGATGGAGTTTCACCAGGTTGGCCAGGCTGGTCTTGAACTCCTGACTTCAAGTGATCCATCGGCTTGGATCTCCCAAAGTGCTGGGATTACAGGTGTAAGCCACTGCGCCCAGCTTGGTTGTGAAATCCTGGTTGACAACTACGTTTTTTTCCTTCAATACTTTAAGCAGCTATCTCATTCATTGCCTTCTGGCCTCCATTGTTCCTGTTAAGTCAGCTGTTGAGCTCACTGTGGTTTCTTATAAGTGGTGAGTCATTTTCTTAGGTTGTTTTCTGGATTTTCTCATTATTTTGGCATTCAGTATTTTGACCATGATATGTCTGGGTATAAATCTCTTTGTATTTATCTTATTTGAAATTCGCTGAGCTTGGATTAGTGTAGATTAAAGTTTTTCATCACATTTGGGAACTTTTCAGCCATTATTTCCTTTAATACTTCTTTCTGTTTCTCTCCCTTCTTTCTGGTACTTTGATTTTGTGTGTGGATGCATGCTACCTGTTTTATTTAACAAAACATCGTGAACATTTTTGAAAATTTTAAGGTGCCGAACATGGTTTTAATGGCTGCATAGAATTCTATCATACATTCTGTAACTGATTCTTTGAGATTGGACATTTGTATCTTTATTGTAAACAACACCACAGAGAACCATCTGTTTCTGTCTTTGTGCACTTGTCCGATTGCATGTTTAGGTTGAATTCATAGAGTAGAATTGCAAGGTCTAACGATATGAACATATTAATATATTGATGCAGTTTCTCAAATTTCTCTTCAGAAAGAATGTTTGCATTTTAATTCACCAAGTAGGTGTGTGTTTTCATTTTCTCACCTTTATCAACATTGGGCATTTTTATTTTTAAAACTGCCAATCTTATATATGTTGCAATTCTTTCCTATCGTTCTAATTAGATTTGTTTTATTAGAGAAATTTCACTTTTCCTCTGTTTGTGGTCCCTTGTGTTTGCTCTCCTGTGAATGTCTCATTGTTACCATTCCCTTTTGTTTACCTTGGGCTGTCTGACTTCCTTGTTAATTTTGAAGAACTCCGGAGTAAGGATAATATTCCTCTTTTTCCCATGTCAGTTGCACATTTGTGGTATTTCAGTAGTCTTTTAATTTTAACATAACACAGCTTTTTTTTAATCTTCAGAATTAATTTCATAGCTTTTTTCTTTCTTTTTTTCATACCCTGCCTGTGGTACCCAGTAATTTCATAGCTTCCTATGCACAGAAAACCTTTCCCAGGCTGAGGCCAGCTGCTCGTTCACATGTATCATTCTGGACTTCCTTTAGTCTTACCTTTTTTTGCTTAGCTCATGAATCACCTTTTTAGATATGTGATATACCGTAGGAAACTAACTTTTTCCATGTATTTCACCACTTCTCTGAATTTATGCTATGTCAGATTCTTAAATATATTTGGGTCTGTTTCTGGCCTTGTGTTTGGTTTTGATCTATCTTTTCTTCGCTGCCAACACTGTTGTGATTATTATATTTTTAATGTGTTTTGATATCTGTTAATACAAGTCTCATCTTTGAATTCTTCTTCCTCCTCCTCTTCCTCTTCTTCCTCCCCCCCTTCTCCTCCTTCTTCTCCTCCTTCTTTCTTCTTCTTCTCCTTCTTCCTTCTTTCTTCTTTATTCTTCCTCTGTCACCCAAACTGGAGTGCAGTGGCACAACCATGGCTCAGTGCAGCCTTGACATCCCAGGCTCAAGTGATCCTCCTGCCTCAGTCTCCTGAGTAGCTGGGACTAAAAGTGTACTCAACCACACCTGGCTAATTAAAAATTTTTTTTTGCTGTAGAGATGAGGATCTCCCTGTATTGCCCAAGCTGGTCTTGAATGCCTGGGCTCAAGTGATCTTCCTGCCTCAGCCTCCCGAAGTATTGGGATTACAAGTGTGAGCCACTGTGCGTGGCCTGAATTCTTCTTTACCAAAATTTTCTGATTGCTTGTCACCCAATTATATGTATAGGTAAATGTTAAAATTATTTTGTCAGATTTCAATGGAAATTCACTTGTGGATTTGGATTATTGATTTTGCCATGTAATTTGGTAAAAATGGACATTTTGATAGTATTGGAGCTTCCCATCTAAGAATGTGCCCCACATTTCCATGTAAGAGTTATCTACGAAAACTCCTGTACTTCATGGCAAACACAACAAAATTAGCTGGTGTGGTGTGGTCCCAGCTACTTAGGAGTCTGAGGAAGGAGGGTGACTGAAGCCCAGGAGTTTGAGGCTGTAGTGAGCATGTTCGTAGTTTTGAGAGCTCTTGTGCATTTCCTAAGGAAGCAATTGAAATGAGGGAGATGATAGCACTGAGCACCCATGTGTATTCAGTAAATTGTGATTTCGCCCCCATCGTCTGCCCTTAGCAGAGCTAGTGGAGCGGACAGGCAGCCTTGGACTGTTCAGGTGAATCAACCAAGCTAGTTCCTTGCTTATCTCCTGTGTCTTGATTTCTTGCTTTTGATTTTATCCCTGCCTCTCTGAACTTGAGTGAAAGGAAAAGAAAAAATGGGAAGTTTTGAGCTTCATTTGGTTTACTTCTTACACGCACAACTTTTTTTTTTTTTTTTTTTATGTGAGTTGAGATTAAACCTAATGGCCGATGACCACAAGTAATAAAGATTGATTGCATTTTAAATGTCGTGTCTTACCTTGTCTCTCGTCATTTGTCCCGAGGAGCTGTCTCATAGTTCCTTTAATTGAATTCTGGCCTAATTGTTTGCATTATTTTTGTTCGTTTACTAGATTTGCTGTGGCTTTCACAGAGTCAATGAAGGAAATGGCACAAGCACAGTGGGTATGTATTTATCTGGTGGGACTGTTTTGGTTGTGCTGGTGAAATTGCAGAATTTGAGAACTGAAAGGCAGTCTTACTAGAGCTGACAGTGTTCCCATGGAAAATGCCCGTTGTGGCCACAGTAGTGTATTATGTTTCCTATAGGTTGATTTCGTATGTGTAGATGCTCCTAAAATGTCCTGGATAGTTTTTGATATTGTTATTGAATGACAGAAATAGCCCAGTAGCCAAATCTTTTGATGTGTTGTCTGTTTGTTTTTCTTTTTCTGGAGACAAGTCTTGCCCTCTCACCCAGTCTGGAGTGCAGTGGCGTGATCATGGCTCACTGTAACCTCCACTTCCCAGGTTCAGGTGATTCTCTTGCTTCAGCCTCCTGAGTAGCTGGGACTACAGACATGTGCCACCACGCCCAGCTATTTTTTTTGTATTTTAGTAGAGATAGGGTTCACCATGTTGATCAGGCTGGTTCGAACTACTGACCTCAAATGATCTGCCCGCCTCGGCCTCCCAAAGTGCTGGGATTACAGGTGTGAGCCACTGCGCCTTCTCAGTTTTTGGTTTTTTTTTTTTCGTTTTTTTTTTTTTAAATGTTCTCCGATGGGGTGATTTCTCGGTTGCACTGTAAATGTTGCAGCAACCTTGTATACATAAAAGAAACTATCTGTTAGGTGGCAGAGGTCATTTCCTGGGTTGGACTGTTTATTAGAAGAGCTTTAAACAGTCAGGAGTTTGTAGATCAACAAGTTAATTCAGTTAGTGACTTTGTATTCACGGTGACTTAGATGGCAGGTATATGAGCCCGTGGGAACCTAGCTGAGTTCTCAGTAAGGAGCTATGTGAATGCACCATAGAGCTGCTTACCTGCAAAACCAAGAAAAAAGCTAAAGGTCAGTTTCCTCTGGTGGGCAAGGCTGCTGCCTCCGGTGGTGGGAACTGCTTTGAGCCTGCTCTACCAGCGTTGCTAGTGCTCGTCTTCCCCCAGCTCGTCCACTGTGCGCAGTGCGTATGCTCGGATCATTTGCAGGCGTTATTCCTGTTGGTTGGTTCAGGGAACGGGACTTATGCCCTGATCACGTGGCAGCCTCCGCCCATTCTTTATGGAATTGCAATTTGCAGAATGTTGGGGTTGGAAACTGCTGCACCAGGACAAGGGAGAACTCAGTCCTCCGTGGTGTCTTCCAAAAGCTCAGGATGCTAGACACATGTGACTGTGAAGCTGCACACGCGTTGGCTGCGCGGTCTTACCCTTTAAGTCAGACTTTTCCCAGGCAGAGCATGGAGGTTGTATTTGCTAGTGCAGCTTAATGACTTGTCAATCTCAGAATCAGAAAACTCAACAGGCATCCTGGCTTCTAGTTTTATTGTGGTACCTGTCTGCCTTTTTTTTTTTTTTTTTTTTTTGAGACAGTCTTACTCTGTCACCCAGACTGGAGTGCAGTGGTGCGATCTCGGCTCACTCTAACCTCTGCCCCTGGCTTCAAGCGATTCTCCTGCTTCAGCCTCCTGAGTAGCTGGGATTACAGGCAAGCACCGCCACGCCCAGCTACTTTTTGTATTTTTAGTAGACATGGGGTTTCACCATGTTGGCCAGGCTGGTCTCAAACACCTGACCTCAAGTGATCCACCCACCACGGCCTCCCAAAGTGCTGGGGCTACAGGCGTGAGCCACCTTGCCTGGCCTACCTGTTGGACTATCTGTCTGCCTTCTTAAGGTAGTTTTTCAAACAAGTGGTCACCAAAATTGGGTCCCTGGACCTCTGAGGTTCCCTGGGACTCTTTAAGGGCCTCCACCAAGTCAAGCCTTTTTCAAATAATAATGCAAAGGCTTTCTTTTGGCTTTCCTCATGGTATAAAATGCAATGATGAGTAAAAGTGCTGCTGCCTTAATACTAATGAAGGCAGTGGCCCCATCTGTGCTAATTGTCAGTGCTAATTATCTGTGTTAATATTCGCTGATTAGTCACTGCCACCCACTTAAGCCAGTTTCACTTAGAAATGTCCTTGATGAAGAAATACAAAGTATTAGCTTTTCAAATATTAACCTTTGAACACATGCTGTTGTTGTTTTTTTAGTAGAGACAGGGTTTTGGCTCGTTGGCCAGGCTGGTCTTGAACTCCTGACCTCCAGTGATCTGTCCTCCTCGGCCTCCCAAAGTGCTAGAATGACAAGCATGAGCCACTGTATGTCGCCACATTTTTTTTTTCTTTTCTTTTTTTGGAGACTGAGTTTTGCTCTTGTTGCCCAGGCTGGGGTGCAATGGTGTGATCTCGGCTCACCAGGCCCTCCGCCTCCCGGGTTCCAGCGATGCTCCCGCAGCATCCCAGGTAGCTGGGATTACAGGCATATGCCACCATGCCCGGCTAATTTTCTATATTTAGTAGAGATGGGGTTTCTCCATGTTGGCCGGGCTGGTCTCAAACTCCTGACCTCAGGTGATCCGCCCACCTCGGCCTCCCAAAGTGCTAGGATTACAGGCGTGGGCCACGGCACCTGGCCATCAAATTTGAATTTGACATTTCCCAGAAGCTAAGGGTGCAGGTCATGTCTCTATTTGGTCAAGGTCAAATTTCCTACAACACACTCACTATATTCCAAAATAGTATCTAAACAGGTCATCAATATGAAAGTTACTAGTAACATACTTTACATTTTTTTGTATGAAGTCTTTGAAATCCAGTGTGTATTTGACACTCACGGCACATCTGAATTCAAACCAGCTGCCTTGCACGGGCTCTAGATCAGCCGTGTGTAGGGGCGGGGAGGGGGAAGGTCGGGGGCGGGGGCGGGCGTGGAGGTCTGTCATGTTGTTCAGGACAGCTCTGTTTCAGGATTTCTGAAACACTCACTCACACGGCATCTGATCGTGGACGGCAGGTGAACAGACATGTGCCAAATGAGGGTTAGTTTGTAACCCGTGAGTGAACCTCAGCCCCTGGGTGCTTTTATGCAAACGTTGTGTTGGGAGCTGGCTTTGTGATTGCCTATCTATCTCTGGCTGACCCTTCATGAATTCGTTTGATTGGATTTCAATAAAATGGTTGTATTTTATCTCTTTTAATTTGAAATGCCTTTGTTTATTCTCAAGTCATTATTTTTTAGTGGTGTTTGTACCAGGCTTAATTTGACATTGTATCTACTTTGTAAAACGTACAACCCCGGTAGGCTCCCACCAGGTCATCATGCTACGCTGTTAGCGCCTGGCACTCATGATCAATGTGGGTCATGTTTTGGGATGGCATTACTGTGTTGGTTTGTGATATTACAGTATGTCTTTTAAGTGTCTTTTTTATTTCTTTGGTAAAGGTGTCTCACTGTGTTGCCCAGGCTGGATGGAGTGCAGTGACATGCTCATGGCTCACTGCAGCCTCAAACTCCTGGGCTCAAGCGATCCTCTTCCCTCAGCCTCCCAAGTAGCTGAGACCATGGGCCCATGCCACCGCACCTGGCTGAAATCTTTAGTTTTTATTTTTGTAGAGATGAGGTCTCACTATGTTGCCCAGGCTGCTCTTGAACCCCTGGCCTCAAGTAGTTCTCCTGCTTCAGCCTCCTAAAATGTCAGGATTACAGGCATGAGCCTCTGTGCTGGCCGCTTTCTGATATTATAATATCGATTTGACATTTTCAAGAATTTGATTCGTTGCACATTTCCGATCGTGAGCTACATACACATTGTGGAAAGTTTGAAAATGTCTTCTGTAGGATTTTGATTTATTGTTACAATACGTAAGAGATATTCAGAATGCAAATGAGTACTTCTAGTCCTAGTCCAAGTTTAGGGTGCTGTGTCTAAAGCAGAATCACCAGAAAATGTAAAAATTTCACCAAAAAGAAAAAAAAAAAAAACGATGAGCAAATTAAATGCATATCCTAATGGAAAGTTTTACCGGGAGAAGCAGTGATTATGGTTTAATACGTCTCCATTGGGTTCAAAACTCCTGATGCCTGTTTCACACTCTTTTCCTAATAAGTTTTCTTCTAAGAGGACATTATCTAAACTGAAATATTTATTTATAAGCTATATTTTAAAAATTCTGTTTGAGTAAATATTACTTGAAGCAGTTATCAAATTAAAAAAAAAAAAAGCACAATGCCAGTCATAATGGCACGTCAGTAAGCTTTACAAGGATTGAGCTAAGTTTTCAAGTGTTATCTTTATCGTGAGGTTTTTGTTTTTGTTTTTGTTTTTTCCTGGAAACTTTGAGTCACCACCTCAGGGGCCTGACTTACCCACGTTGCCTTGACACTGGTTAAAGGAAAGTAACTTGCTGAAGCTGTTGTATGAGGGAGTACCTAAAGCGTAATTTTACTTTGTGTACATTTACTCATCAAAATTCTTTTGGAAATTAAAATATAGAAAGCAAGACAGATCTCACTGGCTGTCACACGTGCAGTCCTGCACAGGTGAGCTCAAAAGTCAGTTGGGATGCTAGTGCTGGCCTAATTGGAATGGGCTGCTTGCCGACTCGCCCCTGGAGTCTGTGGTAGGAGCATGTTGTCTTTGAGATACTCATGACTCCTCCGTCTTCCCACGTGGCCCACTGCTCTGTGTCTGATTACCTCTGAAAGTCATCGTGGCAGCTGCTGAAACTACACAGACCACATCTTTTGTTACAGTTTCCACCCTTCTGGAAAAATAAAAACGCGCTCAGCACACGGTTTCACCTCTAGACTGCCTCGTGTATGTGCTAACCCCCTTACCTCTGCAGGAGAGGCTCCAGGGATTGATCATGTCCCAGGAAGCCAATCATTTTTAATGGCTTCTATGAAAGTGAGCCTTCATTGGAGATTTCCTGATGTCACGGCAAATGCCCTTTATGTCTGCTTTGTTTCTTTGTTTGTTTGTTTGTTTGTTTTATCCCATGTGAGATCCCTGGGAATTGAGGAGTTTTAAAGGAACTTAAACGTTTGAAAAACGCCTCCATTCCACAGCAGAGATCTTGAGTTTACCTTTTCCATGACCTAGGGCTCAAATGTGAGGCGCCCTCACAAGTATTCTTTCTAATTCATTAAATTGCCAAGGCAGAGGGTGGTAGGGGAATCTTCTGAATAAAATCAGCAGTCATTCTGAGTTGTTTACTCCATACATTTAATTGTTTTAAGAAACAAAAATCGGGAGAGAGATCCAAGATGGCTGATCACTAGCAGCTCGGGATTGTAGCTCCCAGTGAAAGCGCAAAGAACGAGAGGACGCCACACCTTCACATGAATTCTTGTTGCTCACGCACCAGGAGATTCCCAGCGGAGGAGCCCCGCGGGTCGCCAGCGCGACTCTTGTGACCGGCGAGGCGGTTTTGCCGGCGCCTCGGAGCGTCGGTTCTTGGTGCAGAGTCAGAAAAGCACCATCAATCTAACGCCGCTGATTTAGTCGGTGCAGTGGGTTGCTCAGATTTCGGCGCTGAGAATCAGTAAGCTGGACGTCCACTCAGAAACCCAATTACAAAGACGGTGAATACAAAGACCACAGATGGATAAATTTATAACGAAGGGAGGAAAACGCCCAAAAAAGGCTGAGAATGCCCAAGATCAGAACGCCTCTCCCTCAGCGGGGGATCCCAGTTCCTCATCAGCAACGGAACAAGGCTTGATGGAGAACGAGTGTGTTCCAATTACAGAAGCAGGCTTCAAAACGTGGATAATGAGAAACTTCTGTGAATTAGAAGAACCTGTTCTAACACAATCCAGAGAAACTTAAGAACTTTGAAAAAAGGTTTGACAAAATGTCAACAAGAATACAAAATTTAGAGAGGAAAATAAGTGAATTGATGGAGCTGAAAAACACAATACAAGAACTACGTGAAGTATGCACAAGTTTTAACAGCCGAATTGATCAAGCAGAAGAAAGGATATCAGAGGTCGAAGACCAACTCAATGAAATAAAACAAGAAGACAAGATTAGAGAAAAAAGGATAAAAAGGAACGAGCAAAGTCTCCAAGAAATATGGGACTATGTGAAAAGACCTACTCTACGCTTGATAGGTGTACCTGAATGTGACGAAGAGAATGAATCCAAGCTGGAAAATACGCTTCAGGACATTATTCAGGAAAATTTTCCCAGCCTAGTAAGGCAGGATAATATTCAACTCCAGGTAATACAGAGAACACCACAGAGATATTCCTCAAGAAGAGCAACTCCAAGGCACATAATCATCAGATTCACCAGGGTTGAAATGAAGGAGAAAATACTAAGGGCAGCCAGAGAGAAAGGTCAGGTTACCCACAAGGGGAAGCCTATCAGACTTACAGCAGATCTCTCAGCAGAAACCCTACAAGCCAGAAGAGAGTGGGGGCCAATATTCAACATCCTTAAAGAAAAGAACTTTCAACCCAGAATTTCACATCCAGCCAAACTAAGCTTCACAAGTGAAGGAAAAATAAAGTTTTTTGTGAATAAGCAAGTACTCAGAGAATTCATCACCACCAGGCCTGCTTTACAAGAGTTTCTGAAAGAACCACTACACACAGAAAGGAACAAACAGTATCAGCCTTTCTAAAAAAAATTATCAAAAAGAGCATCAATATAATGAAGAATTTACATCAACTAATGGACAAAATAGCCAGCTAATGGCAGTATTAAACTCACATATATTATTATTAATTCTAAATTTAAATTGACTAAATCCCTCAATCCAAAGACAGGCAATTTGAATAAAAAACTAAAACCCATCAGTATGCTGCATCCAGACCCATCTCACATTCAAGGATACACAAAGACTCCAAACAAGGGATGGAGAAAGATTTACCAACCAAACAGAGAGCTAAAATAAATAAATAAAAAGCAGAAGTTACAATTAAGCAACAAAGATCAAAAGAAGCAAAGAAGGACATTATATAATGATAAAAGGATCAATGCAACAACAAGAAGAGCTAAAGATCCTAAATGTATACACACCCAATACAGGAATATGCAGACATACAAGACTTATAAAGAGACTTAGACTCCCACATAATAATAGTGGGAGACTTCAACATTAATATTAGACAGATCAATGAGACAGAAAATTAACAACGATATTCAGGACTTGAACTCAGATCTGGAACAAGTAAATGTAATTAACATTTATAGAACTCTCCACTTTAAATATACAAAATATACACTCTTATTGGTACCACATCATATCAACTTAGAAGTTTAAACGAAATGTTGGTTGGCTCCTTGTTTGTTACTCTCTTCCCTCATTTTATTTTATGTCTCCATTATTAAGGACAATTATAGGCATACCCATATTTAGATTGCATTCTAGCCCGGGCAATAAAGCAATACCCCCATCCTCTCTCCCTCTTCCTCTTTCTCTTTCTTCCTCTTCTTTATTCTAAAAAAAAAAAAAAAAAGAAAGAAAATTACACATTCTATATCACTGCAATTCACATGCTAATTAGTCAAAAGGAAAATATGATATGATGCACCACTGCACCCCAGCCTAGGTGACAGAGAGAGACCCTATCTCCAAAAGAAAAAGGAAAACAAAAGTATAAATAAAGCTTGAAAGTAAAAGAATGAAAGAGAAATATACTATATAAGTGCCAACAAAAGAAAGCTAGTGAAAAAAAAAAAAAAAAAAGAAACAAAAATCTTCTCTGGAACTTTCCTGTTGATGTTCCTGTTTCTTGAGTCGCCCCACTAGATTGGGTGCCACACGGGCATCCTTTGATTTTGTTCAGGGTCCTGGATTGTTTTATTTTTATTTATTTAGCTATTTATTTCTGAGAAGAGTCTTGCTCTGTCACCCACGCTGGAGTGCAGTGGCACGATCTCAGCTCACTGCAGCTCCATTTCTGGGTTCCAGCAATTCCCCTGCCTCAGCCTCTCAGGTGACTGGGATTATAGGCACTGCCCCCACACCTGGCTAATTTTTGTATTTTTAGTAGACACAGGATTACACCATGTTGGCCAGGCTGGTCTCGAACTCCTACCTCAAGTGATCCACCCGCCTCAGCCTCTCAAAGTGCTGGGATTGCAGGTGTGAGCCCCCAAACCCAGCCGGATTGTGTTAATTTCATCTCTGTCTGCTCCATGTTGGACCTGATAGAATCTTATCCCAGTCTACTTGTAACAGTTCTTTCTCATCTCACCCATGTATATTCTCTCTCTTTTTTTTTTTTTTTTGGAAACATTGTTCTCCTACCCAAAGGGGAAGATTGGCAGCTAAGCTACGTGCCACTGCACTCTGTATGGTGGCTGGCGTTTCTGTGGGACAGGGAGGACAGCAGGAAGGAAGAGACACTATAGATGCAAGTGTCGTTCCACTGGGTTCTGATATTGGCTTTGCAGCCAGTCTTTCATTTCTGATCTGTGCCATCCATCTGTAATGAAGCAGGATACCAACATGTCTTCCTAATATTCTAGAATTCCAACTGTTGAAAACCTCTTTCTTTGTTGTTAAAATGTTGTGAAGTGTTAGTTTCTGGAAATGTTTTTTTCTAAGAAAAATGATTAAAGTCCTTCCTAGTAAAAAAAAAAAAGGAAAAGAAAAATTGTTTTTTGGCTCCACTGCAGGAGTTCAGTGGCAAGGCTGAATCTCCCCATCTTTTGAATATTATTTTCTTTTTTTTTAAGCATGATAACAGATTTCTACGGGAAGAGAGTAGAGGGAGGAAAAAAGACACTGTATTCTTGAAAAGTGCCCAATTTCTACGTGTTGTGTGGCATACATATATTTTGTAACTTTACATGTATGAACCATCATTTCTTTTAAGCAGTTTGTAATTGCTTTACAAGTAGTTTTAACAAAGCCACAATCTGAAGTTGTATTATAATTTCAGAACAAAAATTATTATTTTTGTCATCTGTAGAGCATAAAATTGTGCCTATATTTCAAAAATAATCTATTGTGGCTTTCATTTGTAGGAAGTTTAACTTTAGAAGGTGAATCTCTGGGTTCTATTTAGCCAAAGAATGGGAGGGAAGTTCTTTTGTTGATGTTATTGCAGCATGAAAAGATAACAGTTAGCCCTTGGATCTGTTAGAAGTCCATCTATTCATAGGTATCTATCCAATAGGATCCTGGCTTTTTATATCCAGTAACGAGCCAAAGACGTAGCAGTTGCTCATAGACACAACTCAGTGTTTGCCGTTGTGTGCACTGATGAGCTAACCTGCAGGGCGGGCAGTACACAGGGGACTTTGACTCGTGTTATTTTGAGGCAGATAGAACAGTAATAAATATTGAGCAAAGAAAGCTAATTTGTATTTGTAACACTTCCATGTAGACAATGTTTTTCAAAATCAATATAAGCCAATTGTCTTTTGCCAGATTTCTTTTATTGCGATGATTAAAAATAACTCAGGTCCAGACTTCTTTTCCACTGCAGCTCTGTTTCCTGTTTGCCCGGATGAGACCTTAAAATGCCATTTAAAAATGCTTTTCAATTGATTTTAGCAATGTCATGCTCAGAGATACGAGATCAGCAGAGAAGTCGAGAAATCTTCACATTCAGTCAATTCCTTCTGCTTACAGAGCTGAGATACAAGGTTTAGTCATTTTTTTTTTCTTGGTGGAAAAAGAAATTTCTTGACAGCAACATTTTGAGTTTACATATCGCCGATTGCAGAGCATATTTCCAATGAAAATAATGACGAAGACTATAAACTCTATATTGCCTCGCCTGATATTTATCTAGGATTATGTTGAATCTGTTATTGTCAAATACTTATATTAACTTGGAAGTCAAATGCCGGCTGGGCATGGTGGCTCATGCCTGTAATCCCAGCACTTTGGGAGGCCGACGTGGGCAGATCTCCTGAAGACAGGAGTTCGAGACCAGCCTGACCAACATGGAGAAACCCTGTCTCTGCTAAAAATACAAAATTAGCTGGGCATGGTGGTGCATGCCTATAATCCCAGCCGCTCAGGAGGCTGAGGCAGGAGAATGGCCTGAACCCAGGAGGTGGAGGTTGTGGTGAGTTGAGATCAGCCACTGTACAACAGCCGGGGCAACAAGAGCAAAACTCCCTCTCAAGAAAAAAAAAAAAAAAAAAAAGAAAAGAAAGAAAGTTAGATGCCATGCTGTTCTATCGTGAGTGCGTTAACATCCACCTTAACGATGCTTCCCGGCGAGTGTTTTGGACACAGGGCTGGTTCAGGAAGAAAACCGAGCCTCCGCTGGGCTCCATCCAGTAACATCTCTTCCAGCTTTCCAGGGAAATCATAATTCAGTGAAAGGAATAGTTTAGGGCTCTGAACTGCAATTTTCTATTTTCAAATGGTTGCTTTTAGCCCCCTTTTTTTTCATTAAAGTTAATATCTTTTTTAATTGGTAGAAAAGAGGTTTTTGAAACTCTCAAAGGTTTACTATGTTAAGGGCATTTGGAATGGCACACACGCCCGCTTGCTTACATGGTAAATTGGGGAGGAGTCAAGACTTCTGGAGGCTTGAGGTGCTTCCGGTAGCTGAATACAAAATGTGGCACCAAGGACAAAACCACTGCAGCCTCGTGTGTCCCCGCCACCTCCTTTTTTTATTTTTGTTTTTATTTTTTTTTATTTTTGAGATGGAATTTCACTCTTGTTGCCCAGGCTGGAGTGCGATGGTGCAATCTCAGCTCACGGCAACCTCTGCCTCCCGGGTTCAAGCGATTCTCCTGCCTCAGTCTCCCAAGTTGCTGGGATTCTAGGCGCATGCCACCACGCTCAGCTAATGTTTGTATTTTTAGTAGAGACAGGATTTTACCATGTTGCCCAGACTGGTCTCGACCTCCTGACCTCAAATTATTTGCCTGACTCCACCTCCCAAAGTGCTGGGATTATAGGGGTGAGCCACCGTGCCCTGCTGTGCCTCCCACCTTCTGCCTGGATGCTGCCTCTGCCAAACCTTCCCAGGCTTGGGGAGGGCCAGTCTCCTTCCTGTTGATGGTCTCGCCTTGGGCACAGCTGCTTCACCTTTAGCTTGTGTCCCAAAATATAAACCTGACGTGGGGACAATGTCCAAAGTGGACCAGCATACCCCAGGCAGTGCTGTGGGCTCCCTGGCACCCTAAAGACCACACTGTATGCCTACACTGCGAAAAGGCAGGGGTGTGACTTGGGTGACCTCCAGGGACCTAGCCACTTCAGTCATTTCATGCATTGATCAGGCTTAGGTCACATGACACAAAGACGTCCATTTTTGGACTTTTTCACCAAAATGACTGTCTATTTCAGTTCCTTGAGAGAAACCGCCCTTGGCACTGACTTGCCCCGTCAGCCGTTCTGAAGAGGGTCTCACTCCTTGCATCTAAACGTCATCTTAAAAATATTTCTGCCACTGCTTCAACATGAACTGAGAAATGGATTGTTTCTCTCTGGCAGTTTTGTGACATTCTGCCAGAAAACACGACAAGGAATAGTAAGTTGATATCTTGGTACAAATGCGCAGATCGGTCCTGCAAGCACTGCCTTTTCCTCGGTGCCAGGGAGGCCTGTCAGGAGGCTCCTACCGGGTCTTCCCACGCGCTGTCCTGGCTTGTCTGGAAGGATCTGCCTCCTGGGGCCTCTTTGGTTTCCAACATCTTGGCAGTTCCTCCTTGTCCTTGTGCTCTTTTCTTCATTTTTTCTGGGGGGTGGTGGGAGTATTCTTCCCCTCAGGGCTGCTTAACCCAGACCATGCTTCCCGACACTTCCGCCTCCACACCAGGCAGGACCCGCGTGGGCTGGCATGCTCTCTGGCTGGACTTCAGTCATCTCTCCGCTAACCTAGCAACTGAAAAATCACAAAACTGCATTAGGTCTCATTTAAGAGACTTTTTGTATGTGTGTGCTTCTCACCTTATCCGTGCTGTGTTTTCAATGGCAAGACCTATTAACAGCAGATGTAACGCTTTGCTCCTAAGGAGTGATGAGTCTGAGCAGCTGTGTAGATGATTCTCTGTGCTGTTTTCCAGGAGGCTTTTTTTGTTGCTGTGAATGACCTTCATTTTATTTCTAAAAAGCGCTTGTCATGGACTATCTAATGTACTTTTCTTTGCTTTCTCCCCTCCTTTCAAAAGCCGCATGCTAAGGGTAAGATCTACGTCCAGAGTCAAGGTAAGAATTTTAAAATCTTTACCTACGTACAGGGATAGAGAATGAATATATGAAAATATGTTTATATGTGATAAATATATATATATATATATATATATATATATATATATATTTTATTTTATTTTTTTTTTTGAGACAGGGAGTTTCGCTCTTGTTACCCAGGCTGGAGTGCAATGGCGCGATCTCGGCTCACCGCAACCTCCGCCTCCTGGGTTCAGGCAATTCTCCTGCCTCAGCCTCCTGAGTAGCTGGGATTACAGGCACGCGCCACCATGCCCAGCTAGTTTTTTGTACTTTTAGTAGAGACGGGGTTTCACCATGTTGACCAGGATGGTCTCGATCTCTCGACCTCGTGATTCACCCGCCTCGGCCTCCCAAAGTGCTGGGATTACAGGCTTGAGCCACAGCGCCTGGCCGATAAATATATATATTTAAAAGAATAAGTTTGCATTCTTTAGAAACGCATATTGAGATGTTTAGGGAGGAGATAATATGATTTCTGAGATTTACTTAATCAGTAAAATGTCGATTTTTGATTTTTCTTGTTTTGAGACGAGGTTTGGCTCTGACACCCACGCTGGAGTGCAGTGGTGCAGTCTCGGCTTTGCAACCTCTGCCTCCTGGGTTCAAGTGATTCTCCAGCCTCAGCCTCCCAAGTAGCTGGGACCACAGGCATGGGCCACCATGCTCAGCCTATTTTTTTTTTTTTTTTTTTTGTATTTCTTGTAGAAATGGGGTTTCGCCATGTTGCCCAGGTTGGTCTTGAACTCCTGGGCTCAAGCAATCTGCCTGGGAATGGCTACATTATTATGATTTTCTCACATTTGAATAAAAGAGAAATAGGAGAAATGATAAAATAACAATGTAAAATGCAGATCACTTGACATTTTCTGCAAGTGGAAATATGATATACCCCATCAGCAGTACGTTTGGAAAAAATAAACCGAACAAATGCAGAGCATCTCTGTTTCAGTGGAGTTGAGTTAGGGACCTGGAGCTCTTTCCCCTTCCCCTTCCCCCTTCCTCCCTGCCCAGTCCTACCCCTTCGGTGGCATCTGAGGCCCTTCATCAAACCTTCTGAGGTTTAAACACAGTTTTTGGATTTTTTTTGTATATTTCAGTCTCATTCTGCCACCCACGCTGGAGTGCCATGGTGCGATCTCGGTTTACTGCAACCTCCGTCTCCTGGGTTCAAGCAATTTTCCTGCCTCAGCCTCCCGAGTGGCTGTTATTGCAGGTGTCCCCCGCCACGCCCAGCTAATTTTTGTATTTTGAGTAGAGACGGGGTTTCACCATGTTGGCTGATCTCGAACTCCTGACCTCAGGTCATCCGCTCGCCTTGGCCTCCCAAAGTGCTGGGATTCCAGGTGTGTGCCACCACGCCCGGCCTGTCTAAACAATTTGTAAACCACGGTACCACACGATAGAAATAATGGAAAGCCCAGCTCCAAGGAAGAACAAGTAACCCGCCCCAAGCTCAGGTTAGAAGGAGTGCAGATGCTGCGGCCAGGCGTTTGCGCCCCCCGAGGACTCCGTGGGGCTCAGGTGTACCTGAGGCATGCCACCCTGTCCTCACCATGTCCTTGCTGCACTGGCTTCAGTGACATTTTAGCTGGTACAGCAGGAAAAATCCTGGCTCTGAGGCGGTGTGCAGTTTGAACACAGCATCTACCACCTCCACACTGTGCATTTTGAAGCCTATTTAACCTGTTTGAACCTCAGTTTCCAGCTGGATAAACTGGAGGAACCAGTCTGCTCAGTGGGCCTTTGAGGCTTACAGTGGCGTGTGGCAAGTGCCTGCATGGTTAGGGTTAGCTGGCTTGGAGGGGCGATCCTTAAATAGCCCTTGTCAGCATCAGTCAGTGCGAATAATGATTATGCAGGTTTTAGAGGCTGTTAGATGACTTGATTTACTTACATTTTATACAATTTCAAAATGTTTCTGCTACCAAAATAATCTGTTAGATGTTGCCTCTGGATTTTCTCAATTGCAAAATACTCATTTTTTTTTTTTTCAGCAAAAATTAAATGTAGCTTCTCTCTCCGAGGAAGTAATAGACAGCAGACTGTCAGACATGAGTTGGTGAGGGTTGAGAGTGGACTTCTGAAGGGAGGTATAATTTTTATTATACCTGTTTACTTGGGCTGTTTAGTTGACAGTGTTTTTGAAAACTGTTACTTTCTGGCATTTTTAAGGAACTCCTGGTTTGTCTAACCCAGTTTGGGCCTGTCATGGATACTGGGCTGAAAGGGGTGGGTCTTTTCTCCTGTGGAATTTGTGGGCTCTCTTTAACCCTCTGTGCTGTGGGATTCATGGGACTTCAGTGGTCCACTCAGAGCGTGGAGTGGCTTTATAAAAACCAGGCGCTTCCATTAATTAAACTTCAACACAAGTGGGCCATGCGTGGTGGCTTACACCTGTAATCCCAGCACTTTGGGATGCTGAGGCAGGTCCATCACTTGAAGTCAGGAGTTTGAGACCAGCCTGGCCAACATGGCAAAATGCTGTCTCTGCTGAAAATACAAAATTTGGCCAGGTGTGGTGGCAGGCACCTATAATCCTAGCTATTTGGGAGGCTGAGCCAGGAGAATCACTTCAACCTGGAAGGAGGACTTTGCAGTGAGCCAAGATCATGGCACTGTGCTCCAGCCCGGGCAACAGAGTAAGACTGTGTCTCAGAAATAATAATAATAAGCTTCAACACAAAATCAGTGGTTATATTTTGGTAGTTGCATCAAAGTGAACTTTCTCTTTCTTTGTTTCTTTGACCCAGGAATTGCAACAACACCAAATGCCGCCTTTAACTGGAATACCTTTCTTCAACGTTCAGGTGAGATATGAAACCTTAGAGGATTTTGATGAAATGCCTCTTGGCAGTCAGTTTCAGGAGCACCTGACGTTCATGTGGTTTTGAAAAAGTGGTTATCAGGGAGAACAAGTTTAATTTTCCTCTGTCTACAACTTCATGAGTGGTTTTATCTTTTTGAGGAACAGCAGGGCTAGAAAGCCAGAGAGAGAGGGGCTCTGGGCCTTTCTGATGCTGTTTTTAGCACCTGCTTCCCAAATTTTCAGTATCATTTCCTGTGACATTTGTTCTTTATAAGAATAACAACCTTATGTGTTCATTTTATTTTACTTTATTAATTACACATATAATTAATTTACCATTGTAGAAAATGAGAAAATATCAGAAAATACAACACAATTTTTTTCTTTTTGAGATGGAGTCTCGCTCTGTTGCTCAGGCTGGAGGGTACTGGTGTGATCTAGCTCACTGCAGCCTCCACCTCCCGGGTTCGGGCGATCCTCTTGCCTCAGCCTCCCAAGTAGCTGGGACTGCAGGCATATGCCACCATGCCTGGCCAAAAAATGCAATAAAAATTTAAATCATTTGAAATTTCAGCACCAAAAAAGAACTGCTATTAATGTTTGATACGATCTTCCTCAACAATTTTACATGTAAATAATGATTTTTAAGAGACAAAAATGAAATCAAGCCTCACTTGCCACTCTAACCTGCCTTCCTTGCTCATTTTGTCAGTGGTGGAATAGAGTGAACTCATCCTTTTTTAAAAAAGAAATTCTGAAGTTTGTATGTAGTGAAATGCAGAGTTCTCAAGTATAAAATTAGGTAAATGTTTGACAAATGTATATACCCATGTGACAAATACCCTAATCAAGGTAACATTTCCACCACTCAAGAAAGTTCTCTCAGGCCCTCTTCCATATTTAATTCCTGACTATTTATAGGCGACTCCTAGTCTAGTTTTTCTTATCTTACATTAGTTTTATCTGTTCTTGAACTTCACCTAAGTGGAGTATTCCATTCTATAGATCACAAATTATTTATCTCTTCTTCTGTTGATGAACTTTTGGCTTGTTTTCCTTTTTTTTTTTTGAGATGGAGTCTTGCTCTTGTCACCCAGGCAGGAGTGCAATGACACAATCTCAGCTCACTGCAACTTCCGCCTCCCAAGTTCAAGCAATTCTCCTTCCTCAGCCTCCCGAGTAGCTGGGATTACAGGCGCCTACCATGACTCCTGGCTAATTTTTGTATTTTTAGTACAGATGGGGTTTCACCATGTTGGCCAGGCTGGTCTCAAACTCCTGACCTCAGGAGTTGAGATCACCTCAGGTGATCTGCCTGCCTCGGTCTCCCAAAGTACTGAATTGCAGGCGTGAGCCACTGCTCCTGGCCAACAGTCTTTAATTTTAATTTTTCTAGGGAGATAATGAAACGGTGTCTCGCTGTCATTCTTCTACGTTTCATTTCCATGATGATGAATTTTGTTCAGCATCTTTTTATGTGCACGTTGACCATTCATGTCTCTTGTTTTGTGAGTGTCTAGCCAATTGTGTGTGTCTTTTAATTACTGGTTTGTAGAACTTCCTTATATTCCAGGTACAAGCATTTTGTCAGATAAATATATCATTAATATTTTCTCCCATTCTCTCATTTATATTTTCATTTGCTTAACCACGTCTTTGACGAGCAGAAGAGGTTTAAAGTTGATTGAAGTCTAGTTTACCAAATTTTTTCTTTGATAGTTAGTGCTTTTGGGTCCTGTCTACAAAATCTTTACCTACCCTGTGGTCACAACAATGTCTTTCTTCCTTTCTTCCTTCCTTTCTTTCTTTCTTTCTTTCTTTTTTTCTTTCCTTTTCTTTTAGTGTCTTTAGAAGTTTTAGTGCTGTAGCTCTTTCATTTAGGATTATAAATCCATGTAAAATTACTTTTTGTGTGTGGTATGAGGTAGGGATAAAAATTTGTTTTGTTTTTCTTAACAATATCCAGATGATTCCGGCGTCATTTATTGGAAATGTTTCTCTTTGCTCGTTGAATTGCTCTGGTGCCTTTGTTGAAAGTCAGTTGACTGTATGTGGTGTTTCATTATCTATGTCTATCTTTATTCTAGTACCATGCTGTCTTGTTGCTGTAGGTTTATAGTAACTCTAGAAACCAAGTAGTGTTTGTCAATATCTTTGTTTCAGAAATATTTTAGCTCTTCGTGTTTTTTTGAATATCAATTTAAATTTGGGGCTCAACTTGTCAATTTCTGTAAAATCTTGTTACACTGAACCTCCGTCTCCTGGTTCAAGCAATTCTCCTGCCTTAGCTTCCTGAGTAGCTAGGATTACAGGTGCACACCACCACACCTGGCTAATTTTCTGTATTTTTGGAGAAATAAGGTTTCACCATGTTGGCTAGGCTGGTCTTGAAGTCCTGACCTCAAGTAGTCTGCCTGCCTCAGCCTCCCAAAGTGCTGGGATTACAGGCTTGAGCCACCATGCCCAGCCTCCTGCAAACTTCTAAGAAGAGACTGAAGTTGCAAAATCAATTCTCTGCCCTCCGCCAACAGAAAGACACCCCAAGTCTGTTTTCATGCTAAAGCCTTGAAACAAGAAGATGTACATTAGCCAAATAACGTATGAACAAAAGTTCATCATCCACTGATCATTAGAGAACCGCAAATCGAAACCGCAATGAGATAACATTGCTTCTCATTCAGAATGGCAATTATTAAGAAGTCAAGAAACAATGGTGGTGAGCTCGTGGAGAAATAAGAACACTTTACCCTGCTGGTGGGAATGTAAGTTTGGAAAACAGTGTGGCAATTCTACAAAGATACCATTTGACCCAGCAATGCCATTACTGGGAATTTCCCAAAGGAATATAAGTCATTCTGTTACGAAGAAACATGGACGCGTATGTACATTGCAGCACTATTCACAAAACAGAGACATGGAATCAACCCAAATGCCCATCAGTGATAGACTAGATAAAGAAAAGGTGGTACATATGCATCATGGAATATTATACAGCCATGAAAAGGAACAAGATCATGTCCTTTGCAGGGTCATGGATGGAACTGGAAGCCATTATCCTCAGTGAACTAACACAAGAACAGAAAACCAAACATTGCATGTTCTCACTTAAAAGTGGGAGCTGAACGATGAGAACACATGGACATAGGGAGGGCATCAATGTACCCTGGGGCCTGTCCGGGAGGGTCGCGCTGGGGGCGGCGGGAGAGCATCAGGAAAAATAGCTAATGCTTGCTGGTGAGGGGCTGATAGATGAGCACCATGACACATGTTTAGCTGTGTAAGAAAGCTGCACATCCTGCACACGTGTCCCAGAACTAAAACAAAATGAAACAGAAAACACTTGAAGGAAAGCCTCTACCACATACTCTAGATCCGTGTTAAATCCTATTGAAAAGAAAAATTTTCAAGCATTTTATCAGAAGTCGTTTTCGTGGTGTATTCATCAATCTCAGCCACACTAGCATGGCTCTTCTCAGAATTACAGACGACCCACACGACCCCGGCTGCTTCGTCATATCGGTTACATGGAGCATTTACTCAGAACGAGTGGGCCCATTTTCAATTTCCTGTTGTAAGGTTAGTCTGTCTTCAATACATCACAGGACGCAGTGGCATTGTAACTAAGATTCATGATGTTTAGCAGGAGAAGGATTTGTCATCAAGTTCCATAGTCTCGGGGTTGATTGTTCCATTGGTCTTGCTATTGGATGATGAAGGGAAGAGCCTGGAGATTTTAAACACTCCTGAGAAAGCGTTTTCCTCTGGAGACCTACTTGGCTGCTGCTTCATCTGAATGTGTGCAATTAGAAGTTGTAAATGTATTCAGAATAGATGGGCTTAGAGAGACTGGTTGTGGCTCTGGTAGCTGACGGTGGCAGATAACGGCTTCAGGGTAGGTGTCAGATGAATCTGCGTCTCTGGGTTTTATGATCAGGCATCTGTTCGCATTTGTGCCATCATGTGTCCTTGTCATCGTCTCTCAGACTCTGGGGATGAGCCATCCTCATCATCCTTAGTCTATCTTCCCTTGGCCTCTGGAGCACTGGAAACTGTGAGTGGGAATCATCCCTCTGTCTTGGAGCTGCAGACAGTGAAAACAGTAGTGAATTTGGTAGAGACTATCCTTGATCAAATGCCCTCTGCCTTCTCACCAACTATTAACCTTGAAATCAGGGGGCAGTGGGTGGGAAGGGCCTCGTTTAACACTGCATATAAACAGCTCAGTGGTTGATTAGTCACCAGGGTTTGCAGTGTGCTTCTTAAATGTCTGATGTCCGCATCACAATGCATTCTGCTCTTCCAGAATGTCACAGGTTTTCTGGTAATACTCAATTCGATCTCTAAGCCCTGGCTCACAAATTACTCAGTCTCCTTAAGCTACAACATTAAACCCCTCTTATGTTTACATTATCTCACATGCAAACAGATCAACTAAGAACAAATAAAGAATAAAGCAGGTTAAATGCAGTAAATGGCATTGTTGTAATTTTTTCACGTGATATTGACAGCAGCTATTCTGATCGGAAGCTGGATGTGTAGACATCAAATTAGTTACCTGGTCTTTGAGTTTTTATGTGCATTTCCAGATACATTTCAAATGTTACAATTCCATGTTCTATGAGTTTTGCCTTTAAATGCCAATGACCAACACATCTAAAGTAGTGATTCCTTGCAGCCTATCAATCCTAAAATCTGTGAAAGCTTAAATTTGACTGGGTAACTCCTTTCTGCTTTTCTGATTTCTGTTTTATTGTATTTCTAGATTTATTGCTATTTCTGTCTCCTCCCTCCATCTCTTTCTCTCTGTCAACTCTATTCGTATATCTATAATGGAAACTCAAATTTGCTTAATTCAGATTGTAGCATTTTTCTTCTTCAGGCTAGTCCTAGGAAAACTCACTTGTCTTTCATATGGAAAACCAGTGTTAATAGAAGCCTTTATTCTTTCCCAGCCCTCAAAATCAGCTTTTTCAGCTAGTAAGTCTAATTAATGTGTTCAACTGAAGTTCTTTTTTCTTTGTAAGAACAAGTGAAAATAATAATCCCAGCATTTTGGGAAGTCAAGGCAGTGGCTCACTTGAGGTCAGGAGTTCAAGACAAGCCTGACCAACATGGTGAAACCTCGTCTCTACTAAAAATACAAAAATTAGCCAGGCGTGGTGGCTCATGCCTGTAGTCCCAGCTACTTGGGAGGGTAAGGCAGGAGAATCACTTGAACCCAGGAGGTGGAGGTTGCAGTGGAGCCAAAATTGCACCATTGCACCCCAGCGTGGGCAACAAGAGTGAAACTCTGTCTCAGGAAGGAAGGAAGGAAGGAAGGGAGGGAGGGAGGAAGGAAGGAAGGGAGGAAGGAGAGAAAGAAAGAAAGAAAATAATAAAGAGAGCTTCTGGAATAGAATACAGGCATAGAGACTGGCTCAGCGTGGATTGGACTTCTGTTCCTGAGCCCGCCGGTGACTCACACTTGGGAGATGAGGCAACATGGGGTAGCTGTTGGCAGCAATATGCCAGATCATGAAAACAACACATTTTGTTTTGAAGATAAAAATACCGTTCTCCAGGAAATGTTACTATCAGAAAGACATGTCAATGTGTGCATTTGTAAGTGATGCCTGCAAACCTTGACTCATGGATAACGTAGATATTAGAGGGAAAGCAAAGGTAGTAAAAATAAATTTGGCGTTAAAGGAGAGAGACAAAATTTACTAAAAAAATTAGGTATGTGCCTTACTTCTGAGCATCAGCAGGCCCACCTTATTTAATAGTTCCTTGTTAAAAGCTAAGAATCCATACCACCTTAAAGCTGCCAGGGGCTTTAGGGAGCCTGAAATGTAATTCATCAGAGTTGATGCTACCTGTGATGAGCCTGAGCGCTTGAACACTTGATCAGGATTTGTCCACTCTGATCTTTATTTTCTGCGAATGTTATTTTATCTGTGAAGAGTGCTCATAGGCTACTCAAATCCAAATGCTGTCTCTGCCTTTTAGTTTTTGTTTTATTAAAAAACCTGGAATAAGTGGAGGCATATAGCCCTTCATTCCATCATTTTCTAATTTAGTTTCCTATATTCCCATTACATTTAGTCTCCAGCCCAGGAAGAAGATGAGGAGAGAGGAAAGGAACGTAGCTCATCTCCCTGCAGTGTCCTGCAGGTCAGGGGTCTCATCATCAATTTAGTAAGTCAGGGACCAGCACTTTTAAAAATGGAAGTGAAATAAAACAGAAAACATCAAAGTGCCCTTGCACATAATAAGCCTAAAGTGTGTTTTTAATTATATATAACCTCTGTGTCTGTGCGCATTTATGTATCTAGTGTGACTGAGTTGCAGCATAATGGTTTATCTTACCATATGTCATTGTCAAAAATCTCTGAAAGTCGGGAGAGAGATCCAAGATGGCTGATCACTAGCAGCTCGGGATTGTAGCTCCCAGTGAAAGTGCAAAGAAGGAGAGGACGCCACACCTTCACATGAATTCTTGTTGCGCACGCACCAGGAGATTCCCAGCGGAGGAGCCCCACGGGTCGCCAGCGCGACTCTTGTGACCGGCGAGGCGGTTTTGCCGGCGCCTCGGAGCGTCGGTTCTTGGTGCAGAGTCAGAAAAGCACCATCAATCTAACGCCGCTGATTTAGTCGGCACAGTGGGTTGCTCAGATTTCGGCGCTGAGAATCAATAAGTTGGACGTCCACTCAGAAACCCAATTACAAAGACGGTAATTATAAAGACCACATGGATAAATCTACAACGAAGGGAAGAAAACAGCCAAAAACGGCTGAGAATGCCCAAGATCAGAACGCCTCTCCCTCAGCGGGGGATCCCAGTTCCTCATCAGCAACGGAACAAGGCTTGATGGAGAACGAGTGTGTTCCAATTACAGAAGCAGGCTTCAAAACGTGGATAATGAGAAACTTCTGTGAATTAGAAGAACCTGTTCTAACACAATCCAGAGAAACTAAGAACTTTGAAAAAAGGTTTGACAAAATGTCAACAAGAATACAAAATTTAGAGAGGAAAATAAGTGAATTGATGGAGCTGAAAAACACAATACAAGAACTACGTGAAGTATGCACAAGTTTTAACAGCCGAATTGATCAAGCAGAAGAAAGGATATCAGAGGTCGAAGACCAACTCAATGAAATAAAACAAGAAGACAAGATTAGAGAAAAAAGGATAAAAAGGAACGAGCAAAGTCTCCAAGAAATATGGGACTATGTGAAAAGACCTAATCTACGCTTGATAGGTGTACCTGAATGCGACGAAGAGAATGAATCCAAGCTGGAAAATACGCTTCAGGACATTATTCAGGAAAATTTTCCCAACCTAGTAAGGCAGGATAATATTCAACTCCAGGTAATACAGAGAACACCACAAAGATATTCCTCAAGAAGAGCAACTCCAAGGCACATAATCGTCAGATTCACCAGGGTTGAAATGAAGGAGAAAATACTAAGGGCAGCCGGAGAGAAAGGTCAGGTTACCCACAAAGGGAAGCCTATCAGACTTGCAGCAGATCTCTCAGCAGAAACCCTACAAGCCAGAAGAGAGTGGGGGCCAATATTCAACATCCTTAAAAAAAAGAACTTTCAACCCAGATTTTCACATCCAGCCAAGCTAAGCTTCATAAGTGAAGGAAAAGTAAAGTTTTTTGTGAACAAGCAAATACTCAGAGATTTCATCACCACCAGGCCTGCTTTACAAGAGCTTCTGAAAGAACCACTACACATAGCAAGGAACAAACAGTATCAGCCTTTCTAAAAAATACCAAAAAGAGCATCAATATAATGAAGAATTTACATCAACTAATGGACAAAATAGCCAGCTAATATTAAATGGCAGTATTAAACTCACATATATCATTGTTAATTCTAAATTTAAATTGACTAAATCCCCCAATCCAAAGACAGACAGACAATTTAGATAAAAAACTAAAACCCATCAGTATGCTGCATCCAGACCCATCTCACATTCAAGGATACACAAAGACTCAAAACAAGGGATGGAGAAAGATTTACCAACCAAACAGAGAGCTAAAATAAATAAATAAAAAGCAGAAGTTACAATTTTTGCCTCTGATAAAATAGTTGTTAAAGCAACAAAGATCAAAAGAAGCAAAGAAGGACATTATATAAAGATAAAAGGATCAATGCAACAACAAGAAGAGCTAAAGATCCTAAATATGTACGCACCCAATACAGGAATACCCAGACATATAAGACTAATAAAGAGACTTAGACTCCCACACAATAGTAGTGGGAGACTTCAACATTAATATTAGACAGATCAATGAGACAGAAAATTAACAACGATATCCAGGACTTGAACTCAGATCTGGAACAAGTAAACGTAATTAACATTTACAGAACTCTCCACTTTAAATACACAAAATATACACTCTTATCAGTACCACATCATATCAACTTAGAAGTTTAAACGAAATGTTGGTTGGCTCCTTGTTTGTTACTCTCTTCCCTCATTTTCTTTTATGTCTCCATTATTAAGGACAATTATAGGCATACCCATATTTAGACTGCATTCTAACCCGGGCAATAAAGCAATACCCCCATTCTCTCTCCCTCTTCCTCTTTCTCTTTCTTCCTCTTCTTTATTCTTTTTATTATTCTTTTTTTCTTTCTCAAAAAAAAAAAAATCTCTGAAAGTCAATATTGTACCTTATGGATGGTTCTCCTCCCAGGACCATCTTTCCAGTGGTCCTGGGATACTTGCAGTGGGAGGGCCACTTTTTTCCAGCCTACATGACCAAAATGCCACCGGGTCTCCAGAGCCTGGAGTTCTCAGTAGCTAAGTGCGTTAGAGCAAAGGACCAGAATCCCAGCACTCACACTTCTCACGCAGCAAAAGTACAGAAACATATCTCTTCACCTGATGGCACCTGGGATCTTCCAACAGTGCTTTGAATACCATCTCCGGGTGCCATCTTTGTAGACTGTTCGGTATCTGCTTTTTTTTTTCCAATTTGATAATACCGATTCTCGGCTTTTCCCCTTTTTATGGGACATTTGTGGTTCTCCGTGTACCTCCCTTCCTCCTGTCTTCCTCCTGCTGTGTATGTGAATAGGTATTCCATGCACATCAAGAATGTGATGGACGTGACGCTGCTTCCTTCTCAGGGTGTCGTGTCTGGATGTGGAAGGCATCAGCTTGTCCCAATACCAGAGATCTTTTTCTGACAATATAAACTGTGTGCGTGTGTGTGTGTGTGTGTACACACAGGCCGTGTGTGCTGGGCTAAGCTTTTCTCCCTTAGTTAAGCTGGTGTCCCCTGGTTCCCTTAGGTACTATACAGGTATTATATTTCCTTTGTAATTAATAAGTACTTTTTAAGAGGGCTCTCTTAATCTCTATCTTCATCAAACTTTCACTTGCAAATTTTAGCATTCATTACTGGCTCTTGCCTAGTAATGTAGGCGTTGCATGTTTCTCCTGCCTGATCTTGCAATCCTGTAAAGTTTTCTCTGTTAAAAAAAATCATGTATTAAAGTGAATAGCTTGGCTCTTGACCTCATATTCAAATGCCTAACTCAAATTCTTCTGACGTCAATTCAAATTCTGCATGTAGCTTCTAGCTGAGACTTTTGGTTAAACAAGGACTCCCTAAGGTTTGCATTTCCACTTAGAAGCAAAGGCCTGGGTGCGGTGGCTCACACCTGTAATCCCAGCACTTTGGGAGGATGAGGCCGGTAGATCACCTGAGGTCAGGGGTTCGAGCCCAGCCTGGCCAACATGGTGAAACCTCATCTCTACCAAAAATACGAAAATAAGCCGGGCATGGTGGCCTGCGCCTGTAGTCCCAGCTACTTGGGAGACTGAGCAGGAGAATCACTTGAACCCAGGAGGCAGAGGTTGTAGTGAGCCGAGAATGCACCACTGCACTCCAGCCCAGGCAACAGGCTGAGACTCCATCTCAAAAAAAAAAAAAAAAAAAAAAAAGTATTAAGGAAATATTAAAAACTCAACGTATTTCAATGAAAATTGACAATGCAGATTGTCAGCAGCTTATTCAGAGGCTGTGATTATTTTCCAAGGCTTTTCTAAGAGCGGCAATCTCGATCTTAACATTTCAGTAAAGATTTTCTTCAGTTAGGGATTAATTTCTTGAAGCTCTTGTGATTGTGTTAAAGCGGTCTCCATAACTCATTACATTCAAACTAGTTGTATTCCTGTTCAAGATCTGGATAGCACAGAGAAAACGAAAGTGTTTGAATTAAGTAATGAATGAATGCCCATCCTGGGAAAGAAAACTTTTAACCTGCATGACACTATGGTCAATTATACAGGTTATAAATACTGAAGTTTTAGGGTGGCTTGTGTGAAATATATTAGCAATTTCTATTGAATGCATCGTCTGCTGAGCTGGAATAAGCCACCTCAGGATGTGCCAGCTGCTCCCATTTGTCCTGTGATGGAGCTATGGACCCTCTAAGGCAGGCATCCCCAAACTTTTTACACAGGGGGCCAGTTCACTGTCCCTCAGACCGTTGGAGGGCCGCCACATACTGTGCTCCTCTCACTGACCACCAATGAAAGAGGTGCCCCTTCCTGAAGTGCGGCGGGAGGCCGGATAAACGGCCTCAGGGGGCTGCATGCGGCCCACGGGTCATAGTTTGGGGACACCTGCTCTAAGGCCTCCAAAGTCCTTTGCCAATAAGGCTCAGCTTTTTCCTGTATCTGCAGATGTCTTGGTCTGGATCCCTTATTTATTTATTTATTTATTTATTTTTTTGAGATGGAGTCTCACTCTGTCACCCAGACTGGGAGTGTGGTGGCGCCATATCAGCTCACTGCAACCTCCGTCTCCCGGGTTCTCCTGCCTCAGCCTCCCAAGTAGCTGGGATTACAGGCGCCCACCACCCTACCTGGCTAATTTTTGTATTTTTAGTAGAGACAGGGTTTCACCATGTTGGTCAGGCTGGTCTCCAACTCCTGACCTCAGGTGATCTGCCTGCCTCGGCCTCCCACAGTGCTGGGATTACAGGCCTGAGCCACCGCACCCGACAGGGATCCCTCACATTAGAGAGCAGATGCATTATAGGAAATTTGGACTGTGAAGCGAATTTGTCTAAATTTATGCCTCTTTTTCAGAAACTTTTATTACAAAATTAAACATATTTTCTCATTTAAAAAAAAAAAAAAAAAGATGGGCTGGGCATGGTGGCTCACTCCTGCAATCCCAGCACTTTTAAGGTGGGTGGATCGCAAGGTCATGAGATTGAGAACAACCTGGCCAACATGGTGAAACCCCATCTGTACTAGAAATAGTAAAAAAAAATTAGCCAGGTGCAGTGGCACGCGCCTGTAGTCCTATCTGCTCAGGAAGCTGAGGCAGGAGAAGCACTTGAACCTGGGAGGCAGTGGTTGCAGTGAGCTAAGATCAGGCCGCTGCACTCCAGCCTGGGCAACAGAGCGAGACTCTGTCCCAAAAGAAAAAAAAATAAAAGATGCACCAGCTGAAAGCAGCCACCCTGCATTTCTCCTGATGCATGTCTCCCGTGAGGGCCGCTTCGTATGTGTCCGCCAGGCTCACCTGGACACTTACAGTTGGCTAAACTTTCATTGGGTCCTGCGTGAGCTCATCATGTGTCCAGGGCCTCATGCAACCAGGATGGCTGAGTCTCCGCACTAAAGCCTCATTCTTGGCCTGGCGCAGTGGCTCAGATTCTCCAATCACTTAGGTGTTAAGCCCATTGTCCATTAGCTGTTCTTCATGGTGCTCTCCCTCCTGCCCTCTCCCGCCCTCCGACAGCCCCAGTGTATGTCCTTCCGCCCATGTATCCATGTGCTCTTCTCATTCAGCTCCCACTCATAAGTGTTTAGTTTGCTGAGGATAATGTCTCTGCAAAGGACATGATCTCGTTCCTTTCTATGGCTGCATAGTATTCCATGGTGTGTAGGTACCACATTTTCTTGATCCAGTCTATCATTGATGGACATTTGGATTGATTCCAGGACATGTGTTTCTTTAGATGTGTGTATCCCTCTATGCATATATGAGTTCATGAGTATATTTTTCTATTTTCATCAAGAAATTTTTCTTCCTATCTGGAATTGTATCTAACTCTTTTCTAGAATATCTGGCTACTATTTCAGTCATAGTTGAGTCAGTTTTCCCTTGCCTCATCCTTCTTCTTTACAGCAGGGGAAGTTGCATTTTACAGTCTGAGCCCAGCTCCATTTTTTCCTACCAGAAAGCATAAGTTTACAGCAAGGACATTAATATAAAAGTAAGAGTAGGGGCGGGGCGGGGTGGCTCACACCTGCAATCCAAGAACTTTGGGAGGCCGAGGGGGGCAGATCACCTGAGGTCAGGAGTTTGAGACCAGCCTGGCCAACATGGTGAAACCCCATCTCTACTAAAAATACAAAAATTAGCCGGGTATGGTGCCGCATGTCTGTAATCTCAGCTACTCAGGAGGCTAAGGCAGGAGAATCGCCTGAACCCAGGAGATGGAGGTTGCAGTGAGCCAAGCCGAGATTGTGCCACTGCATTCAGCCTGGACAACAGAGCAAGACTCTGTCTCAAAAATAAAAAAGTAAGAATAGGAGCAGCTGGCCTCGAAGTCAGAGGCCTCCACTTCTGAATGCATCTGTGATATCACTGCTGCTGCAGCATCCAGAGTCCTCCCTACTGAAAACATTCCAAACTCTTCTCTTACAGAGATTAACCAAAGTGCTGACAATTTGCACGTATTTCTTCTGATATGCGGACTTCGACAAGTGAAGGACCCGCTGTACCTGGTGGGCGCATTTTCAGGTGTGCTTGCTGGTTACCTTCCTCCGTTGTTTATGGAATTCCTGTGGGCTCGTGTCTCAGCATTTCTCTCTTCCAGGCTTTGAGCTTTTTTAGCTCATTCTCTGCACATGAGAGCTGTTTCTAGATTGCTGCTTTCGAAAAGAACAGAAAACGGTGTATGGGATCAGCAGCTCTGGGAGGAATTTCCACTCTGTTTTCCACTGTCCTGTGCCCTCAGGTTCTCAGAAAAATCACAAAAATAGCAAATAATTGTAAGACGAAAAGAATTTTACCTGAAAATATTTCACACATACCAATCTGTGTGATGCATTTGGAGTTTTATTTATTGTTTAAGCGAATCTGTATCGCTTTAGTATATTCCAGAGTCCACGTTGAATTGTAGTGATACTGGACACTCATCCTAGTTATCCAGTAAGTTAGAAATCTAGATAATGGATATTATTGTAGAAAAAAATTCTGCTTAAAATCATAAAATGTCAAATACAGAAATTCTAAAATACTATTTAAATTGACTAGTATTATGAATGAAAGCCAAGTGATATGAAATAATAACTGAGAAATTTTATTGAAGGAAATTGTGCTTGCAGCTGTGGCTGGAACCCATGTGAAGCGTTTCTTTGTTTTCTTTTTTCTTCCCCAGAATGGCACCAGGAGGAGCCCAGTGTGTACCTGGTGATTGTGGGGCCCGAAGTAAGTTGATGTGCAGTAAACACTGATCTCACCTTTGTTTCCTTCTTTCTACTTTTTTTGTGTTTTCCACAATTAGTTTACATTGCTCTTCTAACCAAGTGGGGTTTTCCTCTTTTTAAGGAAATGAAGTCAGTTTGCCTTTTAAAAAATGAAAACTAGACCAAGGTTAAAGATCATTACAACTACAATTAATCTTTGCAACTAATTTATTGCATAAAACTGATAACTTCTACAGAAATATGGAGGAGTCCAGCCAGGCGCAGTGACTCCTGCCTGTAATCCCAGCACTTTGGGAGGCCGAGGCAGGTGGATCACCTGAGGGCAGAGGTTTGAGACCAGTCCTGAGAACATGGTGAAACCCTCGTCTCTACTAAAAATACAAAATTTAGCCAGGCATGATGGTGGCTGCCTGTAATCTCAGCTGCTAGGGAGGCTGAGGCAGGAGAATCACTTGACCCCGAGAGGTGGAGGTTGCAGTGAGCCAAGATTGTGCCACTGCACTCCAGCCTGAGTAACAGAGTGAGATTCCGTCTCAAAAAAACAAAAACAAAAACAAAAACAAAAACAAAAACAAAAAAACAAAAAAAGAAATACAGAGGAGTTCTATAGAGAGAAAATTGAAGTTATATAAAGTGAAAATTAGTCTAATTTGGTGCAGAAGGCAAATATTATGTGTGCTCCAAATTGTTTTTGAAATTTCCACTAACTTGGTGTCGTTCCTGCTACCCACCATCGGGTAGCAGGTGACACCTTTGGGAGCCCTGTTGTGTGGAAATGAGTATCTGTAAATCTGAGAAACACACTGGGACGGGAGACGTTCCGACCCGACCATGGCGGCCGTGACCGAGGGTGGAGCCCCTGGGAGATACTTGGAGATGCCGCCTCCAATTCCATGGGGACTCCGAGATATTCCCTCATCCGTCAACAGATGAGGATCCAACACCTGCTGTGTTTCACGCCGGTCCTGGCAGGAGTCCCAAGCACTTAGAGTCATTGAATCGGTGGCTGCGGTGGGCATCTCACCAGAATGAACTCGTACTTACTCCAAGCGGATTGGAAAACAGAACACACCTGGGTGTTTCCAGGCAGCCAGGGAAGACCGATGGCCGTGACAGCTCTGTGTCTTTGTGGGTTTTCTTTTCTTTGAGATGGAGTTTCGCCCTTGTCACTCAGGCTGGTGTGCAATGGCATGATCTCAGTTCACTGCTACCTCTTCTTCCTGGGTTCATGCAATTGTCTCACCTCAGTCTTCCGAGTAGCTGCGATTGCAGGCACTTGCCACCACGCCTGGCTAATTTTTGTATTTTCAGTAGAGGTTAGCCACGTTGGCCAGGCTAGTCTGGAACTCCTGAGCTCAGACAATCCGCCCACCTCAGGCTCCCAAAGTGCTGGGATTCCAGGCGTGAGCCACAGCGCCCGGCCTCATTGTGGGGTTTCTGTTCCGCAGTTGCTGCTGTGGCCTCTGTGTGCGTCCCTCCAAACTCCATGCTGAAACCTAATCCCCAGTGTGAGGGTGTTAAGAGGTGGGGCCTTTGAGGGTGATTCAGGCATAAGGGAAGATGAGTCCCCGTTAGGGAGGCCCCAGAGAGCTGCCTCGCCCCTTCCACCCAGCAAGGACGCGGCGAGCATCTCTATGGGAACAGGCCTCGCCAGACACCCGTTTTGCCACAACGCGCTGTCGGGCCTCCTGCAGCCTCTGGGACGGTGAGCAGTGCATGTCTGTGGTTTGTCAGCCTCGGGTTTATGGTGTTTTGCGATCGCAGCTCCCACGGAGAGACAGCTGCCTGGTCTGTAGTGTTAATAAAATCTGTGTGGCTGCACTGGTCATCTCATGCAAATGAACTTGCACGGACTTCAAGCAATCTGGAAAACACGACACCCTTAGTGTTCTCAGCCTGATGGGTGTACCACTGGCAGTGTCAACTCCGTTTCTTTGAGGGGTTTCTGTTTCTGGTCCCTAAAACAGTAGTGTCTCTGAAAACCGGAGTGAATGGAACGTCACACAACTGCCTGGAGCCTGGTTTGTTTTTCGGTTCTTCCTTACATAGTTCTTCTAGTTCCCTAGGGACCAAAAAGCATGCCAGGGGAGTTGCAAGCTTTTCTCAGTATTTTCAAAGGCTTTTGGAAATATTTACCCGGAAAGGACCGCATAAGGTATGAAAAATGTCAAGGGCTAGGCCGGGTGCAGTGGCTCACGCCTGGAATCCCAGCACTTTAGGAGGCCAAGGCGGGCGGATCACCTGAGGTCAGGAGTTTCACACCAGCCTGGCCAACATGGTGAAAACTGTCTCTACTAAAAATACAAAATTCAGCCAGGCATGGTGGCCTGCACCTATAATCCCAGCTCCTCGGGAGGCTGAGGCACAAGAATCACTTGAACTCAGGAAGTGGAGGTTGCAGTGAGCTGAGATCGCACCACTGCACCCCAGCCTGGGCAACAAAGCAAGACTCTGTTTCAAAACAAATAAACAAACAAACAGAAACATCAAGGGCTAGAATCTGTGTGGCCACATTGAATACCAAACGGAAGCTAAATTACGCTTAAATGTGGCAGTTTGTTAACATATGCTCACACACACGTACATATACACACACACGTACCTACACACATACATCATATACACATACACGTATATGTGTGCAGGTGTGTGCACACACATACATATATACATACACACGTGCATGCAGGCATGCACACACGTACATATACACACACGTACATATACACATGCATGCATGTGTGTGCAGGTGTGCACACACACATGTACCTACACACATACATATATACATACACGTGTGTGCAGGTGTGCACACGTACACATGCACATGTGTTTGCAGGCATGCACACACGTACACATGTGTTTGCAGGCGTGCACACACATGTGCACACACGTACATATACACATGCATACATGTGTGTGCAGGTGTGCACACAGATACATATACACATACAAACGTGCGTGCAGGTGTGCACACACGCACATTAAGTGCTAGCCTTGTGGTAACAAGGTAATTCCCAGCGCACTAATTAATGTTAAGTCCCATAGAGGCACGGTCATTATTACTACTTTTTCAAATTCTCTCTTCATTTTTCTGTTTGAAGAACGTTGAAAGAAAAGCTTCTAGTTGGATGCTAAAATTCTGGCTAATCGAGCGAGAAGGCCTCAGGCTTGGAGCCATGGGCACACAACAACAGCATCTAGAAGGAATGTAAAATGTGTTTTTCTTTTTCGTTGTTTTCATTCTTATATCACATCCTATGTATAGTGCTTGATACCGGCTTTCCGATCATGAAAATCTCCTTCCGAAATAAATGGACTTCACAAAGAGTACTAACTAAGCAGTGTTCCAGATGGTGTGCAGATATGACAGACTGTGAAAGTGCATGTGAATAGCCCAAGTTTGGGAAAGAGTTCTGTGCAGGGTTAGCATGTGGGGTGGAAGAAATACTTCAAAAGTGCCCCTGCTGGAGAGGAGCCTCCACAGACACTGAACCGAAGGTGATCTGGTCGCTGGCTCTGGCTTTTTTGGGGTCACATTTTCTCTCCAGGAAGCCAGTACAAGTACAAGGGGCAAACGTAGGGACACACAGATAGCACTGGGTGCGTGACAGAGCCCCCTTCCAGAGAAGTAAAGGCTCAGGGCGTCCGTGAGTCGACGCAGAGGTGGGAGAAGAGGGAGCTGCTGGGCGCAGGGTGCCCTCCTAGACTTCCCGTCCTCTGAGCCCCGCTGCTCACGGTGAGGCAGCAGGTGCCGGTTGCGTCTTTATGGCTTCTGAAGTTAACAGTGTTTTAGGGGCGACACCGTCTTGCTGCTGCTGTTTTCATATGAAGCAGTCAGAAATGTTTTTCACTTCCCGGAGGAAATATGTCTCTTCTACTACTTCTTTTTTTTTTTTTTTTTTTTTTTTGAGATGGAGTCTCGCTCTGTCTCCCAGGCTGGAGTGCAGTGGTGTGATCTCGGCTCACTGCAGCCTCCGCCTCCCAGGTTCAAGCAGTTCTCCTGCCTCAGCCTCCTGAGTAGCTGGGATTTACAGGTGTGCACCACCAGGCCCGGCTAATTTTGTATTTTTAGTAGAGACGGGGTTTCTCCATGTTGGCCAGGCTGGTCTCCAACTCCTGACCTCAGGTGATCCACCCGCCTTGGCCTTTCACAGTGCTGGGATTACGGGTGTGAGCCCCGCCCCCTTCTGCCACGTCTTTACGGAGCACGGCACCTCTCCTCTAATTGTCGTTTGCCTACTTTTGAAAGCACAATATGACTGTAAAAAGTGTTTGCCTTCCTTCCTAAAGTGGTTATTAGAAATCTTGTCCCTGCAGGGCAGGGAGCTGACTGTAGGAACAGCCACAAGTCCAGAGGCCTCCTCTTTTTATTTGGAGGGGCACATGTGTGCGTGTGTTTATTAAAAATAATGTCAGTGAAATGCCTTTATTTTTAAGTGCTGGGATCTAACTAAACACTGTGTGCATGTCAGCATACGCACACGCGCGCGCACACACACACACACACACACCCCTACAAAATGCATCTGTATTTTCTTTCCTTTTCTAATTCTGGAAGGAGGTAATCACGAAATGGCTTTGGCTGTTGCGGAGCTGACTGGGACTCGACATTCTAGAATTAAGAACAGATGGAGCCATGGGCTGGTTGAAGGTGCCGTAGGCCCTCGGGAGCGATGGAAAGCCCCATCTGGGGACGCTGTAGCTCCTCCACGATTTCCAGAGCCCCCCACTCTCCATCCACACTAGTCTAACCCATCTGTACACTACCTGATGACAAGATGCATGGTAGGCAAGAACAGGTCCCAGAGGAGTCCCCTAGAGCCGCCACCCAACTAGACCACTGCCCCCAAAGCCTGACGTTCCCGTCTGGAGCTGCACATCCAGCCCAGCACGTCAGTTTGCTTGGGTGGAGCAGATAACGCAAAGTGAGGAGAGAAAAGGGTGGCTGGACAGGCAGCGCTGCAGCAGGGTGTCCAGGACCCTGGTGGGAAGGACTGTGGTCTGAGAGTCTTTTTAATTAGTCAGTTATTAAGAATTCGAGGCCGGGCGCGGTGGCTCAAGCCTGTAATCCCAGCACTTTGGGAGGCCGAGGTGGGTGGATCACGAGGTCGAGAGATCGAGACCATCCTGGTCAACATGGTGAAAGCCCGTCTCTACTAAAAAATGCAAAAATTTAGCTGGGCATGGTGGCACGTGCCTGTAATCCCAGCTACTCAGGAGGATGAGGCAGGAGAATTGCCTGAACCCAGGAGGCGGAGGTTGCGGTGAGCCGAGATCGCGCCATTGCACTCCAGCCTGGGTAACAAGAGCGAAACTCCGTCTCAAAAAAAAAAAAAAAAAAAAAAAAAAAAAAAAGAATTCCAAAGCACCTCTTCCACAAGGCACTTTGCTATCTCTAATTAAAGCAGTCCTAGGAAATGGAAACGGACGCCCTTGGGTTATGGATTTGTTGCTTAAGCAAACGGTCATGAGCGCCAGGCCTGGGCCTGTCTACACATAGCCCCGAGCTGTGCTGGGATTTGCTGAAACGGAGCCTTCCACACCCAGCTGCGGTTCACGGTGAGGCCGCGGGTCCTCCCGGCCTTGGGGAGCCTTTAGCAGAGCGAAGGCTCTGGGCACGACCCTAATTTAAGATCTCTGCCTCTTCGAAGGTCTTTCTCAAATCTAAGGGGAAAAGCAACAGCGATTGCCACAAAAACCTTGACACCATCTCAGTGGGTGGAATAAGTTGAGTGTCTAAGCCTCTGAGGCTGCACTGAATCTAACAAATTGCAAGCCCCTTCCAACAGCTCGTTTACTTCCGATTCTCTCCCTCCCACAGAAGCTTCGGAACGGGAGCGTCTAGGGCCTGGCACGCTGCAGACAGGGCCGTGTCTTCACGTGCTGTCTGGTTTTTAACTGTAAGCAGGAAATTACTTCTCTCTGGGAGAGAGAGCTTTTTAGGAAATGGGGGAGCCCTATCTCCTCAAAGCCCTGTTTATCAGTGTCCATGGTGTCGACGCTTTACCAAGGCCCGTTTCCATTTACTCAGCAGGTGTCACCGAGCACAGAGTGGGGACTCCAGGCGGGTATCCACAGGCAGCTCCAGGCGTGGGCAGAGCGGATTCCGCACGCTTGCCATAGTAACCCGCTACACGTGCACACACACACACACGCAGACGTCAGAAACGGTCTGTTAAACAATGCACTTTCTTTTACTTCGTGCAATTCACGCATTCTGATGTTTTAAAAACTGTCCCATGCTGCCTTTTGTTATGACATGCTTTTCTATCCTATGCCATTTTGAGAAACGCTTCTTTTTATTTTACCCCACAATTGATTTTATAATTTGCTACCTAGTAGCAGTGTAGTTTGACACACTGTGACTTGGGTGACCTTGGATGGGGTGTCTGTGCGGGGGGTCTGTGAGTGTGGGGGGCGCGCTGAAGTTCTCTGGTTAGGGCCAGTGCGCTTCCGCTTCCTGCGGGAGAAATTCTTTCTGCAGACCTGCCTGGCTCAGACGCCACCCGCTCAGATACGCTTCCCCTGACCACTCCACTTAAACTCCCTCTCCTCCACCATCGTTATAAAATTTCCAAGCATCCGTTAATTTTCAGAGTTCCGAGTACAGAACTAGCAGGAGCCTGAGGGCGGCTTCGTGCTTGTGGTTGACTGTGCTGCAGTGTGACTGGTGCACGTGCTGAGGATCTGGAGGTGGGTTTGAGGAGTGGGTAAGAGGTCAGGTCTTGGGACACATTAAAATTTTTATTGGAAAGACTGTGGCACGCAGCAGATTTAACACCCTGAGTCTCACTGTGACCTGTGGCATCCAGTGGGAGCGCACTCCGCTTCCGCCCGTTTCTTTCTCTGTTAACTGCGAAGCTCAATGAGTGAACACACCCTTTAGCTATCAGTTAGACACTTCTGGAGGGCTGGAGCTTTTCCAGATCGTGTTCACTGCCTGTTAGTACAGAATCACATTGACTTACTTAGTGTGCCTTGGAAGAGACAGTCTTTTTTTTTTTTGAGTTGGAGTTTTGCTCTCACCCGGGCTGGAGTGAAGTGGCACGATCAGGGCTCACTGCAGCTTCCGCCTCCCCACCCCCGGGTTCAAGCAGTTCTCCCACCTCAGCCTTCCGAGTAGCTGGGATTATAGGCATGTGCCACCACACCTGGCTAATTTTTGTATTTTTAGTAGAGATGGGGTTTCACCGTGTTGACCAAGCTGGTCTCGAACTCCTGACCTCAGATGATCCACCTGTCTCAGCCTTGCAAAGTGCTAGGATTACAGGTGTGAGCCACTGTGCCTGGCCAGCTCCATCAGCTTTTAGGAGGAAGCGGCAGTGCATCTATAGCTGTGCTTCCATCTTGTCCATTTCTCTCCATGGACCCCCAGTTCTCAGGAGGTCCCAATGAAGAAACCACAGCAGTTCGGTCCTGAGCCTTCGCTCCAGGCATCGGAAACCACCTCTGGCCCAATGCCAGCCAAAAGCTATTTATTAGAAGAAGAGGAGCACTCACTAAGAGAATTCCTGGGCAGGCTGGCAAGCCAGCTTGGATTTAGGCAGAACCAGGGCATTCCAGAGGCCAGGGTGTCGTGTCAAGAAACCCTTCCTTCAGGGCTTCACACCTGAGAAAACGAGCCACACCCATGCCTCAGTCTCTGTCATTCTCTTCGAGGACGGGGTCCAGGAAGAGGGCCCTGGATTGTCCCAGCTTGGGTCCCAGCCCACTCTTTTGTGAGCCTGGAACAGGACAGGCTGGAGGTGCTTCCGCAAAGGGCAGGCCAGGCAGGGCGTGTCTGTGTGGACTTCTGCGCTGGCCGTTTCTGGATGCAGCCAGGAGGCAGTTGCTGCAGCAGCTTGCCTTGAATATCATCCCTCTGCTTTTAAATTTGCATTTTCTACTCTACCAGCACTTTATAAAATAGTAGAGTAGCCGGATGCAGTGGCTCATGTGTTCGAGACCAGCCTGGCCAACATGGTGAAATCCCATCTCTACTAAAAACAGAAAATTCGCTGGAGGTGGTGGCACACACCTGTAATCCAAGCTACTCAGAAGGCTGAGGCAAGGGAATCGCTTGAAACCAGGAGGCAGAGGTTGCAGTGAGCCAGGACCGTGCCATTGCACTCCAGCCCAGGTGACAGAGTGAGACTCTGTCTCAAAAAAAAAAAAAAAAAAAAAAAGTAGTAGAGTAGATGTTCTTAGATTGCCTAAAATGTTGCTGAGGCTGCATATGTTTTATTTATATTTATTTATGTATTTATTCGTAGAGACGGGATCCCACTATGTTTCTCAGGCTGGCCTAGAACTTCTAGCCTCAAGCAATCCTCCCACCTTAGCCTCCCAAGTCACTGGGACTGCAGGCTCATGCCACCATGCCTAGCACTGTTTTAGTTTTTAGATGCCATACACATGTTTATTTTTGTGGTAATTCTTAGCAAGAACTTTTTTAAAAAGATGGGTCATAGTTCCGCATGAAATCATTCAATGCTGACTGCTGGCAAGACTCACCTAGACCACAACCACACAGCTATGTAGTAGCGTGATTACACGCATGCCATAGACTCTGCATCCAGCTACCTGGGTGCACATGACTTAGCTGCTCCATCCCTCAGTGTCCCCAGCTGTAAAATGGGGATGACTAAGCTAATACAACCTGCCTCACAGTTTGCAGTGGGGATTTGATGAGTGAACACTTGGACAGCTCCTAGAATGGAGCCTGGTTCCTGGGCAGCCTCCTGTGAATGTTAAAGAAAATATCTTTTCATGCTGATGTTTCCTTTCTGCTCTGACATGCTGAGCCACTGTTTTAGCTGCAGGATGGTTTGAGTGCGGCTTTGGTTTTCTATTAAAGCTTCTTTGATCTCTTAGTTCAACCATTTCAGCGAAGCATATGGTCTCTGCTTGCGGGGCATTGTGAGTGGATGCATTTTCTGGTGCTCTTTGATAAGGAGTCTGGTATGAACATTTGGTCTGAGCATGGCAGCTTAATGATTTTCCACTATAACTTCTTATGTCAACGATTACTTCCCTTAAGCCTGGGAGTTGAAACAATATATTTTGCTAGAAAATAAATAAGCTTGGAAGGAGGAAATGAGAATTTTCATTGTGGCTTGCGATGCTTTTGCCTTTTAAAATTTCATAACATGCGCTTTCTTTAAATAAAAAGATCCACCCTCCTTTTTTTCTTTATCTTTCACTCTGTTCCACTTGGCCTCACTAAGAGATTTGAAAGTAAACTGATGTGGAAGGTAAATCCAGGAAAATTAAATGCACTTTTTAGTTTCAATTTGACAGTTGCTGCTATGCCTTCAGTTAAGTTTTAAAGTGTTTTTGTAGGTCTTGTAAAATTTGATTTTTTTCCTTGATAAATGATTTTTTCCTAAATATTTATTATGAGAGCAGTGGCATGCTAATAAAACTAAAAACGAGAAATTTCTAACTAAAAATACTCATAAAATGTGATTTTGAAAATTAATATGTAGAGCCCAAAAAAGACTTTCATTGAACTGTGTGCTTTTTCATGATAAGATGGTAGGATTATAGGGTAATTCAGCTGTTTAGGATAATTTGAGCAAAAGGCATCAGAAATGGGAAGTGGAAAGGTACAGTTAGCTGGAAATCATTCCTTTTGCAGAGAGCACAGAACTGTACGCAGGGCCCCATGCCTGGCCTTGCAGGGGACGTGGAGATGAGTTGGAAAGAGAAGGTGGGCAAGCATCAGAGGAGGGTGGTCCCTCGAGCAGGTGTTACGATAGCCTGGGGTGGGGATGTTCCTTCTGGACAGGATGATCAGAAAGTGTCTCAGAGAGGGGGGCACTGCCTGCATCTCAAAGGATGGTTCTGGGGACAGAGGATGACATTCCTGGTGAAGAGAATGCAGGGACACAGATAGACAATGCTACGGGTTGGCTGTATCCCCACTCAAATCTCATCTTGGATTGCAATCCCATAATCTCCACGTGTCACAGGAGGGACCCAGTGGGAGGTCATTTAATCATGGGGGTGATCACCCTCATGCTGTTCTTGTGATAGTGAGTTAGTTCTAGAGATCTGATGGTTTTATAAGGGATGTCCCCGCTTCACACGGCACTCCTTCCTGCTGCTGTGTGAAGAAGGGTGTTTGCTTCCCCTCCACTATGATTGTAACTTTCCTGAGGCCTCCTCAGCCCACTGGAACTGTGAGTCAATTAAGCCTCTTTCCTCTATAAATTATTCAATCTTGGATATGTCTTTATTAACAGTGTGAGAACAGACACGGATGGGGTGAAGTGGATAAATTAATAAGTAGATAGGCTTTCCATAATCTGCATAAGTTTACGAGCTGTGTTTGATGAAATACTTGAACAGAAAGCAGAGAGACAGCAGAGCATAATTTTACAAATCCAGCCCCTGGCAGCCAGAATGTGAATACTGGCTCTGCCGCTTTCTAGCTGTGAGAGCCTGGTTGACTTGTAGAACCTCTCTGAGCTCCAGTGTCTTCATGTGGAAAAGGCGGGTATTGATAACCAGGTTGTTGGTATCAGTCAGCTGATGCACGTAAAGGACTTAGCGCATGTCCTTACTGCACAGAGTACATGGCCGAGAAGAATTAACTATTAATAGCAACAACAGCAATAAACAAAAAAAATGTGTACAGCTGTGAATTTTACTCTTGAAATAGATTTCTAGGAGTAATTTTAAATTTTCTTATGCATCCAAATTTGCAGAAGGCTAACAGCAAATTTTCAGTGACGTAATGACCTCAGGGATGTCAACAAGCTTCACGTTACCGATCCTTTGGGTTAAATCTCAGGCTTTCTGGTCATCTGAAGCATCCAAGGTTTAATATGCACACCTGAAACATCTCCTTGCCAGGAGAAATGGAAACAAAGTTTCTAGAAAGCAGCATTATTTCAGGTAGTGTTATAAACTGTTGAGATATCATCATATTCTGTAAACCAGCCTGGTTTGTAATTCATAATGCCTACTGGTAAAGTGTAAATGAGAATAGAAATTGAATACACCTTCACTCCGCGCTCATCAGGAGAAGCAGCTGGGAAGAAGCTGCAGGCTTGGCATGAGCAAAATGTGTTTATACCCTCTGCTTGTAGCTTTGAAGGAATGTTTAGAATTCTTGCATAATTTTAGGAATTTTTTCAGTACTTTAAAATTATATTCATTGTTGATAACACCAGGAGAGGCAAGGGTTTTGGTTGTTTTGTCAAAGAAGACTTTATCTATGTAGATAACTGCATACCGCAGCTTTGTCCGGAGTGGGCTTGGGCAGGTGAAACAGCACCCTAGGAAGGTCCTCTCAGCACCTCGATAAGCAAACTTACCTGAGGCCAGGTCGTTGCACAAGACAGTCATGTCATGGCGACGTTTCTGGTGGTCAGGAGTGTGGCTACTGCCTCTGGGAACCCAGGAGTTCCTGAGGCAATCAGGGAGCTTCTCTACCTCCCAGTTCTGGAGTGTTCAGAAGTCTGGTAGTGTCACTTAATGTCAAATGTGTAAGTAATTTGAAAAGTACACATTTGAGCCTGGGTGCGATGGCTAATGCCTGTAATCCCAGCACTTTGAGAGGCCAAGGTGGGCAGACAACTTAAGGTCAGGAGTTGAAGACCAGCCTGGCCAATAAGGTGAAACTCCATCTCTACTGCTTAAAAAAAAAAAAAAAAAAAGTACACATTTGAGATGAAGCTCGGCCAGGCACAGTGGCTCATGCTTGTAATCTCAGCACTTTGGGAGGCCAAGGCAGGAAGATCACTTGAGCCCAGGAGTTCAAGACCAGCCTGGGCCACATAGTGAGACCCTGTATTAAAAGAACTACCAGAGACTGGGTAATTATTATAAAGAAAACAGGTTTAATTGGCTCAAGCTCCTCAGGCTGTACAAGAAGCAAGCCAGAAATGCAGTCGTAGCCGAAGGGGAAGGGGAAGTAAGCATGTCTTACCTGTCTGGGTGAGGAGGAAGAGCTGGAGGGGGAGGGGCCACACCCCTTCAGCCAGCCAGCCCTCCTGAGAGCTCTACCCTGACACAGCACTGGGCGCCTGGCTCTGAACTGTTAGAAACCACCCCCAGGGGCCAGTCGCCTCCTGCCAGGCCTCACTGCCAACACTGGTGATTTGGATGGGGACACAGACCCAAACCAAGTCAGACCCCACTTCCAATACGTGTATCTTATATATGTACACATATATTGTAGGTATATATGTACGTGTGTATATATATATATACATACATGTGCATATATGTGCACATATACAGAAATTACATATTACAGATTATACACATATATGTCAGATTAAGCGCATAGACTGTTTTGTATTGGTGATGCCATCTGTAGCTCTCATTGTTATTCTAGCATTTTCCTCATAAGACTTTGACATTAGGCTTTGTTCTTCTGCAACAGGTATAGCAGTCACTGTGTCCCAGGCACCGTTCTAACTAAGCCTGTCATGTCGTCTAAGTCATTTACTCCTCCGAGCAATCCCAAGGTGCTCGAGTTCCCATTGGACAGATGAGGAAACTGACGGGCAGAGTGGTCCACCAAGGTGCGTGAGGCTAGTTTGGTGCCTGGGGGGGCTTGACCCTGGCCCTCCGTGCCCAGAGTCCCCTCAGTCTGGTGCCTCCACACATCCACTATGATGGATCCACTTTTTTTTTTTTCATTCATGCCATAGTGTTTATTTATATCTTAAAATAACAAGTCTACTTGTACACATTGATTTCACAGCATCAGTAAATTTATGTACTTGGAGATTTGTTTCTGGGTTATAATTCTTTCTTTGCATCTCATGACCGTTTCGGGTATTCAAAGAATCTTCTGTCTGCAATGAACAGGCAGAAGTAATAACAATATCTCTAAATCCCTGAGGTGTGATTTGAAATAGTACTGTGGATTCCTTCTGGCTGGGTAACTTGTACAATTGTTGCCAACCTTTGCTTTCGGTCCCAATGAAAGATTAAAAACTTGTGGCCTGTCTTTGAGGAGCGATACATTTGAACACATTGCCATTACTTTTTGCTTGAATCCAACAAGCCTGGGATTAGTCTTCAGGGATGCAATGGACTTCACATGCTGCGAAATTCACCATTTTAGAGTGTACCACCCAGTGGGTTTTAGACTATTCACAAAGTTATACAACCATCACACCTATCTCATTCCTGACCAACATGGATACCCTCTATCCATTTAGCGATCACTTCCCATTTCCCCCTCACCCCAGTAGCTCCTAGTTAGATCCCAAGCAACCCCCAGGTAACCGCTGGTCTACTTTCTGTCTCTATGATTTGCCTGCTCTGGCCATTTCCTATAAACGGAATCGTGCACTCTGGGGTATTTCCTGTCCGGTGTAATTCACGTGGCGTGGTGTTTTCAAAGCTCACCCCTGCTGTAGCCTCAGTCAGCATGTCCTCGTCATGGCTGAGTGGCACTCATTTGTGGGGATGGGCACGTCATGTTTACTCATTCATCAGCTGCTGAACAGGTGCTTGCCTTTCACACTGTTTCTAGGAAGTCATCCTGTTAAAGATATTTTTATATGGTCAGACCCTTGGTCACAGATTTACGAAGGATTCTAACCTATTCTGCCTGAACGTTTTTATGACAAAATCCTTCTGCATCATTTAAGCAAAACGTTCACTGCAATGTTGGGCTGTTGTCAGATTGTCCTCTTTCTGGAAACGACTCTGTCTCAAGACCTTAAGTTGGCTGAAGGGTTCTCACTCGCCACACCCAGGTGTAACCTTATAGGCTCCTAACCAGAGCCTATATGTATTCTTTGAAACATTCTCTCTCTTCTCTCTCTCTCTTTTTGAGACAGAGTCTCTCTCTGTCACCCAGGCTGGAGCGCAATGGCGCAATCTCAGCTCACTGCAACCTCCGCCTCCCGGGTTCAAGTGATTCTTCCACTTCAGCTTCCCTAGCAGCTGTGGTTACAGGTGTGTGCCACCATGCCCAGCTATTTTTTGTATTTTTAGTAGAGACAGGCTTTCACCATGTTTGTTGGCCAGGCTGGTCTCGAACTCCTGGTCAGGTGATCCACCCTCCTTGCGTGTCCGGAAGTGCTGGGATTACAGGCGTGAGCCACTGTGCCTGCTCTCTCTCTGTTTTGTTTTTTTACTATTATTGTTTTTATTATTTAATAGCTGGATTCATAGTACCATTTCCTACTTATTTTTTTTCCCACTCTGAATTGTTGAGTCTGGCTCTGCTACCATTAGTTGTAATTCCCTGGAGACTTAGCCTCATCTCAGGCTTTTGCTAACAATTATCTTTATTTATTTATTTTTTGGACTGCTTTAAGATCATTTATTAGAACACAGTCTTTCAGAAGCCATTGAGGCATCGGGCAGCAGAAAGGGAGCTGGGATGGAGCCGGCCCTGTGAGGGACCAAGGGCAGAGTGACAGTCACAGTTAGGAAATTTCATTCGATCCCGCTGAAGACTCCTGTACGCCTGATAACCTAATGATAATCTGGAAGTTCGGTAGCTCGCAACATTTTTAGGAAGCACATAAGATTAGCATTCAAATCAGGCATTATAGAAAGTTTCATAAAGAAAGAAGTGTTTACTATAAGTCTTTTTAAAAGCCTTGGTTCATCTTGAAAGATCGATGAATTTTTAAATCAGAATAAAAGGAACGTAAAATTCCCCCACCCCCCCAAATACATAAGAACCACTTACTGGCACTCGTATTTTAAGTACCTGGGAAAAAAAAACAGAACAGATTTTTAAAGGGAATTAGTAACAGCTTGTACGAGGGCTTGTTTCATTTGATTTGGCACCAAGTACAGCCAGTGCTCGACTTACGACCACGATTGGTTCCGACAGACTGGCCGTAACACTATTTTGGCTGTAAGTCGAGTAGGCTATATGTACAGTATTTCTTTCTTTATCTTTCAAAATCGTCGACACAGTCGAGTGTGATAACTGTCCTATGCCCAGCTGGGCAACGTTTGCGCTGCCAGATGCGGAGCAGTCATGGCTAGCGATTGTGGTGGTAAAATGGAATGGTCATAAGTTGCATAGGTCGTAAGTCGATCAATACCTGTAAAGCCAGAGCGCACACGCCGTGGAAGACATCGTAACGGCATTCCTCCACCTCTCGAGTGCCCGCCCCTCCTACCGGACCACACAGCACACCAGCAGCCATCCTTGTTGCCCCACGAAGGAATTACCTTAGAGTCCAATTTTTAAATGGCTGCTCAGGTGACAACAATCGAGTTCTTTCTCCTTAAAATAAGGTGGCTGGCAGTGAATGCTAATGGGTATCGATTTCTTTGATCAGAAACAAAGGACTCCTTCAGGAAACTCAATTTCCTGGTCCTTGTTAACCTGTCATGTAAATTCTCTTTATTGGCACACCTGTTTACACATTATGATCGATTGCTGTTTATGCCAAGAGAGCATTTCCCAGGCATGCCTCGTCTATTCACCACTGACAAAGTATGCTGACTTTATTTACCTAGTGCCACGGGTTTTCTCTTTTTCCCTTTATTTTATTTTATTTTTTTAGCGGGGGGTGGGACTGTAAGTTGTTATTTATCATGGCAGATCGTACCTTTGGATCAAAAAGAGAAACCAGCAAGTAGATCCTAAAACACATTTCTTAACCGGAGTCACATCTAAAAACATATAGACTTTAATTACACTTTGCTGAAAATTCATTCAACTTTGGTGCTTGTCCAAGGACTTACAATGTCAATTTCTGACATAAATCATAACCCTCAGTACATATCTATTTTCAAAGGAAACAAGTCATCTTAAAGTAATATTTTTCTATATATTGATATGTTTTTATAGCAAATTGAAAATTCTGAGTCAACTGAAAGTACGCTTAACAACAAAATAAATACAGCATATATGGCTAGCATATACATTTCTTAGTGTAAAGGCAGCCGTGAATTTGTGTCTTACAACAAATCTGTAAATCCAGTTGCTTACTTTCTGGAATTGTACATAGTGTCTCACCATGTCTTTGTTCCACCACAATGCTGGAAATGTCTTTTTTGCCATCAATCTATGCAAAAATTCCTGATCACATATTTTCCCCAAATGACATGTAACTTTTTAAAACTTTTCCAGAAAAATATGGAAACTTTATCAACCACTTATTAACTGAGCAAAAAGATGACTACCAAATGCTCTTTTAATTTTGCTCTAATAGATGTTTTAAAAGTTCAGACATCGCTGATATTTTTGAGGATAACTGCATGAAACACACGAGATGATTCCAAAGGATGAATCTTAGTATCTGACTCATTTAGCACATCCTTAGTATCCAGAATAAAATCAGAAGAAGTAAAAGTAATGTAATTTTCAAAGAATTCGTACATACTGGAAGTCTTAGGAAAAGTAGCTTCTAAATGCAAGGACTGGGAGGTTTGCCCATCTATTGCCCACCTTTTTTTTTTCTTTTTTTTGAGACAGTCTTGCTCTGTCACCCAGGCTGGAGTGCAATGGTGCAATCTCAGCTCACTGCAACCTCCACCTCCTGAGTTCAAGAAATTCTGCTGCCTCAGCCTCCCAAGTAGCTAGGATTATAGCCGCATACCACCACATTCGGCTAATTTTTGTATTTTTAGTAGAGGTAGGGTTTCACCATGTTGGCCAGGCTGGTCTCGAACCCCTGACGTCCTGATCCACCCGCCTCAGCCTCCCAAAGTGCTGGGATTACAGGCGTAAGCCATGTGTCTGGCCTGCCTAACTATTGTTAGTTACACACATTTCTCCTCATGGAGTAACAGAAGCTTTCTGGCTTGTTTGTGGAACTTTAGTTTGTAAGAAAGCATGTAAATAGGGCCAAATCTTGTGAGTTTCTGTTCCGGAGAATGTTTCCAACACACTTTTGTTCTGATAATATTTCAGAACTGGCTTTGTTTGGGCTTCAGAGCCTTCGGTCTGTTGATAACCGTCTCTGGCTTACCATCCTCATGCTGAATGAGAGGCTCCACAGTCAGATAATCAGTGCCCACACTTTTGAGAGGGCTGAATTCAATGCTGTAGACTCGGCCACTGGGGGATGTGTCCAGCGAGCAGTAAGGCCTCATTTAATGACCTCAAAGCGTACATGCAGGTTAATCACTGTGACGATCTGAGAAGCTCTATCTAGGGCTTCTGCCTGTGGAATTGTCCTTGGAAAACCATCCAAAATCCAGCTACACTGCGTGGGATTTTTCGGCTCATGAAGAGCCTGCTGAGTCATGAATCACCCGGGATGAGCGAGCCTTGGTCAGTGGAAGCCTTGGCTGACGCAGCGGTTTCTGTATCACATAGCCTGTTGTCCCGAGCAGGTCCCCGCTGAAGAGGTGCTTCAGCTCCAAGTGTCAGGTGATGTGCGACCACGTGGTGCCTCTTCCCGAGCCCGGGGCCCCGACAGTCACCGTGGGCAGCAACGGATGCCCCCAGGGCCACAGACCGAGGCCGGCGCTTCGGCTGGCAGCGCTGCCAGCAGGTGGCAATCGCGAACATTGATCTTTGTCTCTTTCCAGGTCGATCCAGTGTTTACAAGGGAAGTGAAAGCCAAAGTGAAAAGGTAAGAGCTGGAGGAGACCAGACATGCTGCAGAACAGGAAACCTGGGTGTCCCCTGAGTTACCTTAACTCGCGTTTGTCCAGTCCCAGGCACTGTTCCAAGCAGTTTACAGGTGTTTCCTCCTCCATCCTCCCAGCCAGCCTGTGGCATCCTAGGCACTATCATTTGCCCAGGGAGATGCCAATAAAACCCACTTTGTGATTATAATTAGTAACTGATCACATTGGCCAAATGGAGCGATTTAAACTCTCAAGCAGGCGTCCCCAAACTGCGGCCCCCTGAGGCCATTGATCCGGCCCCCTGCCGCACTTCAGGAAGGGGCACCTCTTTCCTTGGTGGTCAGTGAGAGGAGCACAGTATGTGGCGGCCCTCCGACGGTCTGAGGGACAGTGAACTGGCCCCCTGTGTAAAAAGTTTGCGGACGCCTGCTCTCAAGGGTTTGGAAGAATGGAGGAATACCACCCTTTGTCACCGCCTGCCTGCAGAGCGATGTGTTGGTGTGTTGGTTATGAGCTGTATTTGTCTGCCAGGAACAGCACAGGCTTGAACAGAGTGAGCTTTCACTGCTCACATCAACGCGTCTGAGGGGGGTCAGTCGAGGAGCAAAACGGAAGCTTCCCTGAGACTTTGGGGATCTGGCTTTTGTCTCTGTCCGGCCTTCCTTTGCCCGTGGCTCCCGTCCTGAAGGTGACATCGTGGCTCCGGAGCTGCGTCCTCGGTCTGCGTTTTAAGTGGGGTGACGGGAATGAGCAGAGCCAGAAAGACATGGGTCTCATTCGGGTCAGTCCCCTGTAAAGTGGTGTCCCCACAGCCCCTCAGGATTCCGGCCAGATTGCATCGGCCATGCCAACCGCGCAGGGCACTGACGAGGACGGGTTTTTCCCATCTACAATCAGGGACCTTTAGATCGTTCCCAGTGCAGATGCATGTGCGTCAAAGTATCACCCGCTCAGGGAAGGGACACGTGGCAGGGCCGTGAGAGTGGTGGCCAGTGGTGGGGACGAGGAAGATCAAAGAAAGGCACAGATTTCCATTACATGGTGAAAAAAATAGAACAAGGCAAAATGTCTGTGACAAAATAGCTGTCAGTGCTGTGTGCTGGGGACAGGGCTTTTGTTACATTATCATCTCTATTTACTATTTCTAGTTCCATTTTTTATTTTTTATTTTTTATTTTTTTTGAGACCAAGTTTTGCTCTGTTGCCCAGGCTGGGGTGCAGTGTCTTGGTTTTGGCTCACTGCAACCTCCACCTCCTGGATTCAAGCAATTCTCCTGCCCCAGCCTCCTGAGTATCTGGGATTGCGGACGAGTGCCACCACGCCCGGCTAATTTTTTTGTATTTTTAGTAGAGACGGGGTTTTACCATGTTGGTCAGGCTGGTCTCGAACTCCTGACCCTGTGATCCACCTGCCTTGGCCTCCTAAAGTGCTGGAATTACAGGTGTGAGCCACCGCACCCGGCCTATTTCTATCATTTCTATTCTTGTTGTTTCATTAGTATTTTTTTAAAATTGTTTGAAAAAAGGTTGAATTATTAGAAAAACGTTTTCTAAATCAAAAGAGAGAAAATAGTAGAAACCTTATCTCTGACTCTTGTAGTCCTTGAAAAAAGGTTGAATTATTAGAAAAACGTTTTCTAAATCAAACAGAGAAAATGGCAGAAACCTTATCCCTGACTCTTGTAGTCCTTGAGAGCAGGTGTCTTTGCTGAGCGTATTGAAAACAAGAACAGACACATTAAACAGCTCCCTCCCTACTTGTCAGGGACATGAGCGGCGAGCGTTTCTACCCCAGTATCGCTCTCCTGGTGCTTGCTTGTTGATCTGGAGTGTTTCACCCAGATTGTCATGGCTCCTCCTCCCAGCTGCTGCCCATGAGCCTCCTGGGATTAGAGCCACCCCCTGCTTCGTGTTTTCTCAGGGCCTCTGGGGTACGGCTGATCGGCGAGATGCCTCAAGGAGATCTGCACGCCGTGGTGAAGAACTGCTTCGCGGTGGTGAACAGCTCTGTCTCTGAAGGCATGTCGGCTGCAATTTTGGAGGTAATTATGTAACTTGAGTACTGAAAGTGGGCGTATGAAATTGTCCATCACTCCCTTTCTTATTTATGGAGGTGACGTCTTTGTCAATAACATTCTGCATTTCTGAAAGCTAGAAGAGCCAAGCAGCATGCCCGTTGGAGTTCAAAAGTACGTTTGAAGTTCTATCTGGAAGTTTCATTTAGCACTGCCATTTCTCCTTGCTAGCTACGAGGACAGTAAAACTGGGATGGCATTGCCTCTCTGACCCTCTAACTCTCTCTGACAGGAAGGCAGCTAAGGTTACAGAAGATTGGGACAGGAAACAGGATGAAGGTGTTTCTGCAGGAAGCCTCCTTTTACTTGATCTTTTATCTTTCTTTTCGTATGTTCTGTAATTCCAGAGTTTAAGGGAAAAGAAAGGACTGGACTTCCCAGGTGGCAGGAGACGGAAGCAGGGTAGCCATCAGAGATGACAGGGTGGCATGGGGGCCAGGGTGGATGTAACCTCTTCATCCAGCAGTCAGCTCCATCAAATTGCTCCGTCTTTTTTGACAAAATGTGTCTATCCCAGCAGCACTCTGCAGTCCACCACCAGAGTATGTGTGTTTGCAGGACCGAGTCTGGAGTGGGAGGCGGTGCTCTCGAAACGCGGGCAGGCTCTGGCTGGGCTGCCCTCTTCTGTAAAAGGTCCTGGCAACCTCACATCCCCTTTGCAATGGGACCACCTACAACATCTCTTCTCCCCCTTGAGACTCTTTTGACGTGGGGCATCTCACCATTATCTCTGCTGCTTGAATTTAGGTCCCCAAGAGCAGGCGTCCCCAAACTACAACCCGCGGGCCGCATCCGGCCCCCCGCCGCACTTCAGGAAGGGGCATCTCTTTCATTGGTGGTCAGTGAGAGGAGCACAGTATGTGGCGGCCCTCCAACGGTCTGAGGGACAGTGAACTGGCCCCCTGTGTAAGAAGTCTGGGGACGCCTGCTCAAGAGAATCACCAGCACGTGTCTAACAGAAGAAGACATGCCTTCTCTTGTTTTGCTGTGGCTTCATTGCCTCCAGGGCTCCCGAAGAATGAGCCCAGAAAAGGGCAGGCGCGGCTTGCTCAGGCCAACGCCAGCCTTTGGCACCGGCGTTTCCTCACGTGATTAAAGCAGCAGGTACCACGTGCGTGGTGCCCGCGGTGGGCCTCAGTACACGCTCTGCATATCACGGGCATGGTGTGAGCATGTGTCAGGCACATGGGAAAGCCTGTTCTCCTGTGAAAAGGAAAACATTTGGCCACTGCTTCCCGAGACCTTTTATCCAGGTTTCACGTGTTCTTTCTGAATACCTGGACTTCTTATTTCAGTGTCTACTTAGATTAATGCTGTTACTTTATCATAAGTCTTTGGAATGTCCATGATTCCCCTTAGGTACCAGTTGAATGTACAGAACTTACTGACAAAAGTTAAGGTCTGCAAACCTTAGGGGTCCAGAGAGAACATGGTAAATAAAGTAAGAAAAAAAATCCTCTCCCTACATTTAAGAAATGAATGACATTGTGTGCATAATATTTTCCCTTAATGTGACATCATTTCAAACCAAAAAACACAGAGGGAGATGATAGACGCTAGACGTCCGTGCCCAGGAATCTGCCGTTAGGTGCTTTCAGAACACGGAGTGTGCGTTTGTGACACGAGCATCCTCAGCCAGATGTCAGCACCTCAGCTCACGGGTTGCCATTAGTATTAATCTTCATTGTCCTTTCAAATCGGCTCCACCCGCAGTCCTCGGGGCAGTACATTTTATTCGCCGTGTTAACGTGAAAAGTGTATATGCTTATGGCACCAGTATTTAAGCTACTGCTGAAGTGCTCCTTTGTAGGTAAATATACATTTTTTTGACTTCTTAAGGTAGAGTGGAGTTCGGCAGTGGTTTTGTAACCAGCACGCACAGCATTTCACTGCGGATGAATCGCTGTCAAACCTCATTTACTTCCCAGCAAAGGCAGCTGTTAGCAATTCTGCCTGCCTTAAAATGTTGATGTTGTGTTCCTTTTGAAAACTCACAAAATAACCTTTGGGCGAAGGGTTTTGAATGAAACTGATTTTAGAGGAGTGGTAAGGGTACATTTCATTAGAATCAATTCAGATAGCCCAAGTGTTTAATCATGGAATAAGTGCCTATCACTTTTGAAGGAAGTGATCTTTTGACCTTTCAGAATTAACTGTATTTTCACATGGAAGCACATAAAAGTCCCATTTGCAGAAACACATTTCTTACCGATGAACTCCAAAATTCAAACTTTGGCTGGATGTGTGGGCAGCGGGGTGAACACTTCTATAGCTCAGCAATTGTTTCCAGTTTTGAGCTTTCCTATGGATTGAATCCTGCAGAGAATTACATTAAAACTATATAAATAATAATTTGCTTATCCCTGCCTTCCTGGTTAGCCTCTTTTCTCAGCCCTAGAACACACACGCGCGTGCGCATACAGACACAGAGGCACACACACATGCACACACATGCACCCACAGATGCAGGCACACACATGCACCCACTGATGCATGCACACACAGGCAGTGCACACATACACACACGCACACACATGTGCATACACACGCACACACATGTGCATACACACGCACACACTATGCGCGCACACACACGCTCTGCCTGAGAGAGAAGCCCATCTTCTAAAGCAGAGAGGAGCGCCTGCAGGAAGCAGATGGTTCTTGGCCTCTTGGCTTCCAAACTCCAGCCCCAGTGATTGAAGCAGGATGTGAGCACATTTAAAGGCAGCTGCGACTCTGTGTCACTTGACCCTCGACTCGTTTGCAAGCATGTGTGCGGACACGGCCGTGTGCTGCCTTTCCTACCGTGAAAAGCAAAGGGGCTTTCGCGTTTTCATCATGAGGAAGATGCTGCCGGCATGTATGTGGGATGGGCAGCTGGGCAGCTGTAGGGAGTTGACGTGTTGTCCCAGGTGGCGGAATACAGCTAGTTCCGAAAGGTCACTTCCTTCCAAAGTGACAGGCACTTATTCCATGATTGAACACTTTGGCTATCTGAATTGATTCTAGTCAGTTCATTACATCAGAGTTGTACCCAAAATGCCATTGGCCACCATTGAGAATCACCATAACCCCAGTGATGTCAGATCCAAATCTGCTGTGGGCATGTCCAGCCCGGCTCCATTGCCACAAGACAAGCAATGCTGGTTTGACTTGACAGATGCTCAGAAAAGACCATTAAAATGCAAGCCAGCCTCTCTGCAGGAAACTCTAGACATAGCGGTTTCCAGTCACAGGTGTGCATCAGAATTACCTTGAAGCTTAAAACACCATAAATACAGGTGACGGTGCGCACCCCTCACAGCTGGGGCCTCACTTGTTTTGCGGTGGGGCCTGGCTGCTGAGTTTCTTAGGACTGTTGTGCAGGGAGGAATGGAGGCAGAGTAAACTTTATAAGCTCTGCTGAAAATGGTGTGCTAGCCACAAAGCCTTTTACAAAGAGTCTCCTATGAAGTTTCCATCTGCCTGATAAGTGCTTGGAGAGGTCATCTGGGGAAAATAAGAAATCAAGTGAGTTCTCGTAGGAACAGAGAGCAGAAAGGTGGGGAGCTGAGGCTGGGGGCTCGGGGCGTGGGGAGATGTTGGAGAAGGACCTCAGCTCTCAGGAGAAATAAGTTCAAGAGATCTGTATTGCAGGCCATGGAGACTACAGTTAACAACAATAGATTTATCCTTGAAAATTGCTAAGAGTAGATCTCAACTGTTCTCACCACAAAAAACAAGTATGACATAACATGTGTGTTAATTAGCTAGATTTAGCCATTCCACAGGGCGGATGTGTGTCAAAACATCATGTTGTGGCCGGGCGCAGTGGCTCACGCCTGTCATCCCAGCACTTTGGGAGGCCGAGGTGGGTGGATCACCTGAGGTCGGGAGTTCGAGACCAGCCTAGCCAACATGGTGAAACCCTGTCTCTACTTAAGATACAAAAATTAGCTGGGTGTGGTGGCGGGTGCCTGTAATGCCAGCTATTCGGGAGGCTGAGGCAGGAGCGTTGTCGGAACCTGGTAGGAGTGAGGTTGGAGTGAGCTGAGGTCGCACAGCTGCACTCCAGCCCAGGTGACAGAGTGAAACTCCATCTCAAAAAAAAAAAAAAAAAAAAAATCATGTTGTACGCTGTAAATGTAGACGATTTTTACTTGCCAGTTAATTTCTTTTTTTAATCAAGTGAGTTCAAACACAAAGAGGTGTCAGGTGCATCTTGGACCCTGACATTTCACTCGTCTTAGTCCCAGAGTGGGGTCCCTGACACTGGCTCTGAACAGGTCTCCTCTGAGGCCTATGAGTCACGCACCACGGTGCTCCTCCCTCTGGACTCTGGACTCACAGAGGCGTTCTGAGGATGAGCGCGCTCACCTGTGCGCGCCGCCTGCCCAGGCACCACCCGTCTTCCTACTGGTGAGGCCCAGCTGCACACCATTGCCATTTTCCAGGAGCTCCTCTCTCTGCAAGGCATGTTCTTTGTTAAAGGCACATCATGTTGGTTTCTCGAGAGGTGACTTCAGAACTCGTTTTCTGTAAATGTGCTACCCTCAGATTCCAGTGAACTCTCTTCTTCCTCTGTTCGTTTCACAGCGTCCTGAGTGGGTTATGTTGCGTCCTTTCCGTTGAACTGTGGTTTTCCTTGGAGGCAGAGCCGGGCCCTCTGCAGTGTTGAATCCTCCTGGTGCTCCCCTTGCATTGCGGACCATCAGATGGGATGAGTGTGCTCATGCCTCTGCCATTCAGCAGAAATGTGTAGAGTGCCCGGCCTGCCAGGCCCTGGAGATGCTGCAGCAGGCAGACGCTAAAGGGCCTTGGTTGCATGGAACCCGTGTCGGAACCCGGGTCCTTATGAGGGACGGAAAGAGGACTGGCAGACGGGCAGGAAGCAGGCAAACGGAAGAGTGAACAGAGAGCTTTAGGACGTAGTGTGTGCTGAAGACGAAATGCAGCAGCTCGATGTGACAGCAGATGGCTGGGATGTGCTCAGAGCAGGCTCCGTGGGCTGAACTGTGACCCCTCCCCAAATGCCTGTGTTGAAGTCCTCAGAAAGGGAATGTACCAGAGATAGAGGTGATCAAATTAGAATGAAGTCCCTGTGGAGAGCGAGGAGGGTATGGGGGTGGCTAATCCAATATGACAGGTGTCATTATCAGAAAGGGAAAGTTTTTTTTTTTTTTGAGATGAAAGTTTTTTTTTTTTTTTTTGAGGGCAGTGGCACATTCTTGGCTCACTGCAGCTTCCACCTCCCTGGTTCAAGTGGCTCTTGTGCCTCAGCCTCCCGAGTAGCTGGGACCACAGGGGTGCACCACCATGCACAGCTAATTTTGTTTGAATTTTTAGTAGAGGCAGGGTTTCACCATGTTGGCCTGGCTGGTCTTGAGCTCCTGGCCTCAAGTGATCCTCCCACCTCGGCCTCCCAAAGTGCTGGGATTACAGGCATGAGCCGCCGCCCCTGGCTGATATTGAGCATCTTTTCATATGCTTATTGCCCTATTTATATCTTCTCTGAAGAAGAAGTATCGAGTCACAACCCTTGCCCACTTTTTCATTGTGTTCTCCTCTTATTGCTGAGTTGTCAGAGTTCTTTTTGTGTTATAGATACAAGCCTCCCGTCAGCCTGTCAGATACGTATTTTCTAAATATTTCCTCCCGTTCTGCAGATTGTCTTTTCACGTTCTTAATGGTTTCCAGTGAAGTTCAAAGTGTTTGATTTTAATTTATTTTTATCATTTTATTTTATTTTATTTTTTGTAGAAACAGGAGCTCACAATATTGCCTAGGCTGGCCTCAAGCAATGTTCTGCCTCAGCCTCCCAAAATTCGGGGATTATAGGCATGAACCGCTGCGCCCAGCTCCAAGTTTTTAGCTCTGATGAAGTCCAGCCTTCTTGTTGCTTGTGTTTTTTATGCCGTGTCTAAGAAGGCTTTCTCTAACCCCCAATCTTAAAGACTTAACTCCTGTATTTCCTTCTAAGAATAGTATGGTTTTAATTCTTACATTATGTCTTGATCCATTTTGAGTGAGTTTTGTATGTGTGGAGTGAGGAGGGGCCCAGATTCCAAATTCCTTCCTTCTTTGGCATATGCATACTAACGATGACTAATACAGCTTTTTTTTTTTTTCACCCCGAAACAGAGTCTCACTTTTGTTGCCCAGGCTGGAGTGCAGTGGTCCAGCCTAGACTCACTACAACATCCACCTCCTGGGTTCAAGGGATTCTTGTACCTCAGCCTCCCAAGTAGCTGGGATTACAGGTGTGCACCACCATGCCCGGCTAACTTTTGTATTTTTAGTAGATACGGGGTTTCACCATGTTGGCCAGGCTAGTCTCGAACTCCTGACCTCAGGTGAGCTGCCCACCTTAGCCTCCCAAAGTGCTGGGATTACAAGCGGGAGCCACCGCACCCAGCCTAACATAGCTTTAATATGATTTTAATTTACTTTACCTTGAGGTCCAGTTCTAAGGTCACCTGCTTTTTAGTAGGGATTTGTGGGTTTAGAGTGTGTTCTCAAGACCTGGGATGGGTCACTGTGCTCTGTAAAACTCACTGAGTCAGGTAGGGAGCCATCTGCTGCCATGATGTCATTCACAGTGACAGCAATGCCCAGAGACAGATCGAAACTCTGCAGTATTAAGCCATTTAATCTGGACAAGCACGGTGGCTCGCACCTGCAATTCCAACCGTTTGGGAGGCCATGGTGGACAGATTGCTCGATCCCAGGCGTTTCAGATGACCCCATCACTACAAAAAACTTTTAAAAACATTAGCTGAGCATGGTGGCATGTGCCTGCGGTCCCGCTGCTGGAGAGGCTGAGGTGGGAGCAGTGCGTGAGCACAGCAGGCGGAGGTCGCAGTGAGCCGAGATTGAGCCACGGCTCTCCAGCCTGCAGAGCGAGACCCAGTCTCCCCCTCTCCAAAAAACATTACTTAATCTTCCCTACTACCCTTATGAAGGAGATTTTATTGTCTCTATTTTACCTCAGGGGAAACAGTCAAACAGCTGGGGGAGGTTGAGATGTTTACCCAAGATCCTACGACCAGTACCGAATGGAACCAGGATCCACGCCCAGGCAGGGCAGCTTCAGGGCTTCCCTTACAAATGCTATCATGTATTTACTTTTAAAAAGTGTAAAATCTGTAGAACAGGGAGAGCAGTGCGGTGAATACCTGTGTCCCCTTCACCCACGTTCATCTTCCTGCTTCCTCTCCTCCTCGCCTGTCGCTCTTCATACTCGGAACTCTCTCTCTCTTTCTCCTGCCAAATCACCGGAAAGGAGGTGGTTGATAACGACACTGCTAATATTTCTCTCTGCAACTTTGCAGAGCAGGTGTCTTCTCCTGCACCTGACAAGACAGGACCGTGATTGAGAAAACTCAGTGTCAGTCCCATGACACCACTGGATGTGCGCTCCAGACTTCATTCCCTCGGTGTCATATCCTTTTTTCATGCAGGATCCACACAGCATGCATTGCGTTTGGCTTTGTGTCCCTTTAGTGTACTCCAGCCCAGCTCCCCGGAGCTCTTCATGACATTGTGCCCTCCGAAGGGTCTGGTCAGTTGTCCCAGAGAACACGGCAACGATGGAGTTGCCTGATGCATTCCTTGGGGTTGGATTTACATCCACTTCCAGCTGGGACGCCACACAGGTGTGTACTTCCCGGCACGTCACACGGGAAAGGCATCGGCTCTTCTGCCTGTTGCTGACAGATGCCTCCATCGTGAAGGCTCATCCTTTGTGATTGATAAATCACCCATGGCGTGGTGCTTTGGGACATGGGGACACAGACGCTCCTCAGCTTATGACGGGGCCGCATCCCAGTAAACCCATCACAAGTTGAAAATACGGTGAGTTCAAAATGCGTTTAACATCAGAGCTCAACCTAGTTGACCTTAAGTATGCTCAGAAAACCTGCATTTGCCTGCTGTGGGGCAAAACCGTCTAACCTGTTTTATGCTAAAGTGTTGAATATCTCATGGAAGATGTTATGATTGGATACTGCACTGAAAGTGAAGAAACAGAATGGTTGTATGGTTGCTGAAATACGTTTTTTACTGAATGTGTATGGCTTTTGCACCACCATGAAGTCACAAAATCCTAAGTGGAATCATTGTAAGCCGGAGACCATCTGTTTCCTGTTTCCTGATGACCTTTTACTTAACGGATTTGATCAGGCTCCAGTAGGATCCACTATTGATCCCCGGTCCTTGTCTGAGTCAGTTATTACACGGGGGGTTACAAAGTGATGATTTTCTAATTCTGCTCTTCTGTCTACACTTACTGTAGAAGAATCTACGAGCAGATTCTTCTGGAGCGAAGAGCTTTCCCCTTTTCTTCCTCCGACTTTTCCTCCTCCTCCTCCTCTTTCCTTTTATTTCCCTCTCATCACTAAGGAATCAGGTATTCTTGAAATTTCGTGTGTTACAACCTGTTACAGTCATTATTCTTTTTTGAAGTTGCAAAATCCTCCCGCCGTGGTCAGTGGGAGTCCCTTGAAACTGGCTTCTGTTTCCTTTTGACCTGACATCATTAAACTTTGAGCACTGTAGTAAGCCTGTGAAATGCCTCCTTCCTGGGCAGGGGAGGCCAGGGCTGTGCACTGTGCACCGGGCCATCTTCTAGTGGCCCAGCTGCCAGTTGTCACCAGGCTGTGGGGTGTCAGGTGCTGCTCCCCAGACCTTCGGAAATGGAAACTTGGCTGCGTGAATAATCGAAATGAGAAATCGTGTTCCTCTTCCTTTTGTCAGCCTGCCAGAGGGCTGAGTTTGGTTTTTGTAGTGTTCACTCTCGCTTGTCTGTGCTGGAAGAGAATGGCCCTTCAGGGAGAGTGCGGATGGTGATTAACAACGCATACGCCATGCGGTTGGTGATGAGGTGTCCAGTGAGCATTCGGAGAGGGGAGGGGGGCTCTTCGTGGCCTTTGTGGCACTGCCATAATTATGTTAGACGAACAATGACAGTACATAGTGTTTCAGAACCGTGCTAAGTAATTAAAATTCAGTTGTATTCTAAAAATGTGCTTTTGAGATCGGGATCTCATTTGGGCGAGGTGTATTTTTTCGTGTGAGGTGCCAGAGGTGCAATTAACCCAAGTTATTCCGCCTTCCGCGGCTCACCCTGCCGCAGAGGCTCTTGAGCTGACTGCTTCCACCCCTTTCCGCGTGTCTCCTGCAGGCGATGGATTTAGAAGTTCCGGTGTTGGCCAGAAACATCCCCGGGAATGCTGCCGTGGTGAAGCATGAAGTCACAGGGCTACTGTTTTCCACTCCTCAGGTAAAGAGAAGTTCTTCCCCTTCATTCACTGACGTTTTCTGAATAGTTTTCCTCTGTGTTTGCTGGAGAGAGTCTTGGTGTAGCGCCCAGCATTCCCGCCCTAGCAGGAGCCCTGCAGAGAGCTTGCTGTCTTCTGTTACCACCCCGCAGCTGCCTGGGTGTGCCACTAGCTGAAAACTAGGGACAGGATTGTTGATTTCTATTCCTGCTTCTGCCACCAAGTTGCGTATGGGGCTGGGCCAGATGCGTTACCTCAGGTGTTTGGATTTCTGATTTCCAAAATGGGCACTCTCAGACACAACCTTGTATTTATAGAACGTCTGCTGCTTTCAGAGGACGGCTGCCTGTGTGATCACTTTCATACCTTGAAACAAACGCACAAGATATGCAGGGTTCCTGCGTAAATATAGAAACGTGTGTACATCAGGAAATAGAGGAAAGGGCCATGTACCTGTCAGTCGGCCCAGCTGGCTGCCTGGTGACTTCTGGGGCACACATGTGTGCCACCACCTCCCCGGAGCATGGAATGGTGTTGCCCCATGTGAGGGCCACAGATGGTGCTGGGATTCGCCCTCCGGGGTTTGCCTGCATCGGACACCCAGAGTGCCTCCTGCAGAGGGCGACCTGGCCGAGTCTCCACGCTGCACTTTCTCTTCTGGATAAGTGGAGCCCATCGTAACACCTGCCTCTTGGAGTCATGACATGCACTGAACGCGCTGATGGCAGAGCCTAGTGATGTGCACGACACATGCTCAGAGCTCAGTGAACACCAGATACTATCAAAACAGAAGGTGTTGGCTGCGTGCAGTGGCTGATGCCTGTAATCCCAGCACTTTGGGAGACTGAGGCAGGAGGATCACTTGAGGTCAGGAGTTTGAGACCAGCCTGGCCAACATGGTAAAACACTATCTGTACTAAAAATACAAAAAAAAAAAAAAAAAAAAAAAAAAAAAAAAAAAAAAAAGGCTGGGTGTGGTGCATGCCTGTAATTCCAGCTATTCAGGAGGCAGAGGCAGGAGAATCACTTGAACCCAGGAGATGGAGGTTATAGTGAGCTGAGATCATGCCACTGGACTGTGTCTGGGCAACAGAGTGATATTCTGTCTCAAAAAAAAAAAAAAGAAGAAGAAGAAAAAGGGAGTGCATTGTCCCTGTATATGCCTCTTGTTAGGCAGTAGTAAATAAAAATCTTTTTTTTTTTTTGAGACAGGATCTCACTGTGTAGTCCAGGCCTCAGTGCAGGGGTGTGATCATGGTCACTACAGCCTTGACCTCCTGAGCTCAAGCAGTCCTTCCACCTCAGCCTCCCACGTAGTTGGGACTACAGGCATGCACCACCATGCCTAGCTCTAAATTTTATTTATTTTTTGTAGAGACAGAATCATGCTTTTTTTTTGCCCAGGCTGGTCTCGAACTCCTGGCCTCAAGTGGCCTCCTGAAGTACTGGCTTATAGGCATGAGCACCACGTTCAGCAAAAATTAGCTTCTTTAAAAAAAGTTAGGTTCTACTCATTACCATCTTTATTAAAGCACATGTGATATTCCGAAATTCAGAAAGTTATGCTTAAAAACTAAAAACTCAAATATTTGAATATTAAGATTTCCTGCAGCTGATGTTTAATTCAAGACCCCTTTCCCTTTCTGTAGTGTGATGATGTGTCATGCTTTTCACTGTCTGTTTCTCACAGAGTTGTAAACAAATTCCAGCATAAACAGGATGAAAGCCAGCTTCATCGGGCTGGGGGTAGTGAGGGCGGTGGCAGGAGGGTTGGGGGAGAGACTGCAAGTTGCAAGGTATCAGCAAGTCCTGAATGAATGCATTGACCATCCCGGGAAGCAGAGGGAAAGAGCAAAGGTGGGACCCAGGAGTTTATCTATTATTCTCTGCAAAAGGCATAGGTAGTGGGCCAGGCACGGTGGCTCACGCCTGTAATCCCAGCACTTTGGGAGGCCAAGGCAGGCGGATCACGAGGTCAGGAGTTCGAGACCAGCCTGGCCAACATGGTGACACCTCATCTCTACTAAAAATACAAAAATTAGCCGAGTCTGGTGGCAGACACCTGTAATCCCAGCTACTTGGGAGGCTGAGGCAGGAAAATTGCTTGAAACCGGAAGGTGGAGGTTACAGTGAGCTGAGATTGCGCCACTGCACTCCAGCCTGGGCGACAGAGTGAGACTCCCATCTCAAAAAAAAAAAAAAAAAAAAAAAAAAAAAAAAAAAACGCTTAGCTAATAGCATTAAAGGCTTCCCTTTTGATAGTAATACCTAAAAGCCCAAATAACATCAGGATAGGAAGAGTATTCAGTAGTTACTTGTTGATTCTCCAAACAAAGGCTTATTGCTTTTCTACCAAATTCTGTATCTCTCAGAATCAACTCCAGCCAAGCTTCATGTCAGGGAACATTATCCCCACTCTGGAAAAGTGTTCAGTTTTTTGTTTTTGTTTTTGTTTTTGTTTTTGTTTTTTTCCTGTCTCCCAAAAGGCAACGTGTATTTACTTTATAGCTCAATTTCAGAGCACCAAAGAAAGCACTCCAACTTTATCAGTGAACGTCTGAGTAGCAGTCCCTTCTAAGTGGCTATATTAGGCCGAACAGAAGAATGAAAGCGGTTTGGCTCTCCTGATTCCATACAGTCTCTTGTAAGATACTCCTTTTAATGTTTGCGAATCACTATCCTGCCTCTGCTGTATTCAGGTCATTTCTGCTAGTTACCAGCTTCCTCTGAACCAGCAGACACAACTCTGCAGCACTCACTGAGTCTAGCTGCAGACTTATTTTGACTCCAGCACTTTCGTGTTATTTTACAAAGGATGTCTAAAAAAAAAACAGAACTCTTCAGGTTTTACGTTGGGGGAGGCTGCAATTCTTAGCACATGTTGAAAAAGGATGCTAGACGTGGATGTCGCACCTGGTTGGGTTAGGGTTTTCTTTCCAGTCTCCTTCTGACTTTACCTAGCACAGGGTAGGAGCTGTTGCTTTAAAAACAACATGCATTTTGAATAAGTCTGGGACTCTGCTTCTAACAGTCTGGACTAAGAAACTCAGAAGAAAGGAACCACTAGTGGGTTGCCAGGGTTGGCAAGATTAAAAATATGGGGCTGGGCACAGTGGCTCATGCCTGTAATCCCAGCACTTTGGGAAGCCGAGGTGGATGGATCACCAGAGGTTAGGAGTTTGAGACCAGCCTGGCCAACATGACAAAACCCTGTCTCTATTAAAAATACAAAAATTAGCCAGGCATGGTGGCAGGTGTCTGTAATCCTGGCTACTTGGGAGGCTAAGACAGGAGAATCGCTTGAACCCGGGAGATGGAGGTTACCTAGGAGGTGGAGTGAGGCAAGTGGCTGAGATCACGCCAGTGCGCTCCAGCCTGGGTGACAGAGCTGGGTGTCTCAAAAAAATGAAACATGTATTCCAGTAGGGATTGGAACCAGCATTCCATTTTTTAAGGAGGAATATCCTTGTCAGAGCATCGACCTTGTAAAGTTCAGAAAGTTCTGTATCTGTATGGTGTATATATTACCATATACACTATTCAAATCAATGCTAAATGTGCAGTTAGGAGTTCTGCTTTCATTTTTATTTTCTGACTGAGAATGTAAAGAAACCCGATACGAAAAGGTGAAGTTCAGCCTGTTAGATTGTATGCTTAATACCCCAGCTACCTATTTTTCAAAACAGAAAACTGATTTTACATCCAGTAAAAGATATAGGTGACTGTTAAAGGCACTCATTCTTTTCATTTTGTGAATCTTTTATAAACCAGTATTCGTCAGGGTCCCCCAGAGAAACAGAACCAATAGGAGATAGACAGAAACGTGAGATTTATTATGACAGCTGGCTAACATGATCATGGAAGCCAGGAAGTTCCGTCTTCTGTTGTCTGTGAGCTGGAGACGCAGGAAAGCCAGTGATGAAAGCAATTCATTCTGAGGCTAAAGGCTCAAGAATCAGGGATGTGTACCCAAAAGAAGGGAGGTCACTATCTGGAAGAGACACCTGCACCCCGTGTTTATCAAAGCACCATTCCCAATAGCCAAGGTATGGAACCATCCTAAGTGTCTATCAGTAGATGAATGTGTAAGGAAAATGTGGTATTATACCCAGCGGAGTACTATTCAGCCATAAAAAAGAAGGAGCTGTGTTATTTACGGTAACATGGCTGGAACTGGACGTCATTATATTAAGTGAAATAAGCTAGGCACAGAAAGATGAATATCACACGTTCTTCGAGTCTGAAGGGCAGAGACTCAGGAGCTGGCATGTCTCTGTGCAGGAGAAGATGGATGTCCCAGCTCAAGAAGCCGGAAAATTCCCCTTCCTCTGCCTTTTCATCGTGTTTGTATTGGATGGTGCTGGCCCAGGTTGCTGAGGGTGCATCTTCTCTCCTCGGTTCACAGATTCAGATGCTAATCTCTTCCTGAAACAGCCTCGCACACATATCCAGAAATAAGGTGTCACCAGCTCTCTGGCCATCCCTTAGCCCAGGCACACTGACACATAAAATCAACCATCATGGAAACTAATCCAATGAAAGGAACGGAAATGTGACCTTTCTTTTTGAAACCGTAACGTACACTCTGTGAGTCAGGCGGCTTTTCTGGTAACTAGAGCTCTGTCCCCCTCCTCCCTTCCCGGCACTGGTGTCCCATGGCGGCCCCATGTCTGTGCTCCAGTGAGGGGTTGCACACATCACGCCTTCCAGGGTGGAGTGAGCGGCCACGTATGTGGTGGGATTGGGGCAGTCACGTGTTCTGGCCGCCTGTTGCAGACCTGCTGGGCTAGCTCTGGGTCTAGACACAGTGTCCAGAGCCTTTGAACAAATATTCATGTCTCCTCCAAGAAGGTACAGGACTAAGATATCAGCAGTGTCCACAGCAGTGCACTGGTTACCCTGAGTAGGAGCAGTGAGATCTTTAGGGAAAGACATCCTGGCAAACAGGCCTTGGCGAGAAATGAGTCGAGAACACAGTGTGGCCTCTGCCGGGCAGAAGGGTCAAGCTCAGGTGTCTGGAGGGCACACGGGTAGGCAGGGGATGAGGTGGCCTGCCCAAGGGCAACCCCGGGGACCTTGAGGTTAGGCAAGCAGCCCTTGCTGCTGTTGAGAGTGGCTGAAAATCCAATTCTTATGTGTGTATTACCAATTTATAAATGTAGATAACTCAGATTCTAAAATGAGTCTTTTAAACATAGCAGGGACCTAGCTACACATCCGTGGTGAGGTGTGCTGCCAGCGTTGACCTCTGCTCTAGATCAGGGCTACCTCTTCTCCACTGACGATGAGAAATGTACCTCAGCCAGGGTACCCCCTGCACACCGACAGCGGGTTACTGAGGAGGACACATCAAAGGTGACGTCTGACCCCAGATCAGGGCTCCTCTGGCCATCACTGTCCTCCTCACTCGAGACGGAAGAGGTATCAGCTTTCCCAGGGGGGCCTGCAGTGGGCTTGGGAGTGGAGTGCGGTTGATTTCAGGGTTGTATGGACCAGAAAATAGAAGGACTTGATGTGCTAAAACAATAGTGGGAGGCCGGGTGCGGTGGTTTATACCTGTAATCCCAGCACTTAGGGAGGCCGGGCGCGGTGGCTTATGCCTGTAATCCCAGCACTTTGGGAGGCTGGGTGCAGTGGTTCATACCTGTAATCCCAGCACTTCGGGAGGCCGGACCCGGAGGCTCACGCCTGTAATCCCAGCACTTTGGGAGGCCGGACCCGGTGGCTCACGCCTGTAATCCCAGCACTTTGGGAGGCCGGGCACAGTGGTTCATACCTGTAATCCCAGCACTTCGGGAGGCCGGGCGTGGTGGCTTACGCCTGTAATCCTGGCACTTCGGGAGCCAGATTGCTTGAGCCAGGAGTTTAAGGCCTACCGCTCTGCCTTGGCTGCTCTGTGGCCATGTGGGCATCTCTGCCCCTGCCTCCCAGGTAACTTGGGTTTCCGGCCTCCTTTCACCACTCCTCCCCATCTTATTTCCTTCGTGGCATGTGTTGCGGTGCCACCCTGCTTGCTGTCCACGCCCTCTTCCCCACCCTGCTCAGAGTGTTTGACCCGGAAGAGCAGTTTGTCCAGCTGTGAAATGGGAAGCGAGGCCTCCTCGGGGGAGTTTGTAGTCCCGCGGGCAGCCCAGCACCCGAGCAGCGCCTGGCACTGAGTGTGTGCTGACAGGTGAATGGCAAAGGCAGGGCCCTGGGGTGGGGGTGGCAGCCGTCGGCACAAAGATGTGGGAATCTGGAGGGAAGTTTGCTTTAGGGAGCTTATGAGGACAGCCTACAGAATTGAATAAAAAATTTTTTTGATTTTTTTTTTTTTTTTTTACAAAATGATGATTAAACATATTCAGCCCTGGTAGGAACAGAATAATCTCTATTTTTATGTACCTCACCCCTGGAAAACTTCAATTTAAGCAAAGCTTTCCAATCCCACTAAAGATTGATTTTTCATTACCACCACAATCCTGTTATTTCTCCTTTTAAGAAGAAGAAAAGGGTTGAGCTATTTTCCTAGGTATTTTACTGCTCTGTTTTATAGCTTCAAAATTAAAATCCATTTGACATTTAATAGAAACTGTGAATCTATGCACTCTCCTAGGGTCAGACTTTTAAAGTGTAGCTCAAGCCTATTTTGCTGAGAGGTTCTGTTTGTGTGGTGCACAGCTATAGAAAAACATACATTCTGGAATAGTGACAATGACGAGAGCCAGCGTTTGTCCACTGGGTACTCCAGGTGGGCTCTGGCTGGAGTGTTTTATGGGACTTGCATTTTCACTAAAGATAGCTGATTTTTCTTCAAACCCTAATGACTTTGTCAGTCCACAGTTGAACGCGTGGGAAATGTGAGGCCCGGTGGAGAACATCAGCCTCTAAACTTTGGATCAGGCAGGGCTGCGCTGAGATCTCCAGCTTTGCACTTGAAAGCCGTTAGAAATAAATGTGGTAAGTAGATGCTCAGTGCCACAAAGAAAAATTAGCACTGAGACAAAGGATTTTTTAGCAATGCAATTTTTACTTCCTGGGCTTCAGGAAGGATACTCTCACTAGCCATCTTATCACGAGAGTACAAGGAACAAAGGAAAACACACACATTTATCCCTTATGCATTTGGGGTTGTCCTTACTGCTGTGTGTGATCTCTGTTGGCTGGAGCCAGACCTCACAATCTAAACTAAAACCCGATTGGCTAACAACTTAAAACTTTTCTAGACAGGTAAAAGCAATGGAGAGCTGGGACATGCCTGTGAGCACGTCCAGCACAGATATCTTGGTTAAAGTACAAGGACATAGAGTGTACTACGTGCCTGTAAGCATGGCGTGTCTAACAGCTACATAGGGTAGGGCTTAACAAAGTTATTAGCGCACTTATTCTTTGACAAGAAAGGAAAGTTTAGAAAGGAGCTTTTTTACTTCCCACAAAAGCTGAGTGAGCCTGGACACGTCTCCCATCCTATGATCGATGCATCTTCCAGAGAGTGGAGGTAAGGACCTGTCTTTGGGGAATAACTGAGGGAGAGTGAATCCATTATTGCCTCTCCCTTCCCCTGGGACAAAAACTGTGAATACTCCACCGAATTCTTGGCTTGCCTGTGGCGCCAAGGGGAAGCCGTGGAGAATGGACCTCACCTAGGTGCCAGGGTCAGCCCACAGCGGGGTTCCCAACATTATGTAAAATATTATTTCTCTCTTATTTTAAAACAATGTTTTAACATAACGTTTGCAATTCTTGGAAGTTGAATGCTTCCGGGATGTGTAAGCCCTAGCCAGTGCACAGCACACAGTAGGTCCTCAGCATGAAACCCGAGGTGCAGATCCTGCTGCCTTGGATATCCAGTTAAGCCCAGAGGACATGCAGGACAAAGCACATGTGAACTAAATTGGAGGTTAACCTAAAATGTAATGGATTTGAAAATAGCATGACCGTATTGCTTATTGTGCAGTACTGGGGAATGTCTGAGAGCAGAATAATAGCAATACAAGGACCAGGCTCACATCTGTCATCCTAGCACTTTGGGAGGCCGAGGGAAGTGGATCACTTGAGGTCAACATGGTAAAACCCCATCTCTACTAAAGATACAAAAATTAGCTGGGTGTGGTGGTGGGTACCTGTAATCCCAGCTACTCGGGAGGCTGAGGCAGGCTGAACATGGGGGGCGGAAGTTGTGGCGAGCCGAGATCACAACAATGCACTCCAGCCTGGGAGAGACAGCAAGACTCTATCTAAAAAATACATACATACATACATACATACATACATACATACATACATACAAAAAATTAGCTGGGCATGGTGGTGGGGACCTGTCATCCCAGCTACTCAGGAGGCTGAGGCAGGAGAATCACTTGAACTCGGTGGGTGGAGGTTGCAGTGAGCTGAGATCGTGTCACTGCACTCCAGCCTGAGTGACACTGCGAGACATCGTCTCAAATACTACTACTACTAGGGCCCCAGATGTAAACCTCTCCCGAGCAGCGTGGGGACAACCTCCCTGGTGGCTGTGATTGGGTGCCTGGGCTGGTGTTTTGCTGGGGACACGGACTCTCCAGTGAGCTGGTGAGGGTGGGCCCCTTGCTTCGGGCCACTCAGATAGGATGAGGCTGGGTGAAAACTGGGTCTCCCTGCAGAGCCTGAGCCCAGGCAGGGCCGGGAGTGCAAAGGGCCCTGCTCTCCGCCCTTCCCTGTTGCTGCCCTGGCAGGCCCTCCTCCCTCGGCCTCCCCTTTCCTGCTGTGCCTCCCTTTCTCTCTCCCTCTCCCTCCGTCTCCTCGTCTCGCCGTCTGTTTCTGCAGCTCCTCTCTACCTCTGTCTGTTTCTGTCTCTCCTAGGTACTCCGTCTCGTCTCCGTAGCCCTCGTCCTCCTCTCTCTCTGTCTCTGTAGCCTTCCTTTCTCACGGTCTCTCTTTTTGTCTCTCGTTGTCCCTTCCTCTGTGGCTGTTTCTCTCTATCTCGGTCTCTAGCTCTCTTCCTCTGTGGCTGTTTCTCTCTATCTCGGTCTCTAGCTCTCTTCCTCTCTCTGTCTCTCCCTGCCTCCCTCCCTCTCCCACCTCCTGTTTTCCACCGAACCGTTTTCTAAAGTGGTTCTTCTCACCCTGATTCTATCTCTGTTCTTGGGAAAGGGATCATTTCAAGGCCCACCCTGGGCGTAGATTCCCCGGGACGCAGCATCAGGTGGGAGAGGAAAGCCCTGGCTGACTGTGCAGCCCCAGCGGCAGGTGCGCACTGAGCTGGGCGTGCGCTGAGCTGGGTGTGCACAGAACTGGGTATGCACCGAGCTGGGCGTGCGCCGAGCTGGGTGTGCATGGAGCTGGCTGTGCATGGAGCTGGCTGTTCATGGAGCTGGGTGTGCGCTGAGCTGGGCGTACGCTGAGCTGGGCGTGCACTGAGCTTGTGTGCACCGAGCTGGGTGTGCATGGAGCTGGCTGTGCGCCGAGCTGGGTGTGTGCCGAACTGCGTGTGTGCCGAACTGCGTGTGTGCCGAACTGGGCATACGCTGAGCTGGGTGTGCACTGAGCTGGGTGTGCGCTGAGCTGGATGTGCACTGAGCTGGGTGTGCCCTGAGCTGGCTGTGCACTGAGCTGGGTGTGCCCTGAGCTGGGTGTGCCCTGAGCTGGGTGTGCACTGAGCTGGGTGTGCACCGAGCTGGCTGTGCGCCGTGAGCCAGGGCTGGGACGCGGGTGAGCCACAAGGTGGGGCTCACAGCTCGGGCACGGGAGGCTGGGCCGTCACCAAGGTGCGGAGGCACTCGGGTCTCCTGGCCACCAGGCTCCTGACCAAGTAGGGAGCGTCCTGTTTGCATTGTGTCTGGAATTCTCTTAAAATACCGACAGGGAAGAGGCAGAGAAAGAAGAGCTTCCTTCCCTCTGTGAGCTCAGTCTCCACCTCTGAGGACAGGAGGAGCCATCTCTGCGTCATCCTGACACTTGCTGTTTGCCATCTCCTGGGCCCTCATGTGGTGGCACCTGTTGCTGTGCAAAGCCTACTGGGCACCTGCCAGGAGTGTGAGCCCAAGGGCTCCAGCGGGGGACTGTGATTAGAGGAGGGGCCAGGCATGGAGAGACCCTCCGCTCCCCCTGCCTCTGCCCACGTGCACTTCCCGGCGGCCTGTGTCAGCACTGACAAATGCAATTCCAGTCAGTTGCTTGTTTGCCTCACAACCAAGCAATGCTGCTGTGGGAATCCGCTCCAAAGGCTGTTTCTGGGGTATCCTGGAATTCAGAGGGAAGAGGATGGTGACTTGCTGAAACTGGTAGAAGCTGTGCCAGTGCCCTGTGGAGGAACCCCGTGGGCTGCAGCCTTGGAGGTGATGCCACAGGGGAAGGCCTGCCTGGAGCCTCAGCCCGGCCTGTTGCAGGCGCATGCACAAGCGGCCGGGCACACCATCCTGGGCTCCCAAACCCACCGTGCCCTCTTCCCTGAGCCCTGCTTCCTGTCTGTCCCACTTCTCCTGAGCTCTGTCTCCAAACGCAGCTGGACCCTGTCTCCACTGCATTCCTGGTCGAGGCACTGTGGGGTCTTGCCTGGGCTGTGCCAGCAGCCTGCTCCTGCCAGCCTACCCACTCCCTCCCTGCAGCCACAGGCACCAGGCAAAAGTCCACTCCACCCATTGCAGCTGCGGTCCCTCTGGTGACTTCCCCACTGCACCTAGGAAACAATGCAGCTCCTGGCTGGCTTCGGAGGCCCACACTGCCCGCACAGGCGACCACCTTGTCCAGGCTTCCCTGTTCAGCACCTGAGCTCTGCTCACTCCGGTCTCTAACTGAGCTGCGCCCACAGCTGGCACTTCCTCAATTGTTCCTTAGGACTTTTCTTGGTCCCCTCGTCTCACTGGGGTCCCCACATGGGTATCCTCTTTCCCTGCGCCTGTGTCTGTGTACACAGCACTCTTCACCATCTCTACACACCAGTCCCAGCCTGGAAGCCCCCGAGGGCAGCAGCCAGGGCTGTTTCCTCATCAGCATTCCCCGCCACGGACCCTGAGCCGGCTGGTGCTCAGTGAGGACTGAAAGGGATGACTGCCCCAGTGTACAAGGGGCAACCCTCGTGGAGGGCGGGCCTTGTTATTTTCATCTGACAGTGAGTGATGAGTGACCCACACAGTTGTACTTCAACTGCTGTCTTTTCTCTTTTCTTTTCAAAGTCGGGGATGACAGCAGTCATCCCACCCCTTCACTGGCACCTGTCAGATTTTGTCTCCATGCCTAGCAAGGCATCTCTGACGGTTTCACGCCAATCACAGGTTCTGGCGCGGCGTCCCACGCGGCAAAACAGCAGGATCGCCTTCTCCTGCCTGGGTGCCTAGATCCCGTGTAAACGCCTGTGGCTCAGAAATTGTCTTCCCTTTGCCCTCCCTTCCTCTCTCCCTCCCTTTTTCCTTCCTCCCTTCATCTCCCCCCTTTCTGCCTCCCTCCTTTTCTTCATCTGTCCTTTGCTCCCATTTTCTTCTATTTCTTCTCCCTCCTGACTTCCTTCTTCCCCTCCTCCTCCCTCCCTTCCTCTCTCTTTCCATCCCTTTCTCTTTCTCCCTGACTTCCTCCTTCCCTCCCTCCCTCTCTCCCTCCCTCCCTCTCTCCCTCCCTCTCTCCCTTCCTCTCTCCCTCCCTCTCTCCCTCTCCCTCCCTCCCTCTCTCTCCCTCCCTCTCTCCCTCCCTCTCCCTCCCTCCCTCTCTCTCTCCCTCTCTCTCTCTCTCCCTCCCTTCCTCTTCCCCTTCCTCCCTTCCTATGCACCGTTGCCCTCACCGTTCCTCATTAGTGAGCTCACCCTTCCTTTGAGTTTTGCTGGGAGAACCCCTAAGGAAGATGGCTGGCATCTGTTAAATGCTTGTTCTTCAGATACCAAATGTTTTACGTGGATTATCCTCTTTAACCTGCAAAATGACAACGGTGCTTTATCAACCCCATTTCCTAGATGAGCAAACTAAGGCGCAGAGGAATTAACTTTCTCAAGGCCCAGAACCTGGTCAGAGGTGCAGCTGAGGTTCCTTACAGTGTTTCAGCTTTATTGAGTTCTGACTGAGAAATGTAAAGATGGTATTCGTGTGTGGTGCATCACTCAGCGTTCCGCTGTGTGTGCGCACTGCGGTGAGGAAATCCGGCTCCTCACCGTTCCATCCCCACACATACTTGTTTTTTGGAATGAGAGCAGTTAAGATCCACTCTCAGCAATTTTCAGGTATCCTGCAGGCACCAGGCTGCCCACAGGTCTCCAGAATGTAGCCTCCTAACTGGAGCTTTGGAAACACTGGGCTCTGCCTCCCATTTCCTCTCCTGCAGCCCCCCGGCCGCTGGTGACCACACCACACTCTGTTTCTATGAACTTGACTTTTTAAAGAATCGCATATAGGTAAAATGATGGAGTAGTTGTCTTCCCGTGTTTTTTTTTTTTTTTTTTTTTAATTTTAAGTTGAGACGGAATCTTACTCTGCTGCCCAGTCTGGAGTCCAGTTGCACGATCTTGGCTCAGTGCAACTTCTGCCTCCTGGGTTCAAGCGATTCTCCTGCCTCAGCCTCCCCAGTAGCTAGGATTACAGGTACGTGCCACTACACCTGGCTAATTTTTGTACTTTCAGTAGAGATGGGGTTTCACCATGTTGGCCAAGCTGGCTGGTCTCGAACTCCTGACCTCATGATCCGCCTGTCTCGGTGTCCCAAAGTGCTGGGGTTACAGGCATGAATCACCACGCCCAGCCTGTCTGTGTTTTTTAAATTTAGGTTTTAATTTTTGTGTGTACATAGTAGTTATATGTATTTTGGAGCATCATGAGATACTCTGATACAGACACGCAGTGCGTAACACTCGCATCAGGGTATGTCTGTGTTCTCAACCGTTAGACCACTGTCTCTATGAGGAGGAGCGGAATCCGATGTTTTTAAATAAAAATAAGTTTTATGTTATATGAACACTTTTAAAGAAAAATGGAAAGCGTCCGAATTTAAAATATCCATAACTTACAATTTGGAGACAGCCTCCTATTTTCCCTGAATGTTCCCGTTCAGACATATGCAGGTGTGCTGTGTCGTTTCTGAGGAAGGCCCCTCTGCACAGGGAGTTCCAGAGTCCCTGGGTTGCCTGGCACGTGCCAGAAGCTCTGTGGGCTCAGCTGTCACAGCTGTTAGGCAGAGCCATGCATGGCACGACCATCCTGTTTCCTGGTGTCTTATGGGTGGTGAGACAGCAAAGCTCCGCTTTCCCTTCTGGCATTTGCACACCAGAGGCTGACCGTGCTGGTCAGAGGAGAGCTGTTATTTGAGGAGGGAAACAGTGCAAGGCCTGGGTAACGAACAGCCGGCTCACTGACCACCCGACGGCCCAGGTTTCATTCCTGCCCTTCCCGGGGCTCCATGGCTCCTGAAACACACCATGCAGGGTTAGGGTGGCTCAGGCTTTGCGGTGGCTGAGGCAGGATGGAGCAAGAGCCCTTGCCCTCTGTAAGCTGGGCGGGTCCGTGGACATCCCTGTGAACTGGGACTCCGCCATCAGCCAGGTGCCTGTTAGTGTAAGTGCACAGAGTTGGCAGGTGGGCCCCGTTTGCAGGTTTGTGGCTATAGTGATGTCACCCAGGTGTGCTGGTCAGGAGCCCTAGCAAGAATTCAGCATGGCTGAGCATCCCCCCACCCTTCACCCAACTCTGTTATTGCCCTCCCTCCCTCCCTTCCTTTCTTCCTTTCCTTCTTTCCTCCTTTCTCTTCCCCTCCCCTCCCCTCCCCTCCCCTCCCTTCCCCTCCCTTCCCCTCCCTTCCCCTCCCTTTCCCTCCCCTCCCCTCCCTTCCCCTCCCCTCCCCTCCCTTCCCCTCCCCTCCCCTCCCCTCCCCTCCCCTCCCTTCCCCTCCCCTCCCCTCCCCTCCCCTTCCCTTCCCTCCCCTCCCCTCCCTTCCCTTCCCCTCCCCTCCCCTCCCCTCCCTTCCCCTCCCCTCCCTTCCCCTCCCCTCCCCTCCCTTCCCCTCCCCTCCCCTCCCTTCCCCTCCCCTCCCCTCCCTTCCCCTCCCCTCCCCTCCCTTCCCCTCCCCTCCCCTCTCTTCCCCTCCCCTCCCCTCCCCTCCCCTTCCCTCCCCTCCCCTCCCTTCCCCTGCCCTCCCCTCCCCTCCCCTCCCTTCCCCTCCCCTCCCCTCCCTTCCCTTCCCCTCCCCTCCCTTCCCCTCCCTTCCCCTCCCCTCCCCTCCCCTCCCCTCCCTTCCCCTCCCCTCCCTTTCCCTCCCCTCCCTTCCCCTCCCTTCCCTTCCCCTCCCCTCCCCTCCCTTCCCTTCCCCTCCCCTCCCCTCCCTTCCCCTCCCCTCCCCTCCCCTTCCATCTTTCCTTCCATCTTTCCTGCTTTTCCTTTTCTTTCCTTCTTTCTTTCCTTTACTGTCTTTTCTTTCTTCCTCACAGAGTCTCGCTCTGTCACCCAGCCTGGGGTGCAATGGTGTGATCTTGGCTCACTGTAACCTCTGCCTCCTGGGTTCAAGAGATTCTCCTGCCTCAGGCTCCTGAGTAGCTGGGATTACGGACATGCACCACCACATCCGGCTAATTTTCTTTTTGTATTTTTAGTAGAGGTGGGGTTTCATCGTGTTGGCCAGGCTGGTCTTGAACTCCTGAACTCGACTGATCCACCCACCTCAGCCTCCCAAAGTGTAGGCATTACAGGCGTGAGCTGCCGCGCCCGGCCTGCTTGGCTTTCGTTCCTCTCCCCCAGGCATAACCAGAATTAATGGCAGGTTTACTTCCGCGTTTTTATGGGCTGCTCTTTCCCTCCAACTTCCTCCTGCTCTAACCCTGCCGAGCTGTCTCAGGAGCCCAGAGGAAAGTCTCCCGGGCCCCCTCTTTCCTCCCTTCCCTGCCTCTCCCCTTTCCTTCAAGATGCCCACCTCCTCCCCACCAACCTCCAGAACACACCAGAGCAGCAGAAGCACCTTTCAGCCAGCCGGGTGTGTATTGAAATGGCTGGTGTTCTGCCCAGCCCATCATCTGGGAAGTGAGCAAATGAGAAGCGCAGAAAATATTCCTGTGGTTGTTTTTGGCTTCATCGGTGGCTCCCAGGTTTCCCCTGTGTGTGTGTGTGTGGCTGGGGGGCTGCGGGGGAGGAAAAGGCTTGGTGTCTGTGCTCCACGCCCATGCAGCAGCGCTGCTTGGAGGGGCCAGTCTGGGTCCAGACGCCTTTTCTACCTCTCAGTGATGTCTTAACCTCAGGTTAAGGTGGGTTCCTGGGTGACCTGGGCTCCCATCTCTTGATCTGTGTGTGTGACTAGGAATAGTCCAGATTCCTAGTTCCTTTTCTGCAATTCCAAAATCCAAACAGCACTTGAAAAACAGCCGGGGCCCACCCGCCAGCTCTGCAGTTTTCCCAGCAGGCACCTGGCTGATGGCAGAGCCCTTGTTCACAGGGATGTCCACGGACCCGCCCAGCTTACAGAGGGCAGGCTTCTCGCTCCCTCCTTCCTTGGCCACAGCAATGCCCTCGGGCCACCCTAACCCTGCATCGTGGGTTTCAGGAGCCATGGAGCCCCGGGAAGGGCAGGAATGAAACCTGGGCCGTCGGGTGGTCAGTGAGCCGGCTGTTCGTTACCCAGGCCTTGCACTGTTTCCCTCCTCAAATAACAGCTCTCCTCTGACCAGCACAGCCAGCCTCTGGTGTGCAAATGCCAGAAGGCAAAGGGGAGCTTTGCTGTCTCACCACCCATAGGACCAGTCTTCTTAGTGAGTTCGGTGCCAAAACTCCTATCTGAACTGATGTGAAGTTGCCTGGGGCTTTGTCCTGCCTCATGGGACTATTCATACATTTTGATAAGAAACGCTGATATGTTGTCAGCAGGCACAGCCTTAGGCCTCGCTGGAGATGATATATAATGAAACCTTGGCCAGGCATGGTGGCTCACGCCTGTAATCCCAGCACTTTGGGAGGCTGAGGTGGGCGGATCATGAGGTGAGGAGTTCGAGACCAGCCTGACCAACATGGTGAAACCCCATCTCTACTAAAAACACAAGAGTTAGCCAGGTGTGGTAGTGTGTGCCTATAGTCCCAGCTACTCAGGAGGCTGAGGCAGCAGAATTGCTTGAACCTGGGAGGTGGACATTGCAGTGAGCTGAGATCGCACCACTGCACTCCAACCTGGGCAACAGAGCAAGACTCCGTCTCAAAAAAAAAAAAAAGAAGAAGAAGAAGAAGAAGAAGAAGGTTGTAGCAGCCTAATTATTAAAATCAGTCAGGCCCTGAATTCGGAAACCTCGTTCTGTGTATGTGGTTGAGCACTGGACGCATGTTGGCTGCTGTTGTTAATTTCTGGCTGGATCCCGACCTCCCCTGGAGGCTCTTGGCCAGAGGCTGGCTCTCTCTTTCCTAAAGAACTGTTGAAGTAACACACATTGGATCACACACACTCCTGGACCTCACCCTCCACCCACCCAATGAGCATCTTGGGGGCTGAGGGCCCGTGTATGGGGCGTGCGTGTTTTACAAGCTCCCTTAGAGATTCTTACAGCTAGGTTTGAGAAGCAAAACTTCCGACAAAGCCTTAATTAACTCAAAGGTTCCAACCAGAAAGGCCCAAGGAAAACCGGCAGTCTTTAGCGACGGCAGCCTGTGCCAGTTTCAAGAAACTCCCTCGTCAGCATCTCCCATCAAGAAGCTGTTGCATTTGAAGCAGCGGGACAGCAGTTTCGGGGCTGTTTAATTTAACACACCAAGCCTGAGACTCAGAGTTTTCTTATGAGTGACCATAGCTCATCTTGGAAAAATAAGTCTATATCACTTGCTGAAAGTTGTCAGAACATAACACTCTTTAAAGCCGTAACATTTTAAATCTGCCAGCCCTGGCATGTGCCCTGCTCAAGGCTTTTGCTTCTCGTGGAGTTCTTTTCCCTTTTGTTCTGTGGCTTTGAGGTAACATCATCATGAGAAGGATTGTGATGGGGTTCTAATATTCATTTTATAAAACAGGTACTGGCCATGCTCAGTGGCTCACACCTGTAATCCCAGCACCTGGGGAGGCCAAACCAGGTGGCTCACTTGAGGCCAGGAGTTCAAGACCAGCCTGGCCAACATGGGATAACCCTGTCTCTACTAAAAGTACAAAAATTAGGTGGGTGTCGGGGCGCAAGCCTGTCATCCCAGCTACTGGGAAGGCTGAGGCAGGAGAATCGCTTGAACCCGGGAGGCAGAGCTTGTGCAGTGAGCCGAGCTTGCACCACCACACTCCAGCCTGGGCGACAGAGAGAGACTGCATCTCAAAAACATAAAAAGACAAAACAGGCACCAGTTATCTTCCTCTGGATCTTGGTGAAATCTAAGGGAGATGGAGCAGGTCGAAAGGATTCCATGAGAAATGTTCCCCCAGCAGCTCCAGACTGCTCAGACAGGACGCAGCTCTGGGGACGGCCATCGACTAGTGAAGTAATTACTCTATAAACACCAAACCCTGCTTGTTTGCATGACTTTTATTTAACATCACAAGTGCACTACCTGAGCCAGCGCTGGCACACCTGTAGCCCTGGACCTAGACCCGGTCTGCACATGTGTTTTGTTGAGTTTGCTGTATTCTTAAAATATTGAATTATTACTATTTAACATGGAACACTTTTACATAAATATCCAGAATTTAAACCTCTCTTGGAAAAAGAAAAAGAAATGCGGCACCTCCCGCTTCACCTGCTGGGCCCCGAAGGCATCTGGGTTTCCCAGCGCTGATCAGGAATCCAGGCGAGGCTTGCTTTTGCACTCTCTTGAGAGATGGAATCTCTGTACTTGGCTTGGCTTTGGTTTTTAGCGTGTGTTCTCTGTAATGCCTCATGAGTTCTTTTTCCCTTTCCCTCTCCTTCTTTTCTCTTGTTTTGAGACAGAGTTTAGCTGTTGTTGCCCAGCTGGACTGCAATGAGTAGCGCGATCTCAGCTCACTGAGCCTCCTGCCCCCAGGCTCAAGAGATTCTCCTGTCTCAGCCTCCCGAGTAGCTGGGATGGCAGGCACCTGCCACCACAACCAGCTAATTTTTTTTGTATTTTTAGTAGACACAGGGTTTAACCATGTCAGCCAGGCTGGTCTCGAACTACTGACCTCAGGTGATCTGCCCCCCTCGGCCTCCCAAAGTGCTGGGTTTACAGGCGTGAGCCTCTGTGCCTGGCCTGTGAGTTATTTTCATAAATCATTTTTAAGAGTTGATCACGGTATAGCAGAGCGTAAGATCCTGAGTGGCAGCCCCTCCTCCAGGGTTACAGAGCGTGCGTGGCTGTCAGCCAGTCGGCATTCCCGAAGCTTGTGACAGAAACCGGAGTGAACCTGTAGTGCCTGGGCTGGAGGGACCCGTCTCAGGGGACACTCGGGTACACCTCCTGCTGTGTGGCTCTCCGGTGCGTCTGATGAGGTGTCAGGTGTCACTGCTGATGTCTGGCGTGGCATGTCAGGCCTGGCACAACTCGCCTCCTCCATGTGAGTGCCCGGCCCTGCCTTCCTGTAGACGGCGTCATCCTGAGGTGGGGGCAATCCCTGCAGTGGGTCAGGGCTCCCCATGTGACCTGGGTGGCCTCAGAGGCTGGAGGGAGCAGCTGTTTCCCCTGTTCTCTTCTTAGAAGGAGGAAACCATCTTTTTCAGAAGACACCGACTGACTCTCCCTCCCATCTTGTTACAGGAGAGGGGTCCCAATCCAGACCCCAAGAGAGGGTTCTTGGATCTCACGCAAGAAAACCCAGGGCGAGTCCGTAAAGTGAAAGCAAGGTTATTCAGAAAGTGAAGGAGTAAGAAAATGGCTGCTCTGTAGACAGAGCAGCCCCGAGGGCAGCTGATTGTCCTTTTTTATGGTTATTTCCTGGTGATATACTAAACAAGGGGTGGATTATTCACACCTCCTCTGTTTAGATCATAGAGGGTAACTTCCTGACACTGCCATGGCATTCGCAAATTGTCATGGCACTGGTGGGAGTGTGGCAGTAAAGACCACCAGAGCTCACGCGTCGCCATCGTGGTTTTGGTGGGCTTTAGTGGCTTCTTTACTGCACTCTTTTATCAGCAAGGTCTTCGTGACCTGCGTCTTGTGCCGACTTCCTGTCTCATCCTGTGACTTAGAATGCCTTCACCTCCTGGGATGGCGGCCCAGCAGGTCTCAGCCTCATCTTACCCAGCTCCTGTTCAGGAGGAAGCTGCTCCAGTTCAAATGCCTCTGCCAATCTCAGTGACCAGACTTGGGTCAAGCCCTGGCGGGGAGAAGAGGTTAACAGTGTTGGTTGTCTATTGCGTGTAACAAATCACCACAAGCTCAGCAGCCGGAAGCGACACCCGTGTGCCGTCTCACAGTGTCTGTGGGTCTAGGCTCTGGGCACAGCCAGGTGGGTCTTCGGCTTGGGACCTCACGTCTCAGGAAGCTGCGCACTGTCCGGGTAGCTGGGCCACATTCTTATCTAGAGCACAGTTGGTGGTTCAGTTTCTTGTGGCCGTGGGACTAAGGCCATTGCTCTCTCACTGGTTGTTGGCCAGGGGCCACCCTCCTCAGCTCTTAGAAGCTGCCAAGACAGGTATCCCTCGATGTGTGATGGGGTTACATCTCAATAAACCCACTGGAAGTTGAAAATGCACTTAACAGCCTGGGCAACACAGTGAAAACCTGTCTCTAGAAAAAATAAGAAAATTAGCCAGATGCAGTGGCATGTGCCTGTATTCCCAGCTACTCGGGAGGCTAAGGCGGGAGGATCTCTTTAGCCCAGGAGGTTGAGGCTGCAGTGAGCTGTGATCGTACCACTGCACTCCAGCCTGGGTGACAGAGCGAGACCCCATCACTAAAAAATTTTAAAAGGCCAGGTGCAGTGGCTTGTACCTGTAATCCCAGCACTTTGGGAGGCCAAAGTGGGCGGATCATGAGGTCAGGAGTTCAAAACCAGCCTGACCAACATGGTGAAACCCTGTCTCTACTAAAAATACAAAAATTAGCAGGGCGTGGTGGTGGGCGCCTGCAGTCGCTGCTACTCAGGACGCTGAGTCAGGAGAATCACTTGAACTCGGGAGACAAAGGTTGCAGTGAGCCAAGATTGTGCCACTGCACTCCAGCCTGAGTGGCAGAGTGGGACTCCATTAAAAAAAAAAAAAAAAAAGAACATACACTTAATACACCCTCCTCTGGAGGATCATGGCTTAGCGCAGCCTACCTCAGCAGTGCTCGGCACACTTCCACTAACCTGCAGCTGGGCAGAGTCATCCAGCACAAAGCCTGTTTTTATAGTATGGTTTTGCATATCTCATATAATTGGTCAACTGCTGTACTGAGAGTAAAACACAGAATGGTTGTGTGGGTGCCTGACGTGCAGTTTCTACTGAAGGCATATGGCTCTCACACCTCTGTCAGACTGAAACACCTGAAGTCACACCATCGTAAGTTGGGACGGTTTGTGGTGTCTTGCCCTGTGGCAACATGGAGTCTCCCCTGCTCCGCTCTGCTGAGATGAAGGCCCCTGTAAATCGCGCTGTCGAGGGAGCCCTCCCTGGTCCTTTGCCATATTCTGTTGGTTGCGGGCAAGTCCACCCACACTCATGTCACAGGCAGGGTGCCTGGAGTCAGCCCAGGGTGTGTGAGTCACACCACCATTGACTAGGACGAATCAGGACCAGCTTTCGGAAGTGAAGACAGGGTCCTCTTCCCAGATCACGTTGCAAAGGGGCAGGATTTCCAAACTTCACAGCTCTCTTGATGAAGAGGAGGAGCTGAACGCCTGGCGAGAGTGTCAGTTACAGATTTTTGTGTAACTAAGAATCCCAGACGTTGGGACAACTACCACCATTTTATCTGTTTGCAATGTCCCGAGTCTGCAGTTTGAGCTGGGCTCCTGGGGTGGTGCTTCTGCTGGGCCTGGGGCCCCTTGTCCAGTAATGGTCTTCTGGCAGCTGGCCTGTGGCTGCGTGGCCCGAGACGGCATCACTCACGGTGCTGGCCACTGCTCAGTGCCTGTGTTCACATGGCTTCTCTTCCCCCAGGAGGCTAGCCCAGGCATTGCTTTACATGGTGGTCTCCAGGGCTGCAACAGGGCCCGGGGTCATGGAAACTTCAGAAGCATAAGAGTTTTTGAAGCTTTGCGTGGAAGGCGGACTGCATCACTTCTCATGTATTCTACCAGTCAAAAGCTGAGGTGGGCGGATCATGAGGTCAAGAGATCAAGACCATCCTGGTCAACATGGTGAAACCCTGTCTCTACTAAAAATACAAAAATTAGCTGGGCATGGTGGCGTGCGCCTGTAGTCCCAGCTACTCGGGAGTCTGAGGCATGAGAATTGCTTGAACCCAGGAGGTGGAGGTTGCAGTGAGCCGAAATTGTGCCACTGCACTCCAGCCTGGCGCCTGGTGACAGAATAAGACTCTGTCTCAAAAAAACAAACAAACAATTAATCAATAAAACAAATTACTCAACCAAGTCGGATTCACCAGGGCGGCATGGGGAACAGACCATACCCGCTCAGTGGGGAGAGTGGTAGTGTCGTATTGCAGAGACGTGCCCAGGGGGAGAGAGGGTGTGGCCGCCTTTGCAAACCATCTGCCCTGGTAAGCAAGCGACCCAGTCTGTGTCCACATGCATTTCTCATGTCCACAGGCGTGTGTCCAGCAGATTACCAACACTGACGCAGAGGAGCTTTTAGTCCGGAAGAAAAGAATCCCAGAGTCTCAGGGAGTGACTTCTGATTTAGGAGAGATTTTTTTCTTTTTCTAATGATTTTCCTTTCCTTTCTTTCTGCCACTCACCCAGGGTTTTATGAAGCGAGCAGCCAAGATGTTGCTTACTTGTCGCCCACCGCTTGCTTTATTTAAGTCTATGGTTTTTGTTCACTCTTCCATGCAGAGAGAAAAGAAGAGTGTGTTTTATCACAACCTATTCCTAGAAACTCTGTCCTTCAGGATTTTGTTGTAAAGGGGCCATGAATTCTGTAGGAATAATGAGCAGAGCGGGGTGGGGGGTGGGTTTCCACCAAAGTCTCCACATCAGATAAATCAAAGGTATGACCAGCATCATAAAATAATATGCCCAGCTATAAGCTTCTCAAATAATTTTAATAAGAACGTTGTTCTGCTCTGAAACAGGAATAAATATGTTCTATTTTTATTATAAAACAACCACCAATTTACTACAAAGTGTAAACATAATCTATAAAAATATAATACTACTGTACCATAAATATTACTATTTATATTGCTAGCTATAAAAGGCATTCAGCATTTAATTAACAATAACTTTGCAAATATGTTTATGTTCCTTTTAAAAAGCAAAAGCTTGTATATTAATCTTAGGCGTTGCTCCCTTCTTGGAATTTACGTGGGCTGTTGGGGACTCACGGTGGCGATGCTAGCTAAGTATGTACCGGGCTTTGCTCCGAATTCTTTGTTTGCGGTAACCCATCTGCTGCCCTCTCAACACCCTAGGAAGGAGGCATGTGATTACCCCTGACTGACAGTTGAGGAACCAGGCATGGGCGGGTAGGAAATTTACCCCCCACCAGGCACGTGATGGGTAGGGTATGAATGTAAACCCACGCTTCCTGGATCGGGAGCTGTGCTGTGGACTTAGAGGCAAGCGTAAAGAATAACGACTGGTCCCCTCCTTTCCCTCAATACCCTTTAACAGGCAAAATACTTCCATTTTTTTTTCTTCTAGTTCTGAAGGGCTTTGCTATTTAAACCAGGTCAACAGGAGCATTCTGTCATTACCGGGCCAAGGGTCGGCGTGCCTTCATCCATAATGAGCAGAGCCAGAAGCTGAGCTGCGAAGGCAGGGCCAGTGAGGCAAAGGGCTGTTAAACACCTCCCCACCTTCATGCCAGGGGCCCCTGGGACCTGGGGCAGGGCTGGCTTTGCCGATGAAGTGGCCATCACTCCTCTGCAGATGGGAAATGGGCTCCGAGAGGCTCACTAGCTCGCCCCAGGCCACACAGCTGAGTTAGGTTGTTCAGAAGAATTTGAACCCAGCTCTGACTCTGAATCACTAGTGCTTTCCACTGCCCCAGGCACCATCATATTGTGAAGACAGGCTCGGCTCTGCACCCCGGGAAGACGGCAGAACCAACGCAAAGGAAAACCAGTGGGGCCGGGGTGATAATGTGGGGCTGTGGGGCGCAGACCCTGGGGAAAGGCCTCAGTTCACATCTCAGGCTCGGCTTGTGAGAGGGAAGAAATGGTGGATCTGAGCGTCTCTGGGAATAGAGCTGGGATTGTTGATCTCGGGAAAGGAGTTGGTGGCTCCAGTGTCTTTTCATGGTGTTCATCCCAGCGTATGTGTGTGTGCACCTGTGTGTGCACCTGTGTGTGTACGCGTGTGTGTGTATGTATGTCATTTCCTACTTAGTCTCAATGTTTGCATTAACTCCCATCCTTCCGAAAAGTCACCTTCTCCAGGCCCAGGAGGCAGACAGAGTCAAGATCAGCCGCTAATGCAGACACAGGCTCTTGGGTGCATTTGCAAAATCTCCCTCCTTCAGTTTTTCACGTCTATGTCTCCTTCCTTTTTTTTTGCAGGAGTTTGTTCATCTGGCAAAGAGACTGGTTAGTGATCCTGCTTTAGAAAAGGAAATTGTAACGAACGGAAAGGCGTACGTGAGAATGTATCATTCATGGCAGGTGGAAAGAGACACCTACCAGCAGCTCATCAGGAAGCTGGAAGGCAGCAGTGAGGACTGAGGACCCGCCTCATCAGGCACCTGCTCTCTGACACATGGCTCTGGGTGGACGCTCAGAGTCTGGGTCACGTGGGTCCAGTCCAGTTCAAATCTAACCAACCTTAGCAGAATCCTAGAAAATGTGGGTCGTGAGTCCGCAGAGACCCTGCGTTTATCCCGTATCTTTCTGTGGTTCAGATGCTGACCCAGGCGAGTTCACCCGCCTGTCCTGAGGGAAGTGCGACTGGGACAGGGAAAGGGAAACTGGTTTCCAGGGAATTTGGGAGAGAATTTGATTACCTGCCGTAGGGCTTTGGTGTGGACAAGAGAGGCTTATTTTCAGGCAGTCACGGTTCAGGCCCCTCCCCAGCCTCCTGACCGACCTCTCCCCGTCATTGCCCATTTCAAAGGCAAAAGCAAAAAGCAGACGTGTCAGCCAGACTGAGTCTTAGCAGCGTTTCTGTTGTGATCTCAACTCTGACAGGCATGCAGGTGGCTCCAGTCTTCTCCGAATACTAGAAGGCACTGTGAGGGAGTTCGCAGCCAGCACATGTCACTTTTCAAGGGTGGAATTGCAAGTTGTGCCTTTTAGAAAAGCAGCCAGGCTGCTCGTAGGCCCCACTCACCTCTTGGCAGAATTTGAGTGGAAAACCAAGTAGGAGCAAACGCCATGTCCCCTGTAGCCTGCAAAATGCTCCAGTGAGCCTGAGATGGAGGCCTGGGGCTTCTGGTTCCGGGGTGGGCCCTTCCCCTTCCCACATCAGGGACCTGGGGATGGCTGTCGGAGGGTCACCGGCCTCCAGCCCTTGGCAGGATGGAACTCAGGTCTGCAGGGCTTTGCAGCCATCCAGCGAGGTCCTCCCGGGGCCAGCCCCGCCATCGTGGTAACAGAGACCTCTCCCCGTCCCTGTCATCTGCGTGACATCAGGACACGCAGTCTTCCCTGTCCTCTGCGAGTGGAATTTGCCTGGGATAAACCGCCACTGAATACTGAAATTGTGGCATGCCCGTGGGTTCCTTACAGTCATTGGGGAAGGCGGCATTTCCCGACACTTGTGGGTAGAAAGCAGCCTACTTTGAGGAGGTGAGAAGACAGAGCCGGGCAGAGCCTCGCCGTGGGAAGCGTTGGGTGTAAGAGTGGTTTAGAGCCCGAGGGGGGCCAAGGGAAGAGCCCACCAGTGCTGTGCGTGCTTCACGGTTTAGGATATCTGAACTTTCTGCTTACATAGTTTCAACCATCATTTTTTTTTTTAAATGGCACAACCTACATCTTGTTTTTAAAAGGAGTAGCCTCAAATTAAACTTCTTAAACTCGGATGCCCTGGGGATGAGAACAAGTTTGGATCTCGTGCGGTGGAATTTCATGTTTCATTCTGCCGCCTCCATCACAGAACAGAATCACTTTCCAGAAAGGAACCAGCAGGCTCCCAGTGATGGGACGACAGCTCAACAATGCCTCCCATCGCCCCCCCACCAACCTTTTTTTCCTCTGAGTGGCCCAAGGGTTACGGTGTTCATGTCTACCTGTGGGGACAGAGGAGGGAGAGGCAGAGCCTGGGTCCGGACAGGACAGCCTGGTCTGAATCTGGAATAATTGATGCCACCCACAGAAAAGGCCCTTCGAGGTCCAGTGTTGTCTTAGAGCTAATGATGCTGCTGTTTACAAAGTGCTGATTGTCCAGAAGCTCGAGTCTGTTCCTCCTTGAGTGACCCGGTAGCTACCTGAACTCCACGGTACCTCCGCACCACCACGTCTTTGTAGGAGAATGTGCACGTGCCTAGGGAGAAGGGCACGTTTTAAAATTAATAAAAAGTGTCACCATCAGCCATGTGAAAACAGCCTCCGTTTCTTCCCACGGTGAGCTGTGCTCGGCAAGGAGCAGAACCCTCCCCCCCGCCCCGCCCCCACCAGGCCCAGGCCTTCAAAGGAAGTACAGACTGTTAAGCATCTAGTTACCAGGTGGTTAAAATGCAGCCACTTTGTGAATACTCAAGTACAGACGTAAGACCACGGCTTTTTCATGAGTGTTGTAGATGGCGTCAGTTTCACACGCGGCTCACTTTATGTTTAAAAATTTATTTATTTTTATTATTATTTTTGAGGCAGAGTCTTGTTCTGTCATCCAAGCTGGAGTGCAGTGGCGTGAACTCCACTCACTGCAACCTCTGCTTCCCGGGTTCAAGTGATTCTCCTGCCTCAGCCTCCCGAGTAGCTGGGATTACAGGCACCTGCCACCACACCTGGCCTAAACATTTATTTATTTTTATTTGTATGTAGTATTTTTATTCTTATTTGTAGTTTTAGTAGAGATGGGGTTTCACCATGTCGGCCAGGCTGGTCTCAAACTCCTGACCTCGGCCTCCCAAAGTGCTGGGATTACAGGCGTGAGCCACTGCGCCCAACCTAAACACGTATTTGTTTTTATTTGTCCATATTCACGGGGCACACGTGCAGTTGTGCTCCACTGATATTTTGCATGGTGATGAAGTCAGGGCCTTCCATGCATCTGTCCCTGGGCAATGCACATCCTGCTGTCACACAGCCTCCATCCTCCCGGCTCCCTCCCACCCTGCTCAGGTCCAGCATGCCGCACTCTGCTTCCGTGTGTACAGATTGTTTAGCTCCCACTTATAAGTGAAAAGTTGCAGTATTTGTCTTTTTGTTCATAGCTTGTTTCACTGAAGATAATGACCCCCAGTTCCATCGGTGTTGCGGCGTAAGACGTGATTTCATTCCTTTTCATGGCTGAGTAGTATTCCTTGTGTTGTAGATCACACATTTTCTTTTCTTTTTTTTTCTTTTGAGATGGAGTTTCGCTCTTGTTACCCAGGCTGGAGTGCAATGGCGTGATCTCGGCTCACCGCAACCTCCGCCTCCTGGGTTCAGGCAATTCTCCTGCCTCAGCCTCCTGAGTAGCTGGGATTACAGGCACGCACCACCATGCCCAGCTAATTTTTTGTATTTTTAGTAGAGACGGGGTTTCACCATGTTGACCAGGATGGTCTCGATCTCTTGACCTCGTGATCCACCCGCCTCGGCCTCCCAAAGTGCTGGGATTACAGGCGTGAGCCACCGCGCCCGGCCCTGAATGTTTTTATGACGATCCTGAATGAGTAAGCGCATTGTTGCTCCTGTTGGAGGGTCTTCGGAAATAGAAATCTCTTCTGAAGGGATTCATGAGTCAGAGCTTGACTAAAACAAATCAAGAATTGGTGTTAAAAATGACATCTGGTGGAAGGCCGTCTTGTGCAGAGTGCAGGTTCTAGAGGTGGCATTTGAAACCAAAACCTCGTGTCATCGAAGTTCTCCTTGGAAACCTCGTCAAGCATGGCATGTCTGATCGTGTATGTACAGCCTTGCACGTCATGTCCTATGCACGGTCAAGATTTTCAACCCCTGAGCGCGATGACAGAACGTCAACCTCTGAGTGTCTGATTCTCCAAGCCATTCTGTTTTGAGATACAGAACTGAATCTCCAGGAGGCAATGTGGAAATATTCCCATTTTCCTGTGGGGTTTATTTTATCCTGTTTTGACAGTGTCTACATAACCATTTGTCCATTCATTCTACAAATTTTTATTAGAATAATTGGTGCAGTCTGTGTTTTGGGGGCCGGGGTTACTTTCCTGGGTGCTTCACAATTAGTGTGAAATAAATCCTGTTAGAATCCATTAGTGTATTCTTGTGGAAAGTTTTCCATGAGATTACAGAGTCATCTCTAAGAAGTGAGGATCAAAAGGCATTGAGAACATGACCTAAGGGCTACTAGACGCAACAATTTTTCAAGATAAAAACCACCTCCAAGATGCTGCAAGTGATTTCTAAGAGGATCTTCGCAGGGTAACGGAATTTCTGGGAAAAATGAATGCAAAAAAGAGAGGAGGGTGTGTTAAAAGGAATGACTTCATCTGACTCCGTGGCCACAATCTATTTTAAAGAGATTATTTTATAATTCACTTCTTCTTTCAGACTCATAAATAGTCCTTAAAAATGTAGGCTGAGAGAATTGTCTCTCTAAATTATAACACAATTCTGCTAAATTACAAAAGCTTCAAAAGCTTTCTCCTTAGAAAAGAAAAAAAAAAAGCCATAGTCATGCCTTTTTCATTAGAGGCCTTTGAAATCACCCCAAGCACTTTGGAAAGCCTCAGCTAGTAGAACAGTCATGCTTCATTTAAAACAGTTGCTGGTTTTGGCATCTGTATTTTCATTTTACCATCTAATAGAAAAATATAGCAAATATTTCCCCAAACTAGAAAGGTTAATAGCCAGATATTTACAGGAAGCTGGAGATCGGGGAGCCAAGCAGTATAGTTCAGCGGTCCCCAAACTTTTTGGCACCAGGGACCAGTTTTGTGGTAGAGAGCTTTTCCATGGACTGCGGTGCGAGGAAGGGGGATAGTTTGGGGGATGATTCCAGGGCATTGCATTTATTGTGCCCTTTATTATGACGACATTGGAACATACAGTGAAATCCTTCTACAACTCACCCTAATGTAGAATCAGTAGGAGCCCTGAGCTTGTTTTCCTGTAACTAGACGGTCCCCTCTGGGGGTGACGGGAGACAGTGACAGATCATCGGGCATTAGATTCTCATAAGGAGCGTGCAGCCTGGGTCTGTCATATGCGCAGTTCACAGTGGGGTCCGCGCCTCTGTGAGAATCTGATACGGCTGCTGATCTGCCCAGGGAGGCGGAGCACCGTAACGTGAACCTGGGGCGGGGGTGGGGGCTGTAGATACAGGTGCCGCTTTGCCCGCTCGGCTGTGGCTGTGCAGTCCGGTGCCTCCCAGGCCACAGACCCGTCACTATACTAGCTTTCTGACCCCGTATTTAGTGCAAACTCCTTGATTTTAGAAACATATGGGAAAACAGCGTGCAGAGCCTAAGGACCTGCTGGCTTTCGGTTTGTGAAGAGTGTCCCCTCTTTGTGCTTCCCTGTCCTGTCTCTCCCGAGGTCTGAGTGCGTTCAAGGAGGGCTCAGCCATGCTGTAAACAGCTGCCAGTCACCAGAGGATGGAGAACAAAGCTGCATTTATGACATAGACAGCGTCACATGGGGATGCTTCTGTCCGCTGCAGCAAACGTTAACTGAACACCTGCTGCGTGCCAGGCAGTGCTCCGTGCTGACAGCGTGGAACTTCCCGAGCTCTGTGCGGCCCGAAAAATACCGACGTTCGTTCACCTGGCGAGCAACGAATGACTCCACAACAACGCAGGTTTTGATCGATAGGAGTTTTACTACTTGACTGAAGTGAGGAGAGCACTGGGAGGTTCCTCAGCACAGGCTCCTGAGGGGAAGCCACAGGAGGGCTTATGGGGAGGTGGAGAGGGGAGGGGTGTGTCGTCGCATGTGGCTGCGGGTGGGGGGGAGTCCCAGCTGCACAGACACAGCGAGTCTCAGGTCAGCACAGGTCACATGTGATGGGAATGAAGCCGCAGCCCCTCCTGGGGTGGAGGCTTTAGCGTGGCACTGAGGGAGTCTCCATCAGCCTCTTCTGTAAGTTGCTGGGGCTGTCGGGAGAGGGTTCCAACCACCAAGGTGACCGCATTCCGCCCAGGGTTTGGGGAGGAACTGGCTGTGGGGCAGGAGACTGTAAAACCAGCTGATGCTCAAGTGGGTTCACTTTCAACTGTCCCTGGAGATGTTCCCTGTCTGCTGACCCTGGAAGACAGCAAAGGTCAGGACGCCCCTCACTGCAAAGAGCCCCTTCCCTGAATGGGAGGAGACTCAGAGACACCCCTAGCCTGTGACAAGATCAGACACAGCCCCTCCAGAATCTCAACCTTCGCCTCATCAGGGACTGAGCCGAACTGTACCCCGATGGTGGAACTGTACCCCGATGGTGGAACTGAACCCCGATGGTGGAACTGTACCCCGATGGTGGAACTGTACCCCGATGGTGGAACTGTACCCCGATGGTGGACCAGAGCAAAATGCACAGGAACCAAACTTTATTAAAGCTCCTCTCCTTCTCCCAGGCCTGCTGCGCTCCCCAGCCTGAGCTGCAGACGACCCCCAGCAGCCCCTCCTGGGAGCAGAGGGTCCCAGGGCCAAACTTGGGATCTGCCGCCTGCTCCTGGCCACCCTCACCCCGGTTCCTGGCACTGCACCCGCCCTTCTGAGCGTGCCTGCTCCTCCCCAGCAAAGGAGAGTGGAGGCCGCCTGACCCAGAGCTCACACTTAGAGCCCTCTCCACACTGCCATCGTCCCTTCCTGCCCCTTAGGGATCCTTCCAGAGTCCAAGTTTGCTTCTTACTCGACAGTGTCTGATCCACAATAGTTCAGTGAATCCTCAAACCACCCTGTGAATTCACAAGTGAGAAAGCCAAGGCTCTGAACCCGGGCCTGAGACAGGGCGAGGAAGAAGGGAGCCGGGACGCCTGGCCAGCCGGCCCTGCCCACTGTGCTCGCTCGGTGGTGGTGGTGTTGTTGTTGTTTTGGTGATGGAGTCTCGCTTTTCTGCCCAGGCTGGAGGACAATGGTGCAATCTCTGCTCACTGCAACCTCCGCCTCCCAGGTTCAAGTGATTCTCCTGCCTCAGCCTCCCGAGTAGCTGGGATTATAGGTTCATGCCACCATGCCTGGCTAATTTTCGTATTTTTAGTAAAGATGAGGCTTCACCATGTTGGCCAGGCTGGTCTTGAACTACTGACCTCAAGCGACCCACCCGTCTTGGCCTCCCAAAGTACTGGGATTACAGGTGTGCCCCCAACCCACTGTGCTCTCTCCTTCTCTCTCTGGTTCTCTCTGTCTCTCTCCCCCCCAACCCCCCAATTCTCCTCCCTCATACAGTTGCCAGCTGTACCCTACGATACCCAGTTTGCACATGGGTTAGGCAAACGTTCAGCTCAGGACAAAGGAAACCTTCAGTTTTAATATTCTCACATTTACTTTGAATGAGGTGCATAGTGTAAGTGGTACCAGAACGGGGTCCTGATCCAGACCCTAAAAGAGGGTTCTTGGATCTTGCACAGAAATAATTCTAAGTGAGTCCATAGAATAAAATGAAAGTGAGGCAGACTGGTGGGAAGGGCTTCCCAGCAAAACTCCAGCCTGCTGCGTGCTGGGAGGAGCAGCGGCAGCTCTGTGCTGTTTGCAGCAGGGAGGAGGAGCCCAGCCCGCCTCTTCCTGGGTGGAACCCGGGATTCGAACTCTGAGGTGGGAAGCTGGGACTCGGGCTTTGAGGAGGGTCCCTGTTACCTCCTTCCTTCCTTTTCATCCAGTAAAGCCCTGTCCTACTCACCCTTCAAATCGTCTGTGAGCCTCAGTTTTCATGGCTGTGTGACAAGGACCCTGTCTTTAGTTGAACTCAGGAAAAGTCCCACAACCCAAGCAAGTTTATGAAGAAAGTAAAGGAATAAAGCGTGGCTGCTCCAGAGGCAGACAGCAGCGTGGGCTGACGAGTGGCTGTGATTTCTTGATTATGTGCTAAATAAGGCATGGGCTATTTATGAGTTTTGGAAAAAAGGGGTGGGCAGTTCCCAGAACTAAGGGATCCTCCCCGTTTTGGACCATATGGGGCAATGTCAGGGAGTTCCCTGACATTTGTAAACCGTCCTCGCGCTGGTGAGAGTGTCTTTAGCATGCTAATGCCTTAGAGTTAGCGTATAATGAGCCGTGTGAGGACGACCAGCGGTCACTCTCCCCACCATCTTGGTTTTGGTGGCTGTCGACTGACTTCTTTATGCAATCTGTTTTATCAGCAAGGCCTTTATTATCTGTATCTTGTGCCGACCTCCTGTCTCATCCTGTGACTTAGAACGCTTCACCGCCTGGGATTGCAGCCCAGCAGGTCTCAGCCTCATTTTACTCAGCTCCTATTCAAGATGGAGCTGCTCCGGTTCAAACGCTTCTGCCATAAGGATTGTTATTTGTTGATAAGTAACACCGAGAGGAAATTTTGATTATTGGGTTCCAAATACAATGAGACTTTATTGGTTTTAGAATGTTTTTACTAGTCTAGAAATAACTACTCTTTGGATAAACCTCATAAGCTATGATACTGCCTGTATGCAAACAGTGTTTCTGTTTTTCAGTGGCAGAATAATAAACTCAGATATTAACTGGTCAGTATTTTGTTTTGCACACATACACAGATACATGCAGATAATTCACTATGAAGATTAGAATTTGAGGGTGGAGGTGGCCATTGACACAACCAAATACAGGTTTCCAAGAGTCAAATTCTTGGCTCTGAATTTCTGAGGAGGCTTTTGAATGCTGTGAGAGAGGAAACAATACTCTTGAGAAACAAAGCTATTGAATTGCAAAGCAGGGTGTGTTTGAGAGAGAATGGTTTTAATGTTCTAAAAGGAGGTCTAGATGGATATGGAATCAAAGTCCTGAAGGACTCAGGCTGTGCTTTAATTACCAGATTGGAAAGAAAATAAGTGAGTCAGGTCCCCAGGTCTATGAGAAGGCGGCCCAGGCTGGGTTAGGGACGAGGGTGGGAGCCAGGAGTGGGATGCAGGTGGGGTAGGGTGTGTGCCATGTCCGCTCTGCCCGCCTCCCTGAGATCAGCTAAACGCAGTGATCTGAGAGTAGGGGACACAGCTGGGGGAGGTGTTGGCCCCGGCGACTGCATAGCAGGAAGGAAGAGAGGGTCTTGGTGCTGTCTGTTCTAAAGTACAGGGTATTAAATAGGAAATTCTGGTCATAGCAAGACCAACAGATCTGAGATGACTGCCATTCAAATGATAGCTGCCACTCACAGTTCCCAAGAGGAGCGGACACATCTCACCCCACGGGATGCACCAGGGTTACACAGGAGACACAGATAGAGGAATATGCAGGGAAGACACTTTATGGTGGTTTCCATGGCAGGAACAAGTGAGGCTTAGCACTAACTCGCTTGAATAGTTTCAGTGGGCTCTGAGCATAGGGGCTGCCTCTAGTTGTCTGGCACCTGGCTTTGGGGAGAGCGGGCAAGTGGATACTGACCTCCAGGGTATGAGCCTGAGAAGGAAAGTAGTTGTAGGTATGCACTCTGGACTGCTTGGCTGGTATTTGAAAAGTGCTCCTAAGCAGTGGGGAGTGATGGTGGGGTTAGCAGTGAGGGAGAGGGGACACCAAGGCGGGGTGACCCGAGCACCTCAGACCTCCTGTCCAGATCCAGGAGTGCTCAGCTTATGCTTACAGGGCAGATGTTAAAGCATGAATTTTACGGAAGGTGGAAGGTTACCGCATGACTGATGTTACAAATAGAAATTTCAAAATGTTAAAAATATAATTCTACCGATGAAAGTATGTTAGGTTTCATTTAACACCTTAATGAGGGGACCAGTGGAAAGCAAAGCCAATTTGAAGATTATGAGACATCGATGTCTGTACGCTCAGTAAATTTTCAAAAATGGTCCAAGAAACGATCAAAGCCATAATCTTTGTGGTTGACTGGTCTAAATCATTTGCACCACGATTTGACAAGGATCATTTTTAATATCCAATGTTGCAGATTTTTAAATGTCTGAATTATAATGAAGAATATGTATCCATACCTGGTTATTGATATGGTTCAGCTCTGTGACCCCACCCAAATCTCATCCAAATTATCATCCCCATAATCCCCACGTGTCACCAGTGAGAGCTGGCAGGATGTGACTGGGTCATGGGGGTGGTTTCCCCCACGCTGTTCCCGCAATAGTGAGTGAGTTCTCACAAGATCTGGTGATTTTATGAGTGTTGTTGACAGCTCCTCCTACACACTCTGTCTCACCTGCCGCCATGTAAGACATGCCTGCTTCCCCTTCCACCATGATTGTAAGCTTCCTGAGGCCTTCCCAGCCATGTGCAACTGTGAGTCCATTAAACCTCTTTTCTTTGTAAAGAAAAGAGGTTTAGCCAGTCTTAGGCAGTTCTTTATAGCTGTGTGAGAACGGACTAATGGAGTTATTAATAATATATCATATGCAGTCTCTTCCTCAGTACCCTTCCTCTGGTCACAGTGTGTTGGTCCAGGAGTAAATGCCTGTTCTGAGATAACAGGTAACTGGAATCTTTCCCTGACAATTTGGAGCTGCAAAGGAGAGAGGAAAATACAAGAAAGGGTACAGAAGAAAGCAGAATGAGAGAGAGAGAGCGGTCCAAAGGCATTCCAGTCCCTGATTCTGGCTATTCCTGAGATAGTTCTGATCTTTTGGTTCCTACTGAGCCCTCTTACCTTTCAAAATAAAGTTAATAAAGGTTGGACTGCAATGAAAGTGGCTTATAATTACCTGAAAACTGTTGGTGAACAAGGCTGTTTGGAAGTCTGGAATGGGATTACTCCAAGGCACTGACAGGTCAAGTGTAAAAGCTTAGGGTCCAGCTTAGGGTTTGATGAATCCCATTCACTAAGTCTGTGGGTTTTGCTCTGGCCATGACTGAGGGTGCCCTTATGCCTTTCTGAAACTGTTGTGAGATCTTCTCACTGGTAACCTTTTCATCTCCTGAGCGAATTCACCCTCAGAGGCAGAGAATGCTAATTGCATACCTGACACCTACTCTCTTCTTACCAACTAAGCCCCAGTTTCGGTCAAAGAAGGCAATGTGTGCAGGTGACGATATTCCATCCCTCCTGTCTGCCTGCGGCCACGAGGCACAATCCCAGCATATATGTTGTAAACAGAATTTTCCAGATGAGACACTACCAGAAACAGATGCCTTTTACCCTTTGCCTATCCCTTCTTCCTGCCCAGAACTCAGGCGTGGTGACTGGAGCTCCAACAGTCATCTTGCAAGCAGGGGAGGCGGGGAGGTGGCGGCTGGACTGTCTTGCAGGAGACGGGAGCAGTGTGCTGCCATCAGCCGTCTTTTTAAAAAACTTCTCTTAGGCCGGGCGCGGTGGCTCAAGCCTGTAATCCCAGCACTTTGGGAGGCCGAGGCGGGTGGATCACGAGGTCGAGAGATCGAGACCATCCTGGTCAACGTGGTGAAACCCCGTCTCTACTAAAAATACAAAAAATTAGCTGGGCATGGTGGTGCGTGCTTGTGATCCCAGCTACTCAGGAGGCTGAGGCAGGAGAATTGCCTGAACCCAGGAGGCAGAGGTTGCGGTGAGCCGAGATCGAGCCATTGCACTCCAGCCTGGGTAACAAGAGCGAAACTCCGTCTCAAAAAAAAAAAACAAAAAAACTTCTCTTATATGTTTCTAAACTTTTTGTCATGGAGAATTTTGAACATAAGGCATGCAATAATATCATGATTTACTTATGTAACTGTGTCACAGAAGTAGGTGGCCTCATCCAGCTTTGAGAAGAGTTTCATACAAGGATTACTTACACAGGTGTAACCGAGTCTAGGTGCATCTCTGGGACGAATGCAGGGGAAGCTTCAAATCTATAGACCTGAAGCGCAGTGGTGGGAGCGGTCCTCGTACCTGGAGAGAGAAAGCTGTGTGGAGAGGGTGCACTGATGGGAGCTTTGGCCTCGTGTGAAGGGGTGCAGCCTCTCCAGCCCCGGCCCCAGTGGGACCCCTGCAGGGGAGAGCACCCACTCTCCATCCTCCTCTGCCCGGCTACTGGTACTCCCCATGGGAGGAGGTGACCTGGAAGCTACTGGGTGAGCAAGTGGTTCACTCATTCTTCCAAGTGAGTCCCTAGTGCAGACTGCGGGACAAGGAAGGTGGGACGGGTGTCCTCGGGGGCCACAGGGACATTGAGGGACAGAGAAGATACAGTGTACTCGGGAGGCTGAGGCAGGAGAATCACTTGAACCCGGGAGGTGGAGGTTGCAGCAAGCTGAGATCGCACCACTAAACCACCCTGGATGACAAGAGCAATACTCCATCCAAAAAAAAAAAAGACACCCACAGTCTGGAGGCTGGAAATCTGAAATCCAGAAGTGGGCAGGGCCATGCTCCCTTCAGAGGCTCTAGGGGACACTCCCTCCTGCCTCTTCCAGCTCTTGGTGGCTCCAGGCATTCCTTGATCTGTGACCACATTGCTCCCATCTCTGCCTCTGTGTTCCCTGGGCCTCCTCCCTGTGTCTCTCTGTGTTCTATTCTCTCTCATTAGGATCCTCATTCTCAGCTTTAGGGCCAAGTCCCGGATGACCTCATCTCAAGACCCTCACCTTGGCCGGGCGTGGTGGCTCACACCTGTAATCCCATCATTTTGGGAGGCTGAGATGGGTGGATCACTTGAGGCCAGGAGTTTGAGACCAGCCTGGTCAACATGGGGAAACCGCATCTCTACTAAAAAAAAAAAAATACGAAAATTAGCCAGGCATGGTGGCAGGTGCCTGTAATCTCAGCTACTCTGGAGGTTGAGGCATGATAATCGCTTGAACCCGGGAGGCGGAGGAAGCAGTGAGCCAAGATCCCGCCATTGCGCTCCAGCCTGGGTGACAGTGCGAGACTCTGGCTCAAAAAAAAAAAAAAAAAAAAAAAAAAAAAAAAAAAAAGTATTGCCTTAATTACATTTGCCAAGATACTTGCTCCAATAAGATCTCATGCTTAGGTTTAGGGTAGACTTACCTTTAGAGGGCCACGATTCAACCCGCTATACCAGCACGGAAACACTGTAGCCAAGATAAGACCATCCATTTATTTGCCAACCCAGGACATCATTGTTTCCAGAATAAAATGTACATGTCACCCCCAGAGCTTCTCAGCACACCTGCGCCTCCTGCACGCACAAGCTGTCTATGAACGTGGACTCCTTAGGCATTTAGCTACCACTCTGGCGGGTGTGGGAGCTAGAGGGTGGGAAGTGGGAACGTTGGGCACCGAATCCTGATCAAATCAATCAGCACGTTTGCTCTCTGCCCTGTGGAGCTAGAAGGCAGGTTGGTAGAAGACAGGAAGACGGTCAAAGCGGTGGCTAAAGTAGCGAGCACCTTAAAACCACCAAATTCTCACGCGCTGCCAGCGGGGTTGTCCCGCATTTGTAGTCGGGTGCAAACTGTCTTTAGAACTACTTGGTTTTATATATGTATGAATAAATATGAATATAAAATAAAATATATCGAATAGGTAAATGTGAGTATATATTTGTTGAAATGATGCATATATAAGCATACACTAGACTTACAGTGGTGCACACGTGTATTTGGGTGATAAGCTTATGGTTAATTATTATTTTCTTAGGCATTTTTTTTTTTCTGTAGTTTTTCCGGTTTTCCCAAGTAAGCATTTTTTGGTAGGCTAAAAAATAATATTTTTAAAAGAATTAAGGGAATGAAGCAGAAAACATAATTACTACGTCTGACTCATCCCTCAGTGACTGTGTCTCGAGCTCTTACCAGGTCCAAATGCCAACATGAGGGGGATGTGTCGTTTCTGGCGTGAACTAGCAGAGGGCGTGGAATAAAATGAAGGGGACCTTTCCATCTTCTTCCCAGTGTCTCACTGGAGATATTTCATCCCAAAAAGTCAGGAAATCTTTTTTTTTTTCTTTTTTTTTTTGAGACAGAGTTTTGCTCTGTCACCCAGGCTGGAGTGCAGTGGCGCGATCTCAGCTCACTGCAACTTCTGCTGCCAGGGTTCAGGTGATTTCCCTGCCTCAGCCCCCCGAGTAGCTGGTTCTACAGGCGTCTGCCTCCAGGCCCGGCTTATTTGTTGTATTTAAGTAGAGATAGGGTTTCACCATGTTGGCCAAAATGGTCTCAATCTCCGGACCTCATGATCCACCCACCTCGATCTCCCAAAGTGCTGGGATTACAGGCGTGAGCCATGGCGCCCGGCTAAAAGTCATGAAATGTTGATCAAAACTCAAATCATGTATTGTGTATTTCCTGGGCTTCTGGCTTAAGGCTGTGTTTTGGTCTTTAGGCAGTACCTAATGGCAGAAAGAAAGAGTTGGATGTAAAGTTAGGGGTGCACTTCAAATACAGTGCTCCAGCAATAAACATTGAAATGATCATGTCATACACAGATTGGCACATGACTTTAATTGGGAGTAACCTCCCAATCAAATATGGTATGGTGTTTAACGGATCGATACCGCCATTGCAGTTCTTAACCCAGTTGAAACTAGCTGTTTTGAGACTGTCAGTGTATCAGCCATGCAAAGTTTTCCAAAGACCCTACCACGTGAAATCCTGACATTTGGTGGCACGTGTACTCAGCAGATTAATTGTAGCGATTTGGGATGCCAGCTTTAATTCAGAGTCGATCCAAATGATCTAAAGATGTAATGGCCAGCCCGAGAGTCCCAAATTGGCCAAATGTGAATTACTTCTGAGCTCTCAGGGCTAAACTCGCCTTGCCTTGTTTAACAACCTCCGTTACTGAAATTTGAAAATCTCTCAAGAGAGGACTTTATTTTTTGCCGGTGGAAGCTGGCAATGCTGAACTATGTGGGAAAAAGAAAACAGCTCTCTCTTTCCGTATGAGCAATTTATAACTCAAGTCAATTCAAAACATGTAATTAATAGCTCATTCTAATTGGAAGCGAAGGCATAATCTATCTTTGGATGTTTCTGTTCTTCCGCCGCTGGCTGGCTCTTCACTGGTGAGCGGTGAAGCTCGCTGGCAATGCTGCAGTCAGGCGAGGGCTTCTTGGTTCATCTTTTCTGTCTCCAACATTTCTCTGGAAAAATAAAGAAACAGTTTGTCACAAGTGATGGAGGCTTCCATGAGGAAATCAACTATTTGATGCCTCAGTGGGAACTGAGAATTCTTCATGAGGCCGTCCGGTGTAATTTCATCATTCCAGGAAGCATCTCTCTTTCTCCTGTTCTTTCAGCTCAGACGCAAAGTCCTGAGAAAGTCAACGGCTCTCGGTGTCCCGCTGAGTGGCTGGCAGCTTTCCTGCGGTGAGCTCCCAGGATCCGTCATCTCCCGCTTCGGCCTTGGTTGACTCGTAGGCATTTTCATGGTTTGTTCTTTCCCAGGGAGGTGGGTAATTATCCCCAGATCCATGCCACTTCTCCAACACCCATCCATTCTTTTTTTTGAGACAGAGTTTCATTCTTGTTGCCCAGGCTGCAGTGCAGTGGTGCGATCTCGGCTCACCACAACCTCTGCCTCCTGGCTTCAGGCGATTCTTCTGCCTCAGCCTCCACAGGAGCTGGGATTACTGGGTGATAATTAGGCCTGGCTAATTTTTAAAAAAAATTTTGGTAGAGACAGTGTTTCTCCATGTTGGTCAAGCTGGTCACGAACTCCTGACCTCAGGTGATCCGCCCACTTTGGCCTCCCAAAGTGCTGGGATTACAGGCGTGAGCCACGGCGCCCGGCCCCTGTGTTCATCCATTCTGATCTCATGCACGCTTGCCTCAGAAGGGTTCACTCCTCCAGTCATTTGCTCATTTAACAGCAGCTTTTGAACACCTCTTAGGCATCAAATGTACTTCTACACATTGAAGAGTCTGACCTCAAGAAAGGCAGGCTCCCTGTCCTCATGGGGGGTTGTGTTCCAACAGGCAGAGTCGAATTATAAACCAGTAAACCAGTACATTTAAAAAAGATAATTGTAAGTAATGACGGATTTTATTTATTATTTTGGGAGAGCGTCTTGCTCTGTTGCCCAGGCTGGTGTGCCATGGTGATCATGCTGACGACAGCCTAAAATCCTGGGCTCGAGCGATCTTCCCACCCCAGCCTTTCAAATAGCTGGGACCACAGGCACATGCCACTCCACCCTGCTCTGTGTGTGTGTGTGTGTGTGTGTGTGTGTGTGTGTGTGTGTGTTGTAGAGACAGAGTCTCGCCGTGTTACCCAGGCGGGTCTAGAACTCCTGGGCTCAAGTGATCCTCCTGCTTCAATCTCTCAAAGTGCTATGATTATAGATGAGAGCCACTGCCCCTGGCCAGCTTGTAAAGAAGATAAAACAGGGATTACAGAGTGACTGGGGCGTGTAAGAGTGGGATGAGACTTGGTCTCAGGTGACGGGAGCGGGCGTTGAGAGGTGGGCCATCGTATTGAGGAGGAATAGCGATGAGGTCGCAGGTGCACAGCTGAGGTGAAGCTGTCCAGTCACAGGGAAGGGTAGGTGCAGGAGCCCCAGGTAGGAAGGGCTTGGGGTGTTGGAGGAGCAGGAGAAGAAGGTCCCTGTGGGTGGAGCTCAGGAGTGAGCAGTATGGAGTGAGGCGGGACACTTGCTCAGGACTTGCGGGGGCTCAGACCACAGAGGGTCTGCGTGGCAGTCAGTGGCCAGTGTGTGTTTTTTAACTCAGTGGTAATGGGACGCCATAGGAGAGGTCTCAGTAGGGGCGTGGCATGGTGAGACTGCTGCTCTGCGGAGAGTGGGTTATGGGAAGGAGAGAGCAGGTGAGTCTCAAGTCAAGCAGCAAGTGAAAGTGACCAGCTGACAACACGTATTTATCACAACATTGTGCATGAAGAAGGTTCTTTACAAAACACGGTGGGACTTAGGAATGATAAGAGCAATAGATTACACTTACAGTGGCGTCTTGGGGTGGTAGCAGCAGGGAGGCAGGGCGACATGGGTGGAAACAGATGTATTTTGGGTGTGGAATTGACACATCCTGCTGTTTAATTAAGTGTGAAGGATGCAGGCAAGTGATCCAGGAGTGCTGCTGCGGTTTCGGCCAGAGCAGCTGGGGGTGCCATTCATGGGGTGGGCAAGTCCCGGGAGAAGTGGCTTGGAGTGGGTAGCTGAGTGAGGAGTGGTTTAGAGGGAGTAGCTGAGGGAGGAGCAGTTTGGAGGGGGTAGCTGATTGAGGAATGATTTGGAGGTGGTAGCTGAGTGAGGAGAGGCTTAGAGGGGGTAGCTGAGGGAGGAGTGGCTTGGAGTGAGTAGGTGAGTGAGGTGGGCTTGGAGGGGTAGCTGAGTGAGGAGCATTTTGGAGGGAGTAGCTGAGTGAAGAGCTGTTTGGAGGGAGTGGCTTAGGGAGGAGGGTTTTGGAGCAGGTAGCTGAGGGAGGAGGGGCAGCTGAGAATGCTGTTGCCGGGCTGGTGTTCCCTCAGGGTCCCTCAGCCTCAGAGCCCAGCCTTTCTCAGATAACTTGCTGAGATAAAAAAATTCTGCACCTCCTGGCTTTCTTGGCACTGGGTTTAGCCATGTGACTAAGTCCTGGCCAGTCAGATAAAAGTGGCATCTTCGGGAGGAACTTCCAGGAACATCCTTTAAAGGTTGCACCTCAACCAAGAGGGCCCCACCTCTTACCTCTCCATCTGGCTACGGTAGTTGGAGCTTCAGGGGCCACTTGGTGACCTTGAGGTTGAAAAAGCCTTCATCCTGGATTACTTGGTGGGGTCACTGGGCCGGGCCCAAGCTGTCCATTTTTCAGTGCCTTTTATGTGAGAGAATAAGACCCGTTGTGTTTATGCAGCTGTTATTTTGGGATTTCTGTTCTGTGCAGCTCAATCTACTCTTAGTGGGAGAAATGAACAATAGAACGAATAACAAGAATTTCTGTGGTTAGAATGAGTTAACGGTGCCTTTTAGATACCCATGCAGAAGTGTGAAATAGAGACTTACATACACATGAATGGAACTTAGGGCTAATCCATTGATTAATTATTAATCCCGATGCCACACAATAGGAAACAAGTCTCTTTTTCATGTCCTACAAAGAATATCTTTCCTCATGAGCTTGCAAAGCCAAGTAACAAGGACTATCCTTCAAGAAATGTTACAGATGAAATGCATAATGTTCCGTAATGACCATTACAAATCCACCGACCACCCCGTTTGCATATGTACAGTATCTGGGCAATTTACATTCCACCCTTCCGCACAGCCCCTGAACCACGGTAGGGGTGAGGAGGAAAGGGCCAGAGGGAGATAGAGGAGGGCACTATGGGGGGCTCTTCCTGGATGTGAGCAAATGTCTGTTTCTCCCTAGAGAAGAATGGACATCAATGAAATGCACAGGGTTTATTTTTAATGTTTCTAGGTCTACAAGGGCCTTAGGGAGATGACACCCAATGTGACCTCCAGCCTTTTACATGAAAAAATCTTTTACTTGTGTTACCCCTCTAGATAAAGGTCATCTGGGGTTTAAGCTTAATTCGATCATGTGTTTCATGTGTTAGCAGTCATCCAACAGGGTCTGAACTATTTTCAGAGATCTTTCATACCAGAGAAAGGCCCAAGTTATTACTGGGATCCAGGGGAGATAAAATAGAAAGCAATAATTAACCTAAGTGATCTCTCAGAAGTTACACGTGCTAACAGGCCCACACAACACAGGCCAGTGGCTGGACCTCTAGGCTCGCACGGAGAAACACCACACCCAAGTTTGCAGAAGTGCTTGTTTTTTTTCTTCTCTCCTTGAATTTAATTAGATGGAAATGCATAATACTAACACCAAGAACTATGTCTTTCTTCTCACACTGGCTTGCAGATCCCTAAGAAATCGAACGTATTTTTTTATATGTGCTGGAAACTGGAAATGCATTTCATCTATTAATTGGCTAAATCCTTCCATGAATGCTATGAGGCATGAGCTTGTATTATGCCCACTGTGCAGATAAGGAAACTGAAGCACAGGGGATTCAAATCATTGGTGTGAGAGCTGGGATTTCATACAGGCAGGCTGGTCCCAGAGACCCTGATGGCGGTCCCTGTGCTGAGCGATTTCTTGACCGGATTGGGAAGGCTGAGAACTGAGGAGGGTATGCGGTCCCCATTTCCATCTGTATTGGTATCTGACTGCTGCTGGGAGGCGACTGGGTCATGGCCTCCGTGAATAGTTCAGCACCATCGCCCTTGGTGCTGTTCTGGTGATAGGTTCTCATGAGATCTGGTGATTTAAAAGTGCGTGCCCCCCCCACCTCCCTCCTGCTACAGCCATGAGAAGTGCCTGCTCTCCCTTTGCTTTCCACCACGATTGAAAGCTCCCCAAGGTCTCCCCAGAAGCTGAGCCAAAGCCACTCTGCTTCCTGTACAGCCTGTGGAACCATGAGCCGATGACACCTCTCTTCTTTATAAATGACCGAGTCTCAGGTATTTCTTTACGGCAGTGCGAGGATGGACTCATACAGCGCCTTCTTCCACCTTAACGCCAGCAGCACGGCGGCCTCCGGTCTCTCTGACCTCCGTGGGTCCTTGCATCTCCTGTTGTTCTGGGACTCTGTCTCCCTATTATGAACATGCTGATTCTCGGGATATTCCAGGATGATCTGCTCACAGAACCACCGGACATGTTTTGGACCTGTGTCTCCACCCAAATCTCCTGTCGGAGTGTCATCCCCAGTGTTGGAGGTGGGGCCTGGTGGGAGGGGACTGGATCATGGGGGCCGAGTTCTCATCTGTGGGGTAGCACCATTCTCTCCTTGCTGTTCTCATGACAGTGAGTGCGTGAGCTCCTCTGCGATCTGGTTACGTGTGTGGCACCTCCACCCACCTTTGGCCCTACTCCTGCCAGGCAAGATACCTGCTCCCTCTCCACCTCCTGCCTGCCATGAGTCAAAACTCCCTGACACCTCCCGAGAAGCAGATGCTGCCAGGCGTCCTGTACAGCCTGCAGAACCCTGAGCCATTTAAACCCTTTTTCTCTGTAAATTACCCAGTCTGTTATTTCTTTATAGTAGTGCAAGAACAGACTAATACATCACCCCTACGAATCCCGTTGGTTGTGTCAGTACCACCTCCACAGGCTCCGGGGATTACGATGTGGACATCTCTGGGGCGTCGTTTTATTCAGAATTGAAAGAACATGTGTGTGGAGAGGGAGTTACTGGAGGGGCTGAGGCATGAGACTTGCCTGAACTCCAGAGGCAGAGGTTGCAGTGAGCTGGGCACCACTGCCCTCCAGCCTGGGTAACAGAGCACGACTGTGTCGAAGAAAGACAGAAAAAGAGAGAGAGAGAGAGGGAGAGAGAGAGAGAGCAGCAAATGAAAGTGAGTGACTGGCTGCTCTCAACTCAGTGAGCATTTATTAAACCCGATAACATGCATTTATTACAACATCGTGCACTAAGTAGGTTCTTAGCAAAACACGGGGGGACCGAGGAATGATGAGTGTAATGGTCTCCACTTACACTGTCCCTTTGTTCTAATATATTTTTCTGTATATTAACTGTTATGCATATGTTAACATGTTAAATTCACACCACTCCACACATTCTAGGAGGAAGGTGGGAAAAGCCTTCTCGGAGGGTGCTGGTCTTCACACAGTGCTGAACTTCCACCTCACTAAGGCTATTTCTTCACTTTTTTCCTATTACTGTTAAGGTATGCAATCCATAGCATGAATTCCTGATAGGGTTTGACTTCTAATTTCTGCTTCCTTTGATAACTATTTCAATGGGAATAGGAGCAAACAATAAAATTAAACCTGAATACTTTGAATTTATCAGATGTCAATGAATAATTTCACTTAATGGCACTTCTGAAAGTTCAGCTGTTCCTTTCTAGCCATCAGCTTTCCTTAAAGCAATCAACGAAGTCCTAGTTGTGGAGGCTGGGCAGAGGAAGGGGTGAGGCCACAAAGTGAGTGCAGTGGCAAGGAAGTGGGTGATTTTGTGGCCTTATCAGCTCCGGGCTCCATGCCTCGGACACTTGTCTATTTCCTCATGCCTGAGTGGAAAACGCAGCCTGGTTGCTTGACTTGCTTTTGTTAACAGCACGCAGTAGAACCAGGGTCTTGTGTGCCATTCTAGACCAGGCAGCTGACCGCAGATATATGAGCGAGTCCAGTCACAACCAACCAAACGCGACTTAGATCAGCAGAACCATGGACTCACGGGCAATAGTTACAGTAATCACTAAATCATCATAATAAATTACAATCGATAAACCATAACAATAAGCAAACTGTTTTCATTGTAAGTCACTAAGATTTAGTGTGTTATTTAGTTTTGTGATGCAATAATAGAAGAGAGGGTATCCTTGGGTGAGCTCCTCAAGCTGGGTCTAAATGAATCACAGAGGGCTGGCAATTTGTGTCAACACAACATTATCCAGTTCTAATTCAGAGGTCATAAGATGATCTACAGTTATAACAAGTAAGCTGAGTCCATATTTTAAAATTGAGACACTTTATAAAGAAATTCCAATTTTGAGCTCTTTCCAAAAAAAAAAAGATGAAATAGCCATTGATGCTGAGGGTGTGTTTTCCAAGGGCAGCCACACGTGGCACTCTTGCCTGCCACATCTGCCCTCACCTCCTCCATCCTCACTCTGGTTGTCTGTTGCGCTGTTGAAAATGCAGTATGGAATGTCAGGATTCTAACTCCTGGCTGATTTCGCCCACTTACTTCTGAAGCCAGACTGCCTGGTATTGAGTACCAACTCTGTCATTTTCTAGATGTAATATCAGGTATGTTGCTCAATCTCTTTGTGCCTCAGTTTCCTCACCTGTAATATGGGGATATGAAGCTAACCTATTTTAGTGATATGTGGTGACGACCACATTGTGATGTGGAAAGTCCTTTGGCCAGTGTATTAGTCTGTCCTCACACTGCTATAAAGAATACTACCTGGGACCAGTTAATTTATAAAGAAAAGAGGTTGAACGGGCTCACAGTTCTGCATGGCTGGGGAGGCCTCAGGAAACTTACAATCACCGCAGAAGGTAGAGGGGAAGCAAGGCAGTCTACATGGTGGCAGGAGAGAGAGAGAGTGAAGGAAGCCATACACTTTTAAACCATCAGATCTTGTGAGAACTCACTATCACGAGAACATCATGGGGGAAACCACCCCCATGATCCAATCACCTCCCATCAGGTCCCTCCCTTGACAGGTGGGGCTTACAATTCGAGATGAGATTTGGGTGGGGACACAGAGGCAAACCATATCAGCCAGTGGCTGACATCTTGAAAGAGCTCTGCCAGTGTTTGCTATAATTATAATAATAATCGTTTTTTAATGTTACCTGCTGGGCCCTGTAGGTACTTGAGTTTTCAACTTCTCCTTTAATTGCCTCTTTTTCTGCTTTATTTTTCATTCTGAACCTGTGTTGTGTCTCTACCCCAGTAAAAAGAAAGGCCAGCAGTTTGGAAAATAGATTTGGGATAGTTAGGAATTTTTATATACAGATTTTTACTTCTCTGTGGAAGTCTTCCACAGAGTCTGAAGCAGGAACTATCCCTAAGGCCATGTTGCCTTTGAGGAAAGCCCATGCTACGTGTCTGCTGCACACCCCTGTCCACATCTCCTTGTTTCCCCAGTCCTCCACGGGTAGTAATGGCTGTTTCATTCTTTATGTCTGCACATTTGAGCTCGTTAAAAAACATGCCATATATAAGTGAGATTTTGCAGGATTTGTCTTTCTGTGTCTGGATCTCACTTAGCACAGTGTCCACCAGCCTCATTCATGTTGTGGCAGATGGCAGGATCTCCTCCTTCTTAGAGCCTGCATACTATTCCATTCTCTCCCTGCATAGACCCAGATCATCTTTATCCATTCATCTGACGATGGGCATTCATGTTGCTTCTGTGTCTTGGTTATTGTGACTGAGGCTGCAGTGCAGGTCAAAGGGTACAAATGAGCAGATAGGCAGAATAAACAGGTCTACAGGCCTCAGGTGCATCATGAGGATGAAGTTAACGAAGTGTATAGGGGTTTTGTTAAATACAAATATTTTAGCTGCTCTTGTCACAAAAAAGTAACATGTGAGATGACAGATATGTCAGTCTGCATCACTGTAGTAATTGTTTTATTTTGTTCTTTTTTGTTTTATTTTGTTGATTTTTCTTTTTTGTTTTGTTTTGTTTATTTTTCTTTTTTGTTTTATTTCTCTTGCAGTGATCATTTTTACTATCTACAGATACCCCATAACATCATGTTGTAAACCTCAAATATATGCAATACATTTTACTAATTAAAAAAAAAAGCCCATCTGTGTAGCTGCTTTGAAGGGAAATTTGGCCGAAAATATTAAAATCAAAGATGTGGTGACCTGCGACTCAGTGTCTCTCTTCTTATAGGCTGCCCTAGGGCGACCCCCGTGTGTCAGGCATCGCACGGATGTCACAGCAGCATTGTACACAGGTGATTACTTTAAAAAATCAAGTTACTTATAAAAAATTACCACTTATCAAAATGGACATTTTGTATCTGCACAGTTCCATGAAATTTACACAGGTGTAGATTGTGGTCACTGGCACCAAGCACCTGAAAATGTTCTCACATTAACCCTTTGTAGTCACGTCCTCCTTTCTCCACCCCTTACCTCTGGCCCTTGTGATATGTTCTCCATCACTATATATTTTTTAGGATATCACAGAAATGGAGTCCTATGGTACATAACCTTTTGAGATTGTCTATCATTGTTTTTAATAGCGGAAAACTTGAATTAACTGAAAAGTACACTGATAAGTGAATGGTCAAATAAAACAGTCTATACACATCCTGTGATGTGCCATGTGCCAGTTAAAATAGCATAAAGCAGGATAAGTACCAGCCGAAAGGACCAGAAGCTGGATTGGGCATCATTTAATCTTTATTTTTGAGGATTTTTCTTTTTCTTCTGGAAACATCTGAGCTCACAATTAGGGACAATATGGTGGAGTCCTTTTTTGTTGTTGTTATTGTATCTAAAGGAGCTCAGAAAGGAAGAGTTTTTGAAATTTAAGGAGCTCCTCAAACAAGAACCTTTGAAATTTGAACTCAAGCCAATCACCTGGACTGAGCTGAAGAAGGCTTCCAATGAAGATGTAGCAAAGCTGTTGGACAAACATTATCTGGGAAAACAGGCATGGGAGGTGACATCCAACCTGTTTCTACACATCCATAGGAAAGATTTCTGGAAGAAGTCTCATGAAGAGATGAGAACTAAGCTAAACCCAAGCATAGGAAAGAAAAATTTCAACTTGCATGGGAAAGGAAACGTGTCTTCGTGTCCCTGGGCATTTCTACAGAGAAACCATGAGAAATGAGTATGAAGTATTGAATAAGGCATATACTGCTGAGGCTAGACTACTCACTGTGGTCCTGGGAGGTCTTGATGGAATTGGAAAAAAAACCCTTTTAAGAAAAGTGATGAACTGGGCATGGTGGCTCACATCTGTAATCCCAGCACTTTGGGAGGCTGAGGCAGGTGGATCACCTGAGGTCAGGAGACCAGCCTGGCTAACATGGTGGAACCTCTGTCCCTACTAAAAATACAGACATTAGCTAGGCATGCTAGTGCATGCCTGTAATTCCAATTACTTGGGAGGCTGAGGTGGGATAATCTTGATAAAACTTGAACCTGGGAATGGGAGGTTGCAGTGAGCTGAGATCACGCCACTGCACTCCAGCCTGAGTGACAGAGTGAGACTCCATGTCAAAAAATAAAAGAAGTGTTGGACCGGGAAGAGGGAAACTTATGGAAGGATAGATACACACTGTTTTTTTTCCTCAGTATCTATGAAATGAACAGTATCACAGAGACCAGCTTACCAGATCTCCTCTCTAAAGATTGCCCTGAGTCTCCAGAGAATGAAGACTTTTTTTTTTCCCCAGCCAGAGCAAATTCTGTTCATCATAGATGGCTTTGAGCAACTGAAGTTTGACTTGGAACTTAGGCTTGACTTGTATGGTGGCTGGAGGCAGCCACAGCCAGCAGAAATTACCTGGAGCAGTTTGTTGCAAAAAAAGATACTTCCAGAATCATCTGTGCTCATTGCATTAGGAAAAGTGGATATGCAAAAAAAAAAAAAAAAAAAAAAAAAAGAACATTTATGTTACAGCATCTAAAACTCATATAGTTTCCAGGATTCACTTAACCTGAAAGGAAGCTGTATTTCTCCTACTTCTTTGGCGAGAAGAATAAAGCCTTGAAAGTTTTCAATTTTATAAGAGATATTAGAGTGCTGTTTATCTTGTGCCATAATCCCTTTATATGCTGGTTGGTCTGTATTTGTATGAAATGGTGGCTAGAGAGGGGAGAATACCTTGAAATAAACTCCCAAAACACCACCTTTTCACATGCATCATTTTTAACAAATACATTCAAAGCAGGAAGTCAGAGTTTTCCACCTAAGCTGAACAGAGCCTGACTAAAAACCTTGTAAGATTTGGCTGCAGAGGGAACATGGACACATACATTTGTATTTAGCCATGGGGATCTCCCGAGGAATGGGTTATCCAAGTCTGAGGGCTTAATGTGAGTGGGTATGAAACTTCTCTAAGGAGACGTGACTTTTTTACCTTCATCCATGTATGTATCCAGGAGTTTTGTGCCGCCATGTTTTATTTGCTCCAACGACCTAAAGACAATCCTAACCCGGCCATTGGAAGCATAACCCAGCTTGTAAGAGCAAGTGTGGCTCACCCTCAAACCCACTTGACCCAGGTGGGGATATTCGTGTTCAGAATTTCAACGGAATAAATCACCAGCATGCTGAAGACACTCTTTGGTTTTCCACAGTCAAAAGATCTGAAGCAGGAAATAACCCAATGCCTTAACAGTTTAAGTCAGTGTGGAGTTGATAGGGAAGCCATAGCTTTCCAAGAATTATCTAGTGGTTTATTTGCAACTCAGGAAAAAGAATTTGTAACACAAGTGATGAATTCCTTTGAAAAAGTTTTCATTTATGTTGGTAACATAAAACATTTTGTAGTATCTTCATTTTGCCTGAAGCATTGTCAAAATTTAACTACACTTTGCATGTATATAGAGAATATTTTTCCAGATGAGTCGGGATGCATCTCAGATCACAATGAGAAGCTCGTCTACTGGCGGGAGCTTTGCTTAATGTTCAGGACCAACAAGAACTTCCAGATGTTAGACATGGAAAATGGTAGCCTGGGTGATGCAAAGCGCTGGCTCAGCCTGTTTGTAAACTCTGAAAACTCACATTTACTTTTATTTCTAACTTTGGAAATGATTCAGAATTATTTAAGTCAGTTCTTCATGACCCTCCTCTGAAAGTCTGTCTTGCATATTGAGTGCTTTGTCATCTCACACAGGTGCCGTATACAGGCTCAGGCTTTCAGAGGAGGGTCATGAAGAACCACCTTAAATAATTCTGAATCATTTCCAAAGTTAGACATAAAAGTAAATGTGAGTTTTCAGAGTTTACAAACAGACTGAGCTAGCGCTTTGCAAAGAATCGCCAGGGAGGCATCACCCAGGCTACCATTTCCCAGAACATGTGACCTCTCTGACGGAGCTTGTAAAGATATCGCCTCTGTCCTGGTCTGCAACAGGACACTGAAACCTCTCTGCTTGGTAGAAAGTCTCGAGAGGGATGAAGGAATGCTGTTGCTGCAGCGTGAAGCCCTGAAGCGCCCAAACTGTGCCCTAGAGACATTGATGTGGATGTACCACTGTCTCACCTGTGTCTCCTGTGACTACATTTCCCAAGCCCTTTTATGCAGTAAATCCCTGTCCCTCCTTGACATGGGGTCAAATTTCCTGGAAGATAATGGAGTGGCATCTCTGTGTGAAGCACTGAAGTACTCAGACTGCAACATACAGGAGTTGTGGTTGATGGGTTGTTTCCTTATTTCTGTTTCCTATAAGGACATTTCTGCTGTTTTAGTTGCAATAAAAAACTGAAGACCGGCCAGGCGTGGTGTCTTACGCCTGTAATCCCAGCACTTTGGGAGGCTGAGGTGGGCAGATCATGAGGTCAGGAGTTAGAGACCAGCCTGGTTAATATGGTGAAAGTCCAACTCTATTAAAAATACAAAAATTAGCTGGGCATGGTGGTGCGTGCACCTGTAATCCCAGCTACTCAGGAGACTGAGGCAGAAGAGGTGCTTGACCATGGAAGGTGGAGGTTGCAGTGAGCTGAGATTGCACCACTGCACTCCAGCCTAGGCAACAGGGCAAGACTCCATCTCCAAAACAAACAAACAAAAGACTCTGAAATTTGGGCATGATGAAATAGGAGGTGCTGGTGTCAAACAGTTATGTGATGTTCTGAAGCATCCTAGATGCTAATAGAGTGTCTTGGGCTGGAGACATGGACCATCACCTGTGCCTGCTGTGAAGACCTCCCTGCAGCACTCATTGCCTGCAAAACACTGAACAGTCTGAACCTTGACTGAATTACCTTGGACTCTGATGTGGTGGTGATGCTGTGTGAGGCTTTGAGCCACCTGGGCTGTGCCTGCAGATGCTTAGTGTCACTGTAGCAGAAAGGAAACGTAACAATCTTCCCTACTTCCAAAGATTTGAGACTGCACAAATCTGCCTTTGATGAAGAAACTCAGAAGGTGCTGTCTGTGGAAAGAAAAATTCCCCACCTGGTCATTTCATGTGAAATTTGGACCGATGAGAAATACAAGATCGGGGGTGTGCTCCTCTGATGGAGAGCACCCTTAAGTAGTCTTCTCACAAAGGCTTTTCTTGATCACCATGAGCACTTCTCCTCCTGGTACCTCTGTCCTGTAATTGCATGCCACGACAGCAGGTCTGTGATTTCAGGGCTACTCTCCGACAGTGTTCTAGCAATATGATTATGGAGAGACTCACTGTGTATGTGCTGACTGTCTTGGCCTTGGTCCCATATTCCCTTGTCTTTAGAAATCTCATCCTTTGTAAACTTCTTGAGGCCTCCCCAGAAGCTGAGCAGATGCCAGCACTATGCTTCCTGTAAAGCTTGCAGAACTGTAAGCCAATTAAACCTCTTTTCTTTATAAATTAAAAAAAAAAGGAATCTCATCCTACCTTGCAATATTTAGAAGAACAAGTACATTAGACGAGTGTTAAAGGCCCTGGAAAGCATGGCTTTATTTTCTTACTGGGTGTCTTGGTGTGTAGGAACATGCATTTGCAGGCACTGCAGTCCTCTGATGCTTCTGACATAGAAGCGTCCTTAGATCGTATTGCTACCACCCAAACTTTCTGTTTCTAGTTTGTCCAGATTTAGATTTCATCAGTTTTCTTATCCAATAAGAAAAGCATTTCCAAGTCTCTACTTATCCTTTCATATATGACAGTCCATAGATTTTTCTAAAAATTCAGTGTTATTCAAATGTATCTACACTGTTTATAAAGGACAATATTTTATAAGACAATATTAAACACCTGTATATTTTAAAAGACAATGTTAAATACCTCACTGCCATAATAAAAAAAATAGCATAAAGTCTTTAAGACCTATATGTGCTGACATAGAATTCCATGACATACTGCTGTACAAAGTCCCAACAGTGGCCAGGCACCGTGGCTCACACCTGCAATCCCAGTACTTTGGAAGGCTGAGGCAGGCAGATAGCATGAGCCTAGAAGTTCGAGACCAGCCTGGGCAATATAGGGAGACATTGTCTCTACAAAAATACAAAAATTAGCCAGGCATGGTGGCATGTGTCTGTAACCCCACCTACTCAGGAGGCTGAGGTGGGAGGATCACCTGAGCCTGGGAGGTCAAGGTTACAGTGAGCCAAGATCCTGCCACTGTACTCCAGCCTTCATAACAGAGCAAGACTCTACCTCAAAAATATCACCAACAGATATATTTAGCATATTATCATTTATGTTAATTCCTTCTTCTTTATGTAGGTTCCATATAAATTTATAGGAAAAGGACAGAAAGGAAGGCACCAAGTAGTTAACAATAGTTAGCTGATAAGGCTCAAATATTCTTTGTTCATCCCTAAACCTCATTCCTGCAACCCCCAGTCCTCATACCCAACCCTAGCCCTGGAACCATGTTATTGATGTTGTGCTGGTGAGGCAGAATGGCTGGATTCCCAACTAAACTCCACCCTCAACCTGGAACCTCCACCCTAAGTAAAAACAGCTGACCCTGATACAGGAGGGCTGGGCTCCCGGCTAAACTCCACCCTCAAGTCGGGACCCTTGGCCCTAAGTGAAAGCAGCTGACCCCATTCCAAGTGATTGCCTTTTTGGCTCACCCTGCCCCCTGTCCTGTGCCCTTAAAAGCCAGACCAGCTGGCAGAAACGGAGAAGAGAGCAACACAAGCTGCCGATAGGCAGGGCTACAAGTGGCTGAGCACTGGAGAACTCCAGGTGGTGCCGCTTTGGCAGAGAACCCGACCAGAGACAGCTGGCCTCAGGGAAAGATCACCTTCCTGCACCATCTTTTCTCCAGCTGCCTTTCCACCGAGAGCCACTTCCACTGCTCAGTAAAGTCTTCTGGATTCATCATCTTTCAAACAGTTCATGTGATTTGATTCTTCTCGACACCCAGCATTAACTCATGTGTCAAAAAGGGCAGGTGCAGGAGGCCGTCACCCTCACCCTTGACTGAGCTGTTAACACCTAGCTGTCCACAGACTGCAGGCTGAGTGAAACGAACTGCTCCGGAAGGGGGTCAAGGTCAAGGGAGAATCCTGTCTCAATAGAGTCTTCAAGCTGCTCCCCAGGGATCCCTGATTCTGGAGTATACTCCGTTGGGAAGTCCCACCCCAACCCCAACACTGAATAGGGTGGACCTGTGTTACCAACAGGGTATTATAAATAGTGTGCGACATCCAGTGCCATACACACACTCTCTCCTCTCTCTCTCTCTCTCTCTTTCGCATTACTTGCTCTAGAGAAAGTCAGCTGCCATGTTGAAAGGACTCTGGAGCAGCCCAGTGGAGAGACCCATGTGATGGGTAGCTGAGACCTTCTGCCCACAGCCAGAACACAGGTCTCCTTCCAGCAGCCTGGGAGTGACACACCTTAGAAGGTGCTCCTGAGCCCCAGTCCAATCAATAGTGCAGCCCTGGCTGACATCTTGATGGCAACCATGAGGAGCCCTTAGCTGGACTGCTGGCAATGCCAGTACCGATTTTTGAGCTATAGCAACTGTGTGCCATAATACGTGTTTGTTGTTGTTTCAGGCTGCTAAACTTTGGAATAATTTGTTGTGTGGATGCATCAGTTATCTATTGCTGTGTAACAAAATTACCCACAAACATAGCAGCTGAACACAATTAACATTCAGTATCTCACAGGTTCTGTAGGTAAGAAGCCTGGGAGCAGCTTGGGCAGGTTGCTCTGGCCCAGGGCCTCTCATGATGCTGGCTAGGGATAAAGTCATCTCAAGGCTTGTTGTGGAGAGGGTTGGCTTCCAAGCTCTTTGATGTGGCTGTCAATGAGCCTCAGGCCTCTGTCACCTGGGCCTCTACATGGAGCTCTTTTGTGATGTGGCTTCTGAATCCCTCTAGAACAAGTAATGACACAGAGAGAGAGAGAGTGAGGAGCGAGAGAGGGAGTGCACCTGTCACCTGTAAGGGCACATTCAGGCTACCATATCAAGATACCATTGACTGTGTGGCTCACACAACAGGAAATCCACTTTCTCCCACTTCTGGAAGCTAGAAGTCTAAGATCAAGGTGTCAGAGTGTGGGTGTCTCATGAGGATTCTCCACCCAGCCTGTAGATAGCTGCTTTCTCTCTATGTCCTCACACAGTAAAGAGAGAGAGAAAGAGCTCTGGTGTTGCCATCTTTCTTTCTTTCTTTTTTAAAGTAGGGTCTTGCTCTGTTGCCCAGGCTAGAGTGCAGTGGCACAATCGTGACTCACTGCAGCCTCAACCTCCAAGTCTCAAGTGATCCTCTGGCCTCAGCCTCCCAAGGAGTTGGGACTACAGGTGCACACCAGCATGCCTGGCTAATTTTTGTATATATATATATATATATAATATATATACATATATATATATATATATATATTTTTAGTAGAAACGAGGTTTCACTGTATTGCCAAGGCTGCTCTCAAATTCCTGGGCTCATGTGATCCTCCCATCTTGGCCTCCAAAAGTGGTGGGATTACAATCATGAGCCACTGCACCCAGTCATAATTTTTTAAAAATTATTTTTAACAGAGATGGGGGCTTACTGTGTTGCCCAGTCTGGTCTCCAAGCCCTGAGCTCAAGTAATCCTCCTGTCTTAACCTCCCAAATTGTTGGGATTACAGAAGTGAGCCACGGTGCCTGGCTTCTCTTCTTATAAGGATACAATCCTATCAGATTAGAGCTCTACTCTTATGACCCTATTTAACCTTAATGAGCTCTGTAAAGGTCCTATTTCCAAATACATTCACATTGGGGTTTAGGGCTTTAACATATAAATTGTAAAGGGACATACTTCAGGTTGCATTGCTACCGCAGGTGGGAGTTATAGCCTTTTTATGACCTAAACTTGGAAGTGACATTTTATCACACGTGCCATGTTCCATTTATTAGAAGTGAGTAAGTCCAGCTCGCATGTGAGGAGAGGGGATTACCCAAGAGCATGAATGCCAGGAGGCAGGCATTGGTAGGGGCATCTTAGAGGCTGCCTATCACATCAGCAGATAGCCACAGAAATGGCACAAAACATCCTTCTGCAGTAAACTCCATTTCAGTCTTTTAGAAGCATTCAAAAATGTACTGCAGTTTAGAAAATAGCAGTTCTTTCTTTTAAATTTAATCCCTGTAATAAATAATACATTCGCATGGTACAAAAATAATACCTTTCCCTTCCTCTCTTCACCCACAAAAGGCCAGTATTTTATTCATTATTTGTGTATTATTACATGGTGTCTTTCTGTGAACCCATGCAAATACAACATATATTCTTATTTTCCCCACTTTTTAACATAAACAGTTGCCTGCTGTGATACTGTATTGTAAGTTGCTTTTTTTCATTGAAATATATCTCTTTCTACATCAGTACACAGCTTTCTCATTCTTTTTCAGATGTGTGGCATTGCATTGTCTATTCTGATGGATAATAGAATATAATTTATTCAATCGGTCCCCTACTGATGGACATATGAGTTATTTTCAATCTTTTACTATTACACAAAAAAGCTGCAATGAATATTCCTGTGCACATGTACAAGTGTTTGGGTGGGATAAATATACAGACATAGGAAAGATGGGTCAAATGTGTTTGCATTTGAAATTTTAATGGATATTGCCAAATTAAATTACATGGTGCCTGCCCTGGTTCACATTTTCTCCAGCTGTGTGTGAGAGACCTTGGGTCCCCATGGCCTCATCAACACAGTGTGTTACTGTGCTTTGGGATTTGTTCCAATCTTCTAAGTTAAAAAAATGGTATCTCAATATACTTTTAATTTATTCTTGTGATATTATGGAGTCAAGCTGGATCTTTTTTTCATATGTTTGAGAGTAACTGTGTTTCCTTTCTGTGGACTGTCTGTTCATGTGAAAATGACATTTCCAAGTTTCTGTGTTTTTTTCATACCAGGTCCTTAACTACAGTATCTTGGTCTTCATCAAATACCGTGGCCCCTAAGACGACCGCCAGACTCAGTGACTTCCCAGAATGCCCACAATTCAGCAAAGCGGTTACGCTCACTGCGACAGTGTACTACAGTGAAAGGGCACAAACTGAACCCAGCGTATGGAAGCAGTGCACAGGGTGGACCCAGGAGAGTTCCAGTTGTCCTCTCCCACTGGAGTCACAGGCACCGCACTAACTTCTCCCACCCATGAAGCGTGGCAACACGCACAGACTCCTGCCGGCCAGCGAAGCTCCCCCAGCCTTGGTGGCCAGAGTTCGGACTGGGTGATGGTCCCGTAGACTCAGCTGACCACCCTCATGGCTGACCTTATTCTCCAGCCCCTACAGAGGTTGAGTGGATAACTGCGTTGTCCAAGACCCCCCCGCCATGAACGACATTGACTAGCGTGGGCAAAAGGTCCAGGTAAACAAAGATGCTCTTGTTAGGCAGGACATCTCAAGGACTTAGAGGCTGGTCAGGAGCCAAGACTTGCTTGGGGCAAGGCTGGTCCTCTGCTGCACAATCTTCACCCAGATAGATTCTGTGCATGCGTCAAGGCCCAGCCAAAAAGACCCCCAAAAAGCCCACCTCATTCATGCAGCCTTCTTCAATGTCCTCAATGAGCATGAGTAAGAAATAATTTCTAATTTCTATGTTCCCAATGCCCTTCCATGACCCTCCGTGACAGATATTAGCTTTGCACACTGAGGTCTTGTGAAGCAGCCACTTGTTGATATCGCCCTTTAGATGTTTTTCATTATCAAAAACAGTACACCCACCCCACTCTCAATTTCAAATGTCTCATCCTTCTCTGGCCTCCACTTCTCATCTGTGTAGCTCACAGCCCCCGTTCTTCAGCCCCTGCAGTTCTTTGATTGCACCTGGATGTGTACTTCATTGCTCTTACCTCCTTCTCACTTTTTACCACTCTCCTCTTGTGGGGGAGAGGTTGACCTCCAGTCAGAACACACACAGTTCATCTTCACCTCTGTCTGTGCTGAGCTTAGACACAGTTCCACGGTAATCATCGAACTTTGTCTATACCCTCAACGCTCTGGGCTCTTTCTCCATCTGTTAGATTTAGAACTGTGCCTCTACATCACCCCTGCACGCAGGCAGCTGAAAGTAGCTCGGGAAAATACCCACTCATGCCCCCTGGCCTCACTTCAATTTTCTGACCATGAATTTCAGTGGATCCTCAGTGCTGTCCAGAAGCCCCTTTATAGCTCCCAGAGCCATTTGCTTCCTGTTCACTGAGTATGAGAAGTAGTAAGAGGAGGGTTTTGTGAGCTCTCAGAGCCATACCTCTCAGCCTAGAGAAAGGCTCCATCCTGTTAGAATGGATGCATAGTTTGCACTCAGCTATAAGGTCAGCCCTTCTTCTTGGTCAGTGCATCCCATCAGTCAAACACGTGAGGACATTCACATCCCAGAGGTGGTTCTCTCCGCCCCTTGTAATATCGTTTCTTCTCGCCACCGGATCAGCCTTGCAATAGGCTATAATGCCTCTAAGTTTTAAGAAAATTGCTATCCCTCCTTTTCTCTTTCTTCTTATTTTAGCAACGCCCATTAGAAAAACGGTCCACAGTATTTTCCTCTCTTCACTTTTTTGTTAAACTATTCTTTTGCTCCCAGCACTCAAGAAGTTCCTGTTCAGATCACAAGTGATTTGTGTTGCTGAAATTCATGTTCCTTTACCTGTCTTCATCGTGGTCTGCCTTTAATCAGCATATAGCACCACTGATCATTTCTGGCTTCCTGAATCAGCTTCTTCCTTTGGGGACCCACTCCCTCCTGTTTTTTACCTCCCTCCAAGAACACCCCCCTCCTTATCTCCTGGGTAAGTTCCTCCTCATTTTTAAATTCCTTAGGTCTCTCTTTTCTCCTCTCTCTCCTCTCTTCCTTCCCTTTCAATACGATCAATAGGCTGATGACTCTCTAGTTTTTGTATCTGGCCTGAACATCTACCTTGGACTCAAGACTTTCATAGCCAGCATTTTTCTGGATCTCTCTCCTCATGCATCTAGCATAGATCTCAATATCACATGCTCCAAACAGAACTCACGAGTTACTTCCCACAGCCATCGTCCCCGTCTTTCTTAATGGCAACATGGGTCGGTCTCCCCCACGGTGTTCTCGCGATGGTGAGAGAGTTCTCGCGATAGTGAGAGTTCTCCTGATAGGGAGTTCTCGCGATGGTGAGGGAGTTCTCGCGAGATCTCACGGTTTCGTAAATGGCGGTTTCCCCTGGGTTTCTCTCACTGTCTCCTGCCGCCTGGTGAAGAAGGTGTCTTGCTTCCCCGTCGCCTTCCACCAGGATTGCAGGTTTCCTGAGGCCTCCCCAGCCATGCGGAACTGAGTCCATTAAACCTCCTTTGTTTATGAATTACGCGGTCTCGAGTAGTGTCTTCATTGCAGTGTGCAAATGGACTCGGACAGTGGCTGTTAGGGTTACAACTGTGTTAAAATGATGAAATGTGTGTTGCCAAGGATGGGGGAAAGGGGAACGCACATTGTCGGTGAGAATGTAAATTTTTACAGCCTTGAGGAAAAATGGTATAGCGGTTCCTCAAAAAATAAGAAAAAAATCAATAGAACTCCCATATGATCCAGCAATTCCACTTCTGGGTATGAATCCAAAGGAAATGAGATCAGCGTGTTGAGACATGCGCACTCCCATGTTCACTGCAGCACGATTCACAGCAGCCACGCCACGGAGTCAGATGCATGAAAAAAGCGATGTGGTTTATGTATACACAGGAGCATTATTCAGCCTTAAAGAGAAGGTAATGCTGCCATTTGGGATAACGCGCGTGAACCTGGAGGACACTATGCTAAGTGAAGTAAGCCTGACACAAAGACAAATACTGCATTATCTCACTCATAGGTGGAATCCTAAGTTGTCAAATCCATAGAAACAGAGCAGAAGGGTGGTGACCAAGAGTCAGGGGTGAGTGAAATGAGGAGATGTTGTTCAAAGGATACAAACTTGCAGTCATAAGATAAGCTCTGGAGACCTAATGTACTGTATGCTAATATAGTTCATAGTATTTGCTAAGAGGATAACTCAGTGTTTTCACCACACAGAAGGTAACTATATGAAGGGATGGATATATTAACTAGCTCGGTTTTGACAATCATCTCAAAATGTATACATATTTCAAAACCTCACACCAGACACATTTGAATATATACTCTTTTTTTTTTTTTTTTTTTTTTTTTTTGTCAATTATACCTCTCCAAAGCTGGAAAAAAAAAAAAAAAAAGCAGGACTTCCTTCTCAGGAGACTAAATAAGTGAGCACAGCTCCTGCCGGTAGAATTATGTGAGTTGAACATGGCCTTGCTGCTCCTAACTGGTGTGTGGACCCCTGGGGCTGAGAACCAGCCCATCTGACAGTCTTTGTCCATGCTGACTGTCCAGGAGTCTCCATCTCCGTGCCTTGCCCCAAGTCAGGGCCCAGTGAATGCTGGGTAAACTGCAAGCACCTGCAGGTGTTTGCTAAATACACGAAGAGATATGGCACGCAGGCTGGCCCAGGTGAGAGGAGTATCTCAATTAGGGCACCTCGGGCATTCTCCGACGGCTCAGCTGAAGACACTTGGAATTTGAGTTGGGCGGCCTGGGGTCAGGGCCGTTGTGTTAGGCAAAGTTGGCTGCTGTAAAAAGCGCCTCAACACAGTTTATGTTCTGCTTATGTAATAGTTAGGGCCACTGCACTGGGGAGCTCCTTCACATGGTGATTCAGGGACGCAGGTCCTTTCCATCTGGGGACTCTGCCCTCCTGTGGGGCTTCTTCATTCAGCTGGAGGATGAGGCAAGGGAGGGATTGGGTCTGGAAAGTGCTTATAAGCTAGGTCTTCATGTGCAACCACGAAGAGCAGGTCTTCATTCAACCATGAATTCACTCTCACATTCCACCGATGAAACCCCAATCATTCGTCTTTGCTTAACTACCGGGGAGACTGGGGAATCCTGTTGAGCTGTGTTCCCAAGAGGAAAGGAAGTTGGATTTTGATGGACACCTGGGTGAATGGAGCAGCTGCAACTCCTTCCTCCCGATCCTCTCCCTGTTAGGTAGGCTCCAGGTCGGCTAAGCGTGCTGGCTTCAAAAACAGGAGTGTGAGGTCAGGGAGGACACCCAGGCAGGAGGAATGGAGATGCGTCTAAGCTGGGGGCAGACGGCAGCCGCAAGGGCTCCCTGATGAATGAGCAAACGCCGGCTCCAGCGTCTTTACTGCGTCACCTGTAAGTGCATTCCTTGCTGTGCAAACTGTTGCTAAGTATTTTTAGTAAGGCCAAAAGTTCCTCTAAGCACCATAATTATCTTGATTGGAGATGTCAGGAGAGTTTACCGTTAAAGAAGGAGGTGGCCTGCTGCAAGCGTGGTAATAAGGTACACTCTGTGCTGCTTTTATGCTTGCAGAACAGAACATTCCTGCAGCCGACTTTACATATGGACGAGGGACTCAGTTGTCCTTTGGGGAGCTGTAGAAGGGTAATTTCTCTTCAGTAGAGCAGGGTAAGTTATTCTGACCCACATGGCTCACACGGCTCACACCTCAGGAGGCAAGAAAATAAATCAGCACTCTGTGAAAATCTTCCCTCATTAGGCTGGGCTCTGATGAGACCCCGTGGGTCATGCCAGTGTGCAGGCAGCAAGCAGGCCAGCCAGCACAGAAATAGAATCAGCCCCAGGTCATGCAAGAGCTTTCTTAGAATTGGGGGCGGTATGAGGGGAATAGACCCTGGGAGCTTGGATCTCCCCAGGAAAGGAAAAGTCATTAAAAAAAGAAAGTGGGCTCATGGCCAGGCATGGTGGCTCACATCTGTAATCCTAGAACTTTGGGAGGCTGAAGTGAGAGTTTTTAGCCCAGGAGTTTGAAACCAGCCTGGGCAACATAGTAAGATGCTGCAAAACATTTCTACAAAAATATTATCAAAATTGGCAGGGTGTGGTGGTGGGCATCTGTGATCCTAGCTACTCTGGAGGTTGAGGTGGGAGGATCGCTTGAGCCTGGGAGGTTGAGACTGCAGTGAGCTATGACCACACCAATGCACTCCAGCACTCCAGCCTGGGTGACAGAGCAAGACCCTGTCTCAAAAATTAATAACAAAATAAAAGGCTCAGAGGGAGGTGGTCAAGCATGATGCTCAACAAAGTATATTTGGGACTTAGAGTTCTCCAGTTTGAGGTCGGGCATCACCAGTGACTGGCTTTGTGATCTTGGGCAGGATCCTTAACCTCTCTGTGCCTCAGTTGCCTGCATGGAGAATGGAGGTCATAAGTCCCATATCAGTCAATTTAGGTTTATTTGTGCTACATTTTATGTCTATTGTGATGTCATGTCTGGGAACATTCTGTGAACTGTGCTAAGAGCTCCTGCCTGGGATGTTGCTGGTCTTGGGGGTTATGTCATGCACTCAAACTCCTGGGAGCAGCAAAAGTCACTTCTGTTCCCATTCCAGTGGACTGAGCAAGTCACATGGCTGGGTCTGATGTTGGCAGGGCAGTCGTGAACGATTCTCCCATGAGGACTGGTTCTTAAGGAACAGGTGTGGGTATTTTAAACAACTGCACAATTACCCCAGGTCCACAGTCATTCATCGAAAACCTTGGTACTCAACTGAGATTTAAGATTTAGAAATTTAAAGTTTTATGCACACACACACACACACACGCACACGCACGCACACACACGCACACACAATCTCTTGATCTATCTTTCTACACATAGTACACATAGATGGACATATAGTACATGAATATACACTGTCATACTCAGGGTTACCGCCAATCTGAGTTAGAAATCTATACCATAAAAACAATATTTCCATAGTAAATCATGTAAGACAGCAACAGGAAATGTGCTACAAAAGCACGTTATATAGGTTAGCATTATTCCAGCAAGTTTTCCCATCAAATATTTTGATGCAAACCTATGGAAAAAAATTCTGAATTTGAGAGTGTTTTTTTAAAAAAATTTCAGAACTGTGGATACGACATTGCAGATCAGTTAGGATGAAAAACTACCATATAACTCTTACTACAACTCTGGGCAAGGACTCAGTAAATACTGATATTAATTTTTAGGAGGTAGAAGGGTTTGGAACGTCTTCTTAGCAAAACCAACAACAGGTGTAAAGACGATGGAAGTAAGGCAATGACAGTCCACAGAACACCGTATCCGAAGCCCGGGACGTTCTCAGCCCAGCGTGCTCCCCGCCCTTAGAGGAAGCATGACGTCTGTATTTTTCTTTTTCTCTGGACAAGTGTAGATGAATTCGTTGAATTTAATTGTCTTTACTTTACTCTGGGGTTCTTCTAAATCATGAGTGTTCAGCAAAGCCCTTTCATCACTGCTGGAAAATTACACCCTCCGTGGGATCTGGGGGCCTCCACTGAGGCATTCCCTTTCTTCCGCCTTCCTTGGTCCCCAAGGTGACCTTCCCAGTCTTCCTTGCTACCTTTCTGAGGCTTGCTGAGCAATGACAGCCAACTGTATCAAGCTATTTCAAAACACTGGCTTATTTCAAAAATACTGGCTTAAAGCCACTCTTCCCTGGAAGGACATTTGCATTCATGTAGGGGTGGAAGCATTTGAACTTAAAGGAATTTCTAAAGCAGAAATTGCTGGCCCCCAGCTACCTAGATGGAGGGAAGGATAATTTGAGTCTGAGGGCTCCCTAAGGTCAGAAAGCTACCTTGGCAGAACATTTGATCGTCAATGGGAGCTCTCAGCTTTGCACAAAGACGTATTTGCAGCCAGCCACCCATGCTGCCCCCTCAACCCTGGTCAGTGGCCCGGCTCCCAGCTGCTTTGCCAGGGAACCCCAGGGATCCCAGGAGAGAGCTGATTCTCCACAGCCCCTTTGTCCGATGAACAACCAGAAAATCCACTCAAAGGTCACTTTTGTTTTTGAAAGACATGACATTTTTTCAGTGAGATAATGACAAACTGGGGAATTGCAGTATGTATGTCTGTGGTGCTTGGTGCAGGGATAGACATGGCTTATATTTGAGTTTCAGAGTTTGGGTGAATTAGTAGGAGTTTTTACTGCACATGCTCAGTCCGTAGTTTGTCTCTAGGACTCACGGCTTCTGACACGGGGGTGTCAGTCAGCCCTTTCCACAAGCAGCTCCCGGGTAGAAAGGTGGGTGTTTCGCTTTCCTCTAGGAGTTTTTGTTAAGATAACTTTGTGCTTCTCAGGAGGTCAGCACATTGCAGACACAGTGCTTATATCCTTCCTCTGCAAAGACCCTTCCCAGCCGGTTTTTTCTTGCTGCCCCTAGGCAGTCCACGCCGCCAGCACTCAGAGTGACCTGCAGAGGTTGCAGACCAGCTCCTGCCCACTAAGAGCTTCTTGCTGCATTTATGGTAATATTTCAGCTGCTGCTGCTGCTGCTGCTGCTGCTGCTTTTTTTTTTCTTTGGTGGGGGGATGGAGTGTGTCTCTGTCACCCAGGCTGGGGTGCAATGGCATGATCTCAGCTCACTGCGACTTCCAACTCCTGGTTTCAAGCAATTCTCCTTCCTCAGCCCTCCGAGTAGCTGGGTTTGCAGGCACCTGCCACCATGCCCAGCTAATTTTTTGTGTTTTTAATACAGACAGGGTTTCATCATATTGGTCAGGTTGATCTTAAACTCCTGATCTCAAGTGATCAATCTGCCTTCGTCCTCCAAGTGCTGGGATTACGGGCATGAACCACCTCACCAGGTGTCATTCCAGCTCCTATCACAGCCTCCAGCCCCTCCGCATGGGGCCCCGCCCATGGCGGCTTCATTCTCGTCTCCCAGCATGGTCCTCCCTGCCCTCTCCTCCGGTCTCGCTGGCCTCCCCAGACACGCTGCCCCTGGCCCTAGCACTCCTGCTTTCCTGCAACAACCTGCATCCCTCTGCTCACAAGGCTGGCTCAGATGTGTGTCCTCCATGCAGACCTTCATCAACTGCCTGTCCCCAACAGCCACCAGCCCAGGACTTTTTCCGTAGAGCCACCATCAGTTTCACGATGACCTTGTTCATTTACACCCTTTTTATTATTTGCCCTCACTCCGCCCCTTATAATGGCGATTCCCCCAGAATAGCAGCCTCACGTGCTCCTATTTCAGTGTCTAAAGAAAGGTTCTGTCTTCCTAGAATTTCCGTGAAATGTCCAAGTGTTGAGCCTCGTTGGCTGACAGACTTGTGTGCATGCCTGTCCCTGAACCAATCACTGTGGCCGTTTAGATTCTGTCTTCTGCTTGGACAGGTAGGAGCCACGCCTCCCTTCCTGGGGGTGGTCCAAGGGTCCCATGCAAGAAGGGGGCTTTCCCAAAGGAAGTCCAGGGTGCTGCTGTCAGGAGACGGGGTAACACTGGGTTCACTGCTGGGCCCATCGCAGGTGCTCAAGAGAGATTTGAAAGAATGAAGAAACAAATAATCACTCACAGGGTTCTAGAGAATTAAATGAGATGGGGCGTGCAGCATTTTCAGTGAGGCCTTGATGTGAAGCTTGTGTCCTGTCAGTGTTAACTGTCATTATTAAGAGAGTTGACTGGGAGGTAGTGCCTGCAAGCTGGTGGCCTCTGGGTCATATCTGAGCCACAAACCAACCTGGCCTGGATTTTAGAATGTTTTTAAAAATGGAACCTACATGAAAACGTTGGAGGGGTTTCTGTTAAATCCTGGTTTCTAGATGGTTCTCCTTAGGCCTGCTATCCTTCAAAATCAGAACATTTGTCAACACCAGCCTCACCTTTCACTCCTGACCACCACTGGCTGGTGCCGAGTGGCGCCTGCTGTTCTCGGATGGGAGTGTGTCTCTAGCTCATCGAAGCCCCCACCGATGTCACCCCTTTTTTTCTTTTTGTAGAGACAGGGTCTTGCTGTGTGACCCAAGCCGGTCTCAAACTTCTAGGCTCAAGCGAACTTCTTGCCTTAGCCTCCCAAAGGGCTGGGATTACAGGTGTGAGCCACCAGTCCCAGCCTTGTCACTGCTTTTCATCTGGCCAGTAGCATCTGAGTTTGTAGGATGGATGGAGATGTGGCTATCAGAGTAGGACCCTTGATTCATTCTTTCTTTTTTGCTTTTCTTGAGACAGGGTCTTGCTCTGTTTCCCAGGCTGGAGTGCAGTGGTGCAGTCATGGTTCACTGCAGCTTCCACCTCTCAGGTTCAAGCCATCCTCCCACCTCAGCCTCCTGCACAGGCATGCATCACCACACCTGGCTAATTCCGTTTGTGTTTTGTAGAGAGGGGGTCTTGCTCTGTTGTCCGGGCTGGTTTGTAACTCCTGGGCTCAAGTGATCCCCTTGCATCAGCTTCCCAATGTGCTGGGATTACAGGCATGAACCCCTGTGCCCGGCCCCTCAATTCTTAAGTGTTTCAGTTTCTGAAGCAGAGGCTGGATTGGGGCATGGAGCCTGCAGTAGACCTGAACTTCTCCTTGTCCTCAGCAGCCACAGAGCGAGTTTTGGACCCCACACAGCTCTCTGGTCTGAGCTGCAGAGCGGTGTCCTTGGGGTTTCCTTCTGCTTGAAGCAGCCCCAGAGAGTCCATGGCTGTGTGGCGGTGGGTCATGTGGGCTGGCTGTCGCTCCTCCAGCCACCAGCTCTCTGCACCCAGCCTGCCAGCGAGATGAGTCCACTCTTCCCGTAAATCCTAGTCGTCTTCCAGCTCTCAGACGCCGGGAAGTCTCCCTGCCCGTAAGGAGGCATCATCCCACCCTGACCTCCAGCACTCCACAGTGAGCCTGGAGAAGGGCGGGGACAACTATGAATCTGGCTGCCAGACAGGAGGACAAACACGAAGCTCTTGGGCACTGCCGTCCCCCTCAGCTATGACCAGGGCTTGTTACCCCTCAAAGCAGCAAACATCGAACAGCTCCTCATTCCTAACTTCCAGTCTCTGGATCTAATTCCCTTAATTCCCCACCATGCCCCACACACGTGGGCCAAACCAGCCGCTAACAGCTGAGTGATGGCTGTAGCCTTCCCATGCACACGCGATTTACAGTTCCTGCAGTAACTCAGCGGAGGGCCCCTCTGAGCAGGAGTGGTCTGCAGAGCAATTAGGATGAAAAAGCATCTGGGCTGCCGTTGGCTATGAAGCTTTCTACGCTGTCACACAGGAGAATTTATGTTGCTGCAGGATGCAGACGTTGAATGGCTACTGCGGAGCTCACCCTGTACCTCCCAGCTTGTTGCGAAGACAGATGAATTCCTCCCTGTTCTGTGAAAAGCAGACAGGAGTGAATGGCTCCAAACAGGCCCATTTTGGCCATGAGTCTTTTATGAAGGGCTGGTTATTATAACTAGCTAGTGTAATAGTCAGAAACCCTTGATGGAGGTGCGTTCTTTGCAGATACAGCCAGATAAAGCCCTGGGTGGTGGTGGTGGTGTCTTGTTTTGTTTTTGTTTTTGAGACAGGGTCCTGCTCTGTCACCCAGGCTGGAGTGTAGTGGTGGGATCTTGGCTTACTGCACCCTCCACCTCCCGGGTTCAAGCGACTCTCCTGCCTCAGTCTCCCCAGTAGTTGGGACTACAGGTGCACACCACCATGCCTGGATAATTTTTTGCATTTTTATTAGAGACGGGGGTTTCACCATACTGGCCAAGATGGTCTCGACCTCATGATCTGCCCACCTTGGCCTCCCAAAATGCTGGGATTACAGGTGTGAGCCGCTGCAGCCAGCCAGCACTGGTTTGAAGGAACTGTCTGTGGAGCTGCGTCGCGTGCTGCTGGGAGAGGCAGCGTTCCCAGGTTTTACTCTAAACAAGAGAGTGAAGGAAAGCCCTTGCACAGTCAAGTGCACACACGTGCACTTCCCTCCTCTCCATGCCTGTCGGCACTAGGAAAACCTCTTGTCAGTGAAATGCTGTGTGGCTCCCAGGATGCAAGGTGCTAGATTGTTGTCTCAGTTTCAGATTTTTGTTTGCTTGTTTTCTTGGGAGCTTCAATATGACCGAAAGCCTAACAGGACTTCTTATGTTTGTTCTATTCATCACCCCATATAGCTTCTTTGACGAATCCCCGGCTTGTCCCTCTCTGTAGTGGCTGGAATGTTGTGAAAGTTGTGTCCACCCAGAACCTCAGAATGGGACCTTATTTGAAAATAGGGTCTTTGTAGATTCATTAGTTGAGGGTCTAGAGATGATATCTTGGATTTAGTGTGGTCCCTAAATCCAATGATTCAGTGTCTTTATAAGAAGAGGAGAAGGCCGGGTGCAGTGACTCATGCCTGTAATCCCAGCACTTTGGGAAGCTCAGGCGGATGGATCACCTGAGGTCAGGAGTTTGAAATCAGCCTGGCCAACATGGTGAAACCCTGTCTCCACTAAAAATATGAAAATTAGCCAGGAGTGGTGGTGCACGCCTGTAGTCCCAGCTACTCAGGAGGCTGAGGCAGGAGAATCTCTTGAACCCGGGAGATGGAGGTTGCAGTGAGCTGCGATTGCACCACTGCACTCCAGCCTAGGTGACAGAGAAAGACTGTCTCAAAACAACAAAAAACAAGGCAGAAGAGAAGATTCCAAGGCCAGCAGGCCTAAGGATAAAAGAGGAAGAGAAGATAGAGAGGGTTACCCAGGGAGAAGAGGGGCATGGGGCAGCAGAGGCAGCGACTGGTATGATGTGGCCATAGCCAAGGATTTGGGGAGCCACCAGAAGCTGCAGGAAGGAAAGACATGTTTGGGGGGCACTGGGGATGAAAGCGTAATATATAGTTAATGCTTCATTATCCTCTATTAGTAGATAATGAAACATTTATTATCTACTGCTGTTTACCTCATTGGACATTTTCTTATTTTTATATTTAGAGATGGGATTTCTCCATGTTGGTCAGGCTGGTCTTGAACTCCTGACCTCAGATGATCTGCCCGCCTCGGCCTCCCAAAGTGCTGGGATGACAGGCGTGAGCCACCACACCTAGCCTCATTGGACATTTTTTTTTAAGCTTATAATTACTTAGAACTCTGAGAACAAGTTTTGAAAGGGAGAGGAGGATGAAGGGAGGAGGTGGGTCTTTGGGGAGTGAGACCCCAGGAGGAAAGGGGAGTAATGGGCAGGTGGGAAGGTGCGGCCAGTGAAGACTCTCACACCACAGATAGCATTTGCTGTTTGGCGGAAAGGCACTCAGCAGGAAAGACTAAGGAGAAAGACCCCTTTAGCTGTGAGGATTTCAAATCACACTTGCTTCATCTTACCCAGTTTGTAGGTAGTAGAGAAATTGGGAGATTTCAGGACGAGGCAAAATAATATTTGCTTCTCCTGCTTAGATGAATTCATGGCCAGGTGCAATGGCTCGTGTTTGTAATCCTCGTGCTTTGGGAGGCTGAGGCAGGAGTATCAGTTGAGGCCAGGAGTTTGAGACCAGCCTCAGCAACATAGTGAGACCCTGACTCTACAAAATACAAAGTAAGTAATTGGCTGTGATGTGTGTCTGTAGACCCAGCTACTCTGGAGGCTGAGGTGGGAGGATCACTTGATCCTGGGAGGTGGAAGCTGCAGTGAACCATGATTGCACCATTGTACTCCAACCTGGGCAACAGAGCAAGACCCTGTCTCAAAAAAAAAAAAAAGGAGAAAAGAAAAAAAATTCTTTGTAAATTAAAAAGATAATTGCTAATAAGCTATTTCAGAAATGAACCATAGACCTTTCATTCTAGTGTGAAGAGAGGTCAGTGGACATTTAAATTTGCCATTTTTCTTGGTAATAGCATCCTGATCTTCCTTTGGGAAAGCCCCCTTTTTGCATGGGGCCACTAGGCCACCCCTAGCAGGGGAGGTGTGGCTTCTACCTAACCAATCAGAAGATAGAATCTAAATGGCCATGGTGATTGGTTCAAGGATGGGCACGTGACCCTTGTCAGCCAATGAGGCTCAGTTCTTGGACATTTCATAGAAATGCGAAGAGGAGAGAACATTTCTTTAGAGATTGAAACTAGGAGAACGTGTGTGTGAGGCTTCTGGGCCAGTTACCATGTTGGAAGAGGCTACCTGAGAGTCATGTCATTTCAGAGGAAAGCTGAGCCAGAGGACAAAGAGAATCTCAGTCTTGGTCCCTTCCAGACGTTGTTTTATTTTGCATGTGCCTATGAATTCTCTTTTCTGCTTAAAACAATTTGAGCCAGGATTCTGTCATTTACAACTGCCTGGATGTATCCTAATAAATGTAGGCATCATGAGTATCATGAATAAAAAATCCAGAGTTGTCTTCATGAGGAAACAGGACAAATGTAGATGGACAGACACCTCCAAGTATACTCACACAAGCCTTTGGAAAATAGTTTTTTAATAAAATAAGGAACAGTTTTTCTGCACAGTTCTGCATAAATATTGATTAAATTCTTCCCAGACCTTATTTGGTCTGAGGCCCACACTTGTCAGTCAGTATTGTATTTTCAACAAACATTTAATAACGTGTTAAGAGTTCCATCGTTACAGAATTTTCTTCCTGGTTGATGCTTCCTGATGACATAGAGAGGCATTTTAAACTCATCAATAACTTGTCTCCAAGCTGTATTGTCAGGCAGGTTTGCTTTTGAAAGCATTCCTGCAGCCTGCTAATTCCATCGGTGGGATGTGACTTACATTAACTCATGGATTTCTATCATTTCTAGAAGACTAAGCGGCTTATATTTTGGGGTTCTTCCAAGGTTCATCGGGTTGCCAGTGACAGAAATGGATTTTGACTAACTTAGAGAGAAATGGGCTTTATTAGAGGGTATCTTACAAAATGGAAAAGTAGAATGAAAATGAGATGTAAAATGAACAGGAGAAAACCGAGGTGACAGAGCAGGAATAGGAAACAGAAATCAGTGGCTGGGTTCTCGAGGGCACCAAGGAGACATCGTTTAGTGGAGGTGACTAAGGCAGCGTGGTTGAGAGCTCCACCTGGCTGCATCTGACGGGGAAAAGTGGCTGCCCCAAAGGAAATTTGGGATGTCATTGCCAGAAAAAAGTGGAAACTTTGCTGACAGCAAAACAGCAGCTGACTACATCCTCTTTGACCTCTTGGTTGACAAGAGGGATGTATTCAGAACGTTTAATAACGAGTATGAACACTGATGAATCAGAATGGAACTGCCCATGAACACCTGGGGTGCCCCTGTTGGTGTACACAAGCTGGACATTAGACCCAACTGCAGGCAGAGTTTCTCACTTGTAAAGAATTTAGTTTTCTTTTTCTAAAAGTTGGAGAAGTAAAAATAAGAATAAAAAACACTGGTTTTTTATTTACGTTGTCTTTCCTTCCTGTACATTCATCTCTGGATAATTTTAGAACCAGTGTGTCTAACGCGGAGAGCATTGGGCCGGGAATTCTGACATTCTGTCATTTCAACTCTTCTTCCTCAACTGGGTTCCGTTGTCTTGGTCTGTTTTCCCATGGTAAACGTGATGCTGGGAACCTTTAAATTCGATTGAATTCAATTCCTGTTTGCCTAGCTTCTCTCAGCCACAAGTGAAAAATTTAATGACTGTAAAACAGCACCAGTCTCTGAATAAGCCAGCTGCTTGTCTTTTGGTGGTTTTGTTAGACTGAGAAGGAAGATCGCCCAGAACGTGAAGATTTCAGTCTCTCACGTTGATAAAAGTACACACATGGGTTTCCTGTTTAGCGTTTCTGCTGTCAGAGCTAGCTTTAGTTAGATGAAACCCCTCCCCCAAAGAAAGCCGAACGTTGTCTCTTTTCATCTTAGGGAACAACGGCTTAATTGCCTTACCCATTTAGTAACCATTTAGTAACCAGATACATTGATATGTTCATTAATGAAATGTTTTATGCTATTGGATCCTTTGAGAGGAGAAGAAAAAAAAAAGCTAACCCCAATGTATAAATCAAGTTAAATAATTTCTATTCCCTTCTGCAGACAACTTTTTTTTCTGCCCTCTGTGTGTTATATTATCTGTGTGAAACAGACACTGGCAGAGGGAAAAATGACAGGACATGGTAAGAAAATTTAATGAAGTAGCTCCAAATATTGTATCAAAATAAATGAAGTGAATAATGCAAGCGCTCATTCCTGGGTGTCTTTTTACAACAGTAACCACGGTGTGAGCCACACGCCAGAGGCAATTCAGACGGATGGCTGAGTTTGAAGGTGCCTCTGTAACATATGGCATAGCAAGAAACAATAGGCAGCCTCAATTGCTATATTTAATTTCAGTAATTATTTGAGTTCAGGAACTGAGAAGAAATGGGAGAGGAGTGAAGAAAAGTTACAACCCTTTCATGTTCAAGTTTTTCTTTAAGTTTAATGAGCTAGCAGCAGACCTGTTTTTGCATTTCAACTCCTCTAGATCTCTTTGTGGACTACCCGTGGGAGATGCTTTTGCTTCAGGGAAGAACATTGCTCGGTAGCTAGTGCCTCTCATTCCAGTGGGATTTTGTCATTTTTTTGACTGTTGAACACCAGTGATCACTTTAAGAGAGTTGGAAGCTGAAGGTGTGAGATTCTTCTCACAGCTGGGTCAGTTCATGGCTAGGGCTTGGTCAACCTGCGTATTTCTTCAGGAACTGTAATTCTTGAACCAGAAGTATTGGGAAGCTGGGGCTTTAGGAGGTAACATCCATGGCAGGAATAGAAGTGGCTTATGTTACCTCTGTCTGCTGTGGTATCCAATATCCCACTCTTTGCCATTCCCTTGCTTCTGTTCATCTCTTGGGCATTTATCCCCAGTCATTTGTTCTCTGAGCCCCTCATCTCTTTCCAGTAATGAGTCCATTTCTGTTGCCTGCAACCAAGAAATCTGTCCATCTCCAACAAGCTTCTTAGTGGCAAATGCTATTTATTTTGGCTCAGAGGGAAAAAAAAGGCAAGATACCTTCATCCTGAAAGGGTTGAAGATAAGAAGACAATGTTCAATGACTTCATTGAACTCTTGCTTCACTGAACTGTTTTAAATAGTCGATATCTACTCAGTCATCACAACTGTATTTTGAGATAGTTCATTATTATTACCATTTTACAGGTTAGAAAGCTAAAGCAGAGAAATGATAGATAAATTACTTGGGTGGATAGGGCTGGAAGGGAAGGGCCAAGGATTGAGCACTGGTAGTCTGGCTCTAGTTTGCCTTTTTAAGTGCCATATTCTATCGCTTCTACAAAACAGTAAAACTACCGAAACTCGAGATGATTGCAAACCACATGTCTGACAGCGAGGAAGAATCTCTTACTGTGTGGCCACAAGAATAGTGGTTGATGTGGTGGATACAGCTGATTTTGGTGCTACTGGGGTTCCCTAGATATCCCCCGAAATTAAGTATCTGAGAGCAATTCTACTTCCTTGTTGCCAATTATATTTATACTCCATACTGTAACATCATTAACATAGCAAAGTCAGCTAGAGATACTACTTATTTTGGAAATGGTGGAGAAGATATTTGCTGCTGTTAGGAATAATCTGGTGACCATGGCAGTTCTGCGTACGTCCTGGCTAAGCTTGCCATGCCCAGTACCTCTGAAGCCCTGCAGGATTTGAATTCTTTCTGTCTTAAGTAGTTCTTTCCTAAATAGTTGAAGCATAACTTTGCACAGGTGATGCTTTGTCATTTCATATAATCTGTGGACAATATAGGAAGATGCCTAAACTCATACTCAAAATGGCATGTGAGATTTAGGAGCTGTGGCTTACTAAAGTCATTTTTGAAACCAGGAAAGGGACTTATGAGGTTGCCACTTCACAACTACATCAGATTAATGTAGCTGGGTTTGCAAGAGCCTTGGTAACGCCCCTTTGAGACTTCCTGTCATCCTGGACAGACAGAACACTACTTCCTATGGGGGATTAAGAGACTTTAATAAATGTCCTCCTGATCAGACCTATATAAATCCTTTGCTGACAACATATCATTTGTGCTGCAGAATTTGTAACCAGCATAAGATTTATGCATCAAATTGCTTTTTTCTTTTTCTTTCCTTTCTTTTCCTTTCCCTTTCTCTTCCTTTTCTTTTCTTTCTTTTGAGACGGGGTCTTTCTCTGTCTCCCAGGCTGGAGTGCAGTGGCATCATCATGCCTCACTTCAGCCTCAACCTCCCAGGCTTATGCAGTCCTACTACCTCAGCCTCCGATGTAGCTGGGACTACAGGCAAATACCATCATGGCTGGCTAGTTTTTTAAATTCACTTTGTTGGCCAGGCTGGTCTCGAACCCCTGGGCTTAAGCAATCCTCCACTTCAGATTCCCAAAGTCCTGGAATTACAGGGATGAGCCACTGTACACTGCACCCAGCCAAAGAGCTTTTTCTTAAAAAAAAATTTTTTTAAATCAAGCCTCAACCTGTTCTTCATGGGTCTACTTAAGCCTTGCCTTGCTACCTTTTCCTCAAGTACAGCTTTTGGAAAAGCTTAACCAACTTCACCCTCATCTGGCTGACTTGAAAATATAATCCAATTTGTCTGAAGTGATCTTGATCCTAAACTCCTCTTAAGAGCAAGGGATAATACCAGAGCTTGCATCTGGATGGGCGGGAATAGCCTTGTTCATGCTCTAGTGAGTTAATCAGCACCATGGACAGATCTGCCGCATCAGCTGCCTTATTGCATGATGACCAAGTTGGGTGAGTTTTGGGCTCAGCCTTGGTATCATAAACACATGGTCACTACTCGCCAAGCCTACTTAACAGATCGAGAAGCTGCAATTAATACAACTTTTCATACAGGATCTTTAATCTATGGATATAAATGACAGGAAACATGCATTGTTTTCAGTTGTAGAAAACTCTAAATCACTGAGAAGTTATAGCCTCACTGGAACAGCTGAATGCTTTGTAAACAAAAATGTAAAAAGAGGAAATTAAATTCGGTCCTCTCTTTAGTAGGCATATAAAGATATAAGTTGGGTTTGTCACCTTGAGGGTGTGTGTGTGAGAATGTACAGGCACAGCATGTGTATGCATAGGACAGGGGTTATGAATGCAGGCTCTGGGACCAGGCACACTAATTTCATAGCCTGCATCTGCTGTGTACAAACCAACATAAACTTGGGGAGTTCCATGGTTTTTACAAACCTCAGTTTTCTCATTTATTAGATTAGGGATAGTAAAATAGATAAGGGATAGTAAAATTAGGGATATAGATTATATAGATTAGGTAATGTAGACTAGTAAAATTTACCACCATAGGGTAGTTGTGAGAATGAAATGTGGGAACTATCCTTGATCAGTGTTTGGCACAATATTAGTGCTCAATACATTTTGCCCATTTTTCTGTTTTTTTTTTTTTTCATATTTATAACATAAAGTTGCTTAGAGTTTCTCGCATTATCATTATTGCTATATTGATAGAACTATAATTTAAGTTTAGGAAAATGCACAGAACTGCATATTTTTATTTTTGATTTAAAAAGTGTATTTATTTTCATTTTTGAGACAGGGTCTCACTCTGTCACCCAGGCTGAAGTGCAGTGCCGTGATCTTGGCTCACTGTAGTCTTGACTTGCTGGGCTCAAGTAATCCTCCCACCTTAGTTTCCCAAGTAGTTGGGACTGTAGGCATGCACCACCATAGCTGGCTAACTTTTGTATTTTTGGAAGAGGCAGGGTTCGCCATGTTGCCCAGGCTGGTCTTAAACTCCTGAGCTGAAGCAATCTGCTTGTCTCAGCCTCCAAAAGTGCTGGAATTACATGCATGAGCCTCCATGCCGAGTCTACAAATTTTTAAATATGTAACCACCCATGAAACCACCACCCAGATTAACATATAGGACATTAGCAGTGCTCATTGAAGGCTTTCTCAGGCCCCTTCTAGGGAGTATCACGTCAACAGTAACCACTATTTGGACTCATTTCATGGTTTATTATTTTGCCTGTTGTTGACCTTCCTACAAATGCAATCATACAGCATGTGCCCTTTTGTGTCTCATTTCTTTTACTTAACATTGTGCTTGTGAGCACTCAATTCATTTTACCTGCTATTTTTATTTTAACCACACTGTCAGAAAGTATAACCTCCTTCATTTATTATTTCCTACAATCCCAACATGATTTATTTGTTAGATAGATACTAAGAATTGCCTATCTGAAGGTTTCACATAAAGATTGAAACTCCTGATTCTCCTGAAAATTTGAAAAGCTTGAAGACAGTGGGCTTGCATCTCCACATGCCTGGTATTAAAGGGGTAACCATTCCTTTTAGAAAAAACGTCTCCTCGGTCCCTACCCATTTTAATTGTCCTCCTGAGGCTAAACCCAATTGGCAGTTGCTATGTATCACAATGTGTGTGCTCATGTATTTCTCATGCGAAAGTCAAGAGGAGAGCCAATCCTTCTTGTGTTCCAAGAACAATGATTGAGAGGATCATTCTCTGTTTAAAGATTTTGTGCACCTGTTTAATATGCAAGCAATGTGCTTCTGTGTTGAAGAAGATGCAGTCAAGTATGATGACTCCCACATTTCATTACCTGCCTGGCTCTAGTAGGTACTTCAGTTTTCTGCCCCAGAGGGACTGTGTGAAGAGAATATTGTCATCAAGATTCTAACTTGTCTTTGCCATGTATCACCACCAGTGTAACCTGATGACAGTGACTTCGCTTGTAAACCTTAATATTTCTATTGAAAAAGCCAACCACAGTGATAGTCACTATTCTGCTGGCTCTGGGTCACAGCTGCCCATGCCTTTTCCCTAGAGACTATTAGAGTGTCAGAGACGCTTATTTTGGTGATGATGAGGTCTGAGTTTTCTGCACCTGTGGCATATCTGGGGGTCCTGGAAGCCTGGGGTGACTTTATGGGAGACTCCACAGATCCTTTATAGTATAGAACCTACAGAATGCTGTGTGATAACAAGAAGCCTCATTGACTTTGTAAAGATTAGGGACTTCCATAGCCTGACCCCGATATATCAGTTATCTCCTGATGCGTAATATACAAACACTAAACACAATATACAAGCACTAAACCCACTGTTAACAAACATTTATCCAATGCGTGCATCTCTGTGTTGGCTGGACAGTTCTCAAATCTTGGCCAAGTTTACTGATGTTTCCATGATCAGCTGGCAGGGCTGTCTTAACGTTTGCAGCCTTGACAAGAGCAACTGCTCTACATGACTCATTCCTCAGCAAGCTAGCCTCGGCTTGTTGGTATGGAGCCAGGAAGTTCTAAAGAATGAGCAGAGGAGCATTCAGTGTTCTTGACATATAGGTCTGGAGCTGGCACAATGTTACATCTATTGCATTTTGTGAAATAAGGCAAGTGGCAAGGTCAGCTGAGATTCAAAAAGTGGAGAAATACACTCCCCACTTGATAGAGTTATAGAGATATATTGAAAATAATTACACAATGCATATATAATATCAGATTATCATGTTGTATGCTTTGAATACATACAATCCTTATTTACCAATTAAATATTTTAAACTGAAAAAAAGACAGTGGTATGCACATAGAAGAACTGAGGCTCCTTGCTGTAATGAATCCATCACACCAGTCCACACCACTGGACAATAGAGTCCACACTGGCCTCGAAGCTTGGAGGCACTTATGGGATCCACACAGGGCCTGGAGAGCCCGTCAGCCTTTTCAGCCTTGAAAGCCAGTCCTGAGTCTGTGGGGGCTGAGATGCTGCCATAACCCCACAGAAGCAGAGGACCCCATGTACTCCTTAGCTGGCTTCCTACTGAAGGCCTTTTAGGCTGCTCCTAGTGTCTCCTTACTGCAGTAAGCTCTGCAAGAAATAGCCGTATGCTTTATCTGTTGTGAAAATGCACAGGTCCAGTTGTAGGATAAATTATCTGATGTACTTTGAAGAGGCAAGTCTTGCCTTTTTTCTGGGGGTCATTTGGCGAGCTGTTTAAGGAACTGCACACAGGCTCCACCCAGGAGCGGAGCTCTTTGCAGCTGGAGTCTGGAGGCTCATTCGTCATCGGTGGCAGCAGTGTCTGGGGCCAGCAGCCGCCCTCTGCACTGAATTCATTTGCTCACCACACCTCTGCAGCATTCAGCGTTCGTCTTCGCAACAGCATTCTACTGGGTGTGGCTCCCATCTCACTCTGCCACCCACACAGAGCAGAGGGCTGCTTTACATCCAGTTGCCACTCAGTGGATTTGGTTCAGGAACACAGAATCCTACAGGTCAGCGCTATTGTTTCAGGAGAAGATTCCTTGCCCATCACTGACCTTGAGAGCTTGCTCAGTGCATGCAAGGGAGTGCCAAATATTAGGAGGAAAAGTATCGATCAGGACTGGAAGAGGAAGGACGACAGGGAGTCATAAATGCTTATTAATGGCTTGGGAAGGGGCGGAGGCTGGGGTTTCTGGCATGAAGATAAAAGGGCAGAGAGTGAAGTTAAAGAATTGGAATATAAAATTTTAGTGTTGGAAGGCCACTTCCCAAACCTGGCTGGACATCAGAATTACCGGGGGGAAGCCTTTACAAATACGAACTCCTAGGCCCTGCCCCGATCGATCGACTGAAAATATCTCGGAGGGGGTGGTGGGGTGGGGGTGCTTTTCTATCTGGATTTTGTAAAAGCTCTCCAGTAGGTTTCAGGAACCACTAAGCTAGTCCACTGCTGTAATCCACCCCTCGGCATCTGTGAGGGAGTAACCTGGTGATATTTACAGCGAGGACTCCTGTTGACCGAGCACTTCACATAACCAGGCAATGTGCGGCGTTTCCTCACCCTCCTCACAACCCGATGATTTGTGTCCCTCCCATTTTGCATAGGAAGTAATTGAGGATTAGAGTGAAGTAAACAAGGGAATAGTCATCAAGGACTAGAGTCAGTAAACTTCCACAGCGAGGAAGTGGCAGAGCATAGATTCCAACCAGCAACTGTCTGCACTCAAAACCTCTGCTCTTTAAAACTAAATTGCACCTTCTGTACCATTAGCCCCAGGAGCAAGCTCAAATCTGTGTCCCTATGACCCCAAAAGCTCCTGCTCCAAACCCACTGGCTTTGCTGCAGCAACAGAGAGTATACTTTTGCCCATGAGAGATGAAGCCCACTGACTTTTCTCACAACCTCTCTAGCGCTAGGTCCACCGTCCCTAGAGAACCCAAGAAAGAGTATAATATATATGTTATATATGTGTTATTTATGCATATATGTGTACATGTATGTTATGCACATGTGAGTTTTCTATGTATAGATGTGTGTGTAAATACACCTATAAGAATCTGCATACATGTATTATGTATATGTTTTTATGTTATATAAACATATAAGTACATGTGTGTATGCATGCATGTATCGTGTATCGTGCGCATGCATGCTTTATATGTATACCATCTGTATGTGTGTTAAACACACATGCACACATAATTATCTTCACATATATCCAGCTGAGATAACCTGAATCCAGGCCCCTCTGCCTTGCCTCTAAGCTTTTAGAGTGGTCTGCCAGGGCCTGTGACAGAGACTGCTGCTTGTTTTCAGAACCTGTGACTCCTCCCCCCACCCACTTTAGTAAATTGATCCCCTGTGCATTAGCCAGGCCCCTGCTGCTCAGCTGGAGATTCCTCCCTGCCTTCCCTCCAGCTGGAGTGACCTGGGGACAAGTTCCTGCTAATGGAGAGAGGGAGGTGCCCGGCCCCCGCCATGTCCTAAAGGAGCTTGCTCAGCTGCTACTGCCTTTTATTTTCTCTTTGTCCCTGTGGGCTGGATTTAGGGCACTGAGGCGGTGACACAGTTTTGTCCCGATGGCAGGGGTGACTGGCCCTGGTGGGGGGAGGCCAGGCGTGGCTCCAAATCTTGCCGCACACCCTGTGATGCACAGGACAGTCCCCCCACAGAGGATCATCCACCCTGAAATGCCAGCGGTGCTGGGGTGGAGCAAGGCTGTAGATGAGGATGATTCTTGGAGGAGAATCTTGGTAGCAGGAAGTGCATCCCTAGATGAGCTCGTGAGTCAATGGTAGAGGATTCCCCAGCCATGGACCATTCCTTTCTCAACTAGCACTTGAAATAAATGTCTCCTCACTTCCAAAATGTACAAAAAACTATTTTTTTAAAAAAGAAATATCTCCGTTTTCTTTTCCCTGGAAGCCTGACTTGTACCCTCTCTGATGTGGGGTTTTATCAAAACGTAGGGCAACAGAGATTCTCCAGCTGACTTTGGCCTGGATGTCACACTGGGACAACAGACGTCCTTTTTTTTATCAGGCAGCATCTGAGCGGAAGACCCGTTTTATCAGATAGGATGTTTAGTTGCAAGCAAGGAATGGATCTCGTCACTAAAGTAAAAATTTGCTAGAAGGCCACTGGAAGTTGCAGAAATAGACAGGGAACAGGTGGCTTTGGAGGCTGGAAGGCAGATGCTGTGGAATGATCCCAAGTAGGAACATCTGGGCCAATGGCTCCTGGTGGGATGGGCACATTCTCTCTGCTCCTTTGTCCCTAGGTCATTTGTCTGAGAGTCCCTGGCCCATGAAAGAGCTCAGCCACTGGCATTTACTGTTCTATCAAGAATGCGCCCAAGGAGGGGAGGTGATCCCTCAGGGAATTTATGAAGGTAATAGAAAAGGGGGTTGGAAGCTATTGTGCCCGACCCAATAATCTCTGGTTGCCCAAAACATGTAGCTTTGCCACTTGCTGGCCATGTGACTCTGATAAAATTCCTTTGATGTTAGGAGCCTGAAGATCAAGACTAGACTCCCTAATGGACTAGAATCTCCAGTGATTCTCCAGCACAGAGTTCCTGAAATCTTCCCAAGCAGGTGTATGATATGATTCATAGCTGCTCGTAGCAGATTTTCCTCCTTGCCAAGATCTATATATTGACACTTAGAGCTCAGGCTATTTGTCTGTCCAATTATCTATCAACAAATGGAAAATTTTAATTGCGCATATTGATTATGTCTCAGTTATTTGAGGAGCAGGGAGACAGATGGGGAGTTATTTTCAAAACCTTCATATACTTTAAAGCATCCCAAAAGTAGGGAAGAAGCAGAGATTTGCTAGGCCTCGGACCCCAGTGGTTTTTTGTTGTAGTGGTTAACCATAGTTATTTTCAAGCACCTAAGAAACAACAGTGAGTTTTGCACATTCCTCGAGGCTCTTTAAAAGTGGGAGGATTTAGATTTTGTTTATTTATCAAAGAAGAAAAATCTAATTCCAGAAGTCGTCTCACTTGCAGGTGCCTGAGCTCTGGTCCAGGCCTCCTCCAGGCTCAGTGGCTCTCTTCCCCTGTAAATCATAGGTGACAGTCATGGCTGGGAGCATGCCCCTTGGGAACGGGCAGAGCCACCGGAGAGAGCAGCAGAGTCTACCTCGTGTGGTGTCTGAAGCCACTGCAGGTGCCAGGGCAGGCGGAGAATGGGAAGGAACCCCCTCCTGCTTCAGGACAGAGTGGCCCAGAAAACCCACCCTGCAGGTGGACAGGGGTGGCTCCGTTTCATGGGGCAATGGAAATTTTGAAAAGGGAAATTAGGCACTGAGATACTTAGCTTAATCTGGTGACTTAAAGATATTCTTGGGTTTACATCCTCCTAAAATGATAGGGATCGAAGAAGGTGCTGGGGATTTTGTCTTCTAGGACACGGGAAGTATAAAAATCTCTTCACACTGGAGTTCATCTGTTTTCTGGGGTATAGCCTTCACTGCCCTTTTTGAGACTGGAAGGCCACGCTCTGTTTTGTTACAAGGCCATGCTGTCTGAGTTCAAGAGAAGGCTGACTTCAGGCCATGAGCTTAAGTAACTCCAGCTTCTCTGCAGACCCACCATGCTAGCAGGGAGGCCAAGGGCTGGCCAAGGTAGAGCCAGGTCCTAACCAGACAAGCCACCTAACAGAGTCTCAGGGACCCTTGGGTCCAATTCAAGACGGCCACCTCCGCTGAGTGTTTTTGTTGGAACAGCTCTTCTTGCATGCCTGCCAAGAAGGGGCTGCTGCTTGGGGGAGGTCCTGTGGCTGCCCCTATGGGGTCACTCCAGCCACCTTACTGAGGTGGCCCGGGCTTCTTGTGGGGTGGGGCTCACCTGCTCTAGCAGAAGCCTGGCACAGGGGAGCAGCGGGCACAGATGGAAGCCATGGGGCTGAGCTGGGGTCACAGAAGTGGAAGTTGGGGAGTAAAAAGAAAGCTTTGGAGGTACAGATGAGAAAAGGGTGTGTCTTAAGTAGCAGCAGTAACCACCAAAAAAGCCACAGGAATTGGGATCCACAGAGGTATGCTCAGGCATACCAGAGATACATTGTGGAAAGTTAGGGGGTACACGCAGACCGTGACCAGCTGCAAGGTCCTTTCAAGGGGTGCCTAGTCCGAGTGACATTCTCTCCACGTTACAGTGGTGAACTGGAGGCTCAGGGACAAGAGTGACTTGTGTTGGTTTCCAGCCTGCATTACAGACTCAGATCTTTGCATCATAAAATACTTCAAAAACTAACAAGGAGCACAGGAGCCGTCTGGCAGACTCCACTTTTCTTTGAGCATCGGAGGCCACGCTGAGGTTTGAGCTTGGAAGGCGGCTGGCATCTGCCGCTCTCAGAAGGAGAGGCAGCTGGCACGGAGCTCCTGCCTGCTGTTTCCTGACCTTAAGCTGCTTGCTGTGTCCAAGGAAGCTGTAGGGAGGCCCAAGGAGGTGCAGCCCAGAAGAGCCTGACTCTTTGGAGCTGGGTCAGCCCCTCCTGCATAAATGCACATCTGCGTGCAGCAGGAAGGGAGGAGGGTGGCCAGGGCAGCGGGAGGACCGGCGGCACAGGGGTCTTCTGGGAAAGCCAGGCTTCTGGGCAGCGTCACTGCAGATACAGCAAAGCAGACACTGCGCGCACTAATGAGCTCACGCCTGCCAGGAGCGCGAGCAGCAGAGCCGGCGACGATTGCATTCTTCCAGCTGCTAATGAAAATCACAGGCCTTGGGAGACCTCTTCACGCTCAGGATGGTGCATTTGTTCTGCCCTTTCAGGCCAAGACTTCATGGGCGCCCAGGTCAGGCAGATCCCTAAAAGGGAAAAGTTACCAAGTTTGGCCTGAGTCTGATCCCCACCTTCTCACCAAGTTCCTGCTTCCACATGAAGATGTGCCTGTTGGAATGCAGCCACTCACTAAGCTGAGCAGCATCTGATACATTAATAAGTATCGTATTCATCAGGTCAGGGTGCAGGCTTCTACGGTAATAACGCAGCGTACCAGGGTATTGCAGAAAAAGGTCTGTTTCTTGCTGAAAAGCGTCGGATGAGGGTGGGATGCTCTCCAGGTTCCCTCATGTGGTACCATGTGTCAACATTGCACGTGGATAGCTTACATTGGCTCTTACCTGTTCTCATTGGAAGTGGCAGCTGCCATTACAGTTCACGGCCATTCCCAAGAATTAGCTGCGTGCCCCCAACTGAATGGCAAGGCAGCTGGGAAATGCACTGGGCACTACTGTCTGCCTCAACTCCCAGGCCCAAGCCTGTATTGAGTGTTGGTGGCTATAGAGGAAGAAAGAACCCCCCTCTCCCCCCGTTATTGAAAACACGTAACAGCCAGGAAAATGTCTGCTTGCCAGTAGACTGGAGTCAGCAACTGTATGGAATAGGACTGATGGAAACCTGGTTCGGAGGAAGGCTTCCATTAAATAAGGAGAATCTGGGAGGAAGGGATGCTTCATTTAAATCATGCTTCATTCACAGAGGGCTAGGCCTAGAAAGAAAGCCAGCAAGATTGCTATGGAAAGAGATGAGAAGAGGTTTTATTTTCTATGTGTCTCTTGAGGGAAGAAATTGCATCTAATTTATTTTTGTCTCCCCTGAAATGTCCAGTACAGAGACAATGAAGGCTTGTCTTTGGCCCAGTGAAAGATGCTAGTATCATGTCCATATAGCAGGGCAATTGGATATATAAAATCAGTCCTGAGGCAGCAGTCAGTCTCTTGGTTCTCACTAGGTGGCTTACTTAAATTTATCAGGTTATGCCTTCATCACTCATGCTCTGTAAGCCATTTATTATCTGTTCACCTGGCCATCCGTCCATCCATCCATCATCACCCACCATCCATCTAATCAGCTTCTCCCCTCCATTTATCCATCCACCACTTAACTGTCTACCGTCCATCTATGTATCTAATCAACCTCCATCCGTCCCCAATCCACCATCATCCAGCCATGCAACCATTCATCCAAAAACTGTTTATTGATTGCTGACTCTTTTTAGGAGTGACTCTAGTCATAAACAGCAGGGAAGAGATTGGACTCTCTCCTTACTCCTCTGGAACTCACATTCTACTAGGGAAGACACCCAGTGAGCTAGAAAGCAGACAGAACACTTCTAGGGCACTCTAAAAGCTATGAACAAATAAGATGATCAGAGCGGAAGAACGTGGCATGGGAGGGGTGAGGCTGCTCTGATGTGTTCTCTTAGGAATAGAAGTATGAGCTGAGATATGCATGATGGGGAGGCTTCAGACCTTGAGAGTCTTGGGGGATAGAGTTCCAGAAAGAAGCAGCAACTAGGGCAAAGGCCTTACGGTGGGAGTACGCTGCTTTTTTTTTTTTTTTTTTTTTCTTTGAGATGGAGTATCACTCTGTCACCCAGGCTAGAGTGTAGTGGCTCGATCTTGGCTCACTCCAACCTCCGCCTCCTAAGTTCAAGCAATTCTCCTGCCTCAGCTTCCCAAGTAGCTGGTATTATCGGTGTCTGCCACTATGCCCAGCTACTTTTTATATTTTTAATACGGACGGGGTTTAACCATGTTGGCCAGGCTGGTCTCGAACTCCTGACCTCAGGAGATCAGCCCACCTCAGCCTCCCAAAATGTTGGGATGACAGGTGTGAGCCACCGAGCCCAGCCGGGAGTGCACTTCTGCTGACAGAGGAACAGACAGAAGGAAACCAGGGGGGCTGGAGTGCAGGGAGCAGGTGAGCAGGTGGTGGGCATGAGGGTGGGTGGCAGGCAGCTCCACAGCACAGAAGACCTTTCGGTCACATGACGGAGTCCAGGTATTATTCCAGGAATTATGGGCCTCTATTGGAGGGTTTTAAGCCAGGAGTGACATGATTTAACTCATGCTTTTTAAAAAGTTGCCCTGTTAATTTTCATTTAGAAAACATTGACTGCCGACTTAGATGATTCACCCAGGAGCCTGGCAGTGCTCTGCCTGAAGGGGGAACCACGGACAGCCAGGACGAGGCTTTGAAAGTCACAACATAATCCTCAGCCACCAGGCTCCCAGTCCATTCCCATAATTGGTGAGTCAGGCTCCATTCAACATCAGGAAACACAGCTGTGAGAAATTCATGGTCTGGCTATCCAAGACGGAACAGCTACACAGAGTGCTGGCCCTGCGAGGGCACTCACAGGAACTCAACCAGACTGGATGGGGTCTCTGCAGTGGCCCCACAGAGGCTGTCTGTGAAGAGGTGGCTCCCACTCTTCAGCATGGCCCAGCATTCTCTGGGGTTCCTTCATATTGGCTCAGGAGTCTTCTCGAATGTCTAGAAAGCAAAACTCGTGGGAATGGAAAATGCAGGGATCCGGGAGGAGGCAATGAACTGGGATGCATTGCTTTGGGAGATCAGCATCCCCCTCCCCAGTTAATGGCAGTGTCTGCATGCTGCCTTTGGAACCTCCGCTCCGAGTCTCTATGCTGAGGTTTACATGAGGACTTGCCCCTCATTCTCCAGGTGCCAGGGCTGGGGAGAGATCCTTGTGACCACGCCTGGCCATTCTGTCAACAGATCTGACTTGTTTAGCTAGTGGCGTCGGTCAGTAGGAGGCAATGGAGGACTTTTTCTGAACATGCTGGGAGGGAAAACTGTCTCTGCTCTGTGACTGTCACCTGCGCAACGTTAATAACAAGTCTAGGATTTGCAGAGGCTGCTACGTAGAGCGGGCTGTCTAATACAGAGGAAAATGCAGAGAGGAGAAGAGACAGGGAGCCCCTGGGCCAAGCGTCCCAGACGCACCGCTGCTCGCACCTAGAAGGCAGCGCATCCTCTTCCTCACGCCTGCTATTTTTTTCCTGAAGCCCACTTCATTTTTTTAATGCCCTGCAAATCACTCTTTAAAGCAAGCAGGAAGACAGAACAACTTCTCTACCATGTGGACTTCTTTCTCCTGGAGTGGATGGGAATGTGTCCCCAGGAAGCTATGTTCAAGTCTTACCCCTTAGTCCCTGTGAATGTGGCCTTACATGGAAAGGGGGTCTTTGCAGATGTGATCAAGGTAAGATGACGTCATAGTGAATTAGGGTCTAGTCCAAAATCCAGTGACTGGATTTCTTATGTGATGAAAACTGGCACACAGACACTCACAGAGGCAGGACTGGAGTGACGGATCTACCGGCCAGGAGACCCAAGCTTGCCAGGAGCCGCCTGGAGCTGCAAGAGGAGGCATGGGGCTGACCTGGCCTCATAACACTCAGGAGGAACCACCTCCGCCAACACCTTGACTTCGAGCTTCCCACCCCCAGAATGGTAAGAAGGTAAATTCCTGTTGCTGTGAGCAGCCCAGTTTGCAGTGATTTTGTTATGACGGCCCTAGGAAACCAGTACATCTCCCAGAACACATGTAGCCTTTGTACCCGGCACAGACCTTCTGGTTCTCCTTTCTGATCTCTCACTTTCTGATCACCCTCGCAGTATGTTTTCCCGTATACTCATATCGTTTGGGGTCAGATGTGGGGAAGGTGCGTCACGGTGTGCTTGAGAAGGACCTGCTGGTGATTCTGCCGATCCAAGTCACACTTGCCCTGGGCGTCTGGCCTGTAGCCCTCCTCGGTCTCCCTTTTCACCCCCGAGCAGTCATCCACTGTAATCACTGGCTCAGAGGATGCCAGTCTCTGCTGGGGGACACCCTGGGCTCACCCGTCTTCCTGCCAGGGCATCATTTGCTGCTGCACGGGCAAAACAAAGGGTGGCAAGGAGCTAATGACCGCACAATGGGGGGGCGCCAACTGGGTAATTAGTTCACAGTTCTGAGCTCTCCCAGAAGGAAATAGATAAATTGTTCACTTGTACTCCCAGGGTGTCCTAGCAGACTCATTTGTAAAACGGGTGTGAAACCGAGGGAAGGGCAAAGCTCTGGGGGATGAGACACATTCCTGGAAGGTCAGTGGGCCCCACCAGTCCAGTGCCAGGTCAGTCATAGCTGGCTGCCCGTGGCTGTGCACAGGCATAGCTGCCCAGGACCTTAGGACCAGAGGCCGGTGTTACAGGTTGAACCGTGTCTCCCCCGACCCCAAATTCATAGTGGAAATCCTAACCGCCAGTGCCAGAAGACAACCTTATTTTTGGAAATAGGGTCACTGCAGGTGTCACGAGTGAAGATGAGGTCATACCGGCGTAGGGTGGGTCCTAGCATAATACGCCTTGGCAAAATTTGGAGCTGGGCATGGTGGCTCATCCTGTAATTGCAGTACTTTGGGAGGCCAACGTGGAATGGTTGCTTGAGGCCAGGAGCTTGAGCCCAGCCTGGGCAACATAGCAAGACCCCATCTTAACAAAAAATCAAATAGCTAGGCATGGTGGTGTGTGCCTATAATTCCAGCTAATTGAGAGGCGAGGGTGGGAGGATTGCTTGAGCCCCAGAGGTCAAGGCAGCAGTGAGCATTCATCACACAACTATACTCCAGCCTGGGTAGCAAAGTGAGATCCCCATCTCACAAAAAAAGAGGGGATTTGGACATGGACGCACACACAGGGAGTATGTCCCATGAAGGTGAAAGCAGAGATTAGAGTGACGCTTCTACAAGCCAAGAACTAGCAAGGACACCAGCAACTGCAGGAGCTGGGAGAGGCCTGGAGGAGCCCCGACACAGCCTCTGAGGGAACCGGCCCCGCACGCGCACTGAGCTCCGACTTCAGGCTCCAGAAAAGTGAAACCACACATTTCCGTTACTCAAGCTACCCAGTTTGAGGTACTTAGTCATGGTAAAGTACCTGTAGCCGGAGTCCAGGGAGGGAAGCGAGACCCCCTCAGAGGCGCTGATGAGGCCGGCGGCCCTCTGGCTTCCAGAGCCCTCTTCCTGGGGAGCTTAGGAAACTCACCACCTCCAGGGGCCCCGCAGGTGCGTGAATGAGCGAACCGGCCAGGTGAGAGAGAAACCAAGGGGCACACATTATTCACATTTGAAAAGACCCCCCGTGCACATTTCAGTGAAGACTTGCCTGTCAGTTCTTTCTCGGATTCTGGGCACAGGGATTGCCTGACCGGTTGCATCATAATGGCATCTTCAGTTGTGTTCTTCAGGCAATGACATTCTATATTTGCCTAGGAGACACACAGGAATTTTCTTCCCTTTCATAAAGCCATGCGCTCTTTCAAGTTGTCTTGAAACCACACGGTTCCCTCCCTGTCTGTTTCCCCCACTTTTGGGTAGAGATGTGACTTGGGAGACACATTTCTCTATCAGATGAGTGGTGAGATCGACCATAAATGGAGTTGGTTAACTCTGGGGTCCGCAAGACACAGCAGATGGAGAGGACTCAAACCCTCAGTGTCACTGCCCCAGCGGGGCCAAGTCAGATTGGAAGCCCCATTTCGCCAGTGTCTGAATTCTTAAGCGATGCCAGAAATCTAGATTTCTAAGGTGAAGGTCAACGGTTTGAAAGTTGGCTCAATTTTCTCCATTCTGCAACAAGTTTCATTGTCTTTTATAAAGTGTATGAGCAGCTGGACTCCGTGGCTCACACCTGTAGTCCCGGCACTTTGGGAGGCTGAGGTGGGAGGATTGCTTGAGCCTAAGAGTTCAAGACCAGCCAGTGCAATGTAGCAAGACCACCCCCCCCCACCCGCAACATCCACAAAATTATGAGAATTCGCTAGGTGTGGTGGTGTGTGCCTATAGTCTCAGCTACTCAGGAGGCTGAGGTGGGAGGACAGCTTGTGCACTCAAGAGATGAAGGTTATAGTAAGCTGAGATTGTGCCCCTGCACTCTAGCCTGGGCAACAAGACGGAGAAAGACCCTGTCTCAAAAAAAAAAGAATGAAAAAGCCCAGACTTATGACTATCTGAAATTATTTTGTTTGCTGTTTATCCCCTGGCCCCAATAGATATAAGTAAGGATTTGAGAGTGCATGTGCACGTGTTATATGTATGAGTCTGTCTCCAGCTCTCACAGTTATTCCTGGCACATAGTAGCTCCTCAGTAAATAATGGCTGACTAAATGATCACTTGCTATTGTTTGCATGAATGGAAAGGTTCCATGCAACTTCTTGTTATGTGGAATTGTCTCGAGTCTGCGGTTGATAAAGGAATCTAAAATCAACTTTTTAACCCAGCCCAGTGTTACTGCATGTATGTACACTGGAGACCCAAAGAAAGGACAGCTTTCCTCACTCTAGCCCAAAGGGAGGCTGGAATACATGCTTGCCTGCCACAGTTTCCACTTACCGCCATCAGTCAGCAGGCTTTTAGGAGAGAATTGCACGTGTGATTTATTTGCAAATCCTTTCAGGTCCCGAAGGAGACAATGAGTGCACAATGCACTTTGTCCTCATGCGTCAACATCCCCTCAATGCAGAGAGCAGTGTTACACGATGTAAGGGTGTAACTGGATTGTGCCGGGATCCTTAAATCTGCATTTCATTTAAAGCCACAGCATTTGCAGAGCTATTTGCAATGGATGCCAGCCTCTCGGAGGGGGTCAACGTGTAGAAAGACACAAGACAGCCACGAGCCACTGAACGCAAACTTTATGTTTACAGTCAGTAAGTTTATAAATATATATTACATTCTTATAATCTACAGTACATTCTACACGTGGGTGGATTTGGGCGTGGGCAGCGGCTGCAGTATTCAACGGAACGTGACACAGGTAAGAATGGAAAGAAATACGAGGATGCTACTGAAAGCAGAGGAGTCCCATCGACAAGGGGTGACAGCTTAATCATCCAGCCAAACAAGGTAAGCAAACTTGTGGACAGGAGCAGGTGACTTACCGGCTGCAGAAACCCCAGTCTCAAGAGCAAACTGATAGCACCGCGATTGCAGGGGAGAGGGCTAAGGCTGGAAGCATAAACAGGTGCAACTGACACGTGATCTAAAGGGAACTCAGTTCTGTGGAGAGGAGAAGGAAGGAAGACGCAGACACAGAAAGGAAGCCAGGAGAGAGGTTCGGAGGGGGAGAGAGACTGGAACACATCTAAAGAGCAGAGAGAGAGAAATAAAATGACAGAAGGAAAAATGGAAGATGCATTAAACAGCACAGCCTCTTCTGCCTGCTACCCCCTGTCCCCGACCATATTTCAGAGGATCATATCTGGCAATCCTCCAACACACCATTCTCTACCTTGGAGTGAGTGTGACATGGGGCAGGAATTCTCTGATGTCTCCCTTCACAGGCTTGGCAAATGAGGGGATTCAGGGATCTCCAGAGTCATGCTGATCTTAAGCGACACTAAACCTTTTGGGGCTGACGGCCGGATCAAGCAAACCTGTATCTCCGCCACACGAACCAAGGCCCCCACCGCTTCCCACCTCCAAGGCGAAGAAGCCTGTGCTGTCTGGGAGCGTGCTGGACCCACTGCTTTCGCACCCAGAACCCCCCAACTCCGCACGCCCTGCACATTCCACACCGGCATCCAGGTTTGTCTCAACAACCTCGAGGGCATATTCTTGGATGGGAGATCTGCCATAAACAGTGAAAGACCCGTCCCAAGTGGCTCTTGTTTTTTTCTAGAAAGGCAACGGAACATATATGCCCTGGTGTGGAATTCACTGTGTGTACATACTACCCATGCCCCGAGACCAGCCTCTTCACAGATTGACAGCGTGGGATGTTCACCCAGGTGGGTCGGGGGAGCTTCTTTATAGAATGTCACTTGGGAGTTGACACAAAACCCAGGGGGTGAAAAAGACTCAGCAAATACTAGAAACTGCCCTCTCCCTCCCCCACCCACACGTGACCAGCGGCTTTGGGGAGGGTGGCGATGCAGTGGAGGAATACAAATGGAACCATCGTGAACTTGCTATGAATAAAAAGAGCCTGGTTCTCTGAACCTGATTCAAATTCTATGCCCAGTATCCTTAGTTTACAAATAGAGAAGTGCTCTGAAGGGCTCAGAGGATTTGCGTCCATGCCTTTGTCCTTGGCCTGTAGTTACAAAGGCATTTGTGGCCTAGTGGCCCACATGTTCCCTTTCAGTCCTTGTCAGCCACCGCCTTGGCCTGTCCACGACCTGAGCCAGCTGTGGCCCAGACTTTGAGAGACAGCGACGGCCGACGGCGGCACTGGGCTGCCTGGCTCCGCCGCCTCCCACTGACCCACGGATGCCCCACCTGAGTTGCGCTTTTCTTCCATGGTCTGCAGTATTGAATACTGGAGCCATGTGGATTTTACAACATCCAAATTGTTTTGATTACAGAGAGAGAGAGAGAGGCTGTTCTTTCCTGGAAACTCAGACGCTCAGTGATTCAGAGCTTGTGTTTGACTCCAGTTTTAGAAATCTTGCCATGCATGATAACCTCTTCAGCAAGACGCCGTAGGCTGGGACGTGGGCGTCGATGCCGGGCCGGGGTGGCTGGCTGAGGCTCTGCCGACGGTGCCATCCTCCTGTCCTGCTGCTTGATGTCTCTCCGGGGACACCGTTGCTACACGTCCTGGAATTAAAGGCTGAAAGGTGAGTGAGGCCCAACGTCTGTGTGTGTCCGGCTTACACGTCTTCGTGGAACCTTTCCATGTAGCTGTGCAGCTCGGTGCAGTCCCCGGGATCCAGGTCCTGGCAAACCCACTTAATGTCATCCTCGCTACTCATCACCACGGAGTTCCTGGTGGGGCACTCGTCGTCCGAGGACACGGCGGTGAAGGTGGTGAATTTCACCCTTTTCCTTTTTGAGGTAGGGGAGGTCGGAGGCTCGCTTTTCTGATCTTTCCCATCGATGATGATGGGCCCCAAAGGTTTGAACAGCTGCCCGTTGATGCCCTTCTGGGAGTTTGTGCTGAGGAGATATTTACTCTCCTCGAAATCCAAGCCCCTGTCAACGGCAGTGATCTGCTCATCTTGAGAGGAGGCAAAGTTGATGCGATTCTCCAGCAGCTCAGTCTGGTTTCTCAACCCAACCCAGTCGTGGGAGTGACTCATCCCTTCCTGCTCCTCGAAGGGAACCTGTTTGTGTCTGTATTTTAGTGCAAAGGTCACACAGTTTATCAAGAAGACCAAAATGGCCAAACAGAAGACGCCCAACAGAGCATACATCCCAATTTCTAGGTCGCTCAGCCCTTTGGACGCCTGCATGAGGTCATTCCCATCCATTTCTCCATCGCTTCTGGGGAGGTCCACCTGCGCTGGGAAGCTGGTGAGGTCACTGGGGACGGTCTGCCAGTGGCTGTCGTCATCCAAAAGGCTTTCCCGGCCTTTCTTCTGCAGGAGGGACCTGTCTGTCGTGGGGCCCCGTCCCTCCATGAGCCCCATGGAAGAACTGCCATAGTACTGTCCTTCTTGGCTCCCCCATTCCTGCAGGGGTTTTTTGGGCCGTCTGTCACTGACATTGTTTTCCAGGTGAACCCCTGGCCCTGTGTGTCTGCTGTCGCTGGTGTTGGGGTTAGCATCGTTCTGGCCAAATTTGACTTTGATGTTTGCTGTTCCCACAGCTAACACACTCTTCCTCTTGGATTTCTGGCAGGATTCACTAATAACCATTTCCACCTTCACCAGGGCGCCTTGTCCTTCAGCTTCCGCAGCAATTATAGGCCACTTGAATTTGGGGTCTTGGTGGATGGAGACCACCTTCTCATCCAAGGATGTGGCCATCAAGGAGAAGTCTTTCCCGTCGTAAATATCCAAGGGTGTGACTGAGCCATCACTGAACTGGACCCAGCAACTGATGGCTGCTTCCTATGGAGAAAAATACGTGAGTTAATCAAAATGGGCCAAAAAACTCATTGAGCCCTAAGTCTTAGCACAGTAGATATACTATGGCCAAAATATTGCTATGAAAACAAGACAAACGTTTCAAACAGGTAGAAATAAGTGATAAGTACCAAGAGTATAAAAGAAAACATTCTCATAACGAGGCAAAAGCAAAATACAACAAAATGACAACAGGGCCAGGGTTTAACACTCCATTCGAAGATTTGCTTTTCTTTCTTTCTTTCTTTTTTTTTTTTTCCCCCTCCTGAAGGTGTTAAAAGGAAGATGAGCCCTTGGGCTGTTCGGAATCGACTTCTGAACAGTAATAAATTGCACGACAAAGGAAATTACTGGTTAGTGGGATCACGTACGAGTGCTACACATTCAAATGAAAAATGTTTATTACATAATTTTTAAGTTGCAATACCGAGTCTCCACTGATTACTGGCAATACAGATGAAAGCCTCTAATCTAGACAAGGCCCCACAGCAGGGCTACAGGCTGTGGTTCTGCCAACCCTACCTTTTCTGGGTCTGCAGCAGAGCTCTGGCCTGGTCTCTGTACCTTGGCTTGGAGGGAGGAGTTAAGCCTGACCGCCGGAGAGGAAGAAGCATCTTGATTGGAGAGTCTTCTCTTCCGCCACCCCACCCTCCACCCAGCCCAACTAGAGGAAACTGGAAGACCAAAAAGCAGCCAGAGCTAAGGTTTGTGCACCTCTCAAATCTCCCGCTTTTTTTCACTCTGTTGATTTAGACCAACTTTCTTTGCAAATAGTTTGACCAGGCAGATCGTTGGAGATAACCTCCAATTTTATGCAAGCCTTTAATTTTGGTGAAGATGTCATTATGCTTGACAGCGCAGTGGCACATCCGTCGCTTCTTCCCTCCTCCCTCCCTCTCAGAGAACCTGCTCCACCCAAGTTCCGGATGGCGGCCCATGACCCTGCCCGCTGGGCCACAGCTACAGTGGATTGGAATGAGACAGCTGCTGCCATTAGAGCCATCAATCTCAGCAATGCTAGCTGGCCAGCATCTCTCTCTCTCTCTCTCTCTCTCTCTCTCTCTCTCTCTCTCTCTCTCTCTCTCCCTCCCTCCCTCCCTTCTCTCTCTCTCTCTCTCTCTCTCTCTCCCCTTTCTTCTTTCTCTTTCCCTCTCAAACTTGAAATTAGAAAAACAAGACTGAAGAAGTTAGGCTTGGGAAGATGTGTAGTGGGGGCTGATATAAAATTAGGGAATGAAGCCCTCTGATGGATTATGTATAAGCAAAGGTCACTGGATGTGATACTGATCGGGTTCTCTCCATCCACCACGAAATCTCAGCAGAGCATTCAAATGCACAGCGGATTTCCTGAAACCACCTCTGCCAGGGCCAAGCTGCATGTGAGGAGTAAGAGCCCTGCACACCGTCTAGGAGGACATCTCAGGGTGGCGTGCTTAGCTCTACATGGCAGGAGCGGATTAGCCCTCTGGCCTTCTTCTAGCTGCATCTTATCCCTTCCTTAACGCCTCGCTGGCGGCCAGCGGATGTTATCTCCCACAAGAGCGAGAAAAGCCTCAGGTTATTTCTTCATTGCTATCTGTAACATGCCTCTTGACTGGCATCCTTCCTTGAGAAAAAGGAGGTTCGCTTTGGCCAAGAATTTGTATCTGTTATTGGGATCATCCACTTTCAAGTGTTTTCTAATCCAAAACTCTGCAAACAAAGACTGTTGCATAAGAACGAGGAGATTAGTGCGTGCCTGAGAGGGAAGCATGGCGTGACAGGTGCAGGCTGGGCAAGTGGGGAGGCTCTTTGTGCCCCTTGGCAGGTCCAGTGTGGCGCTCAGGCCTCCTTGAACATGGTCACAGCCACAGCTGCTGCACACAGGCAGAGCGGGCCTGGTACCTCACCTGCTGAGGAGGAGTGCGCAGGAGAGTTTCTGATCCAGAAGGGAAGTGGCCAAACAATGTCCCATACGGGCTGGAGGCTTCCAGCTGCCTGTGGGAGGAGGATCCCTTTTCATGGGCACAAAGAACTAACCACCTGCAACCACTGAGTTTTGTTGTTACACAATTTTGCGTAACAGTGAGGTGGTGTGAAGAAGTGGGCAGATAGGGCTTGGTACCCCCACATACACCCCACAGTTCAGCTTCATTTTCCACTGTGCTCAGCAAAGTTCACCCAACTCCCTGTGTTTTAAAAAAAGTTTATCCACTTCTAATGAAGGAGAACTGACTACATTCAAAGGTCCTCTGTAAAAGTCCCCTTTGTAAGCCATTGTATCCACACACAAACACATTCACCACACACATACACAACTATAATACATTCACAACATACACATACACTTAGACACACACACTGGCACCTATACAACACATAAAACACAATACTGACACAAGACACACGTGCATGTAGACACAAAGCAAAAACATAGACCCACAACAGACATACATGTGCATACATACAACACACGTAGACAATGCATACATACAACACAGACTGCATACCTATACACAATACAGTCACAACATACATACACATATACACGCACACAGGTTCCTATACAACACAAACACACAACACAAAATACACAAGACACATATACACACATGCATACACATAGGCACACATAAAGCAAAAACACGACATATATAGGCACACAGCACACAGATACGTGCAATCACACAATACATTCAGAACACACATATACATATACATGCACACAGGTTCCTATACAACCCAAAACACAAAATACACAAGACACATATACACACATGCACATAGACACACAAAGCAAAAACATAAATAACACATATACATAGACACACATGCACACATACATAAAACACACAAACACACACAACACACTCTATTAGCTTACACTGGTTCCAAATAGAGTAAAGGAAAATCCCAACTGACATCACCATGAGTTCTCTGTTTCTGCCTTGAGCTGAACAAAGATGGTGTGAAAGCGATCTCCCGCCACGGGCACCTCACAGACTCAGCAGGTCTGGCAGCCTCCGCTCCAGCAGGACCTTGGCAGCAGGCTGTGCACCTGCTGTCAGCCTGCATGTGCCCTCACGCCCACGTGGAAGCAGGAAGGGTGTGGACAGCACAGGTGACCACCTGCACGCACTTGCACGGTGATGGATGAGGGGCGGGCCTTTCCTCTGGGGCTCCTGCCCCGTGGTGGCTTCCCAGTTTTTTAATGTTGCAGCCCTTATGTATGTATACATTTCATTCATCTCTGCACAGGGGAGCTGGGAAACATGACGCAGAGCAGTCATCTGCTTCTGAAGCTCCTCTTGCAGGTGGAGAAACACCCGATATGTGATCCCACTGTATTGTGGGGCCCGCCTGGTGTGGTACCTGCCTGGTGTGTGACCCACTTGGTGTGGGAGCCCCGCTGAGGTGTGTCTGAAGCCCTCCTCCATACCTGTTTGGGCCTCTGCAGAAGTTCCTGAGCCACTGCAGTGGCAAAGATGGCCCTGTTGCTTCCTGGGCTGAGCTGCAAGGACAGCGACAGCCCCGTCACCAGCTGCACCCCGAGGTCCGTGATGGTCACCTTCTCGTCCAGTACAGTGATGGTCTTTTCAGCCAGGATGGTGTCTGACAGAGGAGACAGGATCTGGAGGGCAGAAGCGACATGACAAGGAAAGGCTTTCTGTGGTCCGGGCACTTCCTCCAGTCTCAGGAGGAGGCGCCCGGTGTGCAGGTGGCGACAGGGCAACACGTGAGCCAGAATGAACGAGAACATGTCTTTCCCACTGATACCGCCTGCCAAATCAAGTATTTTGCTTGAGAAAATGTAATGCAATTTTGCGTAACAGGTGGTGTGAAGGAGTGGGCAGAGAGGGCTTGCCCCCGCTCCCCACACCCCACAGTTCAGCTCCATTTCCCACCGTGCTCCATCCTGGACAGGAGGAACTGACATCATTTGACTGTTAACTTTATGATTCTTCTACAGCGCAGATCATATCTCTACTCTTTAGTGTGTATTTTGTTTGACATTATTTTACTTAAATGATTTGGTTTTTCAAAGCCTTCCTATCAGTGAACAATGGGTTGGGTGTATGGTTATATGTTGATAGCTTTCTCTCTTGCATGTGGGAAACCAATAAGCAACTAGCAGGTGGAGCCTGCTGGCTCCCTTCAGTCCTGCGTGTCACTGGAGACCCCACTGTACAACTGTGCGTGATGCCTGATGATGTGTGATACGGTCGGCCATGTTCTGATAAACATAGGTTGTAAGTGTCTACAGCTGAGGCCAAGAACTCCAAGCCTCATTTCTCCTCTGGATGCCTGGAATGACCTGGGAAATGAGGCTTGTGTGCAATTTAGACCCTGAACAGGAAATCTGCCTTTGAGGAACTTCTGTGGCATCACCTCTTCCTCCTCTCGCTTCCGCCCAAACAATGAAGAGCTGTCCTAGACTCATGGCTGCGTGTAACTCCGCCTCCTGGAAGGCATGGGCTTCACCCTCTGTTCTGCTTTCTCGAACTGTTTCTCCTTTCACGTTTTTGGTGATATCTATGATGTATGTCAAGACAGCACTTTTGCCAGGATGCTTTAAGACCAGGAATCAAAGCTCCTTATTTCTAACCAAATGCCACCTTCACTTTCTGGTCTGATTGTGATAATTTAAATGGCAGCTAGCATGAGAGATGTGTCCCCAGAGGAAAGTGGACAGGTGAATTTATGACTCAGGAGGATGCAGTGAGAAAGAGAGAACCAAGGCTCGCAGGACTAGATGCCTCCACAAACCAGTGTCCGTGTCTACTGTGTGAGAAGCTGGCTCGCTTCCTCTCCCCTCACACCTGATTTCAGAACGGTCTGTCTCTTCCTCTCTGCACCGAAATTATCACTTAAGGGAAGATGTGAATACCGAATTCTCATCTCACTGTGAGTTTCTGGGCATCAGTGTCAGTCAAGCCTATAGATTTACGGAAGGGATTCAGGTCTTTCAACTTCTTAGTCAGTTTTGGAGGTTGCAGGCTCGCATCTATGAGGCAGATATGTTTTATCTGACACAAATTATATTTTAAAATAGAATTAATGACCATTTAGAGAGCCAGGGTTCATATAAAAACACAGAATTCCAGCTTTTCTGGAAAATTGTCACATGTGGCTGCAGTGGACATTTCTTATCGGCAGCCTTTGGCTGTGAGTAACAGCTTGCCCCTTTTCCACAGGCCTCCCCACTCCCTGTTGTCTCTCTAACACTCAGCAAAATCAGCTGCCGTCTTTCAGCTCACACCCAGCCTATTCTCTTCACTGATGGCAGCTTCTGAGCTTTTAGAGCTCATCTGAGCACGTGACTCCTGGTCTACAGCCCAAATCCATTGGTTTTCCTCCTTGGATAGAATGAAGTTTTATATATACCAGCCACTTTTCTAGAATGGATGTGTTTTAAATCTCCCATGATCCAATCTAGTCTCAGTTATAATGATTCCTCAGGCACAGCTGTTTTAGAAACCTCACAGATTGCCTGATAAGACAGTCGCCTCACTTGCAGATGGAGCCGCTGCTGAGGAATAAGCTCTTCCTTTGGCTCCCGTGTATGTTATTTGGGTGATGGATACAAGGCAGACATGCAATATGTCCAGGAAACAAAACTGTGCTTGTACCCCGTACATGTGTACGGAAAGAAAACAAACTTGCTTTGTTCTCAGCTGGGAGGTAAATGACCAAACCCTTGCAAGCCTCCCAGAACACTGTTTTGTAAAAGTGTTTGTTTCAAAACCCGAGTGTTGCCGCTGGTCCTCTCCAGTCATGTTACCCAGGCCAATCTCAAACTACTGAGGTCAGGTGATCTGCCTGCCTCGGCCTCCCAAAGTGTTGGGATTACAAGTGTGAGCCACTGTGCCCAGCTGGCATCACTTGTATTGTTTACTGGACAATTTCTTTGAATTTACCCATCGTGAAACTAGATACTATTCCCAGTAATGACGACAGCTGAATTCTCCCCTGAGCGGAGCAGAGGTGGGAAGAGAGAGAGAGCTTGCTTTGGGGATTTTGTACCTGAATGGTGGTCATCCCAAGCTCCTGCCCCATCAGGATCTGTCCACCCTGCAGCCTGGCGATCCTGGGCTCCTCCACCTGCACGAAGTCATTTATCAGCTCCGTGATGTCCACTTGCCAGTCGGAGCCCAGCAGGTGGGCCAGGTGTCCCCCAGGGCTGGCCGCCTCAGCCACGAACTGCGTGAGGACCCGCACCATGGCGTGCTGGTACTGCAGGGTGCAGCCGCGGCCCCTCCTCTCATCGTCCTCCTCTTCCTCACTGTCCCCGGCGGGCCTGTGAAAGAGGCAGTGCAGTTCGCAGACAGTTACTTGTTGATCCTCTAGAAGGAGGACTGGTGGAGCCTGGTGGGGGCTGCAGAGGGAAGGAAGCCATGAGCCTTCAAGGGGTTCTCAGGCAGACATGCAGGGGTGACATTCAGATACCACAGCACTGGCCTGAGCACTGAGCCATCAGCATGATGGGTGCGGCAAGCAGAGTTTCAGCTGTTTCCAGTGACCCTCTCGCCTCCTGGGGTTTCAGCTGTTTCCAGTGACCCTCTCACCTCCTGGGGTTTCAGCTGTTTCCAGTGACCCTCTCACCTCCTGGGGTTTCAGCTGTTTCCAGCGACCCTCTCACCTCCTGGTGTCTGCTTCGTGTAAACCCCTCCCCTTGAGTGTGGGCTGGACATAGTTTCTTTTGTCCAATGAAAAAGTTATGGCAAAGTGATTGGCTGGTCCCTTTCGTGGCTAGACTTGAAAAGCCCGTGATTTCTGTCTCGCTTGTGTTGTCATTCCTTGGTTCTTCTCAATTGCTGGCTCTGATGAAGCAAACTGCACACTGCGAGCCGCTCTGTGGAGGTCTCCACCCAGCTAGAAACAGAGTGACCTCTGGCCAGCACCAGCGAGGAGCTGAGACCAGCCGGCACCTGCGCGAGTGAGCCTTGAGACGGGACCCCAGCCCCACTGACACGTGGGTTGAGCCTGGCAGAGGCCCTGCTCAGAAGACCCAGCTCAGCCGTGCCTGGATTCCAGATCCGCGGAACGGTGAGATAATGCATGTTGTTTTTTCTTTCTTTTTGCAGCAGGGCCTTGCTCTGTTACCCAGGCCGGAGTGCAGTGGTGCAATTTCAGCTCACTGCAGCCTCAAACTCCTGAACTCAAGCAATCCTTCCACTCCAGCATCCTGAATACTTGGGACTATGGTGCGAGCCACCATGCCTGGCTGATTTGTAAAATTTTGTGTAGAGATGTGGTCTCGCTATGTTGCCCAGGCTGGTCTCGAACTCCTGGGCTTAAGCCGTCTGCCTGCCTCAGCCTCAGTGCTGGGACTACAGGCATGAGTCACCATGCCTGGCCCACATGTTGTTCTTTTAAGCCATATTAATTCTAGGGATAATTTTTAGACCACTAAGCTTTGGGATAAGCCACTGTGTTAGACAGAATGGCTAGCTCACGTGACAGTCAGGGATCAATGGTGTGGCTCTGTACCCCAGCATACAACGAGGGTGAATGTTTAACCAAAGGTGAGGCCAATATGATAAGTATAGCAGAGAAGGCCGGGGTGGTTGGAAGGAGACAGAGGGCAGCTGCTCCCTCCACATCTGGCCCCTCGTGCAGTCAGCCCTTTGCTGGCACCACCTCGGTCTCCATCAGCACAGCAGCTGCTCCCTGTCACATTCACTCTGCTGCCATGTCTGAATCAGGAGCTGTGACTGCACCTGGGATGCACCGCGGTCAGACTCAGCCAGGTCTTTGGTGAATCTTCCCCTCCAGCTTCTTCCCTCTGCAGCACCAGTGGCCACTCTCTAATCCACACTCCCAACTCAACACCAGAAACCCCAACAACCGAGAAAGATCATTGTGGAAGCCAGCTCCCAGCTGTCCACGAGACCCACAGGCTTTGTCCTTGAAGCGTCACTTCTCCCAGGGGTCACAGGACTAAAGGAATGAGCTTGCAAGAAGAGGAATAGACGTTATTCCTCAGATAAGCGCCAATTCTCCACCCCCTGCTGAGTACACAGACTCCCGGAATATTTCCTTGTCTCCTTCTGCTGCACGTACTTACTTTTAGCAATCAACATGTCCCTAATGCATGAATTCTTACACACGATTTCTCTGAGATGACAGTCTGTGAATGAAGAGCCTGGCTCCTACCACCCTCTTCACGTAGTACTCGCGTGGTTGCCTAATGGTAGATGGTGGAGACCCCTGGGGCTGTACCAAACACCGTGGAGGTAATGTATCAGACACTCAGTGGGCAACCTCAGACCTCGTTTCACCAGGCAGAGAGCTCAGAGCTTCTGCACTGAAGCACAGAGAGGCAGCTCAGATCTGGCTGACCCTGTCAGATGTCCTTCCAAGGAACATCCGGTGCCTTCTTTCTGGCATCAATTTTCCCTTCTTCTGGAATTTGTCCATTCATCCAGCCTTGGTCCACCTCCCCCTCCAGCTCCTCTGGCTCCAGCTGGTGGAGTCCAGCCAGCTATGCAGTATGTCCAAGAGACTTGGCTATAGTAACTAGATAAGGAAGGGTACAAAATCCCAGTGAGGATCTGACTGAAATTCAGGACTTTGCTGACATGGGTGGGAAGGAGAGGAGCCACTCTCTGCTGGAGTTGCAAAGAAGAGAGGATGGAAGCCTGGAACCTCCCGAGAAATGCTGATAGAGAATGGAGCTAACACAGAGCAGACCCAGCCATGTGCGAATTTACCACCCCGTACACTTCCTTCTTAGCCTGCCGTGAAGTTTGAGGGGAACACCCACCTCCTGCTGGAGACGATGGGCACTCTCCAGCCCTTGATCTGATTGAGCTCGGTGTCCGAGACCTCGATCTGCAGCGGAAGCCGGGGCACCCACACTGTCATCTCCAAGGGGCTGCTCAGGTGCTGGTAGGTGAAGTTCACCACCACGTTCACCTTTCCTTTCATTTCTTTCCCATTGACAAAGACATAGTCACATCTGTCAGAGACCTGTAAAGAGGGGAGAGAGAAATGGGGAGGGGACGGTGAGCCTTCATCGTGTCACATGGCCCAAGGAGGAGGAAACGGAAACACCCTGGCTGGTGGAGACCACTTACTGTGGGGAGGAGGTCCAGGTGTGGAGTAGATACTGGCTGTTGCTTTTGAGCATAGCAGATGTTATGATAGGTGCTCTCTGAGCCTACCTGGGATTCCTGGGGTCCCTGTGGCTGGGTTGGTGCACTCCTCCCCAGGGGCTGCAAGTGTGTTGCTGACGACTCATCCCACGTCTTCCGTAGAAGACTGCCCTTAGGTCTTAAGACCTCCTCGTGGAGCTGCCCTTAGGTCTTAAGACCTCCTCGTGGAGCTGGCTGTTGCTGCACCCAAAGCTGACCTTGCTTAGCCTCTCCTCTTCCCATCCTACTCTCTTCAATCCCATGCAGGTGCATCCTGAGCACGTCCTCAACAGAGCATATGCAGACCACTTTCCGTCTCAGGCACGGGGATGGATTCTGAGCCCCATCCTGCAGAGTTCCCTAGAGAGGCTCAAAAGGATTTCACAGAAGTTGCCACCACGTGAGCTAGCTCAACAATGCACCTCCTGCTGTTTTTCAAAATGTGTCCCATCTTGCTGTTCACTCCCTCATTCTGCATCCGGAGTTCCTTCCCCAAATAAATCACCTGCTCTCAGGTGCACGTCTCAGGCTCTGCCTTTTAGGGAATCCAAATATGTGGATTCATTTCACCCTCAGAACAACCACAACGCTAGGCACCACTGCCGTTCCCATATTCCAGCTGAGGAAGTTGGGAGTAGGGGAGCCTGCCTGTGATTCTCTACCAGGAAGGGCAGTGCCAGGGTTCAGCCCTGGGGATCTGGCTCCAGAGCCCAGGCTGTCAACTTCTACCTGGCGCCAGACGGCCCCTCCATGCCAGCGCTGACGGGAAGAACCAAGTTCGGTGTAAGGACTTTGTTCCCTTGTCCTGTCTCCCAGCTTCCCCGGGGAGGGGCAGTGAGTCCATTAGTTTTCATCCGAAACAAGAATTGGGGCATGCCTTTGGGGGAGTGTGGTAGCCTAAATAATGGCTCCCAAAGATATCCATATCCCTATCCTTAGATGAGTTCACCTGGGCTCTGAGGACCCTTTCTAAGCTCACCTGGGCTCTGAGGACCTTCCCTAAGTTCCCCTGGGCTCTGGGGACCCTTTCTAAACTCAGCTCAGCTTTGGGGACCTTACCTAAGCTCACTTGGGCTCTTGGAATGCAGGTTCCTGATCCTAGCTGAGCTTAGGAAGACACAAGCCTAGTCCCCCATGAGAGGACCTGGCCCCAACTCCATCCTGGTCTGGAGAGAAAATCTGAGATGTGTTCCCGCAACAGCTGGAGGCAGCAGAGCTCCTTCCAGCATTTGGACATCCATCCTTCCCATCAGAGCTCTGTCCATTGCATTAGATTGTTAAACATTCCAAACTGCCCTTCCGGGAGATGAACTGGGGCAATGTCACGGTCTAGGTGAGCCGGCAAGACCTGCTCATTACTTCTCGTTAAAATATGACTAACTGTACATGTCAAATAATTTATTAACTGCCACTTTACAATGCTGATGGTTTGAAGGGATGATCTATTAAAACTCTTGAACCCCTTTTGTAATCCATTTCCAGCCAGTCGCACTGTTCCGTTATGGGGATATGGTTAATATTTCTGACTCCAGTGTGCAGAATCCAGCACTTATGTGAATTTAATGCCATTTCTTTCTTTGCTGTTTAAATCCTGTATGAATTTAAATCTTATTTAAATATCACCAACATTCTTGGTAAAATTTATGTTCTTCTAATATTTCTCTCTCTTTTTTTTAAGAACTAAAGCGAAGGATGTTGAAATTCTCTTTTCTCTCCCCTCAAACTTGGCAGAAGTAGACATCTTACAGGAATGCTTGCCTCCAATTCTCAAGTTAGGTAGTGCCTTTTTGTGCTTGGTCTCTGTCTTGGATTAAAAATGTGGGTCACCTGAAGTCAGGAGTTCATGACCAGCCTGGCCAACATGGTGAAAGCCCATCTCTACCTCTACTAAAAATAAAATAAAAAAAAATACCTGGGCATGGTGGCACCTGTAATCCCAGCTACTTGGGAGGTTGAGGCAGGAGAATCGCTTGAGCTCAGGATGCTGAAGTTGCAATGAGCTGAGCTCATGCCATTGCACTCCAGCCTGGGCAACAAGAGTAAAACTATGTTTCTCTCTATATGTAACATTAATAATAGTGGAAACAGTAATAGTAGTGGGTAATATTTATTGTTTGCTACAGGCAAGGTACTGTACTGAGTGTCAATAACTTATTCTGCTGAATCCTCACAATATATCCATTAGATGGTACCTTTACCCCCATTTTCCAGATAAGAACATTGATGCTTAGTGTCCTATCGCCATGAGGGGCTGCCACACGGGGCTAATTAATCAGAGGAGAATTTAGGCTCATTATACTAGGCTTATTCATTGGGAAACAACGTTCCATAAGTCAGGACTACCTGTTAATGTACAACACACACTTTTCTGCCAAGAGATAAGCAAGTTTTAAGTGGATGCACTGGAGGAGGACGTGCTATGGCAGGGGGCAGGGACATGGTGCAGATGGACTTTGGGTCAGCAGGGCCGCTCCATGTACAGAGGGAAAGAGCCAGCTTGAGCCTATTGTGGGCTGAATTTGGTTCCCTCCCTAAATTCAAATGAATCTGACTGTATTTTGAGGCGGGGTCTTTAAAGGGGTGGTTAAGTAAAAATGAGGTCACCATCACAGGCCCTAACGCGATCTGCCCATTGTCGTCTTTTTCTTTTGTTTTTGAGATGGAGTCTCCCTCTGTCACCCAGGCTGGAGTGCACTGGCACAATCTTGGCTCACTGCAGCCTTGCCTCCGCCTCCTAGGCTCAAGCGATTTTCATGCCTCCCGAGCAGCAGGAACTACAGGTGAGTGCCACCATGCCCTGCTAATTTTTGTATTTTTAGTAGAGACAGGGTTTCGCCATGTTGGCCAGGCTGGTCGCAAACTCCTGACCTCAGGTGATCCACCAGCCTTAGCCTCCCAAATTGCTGGGATTACAGGCATGAGCCACAGCACCCGGCCTGGTGTTCTTTTAAGAAGAAGAGATCAGGACACTCAGCCATGCAGAGAGACACCAGTGATGCATAGGGGAAAGGCCACAGTGGGAAGCGGCTGCCCCCAGGCCAGGAAGAAACCAAACCTGCGGAGACCCCATCTCTGACTTCTGGCATCGGGGACTGTGGGAAAATAAAGCTCTGTGTGTAAGCCACCTGGTCCTTGGAATTTTTTATGGGAAGCCTAGGAGACTATGCAGTCAACTGTGCAGACAAGTACAGTCAGTCAGCTCTTCAATCCCGAGGGCCCGTTTCCCTATTCCAGGAGAGAGCTGCCTGCGTGCATGTAGTGGAGAGTAGTTGGAAACTCGGGAGAGCCAGCTCCTCATTGGGGCTTCACAGATCAGAGGTGTTAGAGCTGGCATCGCGCACAACTGTCCACCTGGCAACCTTCCCGGGTATGCGCCTGCGCTGACTTGAGTGATTCCGACAGTAACCCAGCAAGGTTGGCATGATTACAGTCCCCACTGTGAAGATGAGAAGCTGAGGCATGATGAGTGAATTTGCTAACGTTCACTCAGCTGGGACGCCTCGGACCTGGGATTAGAATCCAGGACGTTTTGGGTCCAGGGTCTACCGTCATATCCGTCGCATGCCACAGTGGGATTGTGAGGTCTCTGGGGAGCAGAGGATGAGACAGAAGGTCCATGAGGCTGTAATATCCATGAAGGAGGAAGGCATGTGAGGAAGGCAGTGGAATGGCACCGAGGATGGCAGTGAGGAAGACCTGACAGCATTTCTGAGCGGTCTGGAGCAGAGTGGGGGCCCGAGGAAGAGCCCTGCTTTGGTGAAAGTGGGCAGACCCTTGAACCACCATCTCTGGTAATAGCTGGGGCTACCCGAAAGAGAGCAGGACTCAGCTCAAAACACAGGGACCCTCAGGGAACTAAGCACTGGGGGCTGTCTGCTGCGAGCACTCCTCGCAGCTGAGCGATGGCACTTTCTGGAAGAAAATCTGAGTCTCTTTCCATGTCAACCTCTTAGTTATGACACAGAACAGGTATATTCTGGTGTTTTTGGAATCATCTATACCAGAAGATTCCGTATATAGTCTATATTCTATAGCCTATTTTCTTCTGAAATCAGAAATTCAAATTCCCAGGAAGCTCTGTTATTTTTAAATGAAAACAGAACATTTTTACACAACCTCAAATTTCCACTTTCAGTCCTTTCCTGGGTCAGAGGAAATAATGCATTCCGTGAATGTTCCCTTTTCTTTGTCCTCAAAACTGTCCACCATGTGGCCTGGGTTGTGAGATCATGCCTGTGTTCTCACAGTCACTGATGAGCGGTCTGAGAGGAAATCATTTTAATAACAGTCCACCCAAGCTGCTCTTGCCACGTGCCAGGTGCTGGTCCCGGCCTGGGTTCTCAGCCCCTGCCCTGTCCACATTTGGGGATGGAGGGTTCTTTGCTGTCGGAGGCTGTTCGGGGCAGTGTAGGCTGCTGAGCGACACCCCCAGCCTCCACCTCCGATGCCAGCAGCATCCCCCTCCCCAGCAGGATGGCCAGCAATGACTCCAGACATTGCTAAAGAACCCCGGGCAGCACCAGCACCCCCAGTTGAGAACCAGTATTTTTTTTTAATTTTTAATTTTTAAATTATACTTTAAGTTCTGGGCACATGTGCAGATCGTGCAGGATTGTCACATAGGTGTACACGTGCCATGGTGGTGGTTAGCTGCATCCATCCCCTGTCATCTACATTAGGTATTTCTCCTAATGCTATCCCTCCCCAATCCCCCCACCCCCTGCTACCTACCCCTCCCCGAGTCCCCCCAACCCCCAACAGGCCCCGTGTGTGATGTTTCCCTCCCTGTGGCCATGGGAAGAACCGGTATTCTAAGCCCTGTTTGTAAATGTATTCGATTAAGCTCCGTGACACAGCTTTTAGACTCTCTGTTAGACAGACGAGGGGACTCTGTAAATGCACGGAAATTTTTCCTTTTTAGAAAAACATAAAGTTAACATTTACATTGCCTATATCCATGGAAGAAACTTAGGAATGAGTAATTCAAAGAGATGACTAAAATCTGGGTGTATGTAGCATCTTCCACAAAGAACAATAATTTTATAGAGAAATCACAGCGAAAGGAAATGGCCTTAGGCCTCCAATGGCTGAGAAACTACAGGAAGGTAAAGATACGGGGGAAACTGATGGAGACAGATTTGTTTGCACATTTTTTATCTCGTGTCAACTCTGGGCTAATCATAGTCTAGAATCATCTCCAGAAAAGGAGAGTTTGTATCATCTTTTTAGGTCGGAGAGGAGACGGTAGAGAGAGCTTTCCTGCCTCTGCTTCTTATTAATTACCTTTAACTCAACATAATTCTAATGTCAAAAACACATCTTTTGGGTGTCATTCTGGTGTCCTTCAAGTTGAAAGCTTGTATTCGCAAACAAAAACTGCATATGCAGAAGTGTTTAATTTTAATAAAGTTCAGATTATCAATTCTTTCTTTCATGGATAGCACCTTTGGTGTTGTATCTGTAAAGCCATCACCAAACACAATATCTAGACTTTCTCCATGTTATCTTCCAGGAATTTTATCGTCTTGCATCTTCACATTTAGTTCTGTAGCCCACTGTAAGTTAATTTTTGTGAGGATGGAACCCAGAAGAATAAAATCAGAGGACTGACATGACTCAGGTTCAAGACTTCCTAGAAAGCTCGAATAGCCAAGACAATGTGGCGTTTGTGAAACAACACAGAAATGGACGAATGGGACAGAAAACAGAGCCCAGAAACAGACCTGCGTAAATGCACTCAACTGATGCTCGACAAAGGAGCAAAGGCAACTCAACGAAGGAAAAGTCTTTGACAGCCTTTCCAGAAAGTGCTGCTGGAACAACCAGGCATCAAAATTCATATGAATGCTAGAAATGCTGATGAAATGGATCGCAGGGCTTGCATCCTCACGGATTTTGCTTTTTCAAACCACACAGTGACAAACGTCCCTGTGCCCACCTGCTTGTGCACAAATGCCCGTTTCTCTAGGGTCTCCACCAAGAAGTGAATCTTACAGTAAGATAAAGCAGTATTTAAACTCCACTGACCCCACGGTCCTTCACGACAGCCCCGGCAGGCTGCTGGTATGGCATCTCCTGTTTTTCTAGGTAAAGAACTTTGAGACTCTGGGAGGTGACCGTATGTGGCAGACTGCATTTTCCAAAGATGGCCACCACAGTCTCTCCTGCCTGCTGACGTCCTCTCCAAAGTGACCCTGTTACGTCTCCACTAAAGAGGTGGAGTCTAATCCCCTCGCCTTGAATCTGGGCTGGCCTGAGTGAGTTGCTGGTGTTAGGGCTCAGAAACCGACATCTCAAAATATGCGCTGTGGTCCTGCTGAGCTGAGGCAGCTGCTCAAGGTCTCTTTGACCTTCCCACCATCACCCTCCAACCCTCTCTCAGTCCTCTGTCGCCCTTACAGCACGGGATGAAGTTCTCTGAGGTTCCCTTATCTGCCTAAAGTCCAGACCCCACCAGAAGAAAACAAGGGCCTCTGGTGCTGTCCCTGAGTCTTTATCCACTGAATTAATATTGCAGGAAAAAAGCTGGAAGTCTGTCAACACCGCTGGACAGCCTTCTGTTACAAACCATTTCCCGCCGTGTAGACCCTACAGACTTTGCCCCAGGCCGCCGTCCATTCTTCAAGCCCATTGAATTTCTCTAAAAATCATTTCCTACCCCTCTAAAACCATCCACACGTTTCCATCTTCCTTTCCCCTAAGAAGAAGGGTACATACCACCTGTACACCCTATTGTGTCAGGTCGGGGGTAACAACACTGTGGCTTTCTCTCCACGCACGCTAATTGATTTGTACACCATTTCTCCTATGAATCTGCCTTTTGTGAGTGATTTTTCAGCAAAACTTCAGAGGGTAGAGGGAAGATATCCTTTAGTCTTCTGCACGTGGCCAATATAATTTGATAGAAGTCTGAGGTTTCTGGTGCCAGGTCATGAAAAACCTTCCACCTATGTATGTTCCTGGGACACTAGTGCCCCAGATACCTCCTCTCGGGGAAGCCAGGCCAGATTGAGGGGCCACATGGGGGCCTTTCAGCCCATCAGCAGCAACTGCCATTTACATGGTGGCCATGTTGAATATCAGCCCAATTCCACCTCCAGATGGCTCTGTCCAGTCTGCAGGAAAATGAATGAGTAGAGGACTTCTCGGCAAGACGCAGTTTAGGAAACCTTGTTCTTTTTCTTTTTCTTTTTTTTTTTCTTTAAGATGGAGTCTTGCTCTGTCACCCAGGCTGGAGTGCAGTGACTCGATCTTAGCTCATCACAGCCTCCGCCCCTGGGGTTCAAGCGATTTTTCTACCTCAGCCTCCTAACTGGGACTACAGGCACATGCCACCTCCTTTAGTAGAGATAGGGTTTCACCATGTTGGCCAGGCTGGTCTCAATCTCTTAACCTTGTGATCCGCCCACCTCGGCCTCCCAAAGTGGTGGGATTACAGGCGTGAGCTAGCACGCCCAGCCTGGGAAAACTTTTTCTTTCTATGTTTGATCCCACCTTGGCATAAATCTGTAAGATACTGGAAAAGATAGATATTATATTCCATTAAAAGTAGGAGTCAAACCCACTTTACTTTTATTTTATTATTATTATGTTTTTTGAGACAGAGTCTTACTATGTTGCCCAGGCTGGAGTGCAGTGGCGCTATCTTGGCTCTCTGCAACCTCTGCCTCCTGGGTTCAAGTGATTCTTCCACTTCAGCCTCCAGAGTAGTTGGAATTACAGGTGCCCACCACCAGCCCCTGCTAATTTTCTGTATTTTTAGTAGAGATGGAGTTTCACCATGTTGGCCAGGCTGGTAACTCCAGATCTCGAGTGACCCGCCCACCCTGGCCTCCCAAAGTGTTGGGAATACAGGGGTGAGCCACCACATGTGGCCAAACCCACTTTCATTAGGTCACTGAAGGTCAAGGTGACCCCTGCAAGTTGCAGAAGACTTGGAGAGCGTCTGAGAGTCTGATGGGTTGGCTGCCAGGTCGTGCCTCATGGTGATCTGAGGTCAGTTCAGAGAATTCCCGCCGTGGGTTTTTATGTCTGACTGATGTAGTGCAGTCAGCTGAGGATGGTAGTGAATATTCCAAACTTCTCTTTCTGGGGACAAAGTTTACTTTAAAATATCATGCAGCCCAATTCTATTTTCTAGCAATGCTTGGCATGTAATAAGGCCTCGATAATCTTTTCTTGAGTGAATGAAAGTATTGGCTGTATCTGACAGATGAGACAGCTGAGGCTGAGGGACTCTGATGAGCCGTTTTGCTGGTTCTATGGAGAGCTTCCAATGCAGAAAGTCTCAATCTGGCCTGGCTTCCCTGTGAGGAGGTATCTGGGGACTAGTGTCCCAGGAACATACATAGGTGGAATGTTTTCCATGACCTGGCACCAGAAACCTCAGACTTCTATGAAGTTCTATTGGCCACATGCAGAAGACTAAAGGAAATCTTCCCTCTACCCTCTGAAGTTTTGCTGAAAAAATCCACTCACAAAAGGCAGATTCATAGGAGAAATGATACATGCAGATGAATGTTCATTGCAGCACTGTTTACAATAGCAAAGACCTGAAACCAACCCAAATGCCCATCAATGATAGGCTGGACAGGGAAAATGCGGCACATATACACCATGGAATACTATGCAGCCATAAAAAATGATGAGTTTGTGTTCTTTGTACGGACATGGATGAACCTGGAAACCATCATTCTCAGCAAACTGACACAAGAGCAGAAAATCAAACACCGCATGTTCTCACTCATAGGCAGGTGTTGAACAATGAGAACACATGGACACAGGGAGGGGAGCACTACACACTGGGGTATGTTGGGGGGAAATGGGGGAGGGACAGGGGCGTGGGGAGGTGGGGAGAGATAGCATGAGGAGAAATGCCAGATATTCGTGAAGGGGAGGAAGGCAGCAAATGACACTGCCATGTGTGTACCTATGCAACAATCTTGCATGTTCTTCACATGTACTCCAAAACCTAAAATGCAATTAAAAAAAAGAAAGAAAACTATCACCTAAGACTCCCTTGGCCAGTACCTTCTGTTTATGAAAAGAAAAAGGTCAATTTAAATAAAATCTAAACGAAATGGAATTCAAATGCTCAGGATCAAATCCTAGAGGGAGGCACTGGGGAAAGGACAGCTGTCTGGGGTCGGTGGCAGGATAGAAGCTCTGTGGTGCCAGGCGGTGACAGGGATCTAAACTCTGTGGTGCCCATCAGTGGCAGGGATTTAAGCTCTGTGGCATCAGGCGGTGGCAGGGATCTAAACCCTGTGGTGCCCAACAGTGGCAGGGATCTAAGCTCTGTGGCATCAGGCGGTGGCAGGGATCTAAACTCTGTGGTGCCCATCAGTGGCAGGGATCTAAGCTCTGTGGCGCCAGGTGGTGGCAGGGATCTAAGCTTCACAGCGGTCCACTGGTTCATCCTGGCTAAGCCTCCAACAAACAGCCCTGTGCGGCTTCTTTGACTTGAGCCCAGAAGTACTTGCAAATCTCTGGATGTGGGGTAAGGTTAGCAAACTCAGGATCATAGAAGAGGAACATTTCACATTTAAAAATCTGCATTTCTCTTGAAAATCTTTTAACTACCAAGACACAGGCTTCAAGGCAATTGTGTGCCAGTGAATATTTAACAACCAGCTCTGTGTATAAACCAACTCCTATAGTATAAACACTCATGATTTCATGCTGTTAACCCAAAGCCACTGATGGCAGAGCTGGGAAGAGCTGTGTCCCCTTGGCTTTGGTAGCTGCTATGACCAGCTCGGTGATCTCCAGTTACTGGAGGCCCCACCCCTCCCTCTTGTCTTCAACCAGCACTTACATTTGCAGCCCCTGGGAATGTGAGCACCTGGCAAGTAAAGAGTCAACAACCCCAGCTGGCTCCACACCCAGCATTCCAGGTTAGAGAACTGTCTGCAAGAGGAAACGGAAGCTCCTCAGAATCACAAGCTAGGCTACCTTTCCCGAGGTTGCTTAGTTACTAAGCCGCAGGTCTAGGGTTTGGAGGTAGGCTTTCTCACTCCAAGGTAGTTGCTTGTTTCATTACCTCGTGCTGTGTTTTTTTCTACCCAGGCTGTGACAGTTCATTTATCAGGACAGTGAGATTCCAGGGACAGTGGCATTTGTACTGATAGTAGAATCGTGGAAAATAGGAGGAAAAACGCTGACAGCAACCCAGGTCCTTTGACGTATTTCTGACTATAAATAAAAACAATTACATGCAAATAATATTTTTGAAAATACAGAGAAACCACTGGTCTTTTGGACACCGTGAGTCATAATCCCCCACTTCTCTGTGTATGTGATAAAATTTGTGATTCAAAGCTGCGTTTTATTTTTCCTCCCTCTCTCCATGGAATGGAATGCAACTGGAAACAAGGCAGCTCCATGACAGGCTAGGCACTTGGCAAGTGAGACAGGGAAGGTGGCAGAGATGACCTTTGCCTGGGCATTTTTGAGTCCATTTCCCTCTGTGCTCTTGATACGGTTCTCATCCCCAAGGAGCACAAACGAAAATAAATGGGCTGCGTTTGTGAAGCCGGCCAGTGAATGGGCAAGTGAGTCTTGCATATGGAGAGATTCATTCTTCTCTTTCTGGGCCTGCTGGAAAAATCCTTACCTGTAACCACACACGCACATGTGCACACATGTGCACACTCACACACACATTTGCATACGTACACATGTACACAAACAAGCACATACAGGCATGTGTATATGTACACAATGCACACATGCATGCACACTCACACACTTGCATGTGCACACATGCACACATGCATGCACACTCACACACTTGCATATGCACACATGCACACATGCAGGCACATGCACTCATACAATGCACACATGCATGCACACTCACACACTTGCATATACACACATGCACACATGCATGCACACTCACACACTTGCATATACACACATGCACACATGCAGGCACATGCATACACACAAGGCACACATGCATGCACACTCACTTGCATATGCACATATGCACACATGCAGGCACATGCATACACACAATGCACACATGTATGCACACACACACTTGCATATGCACACATGCAGGCACTGCATACACAATATGCAAACACATGCATACACTCACATACTTGCATATGCATGCATGCATACACATGCAGGCACATGCATACACATGTACTTACACAATTCACACATGCATGCACACTCACACTTGCATATGCATGCACAAACATGCAGCACATGCATACACGCGGACTCACAATATGCAAACACATGCACACACACTTGCATATGCACGCACACACACATGCAGGCACATGCATACACACACAATTCACACACACACTCACACTTGCATATGCACGCACACACATGCAGGCACATGCATACATACAGACTCACACAATATGCAAACACATGCACACACACTTGCATATGCATGCACACACACACATGCAGGCACATGCATACACATGCACTCACAATTCACACATGAATGCACATTCACACTTGCATATGCACACACACACATGCAGGGACATGCATACACACAGACTCACACAATGCACACATGCATGCACACACACTTGCATATTCATGCACACACACATGCAATGCACACACATGCACACACGTGCACACTCACACATGCACACACATACACAAATGTATAGACAAAAATAAAGAGGAAAAACTGGAAACCTTAAAAAAAATCTCTAAGTGGACTGACATTTCTTCTGCTACCAAGCATTGAACTTTGTTTCTCCTTTTGCTAAAACTTTCTCTAAACCTAACATTTCTTGGAAACAAAACCCACAATCCACTTTTGAAAACTACTGAAGATCTTTTTCTTTTCTTTGGGATCATAAAATATTTTTGACACTGAACCAGCTGTGACAGTGATGTTGAATTTAACAGGCCTTCATATTTGTTCTAAATGTCCACTTTCTGATTTAGATCCCTTGAAACTTTTGCAGAATCAAGGCTCCGGTCTTGGGAAGATAGAGGCTGCATTTCCCAGCACATTTAGGGTAACCATAAACGGAGTGTGGCAGCATACGCCAAAACAATTACTGAATTTTGTTTTGTAGAAATGAGACACAGGAGGCATACATATCAGCACATTTTAAAAAGTAAACATCATGAAAAGCAGTTATCGTCTCTGAGCTCCAAATCCACCTTCCATGCTCTGTTTTGTGACCCTATAAAATCAGCATATGTCTGATTTACCAGCTGTTTTCTTTCAGGCTCTTCCAGGGAGGGAAATCAGAAGGAGGCCTCGGGCTGGAGGAAGAAGGAGGGATTTGCTCCTTTATCTCCTCCTCCTGGGCTCCTTGTCTTCTCGGGGTTCCCCTGAGCATTATGGAGTCATGCTTCACCGCACAGCCTCAGCCCCTTCCCACAGCAGCAGCTGGACCCAGTTCACGGTTTCCACAGCATTTGCAGAACCAGCCTCGTTTCACTCCCCCACAGCCAGTTCCCCCCACCTCGGAGGCCTGGCTTCCACGCCCAGATGTGGAGGGGCCAGCATCAGCTGAGCATCAAGCTCTCCTTGGAGGGGTTCCCAGACCCACAGGACATCTCTACGCTTCCAGGTTTGGGTAATTCCGATCTTTGTTGCTTCAGCACCAGGAGTGGTGGCTGCTTTAGGCATCAGGCTCCATGGTCTCGCCCCGGCCTCCTTTTCCCCTTGTGGTTATAGAGTTAGTAGCTTTATGTCTAATTAACAATTCTTTATGTTAAAATCTATCTGTACACATGGCTGATGCAGATTCCGGCTTTCAGTTATACTCTGATGAATACAATGGAGACTGCCTGTATCAGGTGTAGTTACTGTGCCTGAAAGGCACCTGTGGGCTTGGGAGGAGGTGAGAATGACGAGACACAGATCTCCTCCCACTTCCCTCCCCTTCTTGGACACACCGGAGGATGGCATGCTCCATCTCCTTACGTGTAGTATGGGCATGTGGCGGCCTCTGGCCAATGACATGGGAGAAGTAGTGATGGGTGTCACCGCTGATTGGAAACATTTCAGAGCCAGTGCACGATCTTCTTGTCTTCTTCGCCTGCCCAGGAGGCCCACGATATGGGTGCCTCAACATGAAGGCCATCGGGGATGCTGAGCTGTCACTGCATGGGGGGTGTCAGCCCTGGAGAGTCACCACTGCTGTGTTTGCATGAGCAGCAGAGGCATGTTACGGAAGGATGCTGAGTTTCCAGTGCTGTTTGTTACCTCAGCATCACCTAACTGATCCTGACTAATTGAGACGGTAGGCAAGACCGTAGCTGTTTTGTTTAACCACTGTATCATCTGGAACAGTGCTTGGCATATAGTAGGCACACGAGAAAGAGGTGATACATGAATGGATAAAAGTGAGAATTTTTTGTGTGCAAGAGTTCTAGTGGGAATGATGAAATGGCACCAAATTTCTGAAACCATCACACAATGAAAACAAACAGGAAGTTTCTGAAACCAGTGGCCCGCAGTCCTATCAGATATGATATCTCCATTGCTCAACAAATGTTTTAAAACTCCTCTTTTACAACGCTGAAGTGGAATTCTCAGATAACGTCATGTACATACAAGGTAATTTTATTAAGATTAATATGCTCTAACTGGATATCAAATCAAATAAAATGCATTTATAATTTAATGATCCATATGTCAACATGCCATTTGAGCATGATCACATGAGAAAATGTCTCTTCATAGTCATTGTAAATGCTGCAGATTGAACGCATGTTGACACTTACTAACTGCTGAAGAAATTTTCTAGTGTGGGGAACAACTCTCAATAAAGTTATAACAAAGGCAAAATATCCCCTGAGTTTGCACTTGTGAAAAATTTATGGTTGTGCGTGATGGGTGTCATCTCTGACTGGAAACATTTAAGAGTCAGTGCACACATTTCTTGTCTTCTTCTCACGCCCAGGAGGCGCACGATGTAGGTGCCTCAACATGAAGGCCGTCTGGGGTACTGACCTGTCACTGCCTGGGGGATGCCTGACCTGGAGAGTCACCACTACAGTGCAGAGAACTACAGCTTTTCCCTCTAGTTTGATGGGACAGTTACAAGTTGTGAATAACACAGGACTATTATTTTTTAAGACAGAGTCTCACTCTGTCACCGAGGTTGGAGTCCAGGAGCGCATTCACAGCTCACTGAAGGCCTGACCTCCTGAACTCAAGCGATTCTCCCACCTCATCCTCCTAAGTAGCTGGGAATACAGGTGTGCACCACCACACCTGGTTCATACAGGTGTGCACCACTACACCTTGTTCTTTTTTTTTTTGTAGATATGAGGCTTTACCATGTTGTCCAGGCTGGTCTGGAACTCCTGGACTCAAGTGATTCTTCTGCCCCAGTCTCCCAAAGTGCTGGGATTACAGGTGTGAGCCACTGTACCCGGCCAGAACACAGGTCAATTCTTTGTCCCATGGGCCTGTCCTGGACATTGCAGGCGTTTAGTACCTCTGACCTCTGACCAGGAAACGCAGGAGTAGGCCCTAACCCCTGTGAAAAATAACCGCACCTGAACAGGTGCCAGACACATGGGTGTGGGGACAGTGACGTCTATCCTGAGATCTGTGGCTCTAAACAGAATGCTCTATCCCTGAAGCTCCCTACGTCACACACAGACCTCCCCCAGCCCTTGGTCTGCGGAGGGCACTGGGTCATCACATCATGGTCACTGCTATTGCCTCACAGTGACCAAAGAGAGGAAGGAAGAGGAAAAGAATCCTCTGCTTTCAGTGTGGACAGTCGAGCAAACAGGAATGCATTTTCATTCACCACGTCCTGGAGGTGCGGCAGGGCGGGACAGGCAGACCAAACCTGTTGCCTTAGAGAGAAGAAGGCGCTTCTGGGAACGTGACAGACAAAACGTATTTCACGTGCGCGGGAATGAGTCAGACTTCCTCTGCACGGCTTTCCTCTCTTCATCAACCCTCGCCCTGACCTTCTGTCTGTGTGATTGCAATCAGCATACAGCAACCACAGGATGGCTCGTCTGCATTGAAGGGGTCAATCTACAGCCTCTTCCATGCTTGCAGTCTCCTAGGTAATAGGAAGTGGCCATTGTCAGCCCCTGTGCCAGTGGATGCTGTTGGTAGAGGGTGCACACGCTTGAACCAGGCCATCGTCCAGGGTGTTCTCAGAACGGAGTGAGGGCTGCTTCTTCCAGACTTGGACATCTGTGTGACGGCAGCCTTCCGCCCGACTCCTGCCGTGCACAACCTGCTCAACCGTGCACAGTGCTTCTGGAAGATGGTTCTTGACTTGGTAACAGTGGAAAATAATGTTGCATTATCATACCACTGGCTCTGTTGCCAAGGACTTCGTGGGACCTTCATTCTTAACATTTTTCTAGAAAGAAACGCTCCTGCATTATACACGCTGGGCTTCCCCTCTGGTCTGACGGTCGGTCTGGCAGGCTGTGAAGCACAAGGCATTCTGGGACTCCTGCATAAGACTTATTCCCACTCAGTATTTACTGACCAACAGAACCACCAACTCTTTCCTAGAGACCATCTATCAAATGGCTTCGGTTCAGCTGCTCTGCCAAGGCACCCTCTGCAAGTTCCTGAGTAGGAAGCCTTCCTTGGCTTTGCAGATAGATATCTGTGACATTTTCTGACTTCTAGGGAAAGAAGCCTCACCAGCATCTCAAAGAGGGTGGCAGGGTGCTGGGCTAGGAGAGCAAGAGCTTGTCTGACTTCTGGTGACCTCGCAGCAGTGTTTCTCAGCTCACAGACAAGTGTGGCTGGTGGTGCACACCTGATTCTGTGGCCTGGATGGGCATAAGGCAGTTTAGTGCAGGGATTCTGAGACAGGCTGTGGCCCTGGATGCCTGGGTTCAAAGCCCGATGGAAGCCCTGTGCCTACAGCTGAGCAAGTCGCTTACTTTCTCCTTGCCTTAGTCTCCTCCCTTGTGAAATGGGGATAATAACAGTACTTGCACTTTAGTTCCTGTGATGTTCAGTGGCTCAGCATGGTTGGAACAGTCCTTATTCATAATAAGCTGGTGCTCATTACATGCATTAGTTATGAACATATGTTCATTGTATGCATTAGCTATGAACATAATTCATAACGAATGCATAACATAATGAATGCCAGCTTATTATGTCTGAGGACACAGCTATGTGTTGCTTTAACAGTTAAGAATTTACTTTATTTTTAAAGAAATATGTACCTAGATATCAAAACCACGGTTCCACGGCATTACCGCTCATGATGAGATAAAGGTGGATGCATCAATACAAGGATTGATAACAATACGTGGTCCTCAACTATGGCAGAATCCTCATGGCTAGAAGTTGGGAAATGGAATTTGAGTAGTTCATTGATAGCATGTGCTCAGTGAGCGTTAGGCAGAGTTCATCTACAAGCATTGGCAGTGTTTTTGTACCTACCAACTGGTAAGGCAGTTATTTTTAAGACTAGACTAATTCCTTGTTGCTGCAGAATATTCCCATCTCCCAGCGTTTGGCACTCACAGCCTCTCTCCTAACTAACACCACCCTCACGCTCAGCATCACTGGCTGCTCCATGCTCACCCTGTCACACCTAGAAAACTTCCTGAAGTTTTCTTTTCCTCCTGATTTTGGCAGGTGGGTCCATGAAAGCCTGACTGCTTTATTTTGTTTTAGTGTTTGACCTGATGTCTTGGTGGCATTCCTGGGTTTGGGAAGATGACTCAGATCTGAAAGTCTTGAGTAGTAGACAATGTATTTGTAGACGATGCCCCTGGTCCTGTTTAGGTGGTGGCTGTGACATTCAGCAGCAGGAAGGTGACTCAGCTCAGGTGGATCCTACCCAGAAACTGCGGCTGGCTCAGGTGCCAGGGAACACCCTGAGCCACTTGGTTCATTCAGACTCTTCTATCTCCTCTGCCGATTCTGGGGAAGCACTCCCTGGCTCTAGACACGCTCACATGTATGCAGGATTTCCCAGACTTCAGCAGGGCTCAGTCTACATGTGGAATTACTGCCATACCCACATGGCGTCTTGAGTTCTCAATATTTTGATTTTTTTTCAAGACTTTATTATGAAAAATGTTAACCTTAGAGAAAAATAAATTGTGCAGTGCACACTCAAAGACCCACTGCCTCGCTTCTCTAAGTGATGTTATCTGTCCACTCCCCAACCCTCTATTCATCTTCTTTTATGACTCATTTCAAAGAAAGTTGCAAACATCTGTTTACCCCTAGCTGCTCTAGGCTGCCTGCTATTAAACAGACTTCAAAAATCAATTTCTTTTTTTAATGTAAAAAACACAACTTTGTACTATGACCACAGATGGAAAACTATCACTGAACATAAATACAATGAACTCCTTTTGAATAAGGATGGCAAAAGCACAATGGTGTTGGGAGACACCAACAGGATATGTTCAGAGCTTCTGCGGGAGGAAGAGACGCCAGGCCTGCACGGCTGTGTGAGTTTTTCCTTCTGGACAAAATGAAGGCATTGCTGGGCTTTGGATCTGGTGTCCTGCATTAACCTAGTTCCAGCTCCTTCATTCGCTGGCTGTGTGACCTTGGCCAAGTCACTTCACCTCTCTGTGCCTTGGTTGCCTCCTCTGCGAAATGGGGGTGATGATCATGGTACCAGCTTCACTGGGTGGTTTTAAAAGTAAAGCATGGATATATGCAAACTCCTTAGACTGTTGCCTGCATGTTGTAAACATCCAATTCACGCAGTCACCCTCTGATATGGTCTGGCTGTGTTCACACGAGATCTCAACGTGAGTTGTAGCTCCCAGAATTCCCACGTGTTGTGGGAGGGACCCCGGGGAGGTAATGGAATCATGGGGGCTGGCCTTTCCCATGCTGTTCTCATGATCGTGAATAAGTCTCAAGAGATCTGATGGGTTCATCAGGGGTTTCTGCTTTTGCTGACTCCTCATGTGTCTCTTGCTGCCACCATGGAAGCAGTACCTTTCACCTTCCACCATGATTCCAGGGCCTCCCCAGCCACGTGGAACTGCACGTCCAACTAAACCTCTTTTTGCTCTCAGTTTTGGGAATGTCTTTATCAGCAGCGTGAAAACGGACTGATACATCCTCTCTGTACTGGCAGGTGTAGTCTGATGAGGTCTGTGCAGCAGTGTAGGGTGGCAGCCACGGGGGAGTGTTGTTCAAACGTCCCTTCAAGTCCCTTCAAGAGGGATTCACCAGAAGGGGAATCATTCACCACAGCCTCTGTCCTCAGGGGCCTTCAGAAGCCACCTGGCCAGTGTCCAAGCACGACCAAGGTGCAGAGAGCTGCCGGGACTCCATATGAGGCTCCTCTATGGGCAACCTCTGTGGCCACACTTCCTGCCTGGCTGCCCGAGATTTCCCAGCATTTCCTGCAGCCAGGAACTTCCTGCCCAGTTCTCCCTCCTTCCTGTTCTCCTTTCTCAGGGACCAGACCTGCATGGCATCCTGAAGCTCAGCCTGCCTACTCCTGCTCCGTCTTTCTTGATCCTTCACAGCTGCTGTCCTCAATTAACCTCTGGTGCATTTAACTCTGTCTGCTTCCTGACGATGCTCATGGATTCTGAGGATTCCCCACATGCTGTGATGTGAGCGTCAGCGGCAAAGGAGGCGAACAGCCAGCTCCACTACCCGTCAACCCTCCCTCCCCACAATTTAGAAAGTTCTCCATTAGAAATTCATTCCTTTGGACCATGAAGCTTTTTGATTCCTGTTAACCTCAAGTGAATCACTCTTAAGCCTTTTAAAAAATTATCTGAGTTTTTTGTATAACATATATACCAATGAACATTAGACATATAAATTGGGTTGTATGAATAATGATAAAGCAAACTATATACCAGCAAGTGAAAACATAACACATCGCCCTAGAAGCACCGGCAATCTGCTAACAGTCACCCCCCTCCCCATGAGGTGCCTAAGTAAGGAGAGAAGAGTGGGAGAGGAGCTGCAAGGGGAAGGACCAAGGAAGCGTGGCTCAGCCCCTGGCTCTGCCCCGCCTCTCCTTGTTGGCACAGATCAGCCTGAGGGCCACGCCGCATACCACAGGCCTGTGAACTACCATCGGAATCACCAGGCACTGGCTGAACAATCACCTTCCATGAGCTCTGGATCACAACACAGCTTTGAAAAGGAGCCAGCCTGTGCCCTCCCTACCCACATAAGAGATCACCAGGGCAGATTTCAAAGTGGAAAAGTCAGAGGCAATACAGGAGGGCCGCCGTGTGCCCAGCTTCCACTGCAAAAATCGTCCCGGCTGATGGGGATTCTTCTCTATTGCTTTCTAGGTTGTCACTGTCCTGAGCCTCCATGTGCAGCCCCCTGCCACCTTCAGGAGCCTCTGCCACCTTCAGGAGCCCCGGCCCGCCCTTTGACTCAGTAGCGAAAGGGTTTACGTGCTTGGAGGGAGTCCTTCACAACCTACACGGAGTGCCGCAGTGCAGGGGAAAGTAAAGCCATGCAGACATATTTGACTTAAAAACTCCAGAAGGACACATAGGAAAGCCACAAAACCCACAGGGAGCAAGGGAGGAAGAGGCACGGGGCTGCAAGCCAGGGGACGCCTGGAGCCAACCGGGGCCGGGGGAGGCAGGAGGATCCGTTCTGAGAGCCTTGGGAAGTAGTGCAGCCCTGCCCACACCTTCATTTGTATTTCTGGCCTCTGGAACTGTGAGAGAATAACTGTCTGCTGTGGAAAGTGACCTAGTTTGTGGTAATTTGTTACAGCAGCCCCAGAAAATGGAACACCTGCTAAGGGAGACTCCTCAGCCAGGCCAGAGAATGTGCATTCGAATGGACTGCTTCATATTTGCACTGATCGCTGTAGGTGCCTGATGGGTGGGCCATCCAGTGCCCAGGGGAGGAGTTGTTCTGTTATCCCTGCACTCCATAAAGAACGGGTAGAAATGAGTGCTTCTCACAAAGATGACATCCATCCATCACTTCTGAATGGCTCAGTTTTGACTTCATCTTCCAAGGCGGGTGATAACTGATCATGGAAACCTCCCTTCCTCTCTGTCTTCTCAACAGAAGCCTATTTTTGCTGGTTCCTTTGAGCTGGAGGGTTCTCTGCTTAATACCTAGTGATGCTAGTCAGTAATCTTTACTAGGCTAACAGGAATGCTGTCCAAAATGTGCATTTAAAACATGACTTCATGTCGTATTTGCAGTCCAGCATTACATATTTAATGCACGTATCCAGTAAGGGTGTCCCTGGTGGCGCAGAGATCCTGACCAGCAGTAGGGGGTCCCCGATACTCTCTGTGATGCTGGTGGTTCGCTGCTGGTGGAGGGGGTGGTAGTGTCAGGACTAGAAAAGTCTCTGCTGCATCTCTGACATCATTCCTGGCCCCGCAGCCTCTTTACCTGGTTTTGTAACCCCTTGGAGATTCATGCCATTCAATATCCTTTTAATAAATTGAATAAACCCAATTTCTGCATAAATTAGCCAGAGTTTCCTTCTGTTGCTTGCAAATGAGGATTCTAACAGTGACAAAGATTAGATGCATTCGTGAGGCCTGTCTGGATGCATTTTGTGGCAAATGCATGAGAAGTTGGGAAAGACAGGCAGAATCCTCAGGCTTTGAGCTCATGTAGAAGCCAGAGTTTAGACCTGTGCTGTCTAAGGGAGTAGCTAGAGTCACATGTGGCTCTATAATTTTAAATTAATTGAAATTAAGTAAGATTAAAGACTTAGTTCTTCTGTTGCACAAGCTACATTTGGAGTGCTGGAGGCCGCAGTGCCTGGGAGCTGGCATATTGATCTGCACAGGGTGAGAACATCACTGTCATCACAGAAGGTTCTGGTGAACAGCCCTGGCTTAGAGAGTAAAAGAAAAAGCTCTCTTCCTTGTGACTCAAGGAAGCCCTGAGCCTCTTTTTGCTGTGAATTTGAAGGGAGAAGCCACCTTGATTCTACTGTCTGAAGTATCCCATCATCCCAATATTTTGCCATCTTTGTGCTACTGCTATTGAGGGAAGATGATGTAATGATGTATATTAATTGACATGGTTTTCTTTCTTCCTCTGAGCCAAAGTTTTACTTCTCCTCTAAAGGTCTTCTTTCTGAAACCAGCCCAACTTTTCTCCCAGAAAGTATCATGAAACTGAACTTTCAGGATCACAACATCTGGACATCCAGACATCAGAACCCTCATCTGGCCACCTGCTGACTGTTGACCAATTCCATATAAACCACTAACTTCAGCCAGCTGGAAAGATGGAGTTAAGATTAGTCTTCTGTCTCTCAGCTGATATCACCAGCAATAAAGCCTTCTTCCCTGGCAATACTCGTTGTCTCAGTGATTGGCTTTCTGTCCAGGGAGCAACTGAACCCAGGCTGAACCCCTGATGTTCAGCAACATTCCCGTCTCAAATACTTAGAGATTCACTTGCTTCTTTAATAAAAATCTCCCCAGAACCAACTATGAGCCAGGATTACATCTGGGCTCTGAAGATACAGGAGGAAACAAAATGGAAACAAAAATATTTGCCTTCATCAAGCTTACACACTGGGGGACAAATGACAATCAGCAATAAGATACACTTAAAAAGACATATTAGCAACAGGTACTAAGGAGAAAAATAAAGAAGCGAAGGATGCTAAAGTATTCTAGGGTAGAGAGTTTGTGGATCCATCGGCCCGTGAAAGCCCCACTGAAAAAGTGTCCTTTGGGAAAAGACAGAAAGGAGACGGGGAAAAAAAGCCAAGTAAGTATCAGGGGCAGAGATGAGAGTCATCTCCTTCTCTGTGGGGAAGGGCTGGGTGGTCTCTGTAGAAGGAGAGAAATACTTGGCTTGGGGAATTCCTAGCTCTGATGTTCCAAAGAAATTGAGATTGACAGAAGACCAGGGGCCCGCTTGCAGCAAGAGTATCCAGCACGTAGATGAGAGTGAGACTCTGCTGGCCAGGTAGAGGGTGGAGTGGATAGTAAGGGCTTCAGCAGGAGGAGACCTCTGACCACCACCCAGGCAAGCTCCAGGAAGTTCCTGCAGACCATTCATTTCCCCTGCTAGGAGGGCAAGGAACTTTCCATTTCTGGCCTCAAGTGTGGACATCCCTCAGCAGCAGCCAGCCCAACACTAGCTGTACACACATAGAAGATACACCTGCCTGATACCTGGGGCTTCCCCCAGCATTGCGTACACTCTTGGCCAGGGATCCTCAGATGGGAATGATTTGCTCCCTGTTCCCAGGGGAAGTATGGCAGTGTCTGGAGACATTTCCATTGTCACAACGGGGAGAGGAATGTTACTAGCATCTGGTTAGTAAGGAAAGTGATGCTGCTAACATTCTACCATGCACAGGACAGCCCCCACCACAAAGAATTACCCAGGCTCAACTGTCCATGGTGTCAAGTTTGAGAAACGGTTACAAACACCTTTCTCCCTTCCCTCTTCCCTTCCCTCCTCCCTTCCCTCCCCTCCCCTCCCCCTCCCTCCTGTCTTCCTTTCCTTCTTCCCTCCCTCCCTTCTTTTTCTTTTCTTCTTTCTTCTCTTCTCCCTCCCTTCCTCCTCTTATTATTGTAAAAAACTTTAAATTCATTTTTATTTAACTTTTGGTGGCATACAGCTAAGTGTGCAAATCATGAACGTGCAGCTCAGTGACGTTTCATGAAGCAAACAAACTTATTCAATCCAGATCCCCTTCAACAACCAGAATACTGTCCTCCTGCCAGAAGCCCCTCCCATGCCCCTCCAGCCACTACTCTGGCTGTTATCCTCGGAGTAAACTCTAACCTGCTTTCTAACGCCACCACCTCGTTTTCCCTGCTGTTGACTTTGGAATAAATGGAATCACACCATATGTACATGGTTTTCTAGTTCCCTTTACTGAATGGGATGTTTGTGAGATTGGTTTATGTTGCATTTTCTTCCTTCTCATTGCTGGATAGCCCTCCATTGTGTGAATATACCACAACTTAGCCCTTCATTTTGCTATTTCTGGACATGTGGGTGTCTCCAGTTTCTTGCTATGACTGATAATGCTGCCATGAATTCCTGTACATGTTTTTTGATAAAGATATGTAGGCATTTCTGTTGGGTATATGCCTTGGTGTGGAAAGGGTCACAGAGCTCACAGACATCCTCTTTTATTTTCACTCAAGCTGCTTTATTTCTGCAAAAGTGCCCAGAGCATTCTTTTAAAAAACGTGAACTTACCACATAACTGCCAGTGCCTTCTCATGTCACTATTCAGACATGGTCTAAAAACACGCCAGTTGTTTCCATAGCTTTAGGATAAGACATCAAATTCTTAGCAGGACCTACAAGCATGATCTGGCTCCTGCTGGGACCTCTGAGCTCAGCCAACATGATTACCCTCCTAGACCATGCAGTTCACCTTCTTCAGTTCCCTGAACTTGGAAAGATGGGAGAGTGTCTCTATCAAGGCCCCAGGATGTGATGAAGTCTTTGGGATGGAGGTCGGCTCTGGGAGGATGAGAAGGCTGTGGATATGAGATGGGGAGTGCTTGTCCAGGTGTAGGCATCACAGAACTCAGTGGAACTGGCTACAAATCTCTCACTGAAGAGGGATGGGGTCAAGACATTTTCCTGTTTCATTAAATAATGACTCTCGGAGTGTATGAACTGGAAAGTATGTGTCTTGCAATGATAAAGATATATTTCCAGATGCACAATGAAAAAGTGGCACAGGAATGGTAAGTCAGGGCTGGGTGGACACCAGGAGCCCCTAGGCACACTGGGCAGTTGGGACAAATAAGCACTGGTCCCGGCTGGTGGAAGCCAGGGCCCGGGATGCCTACGTCACCAGCTCCAGGCAGAGGTGATACATGGGTCTCACCTGGACAAGTGTCTGCCACTTCCTGGCAGAACTGGCTGCAGAGATCAATGCAGAGAGCCCTCGGGGGGCATGTGGTGGTGGCCACACCTCCCCTGGGCTGGATACAGCCTTCTTGAGGACATGGAGGGGCCCTCAGAAAGGGGACAAAGGGAGCAGTACTGGACATGGGAATTATTCAGAAACCACAGGCACACATTCTTTTGGTTTTGCCAGAATTCAGGATAAAAATGGCTCTGCAGGCCATCTGCAGAGAAATTTCCCCTCTCTGCCTCTTTGTAGGCACCCCATGAGACTCTTGTCTCCAGCTGGGGTCTCCTCTAGAGAAGATCTTACCTGGAGAAGTCTAGGATTTGTCTCCATTTGTGGAGCTGAGAAGCTTCTCCTGGGCAGTCCAAGGTGCTCCCCTGGCAGGTGAGTGGAGGAGAGGCTGGTTGAGGTGGGAAGATGTGAGGGAATGCAGTGAGACCTCATGGCATGACACACAGAGGGAAATGATACATGGTCACATCTCACTACTATCCCTCTCAGGCAAAGACAATGGCTGGCCAGTCCTAGTCATTCATTAGAGAGAAAGGCACATTCACACTGCAAATCTGTATCTGTGTGCCCAATGGAGAGTGACAGTAATAAAAGCAAATGTTTAGAAAGACCCTGGGAAGAGAATGTAAAGACAAGCCACAGATGGGGAAATAACAGTTGCAAACACATATCTGATTTTTAAAAATCTAGTATAGAAAACACACAAAGAGGCCAGGCATGGTGGCTCACGCCTTTAATCCAGCACTTTGGGAGACCGAGGTGGGTAGATCACAAGGTCAGAAGTTTGAGACCATCATGGCCAACATGGTGGAACCCCATCTCTACTAAAAATACAAAAATTAGCCGGGCATTATGGTGGGCACCTGTAGTCCCAGCTACTCAGGAGGCTGAGGCAGGAGAACTGCCTGAACCTGGGAGGCAGAGGTTGCAGTGAGCCGAGATTGCGCCACTGCACTCCAGCCTGGGTGACAGAACAAGACTCCGTTTCAGAGAAAAAAAGGAAAGGAAAGGAAAGAAAAGAAAATATACAAAGAATTCTTAAAACTCAACAATAAGAAAAAAAAAAAGACTAGATTAAACAATGTGCAAAAATCTGAACAGACATCCTATCAAAGAACATATACAGATGTCAAATAAGCATATGGAAAGATGCTCCATGCTGCATATCACCAAGGAATTGCAAATTAAAACAACAATGAGATGCCGTTATACTCCTAGTATAACAGATAAAATCCAACATAGTGACAACACAAAATGCTGCTGAGGACAGGGAGCAACAGGAACTCTAATTCACTGCTGGCAGGAATGTAAAATGTACAGCCACCTTGGAAGTTTGGTAGTTTCTTACAAAATTAAACATATTCTTGCCATTCAACTGAGCAATTGTCCTCCTTGGCATTTACCCAAATGAGTTGAAAATTTCTGCCCAAAATAAAATCTATACTTGAATGTTTAGAAAAGCTTTATTCATAATTGCCAAAAATTGGAAGCAACCAAGATATCCTTTAGTAGGTGAATGGACAAATAAACTGTGGTGTGCTATACAATGAAATATTATTAATTGATAAAAAGAAATAAATTGTGAAACCATGAAAAGGCATAGAGGAACCTTAAATACACATTACCAAGTGGAATAAGCCAGTCTGAAACGGCTGTATGCTGTATGTTTCTGGATTATATTCTGTATGCATTCTATGTGACATTCTGGAAAAGGTAAAACTATAGAAACAATAAATTGATTGCTGGTTGCTAGGGGTTCAGGGGAAGGAATGAATAGATGGAGAAGAGGGGATTTTTAGGGCGGTGAAAATATTATGCATTATAGTATAACGATGAATGCATGTCATTATGCATCAATCAAGACCCTAGACCCTACAACACAAAGTGAACCCTAATATGAGCTTTGGTAAATAAAGAAGGATCAGTTTGGGTCTGCCTCCAAAGCTGACACTGATAAAGTATTTACTATGTTCCTGGCACTCTCCTAAGTGTTTTCCACATAACAGTTTACTTAATTCTCAAGAAAACCCAGTGAGGAAAGCATTATTACCGGGACTATTTTTTGAGAGGCCACCAAGGCACAGAGTCCCTTAGGAAATGGCCCAAGGTCAAAGGTCAGAGACCTTAAGGGAATGGCCCAAGGTCAAAGCCGTGACCTAGCCTTTCTGCTGGGGCTACACTTTTAGGCATTGTACGACCCTGCCCTGGGTATTCTAACTGAAAAAAGACCATTTGACATCTGATCTCAGGCTCTCTTGCAATGGAAGGAAGTATACTAATAACAAAGACTACACGTCTCCTTTTAGGGATTTTTTTTCTTTAATTCACAAAACTTTGTCATATTTTATGAATGTTTCATGACTTTGTTTTCCATTGTTAATTATTTTTTGTTATAAAAATGGGGCATTGACATCAACTCATGACTAAAACGAAATTGAACAGCAGGAAGTAAGTGCAGTGACACATCCTGGCCAGAGCCTCCTGTCCCGGCCAGAGCCCCCCAGCTCCCCACCCTGAAAGTAACTGTTGCTACCGGTATTTTGGGCATCTGCCCAGAGAGAGTCTACGTATATACCAGCACCTAACCATGTACTTTCTTCTTCTTTTAAAACATAATGGCCACCTTTCTTATATTCTGTGTTTTTCCCCTAAAAATACAGCTTAAAGATGTTGCAAAATTCTTCTCAAAAAGTTTCAGGATTCTAATATTCTGAAGTCTAACATTCAAAACCATACTTTTAACAATGATAGATAAATGGAAAATGGATACCAATTTTTCTTTAGACACAGAAGATGGAAATGGAAAAGGTAGTGCTTTGAGTTATTATGAAACATCCCTCACAGCTGGGGTAGGAAGCTGCCACAGGGCAGCCTCCACCCAACTCTACAGTACATGGTCTTGGTAGTACCTGGTGCCCAGGATGCACCCCTTAGCAGTCCCAGCCCCCGCTCAGAGCCAGGGCAGCATGTCCCTCTTTCATTGTGTGTACCTTTTGCTGTGCAACACCCCAGGGGTGGCACCAAGACAGCTCCAGTTTCCAGTTAACAATCCACATAGGAACATCAGGCTGCCCAGCGGCCCATTAAAATGGCACATGTTCTACAAAGCCTACATTTAGCAATCAACCCATGGGACTTTTAGAGGGCACTGAATTAAACAATGGTGCTTCCAATTGACATCAAAGCAAAATGTATCTGGCACTGCTATTTTGATATCATAAAGAGATCTTTGGTGAAATGCCCTTGGATGAATGGCCATGAAATGAATTGAATTGAGTGTCCTGGACATTCTGGCAAGAGTCCAAGTCTAACGGAGTGTGTTGCCTTTGCTGTAAGAGTGCTGGATGTGGCAGGGTGCTGTAGCTCACATTGGTGGGCACCTGTCAGGCCCTGGAGGGAAGAACTTCAAGGAATGCACAGTGTGTCTATTCCTGCTGCTCAGCTATTCACGTGCAGCTCATGTGTTCCTTCTCCAACAGAGGACCTTCTATAGGGCAGTTCTGATGCTCTGACAAATGGACTGTGCCTAGAAAGGCTTACCTGCCCCCTGCAATGACATCTATGCTGCCCTTGCCTTTTAAGCATTTTCCATCGGCCGTTTCATGAGAGGAGGTGAATACCATGACTAGGAGAATGCTTCTGAAGCCACAGAAATGACAAAAAGATGTTCAGCTTGGAAAGTCAAAACTTGGAAATGGTATTTCCTTTAAAAAAACTTTTTTGTAGATATAGGGGTATGCATGCAGTTGGATTTAGCAGTACACGTGGATATACTGTGGAGTGCTAAGTTGGGCTATTAGTGCACCCACTACCCAAATAGTGTACACATCAAAAAGACACGGGCGCTCATGTGTTAGCCACGGCACTGTTCATAATAGCAAAGCCGTGGAATCAACCTGGGTATCCATCAGTGAATGACGGGATTAGATATCTGATGTGTACGGACCATAGAATACTGCTCCACCATAAAAAAGAATGAAAACATATCTTTTTCAGCAACATGGATGGAATTAGAGGCCATTATTCTCAGGAAATGGTGTTTCTTGACCAGACTTTATACAAAAAGACTTCATTGCCAAACCCGTAGGTGCTAGAATTAGGAGCCACCTGAGAGTCTGAAAAAGGCCATTTGAATCAATAAGCTTAATCCAAATTCAGCACTAACTAGAGCTATAAACAAGACCATACAAGGTGAAAGAAATTTATTCATCCAACAAATATCTGACGAGCACCTCCTGAGCGTAGGCGCTGTCCTTGGTACTTGAGATAAAGCGGTGAACAGTGAGAATAAAGTTTCTGATTTCAAGAAGCCAATGAAAGCTTAGTCAGGGAAACAGATGTAAATTCAAATAGTGGGGGGCCCTAAGAAAAATAAAACAGGTCAACATGCTGCAAAGGTATGAGGAAGGGGTTGCTAGCAGGAGGGGAAGGAGTTGTGGATAGAGGTGGTGCTTTAACTAAGACACCAATCTTAAGTCATGTGTCCACTGTGGAAAACCTAGGCTAAGGATATGTAGGAAGAGGAAGAGTCAAGGGCAAAAAGCAGAGAATAAATCACTATAGCCGAGGCCAAAGTGAAAGAGAGAGGAAGTTGGAGGGGCTGGATTGCATGAAGCTTGGACAATTACGGTGAGGAGGTTGTATTTTATTAGAAGCACTGCATAAGACCATTGGGGTGTTTTGTGCATGAGCGTGGAATGGCTTGATTGACATTTTTAAGAAGCCACTACAGCTACATGGTGAGTTCCAGACTATAGGGGCAAGAGCGAAAGACATCAGTGGATGCTAACATCAGCGGTCAAAGTATGAGAAGGAACAAGATGCTTGCATGCTGTCGGATCAATACAGTAATCAAGTGATACAAGCTAACCTCACCAATCATGAGTCACACTGATGCCACATCGCGATATCCCTCTGGGATGTTCTTACTGGGAAAGTGTAACTCCAGTCTAATCATGAGAAAACATGAGATAGACCCACACTCAGAGGCATTCCCAAGTCTACCTGGCCATACTCTTCAAAAGTACCAAAGTAGTTAGAAAAAGCTGAGGGACTGTCCCAAACTGAAGACTTAGAAAACAAACAAGTAAATGCACCATGTGATCCTGTACTGGATCCTCAAACAGAAAAAGGATATTACATGAAAAACCAGCCTGTAGTTTAGTCAGTAGCATAGATAGGTAAGTACAGTATTCCCAGTACATGCAATTCTCCTGGCTTTGATAATTGCATGATTGTTATATACATTGTCAACATTAGGAAGAATGAGGTGAAAAGGTGTACAGAAACTGTCTGTACAGGTTTTAAAATTTATTTTTAGTGTACACACGGTGGAGTTCATTTCTTTGTTTCTGTATTTGTTTTACAATTTTCTATTAGTTTAAAATTATTTTCAGATAAAATGCTAGAGTGAAATAAAAATGCTGAGCATAAACAATAAGGGCTTCCCTGGTAGGCAGAATAATGGCTCCCCAAAGATGTTCATGTCCTAATCCCTGGAACCTGTGAATATGCTAGGTAGGTTACACAGCCAAGGAGAAGTAAGGCTCCTGTGGAATTAATGTTTGCTAGTCGGCTGATTTTATTTTACTATTATTTTTTTGAGGCAGAGTCTTGGTCTGTCGCCCAGGCTGGAGTGCAATGGCACAATCTCAGCTCACTGCAGCCTCCACCTCCTGAGTTTAAGTGATTCTTCTGTCTCAGCCTCCTGAGTAGCTGGGATTACAGGCATGCATCACTACACCCAGCTAATTTTTGTATTTTTAGTGGAGATGGGGTTTTACCATGTTGGCCAGGCTGGTCTCGAACTCTTGACCTCAGGTGACCACTCCCCTCGGCCTCCCAAAGTTCTGGGATTACAGGTGTAAGCCACTGCACCTGGCCCACTAGTCAGCTGATTTTAAAATAGGGAGATGATCCTACGTTATTCAGGTGGAACCCAGGGTCCTTAAAGTTAGAAAGGGGCAGAAGAACCAGTCAGGAAAGGAGATACCAAGATGGACGCAGAGTAGGAGTGAATAATCTTGAGAAGGACTCAACCCACTGTTGCTGGGTTTGAAGATGAAAGATGGGCCCCCTGAGCCCAGGAATGCAGATAGACTCTTGAAATTTGGAGTGGTGAGAAAGCACATTCTCTCCTAGGACCCACAGAGGGGAAATGCAGTCAAAGGAGAAGCAATACAGCATTGCACCACACCCCAGCCGCCATGGCACGCAGACACAAAAAATAGTGTGGAGGGATAAAGCTGCTGAAAAGCTGTGGTGAGCATCCAGGAGAGGTTTATATTAGTGGTTTGGACATTGGAGGAGCCGTAGAGATAATCTAGGTTTGATATCTTTAGAGGTGGAGTCAATAAAAATCACAGCTAGATTGAATATTGAAGGTGAGAGAAAGGGGGGACTCCAGAGTGAGCCTTTGGTTTTTGACATTAGGAGTGGGTGGATGAAAATAGGGAGTTAAGGGAGAGGACATGGGTGGTGGGCTCATGGAAACCAGCCGATTCTGGCCCTGTTCTTCCAAGGCAGCCCTAGAAAGCGGCCTCCCGTCTCCATAGTTCCCACCACTGCTGCAGAGCAATGCTGGGTGACCCGCCAGTGTGACTCCATGTGGCTGTCCCCAAGTTTAGATGGTTTTAGTTTAATTGTGTCCTATTGTAAATTTAGCATTTGGGCCACATGGCCTACTGCCCTTCCAGAGCTCACGTTCCATCCTTCCAGAGCTGAATATGTAGTGCTGCTCTTTGAGCATATTGTATACACCAACATACCAGATGCTGTGGGGGAAAGCAAAGTAGGTGAAATAGAAGGAAATTAAAGTGGCTTAAAGGAGTTTTTCTGCTCTAACTGGGTAAAGAGGACATACTGGCAATGTCTTGAGAGTAACCTGGTACTACCATCACAACCTGGTACTACCACCGCTCACAACCTTGTACTACCACCACTCACAACCTGGTACTACCACCGCTCACAACCTGGCACTACCACCGCTCACAACCTGGTACCACTGCTCACAACTTGGTACTACCACCGCTCACAACCTGGTACTACCACTGCTCACAACCTGGTACTACCACTGCTCACAACCTGGTACTGCCATTGGTTTTGGCACCTGTGAATTTGCTGCTAGACACCATGAGCTCCTCAAAAGCAGGGACTCTGCCTGATTTATCTCTATATCTCCAGGACTTGGTATAGGGAATACAACAGATGCTCAATAGATACCTGTTGAATGATCAAGTCAAACCTCAATAGGGCAAAAACTGTTTGAGGTAACAGAAGCTCAATTCCAGAAAACTGTTGCAATCATGTTCCCTGTGACATTGGAAGTGGAGGATTCTATTCTCCTCTGTGCTGAGTAAGACATGAATTCCTTCTCATCAAAATTTACTTGATAATGCAGTATATGAAATAATACATGTACTCTACAATTTCTTTTGTAGTAAGAATTATGCAAAATAGATTTAATCAGAATTTCTGCATTTAAATGTCTTGCTTATTTGACATGAAATATTGAAGTTAACATAAAACTCAGAACACATCACACCAAAGAAACATTGATGACAATCTGGTTAAGGTGAATGATTGCCAAGGAAGTATGGGGTGTCTAAGATTGGTCACCTTGCATAAAAACTTGAAAGACCCTGAAATATTTCAGCTTACATAAGAAAGATAACTGACATGTTTTTCTCAAATTTGAGGATAATCATAAAATTAGGTGACGTTAAAAATATGGACTTACAAAGCAGAAAGGAACTTTTCTAAACCATCGATAATAAAAAATAAATTTTTGTTTATGATACTAAAATAAAAAATGAGCTATCTTTCAGTTCTTTCATGAATAAAGCAGTTATAAAATCATGGTCATGATTGTTCACAGCCAAACAATTTAGAAAAAGGTATTACATACATGACTCAAGCTGTTACTTAATAAAGACACTGTATTATATTTTATAGGTTTTGCGGTGTCTGTACAATTTTCCAGCTTTTGCCAGTTTGTAATTTGAGGTTGATTTCTTTTTTCAATCTAAATAAATATTTGTTAATTCTGTTTATATAATTTTGTGTTTATTTTCTTAGGCATGTGTCCCCAGGTCAAATGTAAAAGCTTCAAGTCCCATAGAACCTGGGTCTGCCTCCGCCTGATCCCATGATTTCTTGGGGTGCTGCTCTCCTCCTCTCTGTTCTGATATGTAGAACAGAGCCACAGAGCCCTCCCTGTCACCCTGTAAAACTGCAAAAAGTTTAACCGTTTGTGAAAAACTCACCATGAGGCTATCTGTATTAGCGGATGGACCCTGGGATGGTCTCCAGGGTCTGTCCCAAACCAATTAGGGAAATGATCCTTCAGTGATTTCTGCAAAGGATACTATGATGGTTGACTTTATGCGTCAACTTGACTGGGTTAAGAGATGCCCAGATTGCTGGTAAAATGTTATTTCTGGGTGTGCCTGTGAGGGTGTTTCAGGCAGAAATCAGCATTTGAACCAGTGGACTAAATAAACCAGATTCATCCTCCCCAGTGTGGATGGGCCTCATCCCATCTGTTGGGAGACTGAATGGAACACAAAGGTGGAGGAAAAGGTCCTCTCTCTCTCTCTCTCTTTCCTTGTGCTGGGCCATCCATCACCGTCTGCCCTTGGACAATGGCCCTCTGCTTCTCAGGCGTTTGGGTTCAGAACGGGAGTTACACCTTCAGCTTCCCCGTTCTCAGGCCTTCGGGTTTGGACTGGAACTCCACCACGGGGTTTCCGGGTCTCCAGCTTGCAGATGTCAGATCACGGGGCTTCTCAGTCTCCATAGCTGTGTGAGCCAATTCCTATAATTCCCCCCGTCTGTCTATCTATGTACAGCCAATCGGTTCTGCTTCTGTGGAGAACCCTGACCAATGCAGGTAGCCTCATGGTGAGTTTTTCACAAATGTTTAAACTTTGTGCAGATTTACAGGGTGACAGGGAGGTCTCTGTGGCTCTCATGTGGCCTCACACCCTCTCTTTGCTCTACCTCTGCCTTCTCCCTCAAAACGACAAGCCCAGAGCTCTCTTTGTCTCATGAAGATTAATCTCACTCACACCCAGGACCCCCAGACTTACCTTGCATACACAGGTACTTCTATTTCCGAAAGCATGAAGCCGTACCTAACTACTTTTATGTGCGTGAATCTTAACTGTGTAACCTAGTGAATGCTTATATCTGTGCCGCCCAGTAGCCTCCACGAGATCAAAACATAGAACATTTTAGTTCCTAAAGTCTCCCTCATTGCTTATTTCCATCCTTCCTCCATCCACTTTAACCATGATTTTGGTTCCTCTCATCATGATCGGCTTTGCTCACCCAGAACTTCATATGGAAGAAATTGTGCCACCTATTAGCTTTTGTTTCTGGCTTCCTTGCTCAGCTTTTGGCCTGTGAGATGTATCTGTACTCTTGCCTTCAACCATAGTCCAGTCTTCTGCATTGCTGGGTAGTATTGCATTGAATGGGCACAGAACGTGTTTGTTCATCTATTGATGTCGAGATTTGAATCATTTCCAGCTCTGGGCTATTATGAATGAATTTGTGGTGACTATCCCTGCACATCACTTTTGATGAGTATATGCCCTCATTTTTTGGATGTTGCTTGGGCTTTTGGAAGACCTGTGCTTCATCCCCAGAACGTTTAAGGGCTTCCCCCTCCCTCTGAGCCAACAAACTCAGATTCCGCTCTAAGAGGAATTCTGGTGCAAGCTATTAAGGTAATTACATTTCCCCATCTCATTACAATTAAGCGCCTGCCTCTGTAATCCTAAGAGGAAGACATGAAGAGATGGAGCTTTTACCTTAGGGATAAAACCCATTTTGGCAAGGCTGGAGGGGGATGTCTGGCTTTTATTATTGATGCTTCGTGCTCTTCCGCAGGTCTGCAGAGGTGATGATGCAAATATACTCAGAAATAATGTGACATGTTCCTGGAAGTGTGTTCATTTCCAGAGGAATTATGTACTTTGATATTTGAAAAATTGAGACCATCTATTAAACACACGTCGGAGACACTATCTCCTGATAGAAATTGTGTGTGATAAGAAAGGAGAAGCTGAGGAGCCACTCCGGATTCCCTCCACCCTTTCAGAATTCCGCTAGAACTGGTTCAGCAGTTCTGAGCTATTTCGACGTAAGACACAATTCCCCTAGCTTGAGTCTTCTTAATCTTCCCGTGATTAAGAGAAAATTTCCAACCCAGGGTAGACTAACAATTTTGTACAATACAATAAAAATGCAAATTGCTGAACTTTTTTTTTTTTTTTGAGACAGGGTCTCACTCTGTCACCCAGGCTAGAGTGCAGTGACACAATCACAGCTCAATGCAGCCACAACCTGCCAGGCTCAAGCTTCCCGTGTAGCTGGGACTATAGGTGTGTACAAACACGTTTGGCTAATTTTTCTACTTTTTTTGTAGAGACAGGGTTTTGCTATGTTGCCTAGGCTGGTCTCAAGCGATCCACCTGCCTTGGCCTCCCAAAGTGCACTATGAACATTTCTAAATGCCCACTCTTGACTGTGTACCTGCTGCACTGAGCACCCATCATGCGGAGCCTGCAAACCTGGGTCAGACACACCACACCTTGCAGAGCACTGTGATGTGGCCACTTTCTTGGCCAGAAATTTCCTCTTGAAACAGAGGCAACAGAGTGTTCCTTTCTTTTCCCAGTTTCCCTGCAAATTTACACAGCACGTGGTCAGGCTGGAGAACGTTCCCTGGGGGCCAGCCCTGCTCAACATAAGCACCCCTCTTTGTGAGATGAAGGGCATTTGGGGACTGCCTGTGCTCATGTTTCTCTGCCTGTAAGTTTCCCAGCACACTTTCCTTTTGCTCAATGTGTCTCTCAAGGTACATGTCTTTAAAATTAGCCAAGGGAAAACATGCAGGGAATTTAAATCCACTGATATTAACATCTATACATCTCTCTCTATTTAGATCTGTGGATCCACATTTATATCTTATCTATGGCATCTGTCTCAGGAGCATTACAAAGGCAACTAAAAAAACGTTTTGGGGGCTCTGTCACCTTGAGGCTTTCACTTTCATTCTCTTGCCTCAGTTTCTCTCTCTCTCTCTCTCTCTCTCTCTCTCTCTCTCTTTTAGCAATAATTCTGTTTTAGTTTTTTGGCCCTTTCGACCTCTCTCCCAATGTGGAGTACACAGAAGGAAGAGAAACGTGAAAAGCAGCAGAGAGCAGAGCTACAGTGGGTTTCTTCTTAGTTGAGTTAGCTCAGATAACATCTCATGTACACGAACCCACTCACGGCTGTGAACATCTCCTCTGCATCGGGGGGATCTGGCTAATTGAAGAGCGAAAATATACTAGTGCCGTCAGGGTGGTGGGTGAGTGGGGGCATGAGAATAATCAGTAAAATACATGCCCATTTGGCAGGGGTTTATGTTACGTATTGAATTAGCATTCCTTAAATTAGCATAGGGTTCTACTTTTAATACATTTTCCAGGAGTCTGATAACGTGGGACAGTAATGCATAGCCTTCTTCTATCTTGGTAGCACAGAATTCATCATCAGTTAACACAGAGCTTTCCTCCTTGTTATTAGCATCAGGCAGTTATAAAAGAGGGCCCGGTTCTCCAAGAAGGAACACATCATTATTGCTAATGGATCTGACACTGGCATGCTGAGATGCCCAGAGGGACAGAACCCATCACGTCTTCAGTGACGCTGGGCATGTGACGCCCGGCTGTTGGGGACAACAGCTGAGAGACAAGGTTGCAGCCTGAACTATCTTGTTTGCATCAGAGAAACCTGCAGAGGGAGAACATTCTGTGCCAAGGATCGACAGACCCGCCCACCCATCATGAAGTCAGAGAACGAGAGGAGGGATTGGTAAGCTGACGGAACATGCAGGCTTCAAGGCTGTCCTCCCACACTGACAATAAACGTATCGAAGCACACATTTTCTTGATTGAGTTTTTGATTTTCTCGATCACTCACATCCGAAGAGTACTTTTCCTCCTCGCACTGTGATCATTTAAAGAAAGACTAGTGGACACTGTAGAAGATGGCACAAACAAACATTCCATACCTTTGTGCCAAATGCCGCGTTGGCCCCGAAACCAAACAGCTCCGGAGCAGCTGAGGCTAATTTCATTATAGTGGCTGGGACTCAATTACCAGTCAGATGTGGGTAGGCTTGGCAAACTCCCATAGCTTCCAGCAGGTCCAGAAGGTCTCCCAAGAGCCAAATTCTGTTCTTTGTTCATACACGAACAAAAGCAAACAAGCCCAATGCACAAGAAAATCGCCGTTTAAAAGACAATGTGAACAGCCCACTCTCTGGGCATTTGCTCAATACAGGGGCCTTTAAAAAACATGTCTCCATTTTTCGCCCCAGGTTTTTGGACAGGTTGCATGGATGAGGCCACATAAACACTACCTCTACGCCGAGAAAGAAGAAGCAGATTAGACAAAACCCTGACAGGTATTTGCCTAGATTGCAGCACCTGAGTTTCCAAATGTGAGATGTCCATCTGACCAAGGAGCAGAGGACAATGGTTGGAGCTTTGCACCTGAGGCCTCGTCTCCCGTCTCACACTCCCCCATTCACCTTCTAACTGCAGTGTTTACTGCCAGGGCCAGCGGCATGCCCATGTGGCTGGCACTCACCTCTGCTGCCTCAAGTATTTCTTGTTCTGCCCTGAAGCTCCTGTGCAGTTGTCACATGGGCACCTGGGAGAAGCTGCCTAGACTGTAAGCAACTGTCCTACGTTACCCAGGCATAAAGAGCTTCCCAGGATGTGAGGCTCTCAGTGCTAAAACCAGGTCAGTTCTGGACAAACCAGGGCACCGGTCACACTCTTGCTCAGCTAGAGGGCTGAATGCACAAACTCGGAAGGTAGAGAGTTCAGGACTCCAGGCAACCCTGGAGTAGTGGGAACAAGAGCTACTGAATGGTCAACTTGAGTGCATGATTCTTTTCTTTTTTCCCGAATATTTCTATTTGAGATTCAGGGGTGTATTAGTCTGTTTCCACATTGCTATAAAGAGAAAGCTGAGACTGGGTAATTTTTGAAGAAAAGAGTTTTAACTGACTCACAGTTCTTCACGGCTGGGGCAGCCTCAGGAAACTTACAACCACGGTGGAAGGTGAGGGGGGAGCAAGGTGGTGTCTTACATGGTGGCAGGAGGCAGAGTGAGTGACTGCGGAGGTGCCACACTCTTAAACCATCAGGTTGCATGAGAACTCACTCACATCATCAAAACAGCTTGAGGAAAACCGCCCCCATGATCCAATCACCTTCCACCAGGCCCCTCCCTTGACATGTGGGGTTTACAATTCAGGATGAGATTTGGGTGGGGACACAGATCGAGACCATATCAAGGGGATACACGTGCTTATTTGTGACATGGGTATATCGCACCATCACCCAAACAGTGAACGCTGTACCCAGCAGGTAACTTTTCAACCCTCACCCTCTCTCATCCTGCCCTCGCTTTGGGAGTCTCTAGTGTTAATTATCTCCATTTGTATATTTATGTGTCCCCTTTGCTTAGCTCCAACTTATAAATGAGAACATGCAATATTTGGTTTTCTCCTTCCTAGTTCACTTAGGATAATGGCCTCCGGCTGCATCCATGTTGGACATTATTTTATTCTTTTTTATGGCTGCATAGTATTCCCCAGTGTATATGTGTCACATTTTCTTTTCTTCATCTTTTTAGATTCAGGGGATACATGTACAGGGTTTCTACCTGAGTATATTGCATGATGCTGAGGTTTGGAATACAAATGATTCCATCACCCAAGTACTGAACATAGTACTCAAAAGTTAGTTTTTCAACCTTTGCTTCCCTTCCTCCTTCTCCTCTCTTGTAGTCCCCAGTGTCTATTGTTGACATCTTTAATTCCATGAGTATCCAATGTTTAGCTCCCCCTTATAAGTGAGAACAGAGAATATTTGGTATTCTGTTTCAGTGTTAGTTCACTTAGGATAATGTCTTTCAGCTACATCCACATTGCTGCAAAGCACATGAGAATTTCATTCTTTTTTATAGCTGCATAATATTCCTTGGTATATATGGAGAATACCTTCTTTATCCAATCCATTATTGATGGGCACCTTAGTCGATTCCATGGCTGCTATTGTGAATTGTGCTGCAGTGAACAGGAGAGTGCACATGTCATTTTGGTGGAATGACTTGTTTTCTTTCAGATATATGCCCAAGAATGGGATTCTTGGGTCGAATGGTAGTTCTGGGTTAAGTTCTTAGAGAAATCTCCATACTGTTTTCCACAGTGGCTGAACTAATTACCATTCCTACCAACAGTGTATAAGAGTTTCCTTTCTGCACAGCCTCAGCAGCAGCTGTTGTTTCCCGATTTTTTAATAATCACCATTCTGACCGGTGAGACATGAAATCCCATGGTGGCTTTGACTTGCAGTTCTCTGATTATTAGTGATGTAGAGCATCTTTTCACATGCTTTTTGACTGCTCGTATGTCTTCTACTGAGAAATGCCTGTTCGTGTACGCAACTCTGAAGCGCGCTCTTTATGCCTCCTCAGGTGCCTGGCAGGATGGAGGCTCTGTTGCCCGTGGCGTTATGGATTAATACACCCTCATATTTGCTTTTCTCATTCCTGGCTTCATTCTCCCTCACCCAACCTGCTTTTTGTGATTATTTTCCAAGATGAAGTATCTGCATGCAAGCTCAAAAATCAAGGCTCTGCTGTGTGTGTGTGTGTGTGTGTGTGTGTGTGTGTGTGTGTGTGTGTGTGTGTGTTGGCGAGGGAGAAGGTAGAAACTAGAAAGACACTTGCTGAAATGTTTATTAAGCACAGGGGTGTTCACTGTGATGTACCCCTGGCACCCTCTCTCTAGGAAGGAAGGATGGATTCCTTCAACCTCCAGCCGTGCTGCTGCGGGCAGCATGCTTAGGGATGTCCTCAGCTGAAGAAAACCACCTCACCCAAGGTCCTATCTCCTTAGGGGGATCCTGGTGGAGATAGAGCAGTTCAGTCTCCTTACCCCAACTTGGGGTGGCTCTGAAGAGACCCCTCTCTGGGACTTGCTGAATCCTTGCTCCTGGGGACTGTGTGGCTTGGACTTCTTCCTGCATCCCATCCTGCCTCTTGCTCTCCTTTCTGCTACCGAGAATCCCAAGCACATGCTTGAATGAATGCCCTGCACGCTAACCACCATCACGGGTCTGCGGCCAGAGGGGACACACATGCCACTTTCTAGAATGTTCTTGACACTTGGGATACAACATATAAAACAAAAAATCCTTTTCTAATGGAATTTACATTCTAGGAAGAGAGACAGACAATCACCAAGGAGACCAGCAGGTTTAGAGTGTAGTGTCAGGGAATGGACACGCTATGGGAAAGGGAAGTGGGGCTGGGGCAAGTTCAGAGTGTCCTGTCACAGAGGGGACACGCTATGGGAAAGGGAAGTGGGGCTGGGGCAGGTTCAGAGTGTCCTGTCACAGAGGGGACACGCTATGGGAAAGGGAAGTGGGGCTGGGGCAGGTTCAGAGTGTCCTGTCACAGAGGGGACATGCTATGGGAAAGGGAAGTGGGGCTGGGGCAGGTTCAGAGTGTCCTGTCACAGAGGGGACACGCTATGGGAAAGGGAAGTGGGGCTGGGGCAGGTTCAGAGTGTCCTGTCACAGAGGGGACATGCTATGGGAAAGGGAAGTGGGGCTGGGGCAGGTTCAGAGTGTCCTGTCACAGAGGGGACACGCTATGGGAAAGGGAAGTGGGGCTGGGGCAGGTTCAGAGTGTCCTGTCACAGAGGGGACACGCTATGGGAAAGGGAAGTGGGGCTGGGGCAGGTTCAGAGTGTCCTGTCACAGAGGGGACACGCTATGGGAAAGGGAAGTGGGGCTGGGGTAGGTTCAGAGTGTCCTGTCACAGAGGGGACACGTTGTGGGAAAGGGAAGTGGGGCTGGGGCAGGTTCAGAGTGTACTGTCACAGAGGGGACAGGCTATGGGAAAGGGAAGTGGGGCTGGGGCAGGTTCAGAGTGTCCTGTCACAGAGGGGACATGCTATGGGAAAGGGAAGTGGGGCTGGGGCAGGTTCAGAGTGTCCTGTCACAGAGGGGACACACTATGGGAAAGGGAAGTGGGGCTGGGGCAGGTTCACAGTGTAGTGTCATGGAGTGGAAACGCTATGGGAATGCAGCTGGGGCAGTGAAAGGAGAGGCAGGGTGGTCACGGGAGGCTCCAGAGTGCCGTGCCCTAGAGAAGAATTGGCATATCTAGATGAGGAGTACACTGGCCCATATTTCAGAGATTAGCTGGAAACCATACCTGGGATTACACCAATGCCTGCTTAGATGCTGACCAAAAGTAAGACCGTGTAGCATCTTAGCCCACCAGATGTGGTTCTCACCCATTAGGATCCCCTGGCGAACTTTAAAAATGCCAATTCTCAGGACACATTTCCTCAGGTTCTGGTTCAACTGGGCAGTGGTGAGACTGAGGCATCAGTAGTTTAAGTTCCAAATGTGTTTTACTGTGCCCCCAGGTTAATACCGGCGACCCAGACACTCATTTGGGAGACCTATTGGCAACATCATGGCATGGAGATAAAAAAAGCTGCTCATGAGAAGCCTTAAAGCCAATTATGTTTTCACATGTAATTATACATGCATAGTCATACGCACTACATGCATGTATGCATAAGTATACATGCACACACACACACAGGGCACCTAAGGGAGCATTCTGGAGCATTCTCCAGTGCATTTCTGTGATTTTGGGGTCCAAAGATCCCTGTTGTTGGAGAAAACAAACAACCACATACAAGAAATTAGCCGGCTAGCACAGTGGCTCACGCCTGTAATCCCAGCACTTTGGGAGGCTGTGGTGGGTGGATTGCTTGAGGCCAGGAGTTTGAGACCAGCTTGGCCAACATGGGGAAACTGTATCTTTATAACAATTACAGAAATTAGCTGGGCATGGTGGTGCAGGCTTATAGTCCCAGCTACTTGGGAGGCTGAAGTAGGAGAATCGCTTGAACCTAGGAGGTGGAAGTTGCAGTGAGCTGAGATCATGCAGCTGCACTGCACTCCAGCTTGGGTGACAGAGGGAGACACTGTCTCAAAAAAAAAAAAAAAAAAAGAAAGAAAGAAAGAAAAAAGAAATTATCCTAAAAGTTTTACTATCAGGTATAAGAATCCAGTATGCTCAAGATTGCTGAGTAAAGCATAAAGAAAGCTATGATAATGGAATCACCAGGTGATACAGATGAAGTCACACTTAAAATACCATCATGTTCAACTTCTCTGAACTTCAGTGGAACCTGTTAAACCCCAATAATTCAGTCAAATAATTAAATTCCCACTAAAAGCACATAACCTGTGCTCTTGGAGACATTAAATGGAAAAAGATTAAAACAAATATTTTCTTAATATTTTCCAAAATTTTATAGGAGACCACAGGCTAAACTTTTAGCTAGACTTCACTTGAATGATGTTTAAATCTAACCCTCCTAAATTCATGAAAACAAGGCTGTAGAGATTCACTGGGGCTAATTATCTCTATTTACAAAAGAATGAATTCTAAGTGGTGTCCTCCACCTCACCATTGATGCAGTAAGTAATTTATCAAGCATTTTGACAGGAAAGAAAATTTGGAGCAGTTAATTGCTCTAGAATTTTTTTCTTTATGCTGGCAGCAACCTGTTTGTTCAAAATAAACTTTTGATCTCTATCTATCTAGCTGCCTGCCTGTCTGTCTGTCTGTCTGTGTCTTGTCTGTCTATCTAGCTATCTATCTACCTACTAACCTACCTACCTGTCATCTTAAATTACTAATTATATAAGAAAGATCTTGTTTTGAGAAAACAAGAATATTGTCCTTATACTTCATAGAACATTTATACTATTAAATTATGAGCAATCATTACTCTGGTGAGTTCAAATCAACAATTTCCATTTCCAAAGACAAATGAGGGTTAAAAAAAAAAAAAAAAAAAAAAAAAAAAAAAAAACAGACCATTTGGGAATGTTAAGTAGGATTTACTTGTGAAGACTTGAGATCTACTCTCTTAGCAAATTTCAAGTATACAACACATTATTATTAACTATGGTCATCATGCCGTACATTAGGTCTCCAGAAGGTATTTGTTTTAAAGCTAGAAGTTTGCACCCTTTGACCCCAGTCCCTACATTTCACCCACCCTGGCAACTGGCCTTTTACTCTCAGTGTCTATGAATTCAACTTGTAACTGTGTGAGCTGATGTCTATCGTAATTATCAATAGCTTGATTGAAGTAATTGTTTTACAATGTACAGATATATCAACATACTACACTATACACCTTAACTATGTTCAGCTTTTAGTTTTTAATCAGACTTCAATGAAGCTGGGGGAAAAGTAGGATTGAATTGACCCTGCATTAGCAGGCTTAGGCTGTGGTGGCCATGGGGACATGGAGATGAGGTGTCCCTTGGAGACAGCTTGCTGCAGGAGGGGTAGCTGACTCCACTTCACTCCAGTTGCCGTCATGTTGGATTTGACTCAGCGCTCAGGATGTTCATGCAGAGACCGCTCTCTTCTCTGATGTCTGAGTGTGGTCCAAGCTCAGTCTTTGCTCTGGGCTTCTCTTCTCGGTTCCTGAGACATCCTCAGGCTGTGCTGCAGCCAGAGGCTCCTCCCCACTCCTTCTTGCTTCCTGCTCTCCTTTCCTAGGCAGCAGATCTGCATCTATTTTTTTATTTTTTTCTAAAATTGTGATAAGAACATCTGACATGAGATCTACACTCGAAAAAATTTTAAGCACACAGTAAGTCTTGTTAACTATAGACATGATGCGGTGGAAATGTGTGAGACTTACGTTGCACAAGAACTTTACACCTGGTGAATACAGTTCCTCGTCTTCTCAAATCAAACGTCCATCCGCAGATGAATGGGCCAGCAAGATATGGTCCACACATGCAATCCAATATTATTCAGCCTTAAAACAATAGGAACTGTTGGCATTCGCAGCAATGCAGATGAAAGAGCTTCAGTCGGACCTGCTTCCTGATCTGAAGGCTCCTTTGCCTTTATCCTGCTCTTCCCTCTTGCTTCTCCCAGTAAATCACTTAAGCATGGAAGTCTGTCTTGGTGTCTGCTTCTTGGAGGACCTTAGGATAGTCGGGCTGGGTCTGTCTATGATGGTGGTCGTGAATATCCATTGCTTTTGTCTTTCCAGCATCTATCCCAGTTGTTTTTTTCAGACTTTCTGCTTTCCACTACTTAGCCCAGGAATTTGGGGTGGGGTGGACCCCCAGTCCCTGCACAGGCCCTTGGCTCTGGCCTCACTCAGTGGAGTATGTGCCCTCCAATCAGGTCAGGTATGGACAACCTACGCCAATAGAAGTTCTATCCTGGCCATTTTATGAAGTGGTGTAAATAAGGAAGTGCTCTTCCTTCTGAAGTTGGTACACTGGCAGAATGCATGCTTGGAACTGCTGAAGACCATCTCTGCCACCTCATGGGGAGCCACCTGAGCAAGAAGCTGGCATGTAGGAAGCAGAGCTAAGAGATGAAGTTATCTATCTATCTATCTATCTATCTATCTATCTATCTATCTATCTACATTCCTAGAGCCCCTGGATCCAGCAATACCTGAAGCTCATAGGAACCCATAGAATATTTTTGTGTGTGTGTGTGTGTGTGTGTGTGTGTGTGTGTGTGTATGTGTGCATATAAACTAGTTTGAATTGGGATTTTTGTCACTTGCAAAGGAAAGTGTTCTCAAAACCCAAATTACTAATGACACAATCTCATCAGGCACTGGACTTTCTTTATCCACTTTTGGATATGTTTGTTTTCTTTAAGGACGCAGACAAACAGCATGGAACTGTGGAGGGATGTGATTGCTGTGTCCCTGCTAACTGTGTGGCTCAGGGCTGGCTCCTCTTCTTTCTTATGTCAGTATCCTCAGCTCAAGAGAATTTTTTTCATTGACCTCGATGGGGGTGGAAGTGATTTAGAGCCCCTATTTCTGTCAGGCATTTTCCCCAAGGATCTTGTATATATTATCTTACAGAGGCTAGTTGACTAATGTATGAAATAATTTATATATTCTTCCCATTTAATAATTAAAAAACTGAAGAGCCAAGAGAACAAGTTGTCCAGTGTGATTCAGAACGTAATTGATGGAGTCCAGTTTCAGCAGACAGACTGGGTTTAAGGCCTGATGCTTCCACTTGTTAGAGGGGTGATGTGGGGCACGAGGAAAGACCACAGCGGTTCCTCTTGTGGCCATGTCTTTCATTCTCCTCCTTCTTCCGGAGTAGATCTCATCCCAGGTGAGATCTATTGGCACGTGTCATAGGCAAGGTCAATCATCATGCCCGGCATTAGTGACTGGTCTAAGGCAGGCGTCCCCAAACTTTTTACACAGGGGGCCAGTTCACTGTCCCTCAGACTGTTGGAAGGCCGCCACATACTGTGCTCCTCTCACTGACCACCAATGAAAGAGGTACCCCTTCCTGAAGTGCGGTGGGGGGCCGGATAAATGGCCTCAGGGGGCCACGTGCGGCCTGCGGGCCGTAGTTTGGGGACGCCTGGTCTAAGGTGTGCCCCAAACCCACACTGGACCAATTAGAGTCTTTGCCTGATATATTATTTCAAATTCAAGTCTCCATTTCCTCCTCCCTGTTCTTGGGGACAGGTGGAGGAAATCAATGGAATTGCTTGTGGTCATACCCCCCATGGTATGGAAAAGTCTGTTGAATGCGGGAGGCAGCCCTGTGAACACAGACAGAGAGAATGTCAAGATGGAGAGGTTGGAAAGAATCACTGATGCATCTGGGGTTGGGTCTGTGCATCAGGGGACCCCAGAGTCGAACTTCAGATCTCCTCCACCTGCAGTTTGGATACCTAAAACAATATATTCCATTTTCTATCTCTTGAAGCCAAGAGTTCTGAATGACATGGGAACAATGGTCACAACTTCATGGGAATCATTGATTAAGGGATGATTCCTCTCAGCTAGAGTTATGTGTTATCCAGGTGACATGTCAGAGCTCACAAGATTGACTCCAGGAAGGCGGTACTTCAGGGAGGCGCTGCTGGGGAGATATCTCTGTTCCCCTGATAGCAAGTTTAGCAAGGGCTGGCACAAGTGGGAGATGCATAAAGTTTTATCTGGGCATAAAGGCCTTTGCTCAGCATGGCAGCTTTAAAGATTAGTAAATCGTGGTGCATCAGTTTCTTACAGCTTCTGTAACAAGGCACTATAAGCTGGGTACCTTAGAACAAATAGCATTTTTTTTTTGCCTCACAGTTGTGAAGGTCTAGAATTCAGAAATTAGGATGTTAGGAGGGTCCGTACCTAGAGGAAGTGAGGGAGAATCTGCTCCATGCATCCCTTCTCTCTTCGGGTGGTTTGCTGGCAATCTTTGGTGTTCCTTGGCTTATAGACCATATCAGCTCAATCTCTGCTTTTATTCCACATGGAGTTCTCATTGCGTGGGTGTCTGTCTCTCTACACAGCATTCTATTTTATAAGGACACTAGTCATATTGGATTTGGGACCCATCCTATTCCAGGAATTAACTAACTACATCTGCAATGAACCTATTCTCAAAGAAGGTCACATTCTGAAGTGCCTGTGATTAGGACTTTAAAATATGAATTTTGGGGGACACAATTCAACCCATAACAGATGGCACATTACAAAACTCCCTCAGAGTGCCAAAGAGCCAGGAAACGTCAGGAACAAGTTTTATTAACACCATACTTGCTAGTACTTTTTGCAATTTTTAAACTTCTAATTTTGAAATAATTTTAGACTTAAAGAGGAGTTGAAAATACAGTACAGAGTTCCTATATATCCTCTACTCAGCTCCACCCAAATTGATTGAATAATTTACAGACATTTTTCAAATGCTGTTAATTGTCACACACATTCTGTTCCTGATCCAGGATGCAATAGGGATTGCCCAGTGTCTACTTGTCAGAGCCCCCTACTCTCCTTCAGTATGGGGCTGCTCCTCAGTCTTTCCCTATCTTTCTTGACCTTAGCAGTTTGGTCAGTTATTTTGTAGAATGTTCTTCAATTTGGATATGTCTAGTGCTTTCTCAGGATTAAACTGAGGTTTGGCATTTTTGGGAAGAGTACCATGGAGGTGATCTGCCTCTTTCAGTATATCATTTCAGAGGGTATATTGGCACTAATTTAACAACACTATTTGAAAAACTTAGGGTTTCCATTTAACCAGAGCCAATTATCACCATAATCATCGTCATCACAATCACCATCATCACATCATCATCATCACTCCATCAGCACCATCATCATCATCACTACCATGATCATCATCACCATCATTAGTATCATCATCACCATCACCATCCCCATCACCACCACCATCACTATCATCATCACTACCACCACCATCATCACCACCATCATCATCATACCATCAACAACATCACCACCATCATCACCACCATCATCACCACCATCATCGCCACCATTACTACCACCATCATCACCATCATCACACCATCAACATCATGAGCACCATCATCACCACCATCACCACCACCATCACCATCGTAATTATCACCATCATTACGCCATCATCATCACACCATCAACACCATCAGCACTATTATCATTATCACCACCATCATCACCATCATCATTATCATCACCACCACTATCATTACTATCATCACCTACAGCATCACCATCATCATCATCCCATCACCACCACCATCATCATCATCGCCACCATCATCATCACCATCAACATCATCATCATCATCACCATCACAATCACCATCATCACACCATCAACACCATGAGCACCATCATCATCACCACCATCATCATCATCACCATCACCACCACCATCATCACCGTCATCACACCATCAATACCATGAGTACCATCATCATCAACACCACCACCACCATCACCATCATAATTATCACCATCATTACACCATCATCGTCTCACCATCAACACCATCAGCTCTATCATCGTCATCACCACCATCACCACCACTATGATTACCATCATCACCAATAGCATCACCGTCACCATCATGATCACCATCAACACCATCATCATCAACACCATCACAATCATCATCGTCACACCATCAACACTATCAACCCATCACCCCATCATCCCATCATCAGCATCATCATTACCATCATTGTTACCATCATTACCATCACCACCACCATCACCACCACCATCATTACCATCGTCATCATCATCACTATTACTGTCATCACTACCACAATCACCATCATCACAATCACCTTCATAATCATCATCATCACTATCATCACCATAATAACCATTATCATCATCATCACCACCATCACTATCACTGTCATCACCATCACCACCATCACTATCACTATCACTATCATCATCAACATCATCATCACGTGCTATGCAAATAACTTCGTAGTCACTAACTCAATAAGTCCCCTGAAAATCTTACACTTTACTACCTCTTACACTATTACTACCTCCATTAGCAAGTGAGAAACTAAGGGTCAGAGAGGCTAAGTCACTTGCTCAAGGTCACACTGGTAGTAAGTGGTTAAATTAGAACTTGAATGCAGATCTTAGTGACTGAAAATTTCATCCTTCACCCCTCTTGGAGTCTGACGTTCAGTGCTGCATGTTTCCAGCTTTCTGTAATCCCTTACAGGTGGTAGGGGCTCTGTGGTGCCTTCTAGACAGTAGGAAATAGCTTCTGTCTTCCAGGAATGTTCAGCTCTTCTAATTTATTCTTTGCCCCTTCTTGCTTCATTCTTCATCCCTGGAATGTAGATTTCTGGCTGGAGGCATGACAGCCATTTTGCAACTATGAGGCAAGAGGCATGAGCAAGAAAATCAACCTGCTAAAGATGGTGATGCAGAGATAAGAAATGGCCTGGCCCCCTACAAACATTGCTGCACAGTCTCAATAGCAGCATCACACCATCAACACCATCAACACCAACTCAATAGCCCTGGGCTCCTTGTCATGAGTCACAAATAAGAGGTTTTTTTTCTTTTAATGTTATTGTCAGGTATTCTGGAACGTATTATGTTATTTTCAGCCATGTGTGGCCCTAACTGAGGCTTAAACATAAATAAAGCTCTCTTCTGCTTCAAGTATGAAAGTTTTAATTATTTTTTCTAAAATTTTAGTTTAATTTGGGGATCACAAATTCACACAACTATAGAGGGCAAATGATGTAATAAAGGAGTTAAATATGAACTAGAAGGTACCCTCCCAGGGTAAAGAAGGGCAACTGTTAGATCACCTTATCAGTGCCTTGAAAAAAATCGGCTCAGTGCTGCCAGGCATTCCATTTTCTAAGAGAAGCAATAAATCTTGTTTTTAATGTAAATTTTAAAGTAGTAATTTCAGATTTTTAAATGCTGGCCACTATCCAAAACCTTGAAGACCAAACACAGTGTGCGTATTGGCTAGATATGACCCAAGGACTGTCAATTTGCAACCTCTGCAATTGCAAACATCATGATGTTAATTTATTTTAGATATATAGATGAAAGAACATATTGCAAGAAAGATGGTTAGGGCCGGGCACAGTGGTTTATGCCTGTAATCTCAGCATTTTGGGAGGCCGAGGCGGGAAGATCACCTGAGGTCAGCTGTTCGAGACCGACCTGGCCAACATAGTGAAACCCTATCTCTACCAAAATAACAAAAATTAGTGTGCCTGCATTCCCAGCTACTTGGTAGACTGAGGCAGGAGAATCGCTTGAACCCAGGAGGCAGAGGTTTTAGTGAGCCAAGATTGCGCCACTGCACTCCAGCCCATGACAGAGCAAGACTCCTTTTCAGAAAGAAAGCTGGCTAGAACTTTTTTGATCTTTGAACTGGCAATAAAAACAAACAGCAAAACCAAGCTGACAAATAGGATTTCCTCACATTGCCATCATTCATCAACACAGAGGCTGGAAACCATAAAACATTGTGACAGGAAGCCTGTTTGCCAGTTTCTACAGCATCTTTAATTGTGGCACCCACCCTGTGATCCTGTCTTCATTCTGATAACATATGACTGCCCGCAGACTCAACTTTGACATCCTGACTTCCAGCTCTGGAAGCTGCAGCCTGGTCAAACTACGTTAGGACTAGCACATTAAGATCTTCCCTTCCCCTGACTTTGAAAAAGTGCTTGCAGAATTATACGAGGCACACGGGGAGTAGAAGTGATGAATCCCAGGTTACAGATGGGAAAACAGACGGAAGAAAAGTCGACCCTCTCAAGTCTTATAGGAGGAAGCTTGGTGCTCGCAAAACAAGTGATGGGCTGCCTGACTCTCAAAATTCTTTCTCTTTCTAGTAGGGAGTGAAACATTTCCAGTAGATAGTCACTGGCTTCAAAGAAACTGTTTTTTTTTTGTTGTTGTTGAGAGATTTGAATTTTTCAGTTGCTGTCACATGCAGCAGTGATGTACAAAATATTCGACTCTCAGTAAGGAATGGGCATCCACCAGTTGAAATGACAGCCTAGCCAATCAGACACCAGCCACAAACCTTCTGTTCAGTGGCACTGGTGTAATCCTGCTGAACATCAACCTGGCTCACAGGGTCACAGGGACTCCCAGTAGAGTCAGGACAGCAGGAGAGAAAGGGGCCTTTTTACCCAATCAAATCCACTGGCCACTCATAGATAACACCAAAAAAGTACATTTTAAATCTTGTCTCTGCTGTGGATCTGCTGCCTAATCAATAAGCAACTGACTACTCTGTTGTCTTTACATACCTATTTTATTACCTGTTAAAGTCTACAGATAAACATTAATAACAATAATAATAATAATTATTATTATTATAGGATCTCACTTTGTCACCCAGTCTAGAGTGTGGTGGTATGATCACAGACCTCTGCAGCTTCAGCCTCTGGGACTCAATCGATTCTCCTGCACTCAAATGATCCTCCTGCCTCAGCCTCCTGAGTAGCTGGGACTACAGGCATGTGCCACCACGATGTCCCCCTAATGTTTGTATTTTTTCGAAGAGACAGGGTTTCGCCATGTTGCCCAGGCTGGTCTTGAACTCCTGGGCTCAAGCCATCCTCCAGCCTTGGCTTCCCAAAGTGCTGTGGGACTACAGGCACAAACCACTACTTCCAGCCAGAAACATGCATTTTTAAACCATCCTTCAGCGATCTTATGCATATACTTTGATGCATTTGGGTAATTACATACAATTCTGTGGATGCCACAGTCAATTGTATGGTGTACTAAAATTTACCAAGGGAGCTTTTAGGTACTCTCACCCCCCCCCCCCAACATACACACAAAGGTAAGTATGTGAGAAGATGAATATGTTAATTTGCTTGATTGTAGCAATTATTTCACTATGTACATGTATATGAAACGATCATGTTGCACACCTTAAATATATACAATAGAGAGATATGGGACAGTTTTCCCCCAAAAACATTTCCCACGCACTTCTGTGCTTGGTCCTTTTCCCAACCCCCGACCACAGGCAACTACTCATTTGCTGTCACGGCAGTTTTATTCTTTTCTAGTGATTCATATAAATAGAAGTTTACAGTATATAGTCTTTTTGTGTTTGATTCTTTCCTGTTGTATAATGTTTCTGAGATTCACCAGGCGCAGTGGTTCGTTCACACTTGTAATCCCAGCACTTTGGGAGGCTGAGGTGGGAGGATCATGTAAGGTCAGGAACTTGAGACCATCCTGGCCAACATGGTGAAATCCTGTCTCTGCCAAAAATACAAAAATTAGCTGGGGGTGGTGGCGGGTGCCTGCAATCCTAGTTACCAGGGAGGCTGAAGCATAAGAATTGCTTGAACCCAGGAGGTGAAGGTTGCTGTGGCCTGAGATTGCGTCATTGCACTTCAGCCTGGGTGACAAGAGCAAAACTCCATCTCAAAAAAAAAAAAAAAAAAAAAGTTTCTGTGATTCATCCGCATCATTGCAGGTATCAATAGTTCTTTCCTTGCAATGGCAAGGAAACATTCCTCTGTAAGTCCATGTCAGAATTTGTTTATCTGTCCCTCAGTTATTGGACAATTGAGTTGCTCCTAGGTTTCAGTTATTGGGAATATTGCAGGCCCTGCATCTGGCTTGGTCTTGGCCCTCCACACACTATAGATAGCCCCGGAGAGCTTAATTTGCATGATTCATATGTAGAAATAGAGAAGTGGCAAAAAGCGTTGCTTTGTGCAAACTCATCATTGGTATCACTGGAACTACTGCTGCCACAAGGAAGTTGATGTCCTCAGCTGGTGTGACCCTTCCCAAGTTCAGTGGCCCACCTGATCGGACGGGAAGTCATTCATTCATCCAAGGGATGCTTACTGACACTTTTTATGTCAGGCCCTGCTTTAGACTTGGGGACACATTTGTGAGTTAGACAATGTCTTCATCTTTTGGAGATGATAAGTTAAAAGAAAAGATTAAGACAGCAGATACATAAAGTGAAAAAATTAATGAACAAGATTGCTTTCGGTGTTCTGGTATGATGGAAAAAGTAAAACTGTGGAACATGATGATAAGCAGTGCTTCAGATGTGGTGGTTTAGGACGGCTCCTTGGGGGAGAGCCAACAGGAAGGGAATGTCAGAGCTTCGTGAACTAAGCTGGTAAGAACCTTTAGACTTAACTGAATTTGACCGAGTATGACCCAGAATAAGTGATAAAAAAAGTAGGCCTAATGCAGGGACAGAAAACCAAATACGGCAGGTTTTCACCTCTGAGTAGGAGCTGAGCATTGGGTACACACAAGGACATAAAGTTAGAAGTGACGGACACTGGCGAGTACTGAAGGCGGAGCAAAGGCTGAAAACCTGTCTTTGCGGCCGGCGCAGTGGCTCACGCCTGTAATCTCAGCACTTTGGCCGGCTGAGGCGGGTGGATCACCTGATGTCAGGAGCTTGAGACCAGCCTGACCAACATAGAGAAACCCTGTCTCTACTAAAAATACAAAATTAGGTGGGCGCGGTGGCACATGCCTGTAACCCCAGCTACTTGGGAGGCTGAGGCAGGAGAATCTCTTGAACCTGGGAAGCGGAGGTTGCGGTGAGCCGAGATTGCACCGTTACACTCCAGCCTGAGCAACAAGAGTGAAACTCTGTCTCAGAACAAAACAAAACTACCTTTGGGGTATTATGCTCAGTACCTGGGTGATGGGATCATTCATACCCCAGTCATACTATATGCCCATGCAACAACCTGCACATGTACCCCCTGAATCTATAAGAGTTAAAATTACTAACCCCCTCCCAAATTCCGGTATTTTATATATATACCAGTCTCTCTCTCTCTCTCTCTCTCTCTCTCTCTCTCTCTAGACTGATATTGGCCTGCATTCTAAATACTTTCAAAACAAGTACCAATTTGATGGAAAATACAAAGTTGTTAAAAAATGCAAAGATTGGCCTAAGTAATGAATCACATATTCCCTTCCATGTGCGCAGACTGTATCTATAGAGTAATTCCTGCCCAGCTGCTCACAGATTTGTGCAAGGCCCTTGAAAGGTATCCTGAGCTTTCTGGCCCTGTCTCACATGTGATGACCATCATCTGCATGTGTGTCTTCAGCCTTGGCTGACAGCAACCCTGATGCTCTAGATAAGATGAATAAGATCACATCCCCCCGAAGAAATAAAAACTGAAATTAGAGATAATGAACACATGGACAACCGTGGCATTAGATCTCACTTTTCTATGGACTGGTTTTATATCCTTTGATTACTGTGTGTTCTGCCTGCTTGTTAAAACGTTTCAAGGATTTATGAAGATCTGATATATTAGACTTGTGATTCTAATTACATGTTTAGAAAAGTATGATTACATCTATAATAAACATTTAAATTTAAGCTAATCTTTAAAATTTGTTAAATGCAGCAGTTTTAAACTTATTTGTTGTGTGACTAACACGTAATTGTTTAGAGAAATGCTCACTGTTTAAGGACTGGTAAGTTTGACAAGAGACAAAATACAGGTAGTTCTCAGAACTACCTGTATTTTGCTTTTCAAAACCAATGATGTCATCAGGAAATTATCTCTGTCCAGGCCTTTGCTGCCCTCTGGTCATAGATACTCACAAGCAGGAAGACCTCTGTTGGCAGAACACGGCTACCAGCAGCTCTAGGTACTTTTCCCAAAGCATCCACTAATTTTCCAGATGGAGTCTCATTGGACCCGCTTGGGTGACATGACCATCCGTCAACTACTCATTGTGGTCTAGGTAGGAAAAAAATCTCTCAAACCATGTTTGGTTTATTTTTTTCTGCTTCAACCACAACAGTCATCGACACAGAAGACTTCTGTAACCAAAGGTGTTGTTTTTCCCGCACCCCAAGCAGCAGACACCAGGTAGGGTGTCCACTAATTCAGTTCTGACACTGTCTACCCAAAGATAGCATCAGATCCCATGGGTTGAGGGCTCAGTCCCATAAGATCACCCCTCCCTTCCCACCAGTGGCAAGTCTGGTCCTCCAGAACTTCTGACTGACTGGCTTCAACTTGGGGTTTTCACCACCCCCTCTTTTGGTTTCAGTAATATGCTAGCATGGCTCACAGAACTCAGGGAAACACATGTTTACAGGCATATAAGAAAGGATATTACAAAGGATACAGAAGAAGAGACATGTAGGGAGAGGCATGTCGGGGGGAATGGAACGTCCATGCCCTCCCTAGATGTCACCTTCCAGAAATCTCCATGTGTTCAGCTACCAGGAAGCTCGCTGAGCCCAGGCCTCAGAAGCTTCCTGATGTCACCATTTTTCCCCCCACATATGGGGTAGGACTGTCTCTGGAATGAGGGTCTTTTGACCCATAATCAGTTAGAGTTCCACATTTGGCTAGTAAAAAAAAAAAAAAAAAAAAAGGAAAGCAGAGGATTCTGTTTCCTGAAGCCTGATACATCCAACATCATAGCCAAAGACCGCAACAAGGCTGCGGGAGTGATGAGCCTGGACTTACAGATGAAAACCAGTACGTGCATGGGAAAGTGAAGGGGAGTGGCCAGGCAGAGCTAATAATCCGATATAAACACAAACTGCAGAAAAACAGAAAAGAATGGCATTTTTGGGTTCCGAGTCCTGAGTAGCACAGTATACATGCAGATGGGACGCCTTTTACTGAATTCCTAAGCTTTGGCCTCGTTCTTGCTTTTCTCCTGAAGGTTGGTGCAATTTAAGGACTCAAATTATGCCCTTCAGAATGAGGTGAGCAGATCTGACGGAGGACCGTGATGACCCTGCCCATTTCTGAAGTCCCAGAGGAAATTCCCTGGACCATTTTTAGGCCATTAACTGGGAGCTGAGCAGGTCTCTTGAGGTAGGGGAGGATGTAACATCTCAGCCCTCAGGTCACTGATATACTATTTGAGCAGATAAGGGTCCCGCAAGAAAAATGTTAAATAATAAATCGAGAGACCTGCTCAGAACTCAGACACCCACCCGACAGCCCTAGCTTGCTGATAGACATGTTGAGGAGGCATCTGGGACCATCCAATCCTAGCTGGGCTTCTGGATAACTGCGGTCACTTGAGTAATTCCACACGAGACCAGCCCAAATTGCCGAATCATCCCTTTCTCTCTACCTATCTATTGGGCTTATCTCTCTCACTCTCACGTGCTCTCTTTCTGTCTGCCTGTCTACCTACCTATCATCTACCTATCCAGCTCTCTATCTATCTATCTATCTATCTATCTATCTATCTATCTATCTTTCACCTATTATCCATCTATCTTTCACCTATTATCTATCTATCCAGTTCTCTATTATATCTAATCTATACACCTATCATTCACCTATTATCCATCTTTCACCTATCATCTATCCAGCTCTCTATTATCTAATCTATCTATCTATCTATCTATCTACCTAACTATCATTCACCTATTATCTATCTTTCACCTATCATCTATCTTTCCAGTTCTCTATTATCTATCTAATCTATCTATGCATGTGTCTATCATTCATCTATTATCCACCTATCTTATCTATCAGCTATCAATCATTTAATCCATCTAAAATGATTATTATTTTAAGTCACTTTGGGGTAATTTTTGATGCAGGAATATCTGTATTATACACACACATATTCACATATATGTACATGTGCTTCTATATATAGAAACCTATATGAACTATTATTTTAATGTTTTATAGTCACAGGCTCAAACACAGTATACATATGTGTAAACACATATAATCAAAAGAAAAGTTATAAAAAGACTTCATTTTATCACACGTGGTACCTGATTATAGTTTCTATTCCTTTCCTTTTCATTTCATTGCATTCCCTGTCTTGCTGCTTCTATTTCTCTTACTAATTCTGATTAATAACCTACTAAACTCATTTCATAACTTGCAAGTGGTTTGTAACTCCCAGCTTGAAAATTCCTGCCTTAGAGTACGGGTTTTCTACTTGGTGGGTGGGGGGGTTCAGGGATGCGCTTCAAGGGGCAGTTCCTTCAGTTTCTACACAGTTTCTGTGAGCACGGGCAGGTGCATTTGCTGGGAGAGGCCTCAGACTTCTCTCAGACGTGACGAACCAACCGCAGCTCTGTGCACTCTGCCTGGGTATGACATCCATGATCGCAGTGTTGCAAGTTGTCAGGCGATGATCCCGAATCTCTGTCTCCTGCCAAGATCTTCTGCCTGAGCTCTGGACTCAGCGCCAACATCCTACCAGACATTTCCATCTGGATATCCCCAAGGCACCCTAAGGATATTCGTTTCCAAATCTTCCATTTTTGTGTTACTCACGCCCTCTGCCAAAAACCCAGCTTTTTCAGTCACTTTCCAAGTCAGAAGCCTGTGAAGTCATCCTTCTCCCTCCCCAGTTTTATTAAGGTTTCACTGACAAATAAAAATTGTATCTGTTTATGAAGTGCCCAGAGGTGTCCAAGAGAGAGAATACAGCCATGGGTTCTTAGTCAGTAAAGCCCCTTCCTCAACCCTCTGTTTCACTTATCACTAGAGACAGAAACTCAAAGCCATGGCTTTGGGCTGGGAAAAGACTAAAACAACAAAACCGAACAACAACAACAAAATCAGGGGGTACACCACGATGCTTTGGTATCCATATACGTTGTGAAATGATTATGGAAGCTAATTAGCATAGCCATCACCTCACATACTGATCATTTTTTTTATCTTGTAGGGAGAACATTTAAGACCTACTCTTAGCGATTTTCCAGTCTATCATATGCTACCATTAACTGCAGGCATCACACTGTACATCTCCAGAACTTATTAGTCCCACAGAACTAAAACCCTCTCCCTTCCAGTCCTGATACCTCCTCGCCACTCATTCCACACATCAACCCGGTCACCCAAATTGCGTTGATCCCACTGATTCTACCTGTTGGATAGCTTTCACGTCCTTTTTTTCTGATCTAGCCTTTCTGCAACTTTCCTGCTTATAGTTCTCTGGTTTCTTTCCTGAATTGTCACTAGACCCTCCCTTCTGGTTTCCTGGTATGTAATTTCAATCTGTCAAATCCATTTCTACTATGACCACCGAGGTAGACTTTGAAAATTATGTGTTATGACATCACATCAACCCTTAATGTCACCCAAATATTACCCACACTACAGAGTAACAAATAGAAACTCCTTTGTGTGGGTGAGGGGTGCTTCGTGATCTGGCCACAGGTGACCTGCCCAGCCTCAGCACACACTGTCATTTTCAGCAGTATTTCCCTCAGCACGCTATGATTCCACATTTTTGCACACGTTTCCTGCAATGTTCTTACCCTGCTTACCCAGGTAGCAAACTTCTACGCATCCTCCAAATCTCAGCCTATGTTTTACCTTTTCTGGGACTAATAACAGGTGACGGTGATGAGCATTTGTTGGGCACAGAACACTCTTCCAAAGGCTTCCCATGGGTTCATTCGACAGAGCCACACACAACAGTCTAAGAGAGTACTGCTGTTATCTTCATTCTACAGAGGGGAAATTGAGGCTCACAGGAATAAAGAAACTGGCCAAAGTTCACATGACGAACACGGGGGCATCGCAAAGCTCCAAACCTAGCAATTTGGCCCTGGAATCTGCTTTGTCCATATCATGTCACCACCCAGGGTTTGCAGGGCATGCACCTAATTTCCCAACTTCACGAGGAGCATCCACCAGGAAGCTGCCATCTCCACAAGAGAAGACTACTGAAGCCTTTGTCCTAACTCAGGGCACAGACTGCTGTGTCGGCAAATTACTGAACACAGCCTGCCTCTGCCACAGTGATCCAGAGGTGTTAAGAGTGCAGGAGCTCTGTCTCCAGCAGCAGGACTCAGGCTGGGTTAAGCTTCTAGGCTAATTCATTAAAGACGCTGGAGGGAAGTGAGCCAGTACTCCCTTCAACTGCTGACGACATTTGTTGGGATTGCCTTTATTCTGGGTTAGATACCCAGTGAGCATGAGCAGCTGAAAGGGAACAGGAGAGGCAGAGAGGGAGCCGGGAGCAGCTGACCCTTGGCGTCTCTGACACCATCACGCCCGTCTTGTCTCCCGGACCCACCGCAGTTCCAACCTACCACTGTAACACCACACTCACTACACCCAGGAGTGACATGCAGCTGGAAGGCACCCATATGGTCATGGCACATGTAATATTATGGAATATTTCTCTACTAATTGACAAGTAGGCACAGCCCTTCATCTCCCCAAGAACTCCATCCACCTCCTCAGCTTCTTTAGACTCTCGAGCTTCACTAGACCCTCCGATTACCCAGCAGCTAAAAGGAGGGGCAGGGGGCTTTCCAGATGTTGCCCCCTGTCTTCTGTCTGCCTCTCTTCTGAATTTTCTGTGCTCTTCTGGTTCCTCTGCTAATATTTGTGTAGCATCTGGATTCATCCAGATGCCATGCATAATACTTAGTTAATATGGACCGGGCGATTCAATGTACTTTTAAATCGACTCACCTAAAAGCAAGCGACGAAGACACTCTAGGCTTCCATGTCCAGGCTGAAAGTTTTTCTCCAGACTCCATCACACTGGGTGACGAAGGTGTTGTCAGAGAGCATCTCTCCACATCTCTGCTAAGCTAAACATTCTCCCAGCCCAGAGTTTAACAAGGCAGAGCCCCACGTCCATCTCATCTCCAATTTGTCTTGTAATCAATGCCAGGTGATCGAAGGCAGGGGCAGCTGGCTTGTTTTCTCATGGCTGCTCGTCACCTTCCTGCTCAGCAACTCAGCAGCACACAATGCTGCTCGAAAATCCCCCAGATTTGACCTGAAATGAGTCTGGGCTGGTGTTTGAAGGCTTTTTAATAATGAGCAGTTTGCCTGGGCTGAGGGCTATTTCCATAATCTCCAAGCACCCCTGCAGGCGTTTTGCTCACTAGGAGGGGTGAGGGCTCCCAGGTGGAGCGAATTCAGAGCAATCCCGGGGAAGACTCTGTGTGCCTGGATGTTGGCTCGCTTTGCTCTTCTGTAATTCAGAGATGATTTCCTGCACGTCTGACATTGCTGGTCATTTGCCCTCCCGTTCCTTCCTCTCCCTTCCCCTGCTCTGCTCTGAATCCCAGGCTCTGCAGACCCTTTCCGAGATTTCCTTCTCAACTGGTGTCCAGGTAGTTTCAACCAGCCGGAGGCACTGGTGAAAGGGGAGACGCCAGGTTCTCTCTCTCCCTTTTTCTCTCTGTGCTTTGGGCAGTGTCTCTCAGGAGCTGGGTCCTTCCCATCCCCTCAGCTCCCACCTGCCACTTCCTGCCAACTCTTCCAAGCTCTGGCAACACCACCTCCTCCCTTTGTCTTTGCAGCCTGGGCAGCGGTATTCGCTTCCTGCTCTGACTATCTCTCTGTTGTCTCAGGCTTCCCTCTTTGCCCTTCCAGCCCATCAACACTGGCTCCATATCCTAAATCCCATCCCTTGAGTCCTTGGCTGTCCTTTCTGTTGCGCTGACGGGACTTTGCCTCACACACCTATTTTGTGTGCAGCGCTAGACGCTGGGAGAGAAGGAGTCAGCCGTGGTAGGATCCAGCAGCTGCAAGTCAGAGAGCTGTGCCTGCGGTTCTTTGGGGAGTTGGTGCTCACCAAATGCAGAATATAAATGCGGTGTTGCTCACGGAATTCAAAGGTTGAAAATGATGGAATCAGAGATTGCTGCCTAAATAAATGGGAATAAATGCTCTGAAGGTTTTGCTGTTTCCCCTGTAATGCCAAGTCTCGGTGTTTGGGTCACCGTGAAATGTCAGAACACTCCAGGCTCTGCTGTGAAGAATGAAAGGAAAGCGGTACATACTAATTATTTCTACCTACAGCTTTTCTGCGCCTCTCAACGATTTTCACAAGCTGACTTCATGAGGCATTTTCATACTCCAAACACATACAGAATATTCCACCTGAAAATTATTTAAGACCTGACTTTTATGGATGTGCTCCTTAGGGTGGCTTTTCATAGAACCCCAAGCTCTGTGGTTTGGGGTGCCTCCAGCAGTAGGACCGGGGGTTCAGGTGCACATCCATAGAGAAGCAGAAGCATCAGGTGGGTGTGATCGCAATGATTTGTAGGGGCGGTGATTCTGCGCCTTTTCCTGTGTGTCCTGGATGACTGGACTTTGCCTCACACACCTATTTTGTGTGTAGCGCTAGACGCTGGGAGAGAAGGAGTCAGCCGTGATAGGAACCAGTAGCTGCAAGTCAGAGAGCTGTGCCTGTGGTTCTTTGGGGAGCTGGTGCTCACCAACTCAAAATAATTTCAGCGGGGAATCATTTCCCGGCTCTGGAAGGTTTCCCCAGAAGTGCAGTGACCAGGAGGGCGGGGCGCTTAGATGGAAGGAGCTGGGACAGTCTGACTGAGGCTTTCGTCCACTCCAGGCAAAAGCATTCACAACATTCATTCAGTTCCTGGTTTCTCTTTCATTGCCAAATCTTCTTTGGAAATCACAATTAATCTCATTTAAAATTTGTGACACAGGGGGTTTCATCATCTTTTCTGATGGATGGATGATAGTCCACAGACCTCATTTGGAGATGCTCTGAGGGGTCCAGTAAGGGAGGGTGAATGCAAGGTGGTGCATTTGTGGGGTGACAGTTCAGTGGGACAGAGCTCAGAGGGAGGCAGGGAGGGAGCATCTGGAGAAGAGCCAGGCACCAGGACCAGAGGGCTGTGCGTGCCGCTCACGTCAGAGTGCTCCCTTCATTTTCATTTTTAGAAACCACAGAAAATATGTTTAAGTTTCCCAAATTTTGCAACTCATATTAGGGGGCTAGGATGAGAGATTATTGACGTATTTATTAATTCAACAACTATGGTCTTTTTAGCACCCATTGTGATACTAGGCTTACAGAACCGTATAAAAATCCGCTTCTTTCGGGGAATGTGTCTTTAACATCCTGCATCCTGAAGTCATTTAATGAGTGTTTGGTGATTGAATACAAATCACAGGTTTGGTGAATAAGATATAATGTTTTAAAACTTAATAATGATACTGATATTACTAAGACAGATCGTATTGTTGGTGAGTTTTCCCTGTGATATCTGTATCTGCTACAGTAACAGATGGTTGGCGCCCTAAACCATTTTTCTCAACCACTTGGTTCCTTTTTTCTTTTTTTCTTCATTAGAACTTTCTGACTCCTTAGAGATGGCAGCTAGGCTTTGTTGGTTCTCACAGCTCTAGAAGCTTGAAATGTTCACAGACCCAGAGCATTTGCCCTGGCTTTCAGTTGGCAACTGCTTTCTGAGAATGATGCAATTACTGCGGATATCTCTGTGCACGCCACTGAAAAGACACATTCTCAGATGTTTTTGATCTTACTTTTCTGGCATTACAAGATCAAGACTAGAAAACACATTGTTGACTACAAAATCAAGAGCAGAATGTGAAGTCAGCCAGCATTTCTCTTTCATAGTCGTAGAGTGCACAAACTGGGAGCTGCTTTGTTTAAAGCACACACGTCAATGACTACATTTGTAAAAACAAAACATTTGTAAGAATGCACAGATGTGCCTGTAATCCCAGCACTTTGGGAGGCTGAGGCCGGTGAATCACAAGGTGAAGAGGTCAAGACCATCCTGGCCAACATGGTGAAACCCCGTCTCTACTAAAAATGCAAAAAATTAGCCGGGCATGGTGGCACATGCCTATAATCCCAGCTACTTGGGAGGCTGAGACAGGAGAATTGCTTGAACCCAGGAGGCAGAGTTTGTGGTGAGCCGAGAATGCGCCATTGCACTCCAGCCTGGGTAACAAGAGCGAAACTCCATCTCAAAAAAAAAAAAAAAAAAAAAAAAAAAAAAAAAAAAAAAAGAAGGCACAGATGCCAATAATTGCTTACCCACACAGAACACCATCTGATAAAGGAACTGGTCAATACCATATAGCACCTTCTCTGCAAGCATCTTTGCGTTCAATTTGCACCTGACTTTCCAAGCTTCTCTGGGCTGGTGTGATCCGTACTCATTTTATGCTACAAGGAGTACATGCATCTTTGACGGTGATTACGGAGTTATTTTATTTTCTTTACCTTTAACCACAATGTTAGTTTGGTATAAAAAGCATTAGTTTTGCTTACTGGAGAGGTACTTTTTTTGAAATGTTGTGAACATTTCCATGACTTTATGCTGGTTTAATAACATCCAATTTTCAGAGGGTCATTATCATTCTTCCTACTCACTCTGGCTTAGGCATTTTGTGTTGCTATAACTGAAGGCCACAGACTGGGTAATTTATAAAGAAAAGATGTTTATGTCTCACAGTTCTTGAGGCTTGGAAATCCAACATTAAGGTTCAGTCATCTAGCAAGGGCCTTCATGCTGCATCTTCCTACAAAGGCCAAGAGCAGGTGGGAGAGCAAGAGATGGGGGCGCAGATGCATCCTTTTATCAGAAGCCCAATCCCCACAATAACCAACCCACTCCCAAGTAGCTAACACATGTACATGCCTGTGATAACCCACTCACCAAATAACCAAACAACCAAACCACTGCTGAGATAACTAACACACACCTGTGGTAATCCATTCCCCAAATAACCAAACCACTCCTGAGATAACTAGCCCACTCCTGTGATCCCCAACCCACTCCCAGTATAATAAACCCACTCCCACAGTAACCAACCAACTGCCAACAATTAACATACTCCCAATATAATGAGTCCATTCCCAAGATAATCAACCCACTCTCATGATAACTAACCCACCCTCAAGATAACTAACCCATTCCTGTGATAATTGACTCCCAAAATAACCAAACCACTCCCATGATCACTGACCCACTTCTGAGTTAAGTAACCCACACCCATAATACTCAATCCACTCCCAATATAATGAACACACTCCCACAATAACCAACCCACTCCCAAGAGAAATAACACACTCCCAATATAAATCAATCCATTCCCAAGATAACCAACCCACTATCATGATAACTAACTCAATCCCAAGATAACTAATCCACCTTCAAAATAACCAAACCTGTCCCATGATAACTAACCCACTCCTATGATACCCAATTCACTTCCAGTAAAATGAACGAACTTCCATGATAACCAACCCACTCCCAAGATAAGTAACACACTCCCAATATAATAAACCTACTCACAAGATAACCAACTCACTCTCATGATATCTAACCCACTCCTGAGATAACTAACCGACTCCCATGATAACTAGCCAATTCCCGAGATAGCTAGTTATTTCCCATAACCAACTCACTCCCAAGGTGGCTATCCAACATCCAACATAACTAACCCACTCTTGGGGTATCCAACCCATTCCCCAGATAAATAACACACTCCCAATATAATGAGCCCACTCTCAAAAGTAACCAGCCCACTCTCGTAATAACTCACTCCTGTGATACTGAACCCACTCCCGAGATAAATGTCACACTCCTGTGAATCCATGCCCCAAATAACCAAATCACTCCCACGATAACTAACCCACTGCCAAGATAACAAACTCACTCCCATGATACCTAACTCACTCTCAAGATAACTAGCTCATTCTCAACTAACCCACTAGCTTTGTCATAAGCCACTTCTGAGATACTAACTTACTCCTGAGATAAATAACCCACTCATGAGATCACCAACATATTCTCCAAATAACTAACCCACTCCTGTGATAAATAACCCACTCCTGTGATAACTAGCCTACTCCTGAGCTAACTCACCCACTCCCATGACAATGAACTCACTCCTGAGATAATGAACCCACCACTACAGCAATTAATCCACTTCTGCAATAACTAACCCACTCCTAAAATGGCTCATTCCTGAGATAACTATCCCATTTCTGTGACAACTAACCCACCCTTGAGACCATTCACCCACTTCCATCATAACTAGCCTACTCCCAAGATAAGTAACCCATTCCTGAGATGACTAACCCACTCTGGAGGTAATGGCATTAGCTCACTTATGAGGGCAGCGTTCTCATAACCTCATCACCTCTTAAAAGTCCCACCTCTCAGCACAGGCACACTGGCTATCAAGCCTCTAACTCCTAAACTCTGTGGGACACATTGAAACCAGAGCACACCCTTTTTTCGATGCTTGATCATCATACTTGCAGATTCGCCTGCCTCAGTACATTCCTATTTACACATGACATGTGTCCACTCTTTATGTTCATGTCATTATTATGAACACAGAACTGACATTACCATCTTAGTCACTAAGGTTTGCACTGCAGTTAACCCGTGTTAAGCCATTGATCTATTTTTATGAATAGAAAATAGGATGCGAACGCAATGGAAACAACAGACACTGCAAACTTCACAAATGCAAATGAAACATACAAATTATATAAAATTCCATTAGCTGATAATGATTTTAGCCTGATAACTGAAAATAAAACCACAGACCATCTGGTCTTTGTAATGCCTACGTAACTTTAAAATAGGGATGATTATTAAGAACGTAATGTGGCTTCTTTGATAATCATAATTAATCTTATTTTTCAAATTTATGGCATATAATTTCATTGCTTTTTCCTCTGCAGCTGTCAATCCACTTGCTAGAATGCTAGATTTTATCTATTAGGGAGTAAAGGCCCGATTAGGGGAGTGAATGTTTTAGCAGGGCGTGCTGGTGGAGACATTCTTCAGTTTGGCTGGAGAAATAGAACCTGTCAGGGGGTGGAGATGAGACGCAACATGAGATAAAGCAGGACATTATCAACATCATGAAGCACCTGGTGCCAGGGGAGGGGTAGGTGAGCTTTATGTCTTATTTATATCTCCATATGGAGAGTGGTTTGGGAAGGGTACCATTTGGAGACCAAAAATGACGTAGAAAGTTGTAGAAATTGAAGTAAGAGATGACAGTGGCAGGGCTTCAAAGAGTCGTGGTAAAGGTGGAGAGAGGAGGGCTGCTCTAAGATACATAAGGAAATGGAATGCATTATTAGACCTAACGACTGACTCTCTGTTTGCATACGCATATGCTTGCTTTGCAGGGGAGAGGAGGCAAAATGAACAAGGAGAAATCAAGAAGGACTCCTTGTTTCTGAAATAGAAAACAAAAATGGATGAGCAGGATTTTGAGAAAAAATAATGCATTTGCTTTCAGACATCTTAAGTTATTGGTGTGATACCAAGCTGGTATATGGCACAGACAATTGGAGCTCAAAACGTAAAAGTGGTTTGGAATTTCTCATCAGGGAATCATTTGTTGGCATGGAAGTATACCCAGATATTGACTGAACCCATGCAAACGTACAAAATTCCTCAGGATGGTGGCATCCTGCGAAATGAAGAGGCAGAGGATGGAAGGATAAGGGACGTCTGTCTTCAAGTGTTGCCGGAGGAAGAGCAGCCTCCTAAAGGAAGTTAGGAGAAACACGGGAAGAGTGTTTTGAAGAATTTCAGCAAAAAGAATCTTTCAAGAAGAGAGTGATCAATAGTATCAGTCCATTTTTCCACTGCTATAAGGATACTGCCTGACATTAGGTAATTTATAAACAGAAGAGATTTAGTTGGCTCACAGTTCCACATGGCTGAGGAGGTCTTAGGAAACTCACAGTCATGGAGGAAGGTGAGGGAGAAGCAAGTGTCTTCTCCACAAGGTGGCAGGAGAAAGAGAGCAGCGGAAATGGCCACTTTATTTATTTATTTTTCTTTTTGAGACAAAGTCTCACTCTGTTGCACAGGCTGGAGAGTAGTGGCACGATCTTGGCTCACTGCAACCTCCGCCTCCCAAGTTCAGGCAATCCTCCTGCCTCAGCCTCCTGAGTAGCTGGGATTACAGGTGTGTGCCACCATGTCCAGCTAATTTTTGTATTTTTAGTAGAGATGAGGTTTCACCATGTTGGTCAGGCTGATCTCGAACTCCAGACCTCGTGATCCACCCGCCTCAGCCTCCCAAAGTGCTGGTATTACAGGCATGAGCCACTGTGCCCAGAATGGCCACTTTTAAACCATCAGATCTTGTGAAACTCCTGCACTATCATAAGAATGCCTGGGGGAAATCACCCCCGTGATCTCATCTCGTCCCAGTAGGTCCCTCCTCTGACACGTGGGGATTACAATTCCAGATGAGATTTGGGTGGGGATACAGAGCCAAACCATATCATCGATTGTTTCAAATGTAGCGGAGACTTCAAGTAGATGAGGATGGACAATGTATTTCTTGGTTTGAACAGCAAGCATTCGGTTCTGATACCGTGGGAAGCGCCATTTTAATTCAGTGATAAATAGGCTGAGGCCAAGAGCCGGTATGGATTAGAAGGGAGCACATGAGTGCACGTGATGCATTCATGTGGATGGGCTGTGAAAACCTGAAAGTGGGCAGTGGCTGGAGGGACACCTTACATAGAAAGTCAATCTGTTCTTCCCTTAACACGGAGGAAACGCAAACATGTTCATAACTGGGGAAGAAAGGCATGAAGAGAGATAAACGACATATGCATAACAGAAAAGAGAAAACTGGCCAGGTGCGGGCACTCACACCTGTGATCTCAGTGCTTTGGGAGGCTGAGGTGGGTAGATCACTTGAGGCCAGGAGTTTGAGACCAGCCTGGCCAACATTGCAAAACCCTGTCTCTACTAAAAAAAAAATACAAAATAAATTAGACAGGCATGGTGGTGCTCACCTGTAATCTCAGCTACTTGGGTAGCTGAGGCACGAGAATTGCTTGAACCTGGGAGGTAGAGGTTGCAGTGAGCCTAGATCGTGCCACTGCACTCCAGCCTGGTTGACACTGTGATGTTGTGAGACTTGGCCTCAAAAAAAAAAGGAAAAGAAGAAAAAATTGGTAAGACAAGAGTAGTGGGGAGTCAGAGGAAAGCAGGCATGGTTCTAAGACAGGAGGGAGGCTGCCTCCTCCACTGTGACCAGAGGGAGAGTTAGTATGGCTGTGGATAGGGTGGGAAGCCAGGGAATCTGCTTCCATACAACAGTTTCTCAACTTCCTGTGAAGTAAGAGCTGAGATGTTGCCTGAGGTAGAAGAGATGGGACAGTAAGGCTAGAAGAGCATGGAGCAAGGATGAAATTCCCTCTGTTGAAAGGGGAGGAAAGAGCTTGTTGAACAGGGATGAGCTCCGATTTGGGGGCTGCAAATCACTTACGTCAGTGGATTGTGTTTCTGAAGGAATCTGTGCTTTGCTCCTGCATCAGCTCCTGTCACATGCTGGGGTCATATGGGCACTTGTTTTGGCCTCAACCACATCCATTTTGTCTACTTTTCACAGAATGCAATTCACATTTTTCTTGTAGAATCATCTCTCTCCTACTCCCAGGCAGAATGGGCTGGAAGAGCTGGTTTGGGACCTGGCATGTAACCCAGGCCTCACCAGTCAGCGAATCCCATTCCATCTGGTCACATTGATTTGTTCAGAGATGGACAGATCACCCAGATTGAGCCAATAAGACTCAGTCCCAAGACTTGGCATCAGGAGGGGAAACGATGTCTCTTTCCATTGTGATGCCGACAGAGTAGATCATGGAACTGAATCTGCTGATATCCCTCTGGCTTAGGAATGAAGCTCACGTGAGTGAAGCCAGAGACAAGAGAGAGGAGTCTGGTTCCTGATGGTAGTGTTTGAACCTGTGTATCCAGTCAATCTATGTAATCTGTGACTTTTTAGGTACAAGCACCAACAACTTCCCTTACGTTTAAGTTTTCTGACCTCAAAAATGAAGAGTCTCGGATGCTTTAGAAGAACATAGCCTGATAGGGCACAAAGAAGAAAAGTTCTCAGAGGTTACTACAAAGAAAAAAGCAGCAGGGCTTGGTGATTAACTGAGTATCAGAGATGGAAGACAGAAGTGGTCAAAGGCGACTTGCAGAGTTTTCATGTGTGGGTGACCAAGATGGTGTGAGGCCATCTAAAGCAATTTCAGGCCAAGAGTCGAGGGACATGAGTCTGATTTTAGATGACCTGACTTGAGATGTGGTTGAATCATTGCCTGCAGAAAAATTCATCCAGCATTTGCAAATACCATTTTGATGAATTCTGCCCAGAGCATACTATGTACTAAAAAATGTGTTGAATGTGTAAAAATGTGATGTGATTAAAAACTGGTGAAATAATTATTTAAGTATCTCTCTCTTCTGTTGGATATCTGCCTGCTTCCTTCCCCAAACCTGTTGGGAAACACATTCTGAAGAATGGCAGGAAGGAGGGACAACATTCTGGCTTTTTCCTGGGAGAGCCCACGAGGGAAGACTGCACAGTTTTTGGGGTCATCATGTCTTCTAAATAAATTGTAAAAAGGACCTTGGTTCCTTTTGTTTAAAACAATTCTGAAAAGAAAACAGCTGAACATAAGTATTTAACGGAACACCTCAGACTTTGAGAGTTGGCTTCCAAATATCAAAATCGAAGACTTTCCGGTGAACTGAGCCTTCTGTGGACATTTAGTATCATAGCTGACTTATCTCAAGGAGTCATTTCAGAGGGCTGGGTGAAAACTTCAGATCACAGCAGTGGGCAGATGCTGCAGGGTTGGAGTGAAGAACTGGTTTACTTCTTGTACCCAAACAGCTATTAAAGTAATTTCCTAAATCTATCAAAACAGTTTCCTAAACCCATCTTCCCTGTTATGGCTTTTGCCCCTCTCTGAGTTCTGCTGGACAGAGATTAAGTTGGAGAATCACTGAAATTGTTACCCAGCTCATGCCAGCCTCTCCTCTGTCTAGCTGTAGAAGCCACAGGCCCCCTGGAGGTTGACCTACTTTGCCATGTCGGAATCACTTAATTCTGAAATGTAGTGTGGGCAAGCACCTAAGTCCTGAGAGTGGAGAGCTGAAAACGCTGCAGTCTTCTAAAGCAGGATCCTCACACTGCCACTTTGTTGCTGGGGAAGAGGCAGACTTTCAAAACTCAAATGAAAGTGTTGAATGATCTGGAGAGGGGTATTCCTCTGGAGTGCAGAGCAGGTTTGTGCTTGCAGACCTGTGACTTTTGCTTAGCACGAAGCCCTGACAGTTTTGTTGGGAAACGTGCTTCTCATTTTGAACAGTGTGATATCTTACAGAATAATGGGTGAGGGTTATAGGCTGAATGGTGGCCCTCTCAGTTCCCTGTGTTTAAGCTCTAACTCCAATCTGGCTGTTTTCAGAGACAAGGTCTTTAGGGAAGTGATTAAGGATAAAAGAGGTCATAAGGGTGAGGGCCTAAGATGACAGGAGTGATGTCCTTATAAGAAAAGAAAGGCCTCTGAGAGCTTCCATTCTCCACGCACCAAGGAAAGACTGTGAGGACATGGAGAGAAGGCAGCTGTGCCGAAGCCAGGAAGACAGCCCTCACCAGAAACCAACCCCGCTGACATCTTCATGTTAGACATACAGCCTCCAAAACTGTGAGAAAACAGATGTCTTGTTTAAGCCGCCCAGTCTGTGGTATTTTATGGCAGTCGGAGCTGACAAACACAGTGAACGTGGAAAGTGAAGTGAGTATTATTAACGCCCGTGATGAGTGACGTAGTTTGGATGTCCCCACCAAGTCTCATGGTGAGACGTGATCCCCACTGTTGGAGGTGGGGCCTGGTGGGAGGTACTGTGTCATGGGGGTGGATCCCTCATGAGTGTCTTGGTGATCAGCTGGTCATTTGAAACTCTGTGGCACCTCCCCCTGACTCTTGCTCCTGATTATACCACGTAACATGTCTATTCCTCTCTGCCTTCCACCATGCTTGGAAGCTTCCTGAGCCCTTGCTAGAAGCAGATGCCAGAGCCATGCTTCCTCTACAACTTGTAGAAGTGCGTACCAATTAAACCTCTTTTCTTTATAAATCGCCCACTCTCAGGTATTTCTTTATAGCAAGATGAGAATGGTCTAACACCATGCATCATTGTGCACACTTGCCAGGGACCTGAGCAAGCACAGTCATCTCCCTAGCGTCAGCCAAGCGGCCACTGGACTGCACGGGACCAGTCCTCAACAGTGACACTGTGTGGCTGCAAGGTGTAACAGCAGCAGGGAACCTCTGACACTGGGTCCTGGGAGTGGCTCCCCAAGACCTCACTTGCACCTGCAGGCCCCTGAAATTCTTGGACAAGACTTAGAAGGGGTGGACTTTGTACAGAACATTCGAGACAAACTGATAATAAGGCAGGTGTGCCCTTAAGAAACTAGTTTTCAATAATACAAGTTGTAATTGCGTTTGTGTCTCAAAATTGACGAAGCATTTCACGAGCTAACAATGCTAAAACAGCTGCAGCAATTCTTGTTGGAAATAGCATTTTTCATTTCTCCCTCCTACATTCAAACAACAGCTATTATGAGTTAAATGAGTTCTGGGACTCTGCTGCTCCCCACCTTCTGCCTCTGCAGATTCATCCTCTGCCATTCTCTGCCCCCACCTCCCCGAGGAAGCTGACTTCCTTGGGTTACATCACCAGAGCCTCTCTTACTACTAGATCTGGGGTTGGGCTTGGCCCCTGGAAGGTGTTGACAGGAATAGGAGGACAGAAAGGCTGGGGTGTTTGTTACCTCCCCTTTCCCTGCTGGGTTGCTGCTGGGCAGTGGTGGGTGCCTCTATTTCTCCATGGATGAAGCTTCCGGTCCCTGGGAGGCTTCCTTCTCTGCTATCACTGTATTGGGGTCCAGCACCAGCTCTCTCTCCCTGCCCCTCCAGGCTTTGGGGTGTTCATGGCTTCCCAGTGTTATGAATCCCTGGGTGCTTTCCCATCCCCCACACCCTCTGAGAATGCCCCTTCATTCAATTCTTCCCAGTCAGCTCTGTGATGTTCCTGTCAGTCCAGACTGATACAAGGATGACAGCCTACTTTATTCTTGTCCAAGCCTATTTTCTTTACCCATGAATCCTCCTCACCTGGAATTGCAATCTATTCCTGAAGGAAGAGGAACACTGAGATGTCCCAGGTGGATGGAAGTTGGCACCAAATCATTCTTTTCTTTGTTCAAGTGCATGACACTGAATGGCTTCCTAGGCCTTCACCGGTGGGAACTGAGGATCCAAATACTGTGGCTGTCTTTCACCAGCTCTTCAAGGAGGGACCCAGTGCGCAGCTCAATTTATATGCAAATTCTCCAGGAAAAAATAAAAACCACAAAGCAGGCTGGAATGAAAACAGCCACGACACAGCCTGGAAGCCAGTGGGAGACAATCCAGCCTCGGGTTCTGTGCCTCCCAGGAATGCATTTCCTGGTCAACTCATGTCAAAAGTGGAACATGACAGCTTTTCCTCTGACCTTAGTCAAGACTTCGCATCACTGGTGGTGACTGCTCCCCACTGGCCTGGTGTGATTAAAACAGGTTTGTCCCCCACAAAGCAATACCACTACTCACCCACCATAATGGCTGCAATTAAACAGCTAAAATAATCAAATGCTGGGAAGGGCTTGGAGCAACTGGAATTCTCAGACTTTGATGGCGTGAAGTCTGACAGTTTCTTGTAAAGTTAAACACATACCCAGCTGTCCTAGCCCATTTTCATACTGCTATAAGGAACTGCCTGAGACTGGGTAATTTACAAAGGAAAGAGGTTTAATTGACTCATAGTTCAGCATTGCTGGAGAGGCCTCAGGAAACTTACACTCATGGCAGAAGGCGAAGGGGAAGCAAGGCACCTTCTTCATGAGGAGGCAGGAAGAAGTGCTGAGTGAAGGGGAAACAGCCCATTATAAAACCATCAGGTCTCGTGAGAACTTACTCACTATCCCAAGAATACCATGGGGGAAACCGCCCCCATGATTTGATTACCTCCAGCTGGTATCTCCCTCGACGTATGGGGATTTGGGGATTACAAGATGAGATTTGGGTGGGAACACAAGGCCTGACCATACACCAACTGATTCTATTCACAGGTATTTACTAGAGAACAATACAAACATATGTCTGCACGAAGGCTTGCATATTCAGCGGTCAAACCAGCTTCAGTCAAATAAGCTGAAAGCTGGAATTCTCTGAGGAAAATAGAGGTATATTCATACATGGGAAAATTACTCTGCAATGAAAAGGAAAGAACTACTGCTGATTCACATCATAACATGACTGAATCTCAAAAATATTGTGTGGAATGGACGAAGCCCTCCATATGCACTGAATGATCTGATTTATATGAAACTCTAGCAATAGGTAGACTAATGGATTATGAAGATGGCAGAAGCCTGGCTGCACCTGGAGAGGGTAGGACGGTCTTGAGAGGAACCTGAAGGAACTTTCTGCAGCAGCAGAATGATGTGTCTGGACGGCTCTCTAGGACGCAGAGCTGTACACGTGTCTCAAAACTCACCACTGGGTACTGTTAAGGTTTGTGCATTTCATGGTGTGTAAAGTCCACATTAAAAAATGAGCTGTACATGGACACAGGGAGGGGAGCACTACACACTGGGGTCCATTGGGGGGAAATGGGGGAGGGACAGGGAGGTGGGGAGGTGGGAAGAGATAGCATGGGGAGAAATGACAGATACAGGTGAGAGGAAGGAAGGCAGCAAACCACACTGCCATGTGTGTACCTATGCAACAATCTTGCATGTTCTTCACATGTACCCCCAAACCTAAAATGCAATAAAAAAATTAATAAAAAAAATGAGCTGTAAAGACATTCAACTCTGCTTAACAATAGGTGTTTATAGATAAAGCTTTGGGATGTCTGCAACTAACTTTGAAACGGACAAAAAAATGGGTCAGTTGTTGTAGGGATGGATACATAGGCGTGTGATAAAACAAACAGCAAAATGTTCATTGCGAAATAAAAGAAGAAGTGAGCCTGTCTCTGCCCGGTTTCTCTGACACCATTCTCCACACGTGTTCTCCCCTGAACTGGAAATTGACCGGTGTTAAAAAGAAAACTTTGGCCAAGGGCAGAAAGACGTTTCTTCTTTTTCTTCTTTTTATCCCCCCTACAAAAGAGACACTCTGCCATGTTAAAAACAAAGCAGGACAGAAAGTTAGAACATGACACAGAGTGTGTCGTCCCACGGAGCCTTGCCTCCTTCTGGATAGACCTTTTCTAGATTGCCTTCCTTTGTGTAAGTGTCGAAAAAAATTAAATCACAAAAGGGATGCTGGCATGACCCCGGGCACGGTGCTCACAATAAGAATAATAGTGGCTATTCAGGTGACGCTATGTTCTGGGCCCTGGGTTATCATGTTTATATGCATTACCTTATTTCAGTTCTCACAGCCACCATTGGAAACAGCAGCTATTATGATTGCTATTCAGCAGGTGATGAAAATCTGGTTCAGCGAGGTTATATAAGTTGTCCAGTTACAGAGCCAGCCATCAGGGAAGCTGGGCCTTGACAACTGGTCTGATTTTCACAGCAGGCATCATGAACTCACATGCCCACAGGGCAGGTAAAAATGAGTGACGTGGGCTCAGTGTAAATGATGATGCACCCAGTAGGACCTGTTAACTCTCACTGGACTCCGTGTTGGGGCTGCAATGGGGACAGGGGACTGTGGGAATCGGGAAAATCCCTGCTCTGTCTAAAGGGCCACATACATTTCATCTCTGGCTACAGCAGTGGCAGGAGTTAGGGGCCTCTGCAGGACGGACAGCAGCTGCTGGTCCTGGCACAGGTCCTCAAAGGATGAGGAAAGATCAGGGGACCTTCGTCTTCTCTTCGTGCTTCTCGATTCATCACCCCTCTCACTGAAGACTATTCCTTAACAGAAACCTTCTGACGCTGCAGAATCTGTACAATAGTAGATACAGCTTAGATCTAGATATTTAGATATTTAATATTAAATATCTATTTAATATTAAAACAATTTAATTGTGAATTCAAATAGCAGCTTGCCCAATTGGGAGCCCACCCAAGCCCTGGATTCAGGGTTTCTAAGATATGGGAGCTCTAGGAAGTGCAAAGAACCATGTTTTATTCAGAATCCTAAAGGAGGCTGCACTGAGCATGATGATTGGTACACTGTCACCATCAAGAAACGTTTGTGCATGGGTGGAGGGAACTTTTAGAGGAAGAGACCTGTCGGAGAGAAGTCTTTCTCTTCTGCGCTTTCTCTGAATGGTTTCCAAAACAATCGAGCTTTTTGCAAAAGGTAAAAATTATAGCCATATTCACTGAGATAAAATGACAAGTTCAGAGTTAATAGAAGGAAAAGTCACGATGATTCTTGGAAAATGTGCTCCTTCTTTCAAACAGTGACGGCATTATCCCTGGAAAAATTGCAGCTTTCTCTAAGAGTTATAAGTATAATTTCCACTAAGGAGTCTGCTATTTGGGCTCCTCAATCCATCTCCTCTTTTAGGATATTTTTTTTTATCAATAACAACTTTATTGATACATAATTCACATACCATAAAATTATCCTTTAAAGGTATAAAATTGATTTTTAGTATATTCTTTGAGTCACAAAACCATGACCATTGTGTAATTTTTGCCACATCCAAAAGAATCCCCATACCCATTATGAGTCACTTCCATTCCTGCCCCTGCCAGGCCCTGGGAACCCCTAATCTACTTTCCGCTCTACGGATTTTCCTATTCCAGACGAATCCCATACACGGACTCATATAAGACACGGCTTTCGTGTCCAGCTTCCTTCACTTAATGTGACGTCCTCAAGGTCCACCTGTGTTGTGGTTCCCAGAGCGGTGATGGACCCTCGAGTTCACTCCCCCAGGGGGCCTCCACCTGGGCTCTGCAGACATTTAAACTTGGAGAATTCTTTGTTTTGTGGGGCTGTCCTATAAGTTATAGGCTATTCAGTGTCATCTCTGTCCTCTACCTTCCAGATGCTGGTGGTATCCCATCTTATTTTGATGGGAATCAGAAATGTATCTAGATATTGGCCAGTGTCCCCTGGGTGGGGAATCACCCTTGGCTGAGAACTGCTGACATAATTAACTCTCTTCTCAAACTCTACCCAACTCCCATCACCATGTAAAGAAATAAAACCCGGGAAGGTTGATTTACTTCCTGAAATCCCACAGTTAGCTAGTGGCCGATAGAGGATCTAGAGTCCTAATGCCCGATATCTACATTGTGTCGCTTTAGGAATCTACCCTTTGAATGTACTTTTGCTGAAATCAGGCTGCTTTTTACCCAAATAGCATTTTCGTAAAGCAGTTTCTAAACTTCAACCCACAACCAAGTCATCCGAAGGCCTTGTTAAAATATAGATCGCCAGCCCCCAACCCTAGAGGTTTTGATTATGTAAGTCTGGGGTGGGGCCTAAAAACTTGCATTTCTATCAAGTTCTCAGGTGGTGCTGATGCAGCTGGTCTGGGGGTCCCGCTCTGAGAAAAACCATCCTAGCGTTCACTCATCCTATACTTGTCTGTGGACTGGGAGTCGCAAGCACATTATCTGAGGTGACCAGGCACAAAACACAACTGTGAGAAAGATGGCGTGAGGTGTGGCGAGAGCACTGGCAGCCACCATGTGACAGTGAGGACTGAGTCAAAGGAGCTGCTGGGGAGCCAGCCTGGGTCCCCCTGCATGGCACTGCCACAAAGCCTCATCCAGAACTGGCAGTCTCTGAGCTTGACGTCATGCAGAATGGATAATAACTTCTATTATTAAACACTCTTAGTCTGTTGTGTTATTTTCTATCTGATCGCATCTTAAATGATCCCTTCTTAGCATGCAAATACAATGGGACAAACTACTTCATCGATTTTTTGTTTACCTCTATATTTCCATCATCAAGAGGAGGGACTGAAATGGAGAGGGGATTCAAGATGCACTTGAATGAATGAATATGAATTGTACTGCAGGGGCCACCTCGTGCTTTAAGCTTCTATGTACACCAGCTTCACATTTATTTTCATTTTTTCAAAATGCCATGTGTCTAACCATCACTTTCACTATTCTACCTTTTCTTTTCCTTTCACAAAAACGTCCTTAAGTTTCTTCTAAGTGAAACATTTGTGATCCCTGTTTTGATATATTACTTATATTTTTCTAACACATTAAATCAGATACACAAGTATTTTATTTCCAAAAGATCTGTGTAGCACCGGGAATCCTCATGCTTGCCATGGTTCTGGTCATGTCTACACTTTCGGATGCCAAGCTGGACCACGGCCAGGGCTTAATTGGGTCCAGGTGGTCTGACTTCTTCCTGAATAATGATAAAGTCTCCAAATCCCTTTCTCATCTAGAGCTGCTCCTTCCAGGTCAGGGCTGAGGCAAAAAAGGGGAGCTGTTCCCACATGTTCTTACCATATGCAAACTGTGAATAAATAAAAGATGATGAGATCTGGGGCTGGCAACAAAGGTCCTTGGAGCCGGAAGTAATTCACCAACAGGCTTGGGTTATGCATTGCAGTGCAGAGAGCAAGCTTATAAGCCCTGAAATATTTGTTGATACAGGCGTACCTTGGAGATATTGTGAATTTGGCTCCACTGCAAGAAAGCTCGTGTCTCAATAAAGAGAGTTACATGAAGTTTTTGGTTTCCCAGTGCATATAAAAGTTATGTTAACACTGTACTGTAGTCTAGTAAGTATGAAATTGCATTATGTCTAAAAAACAACATACACGTCTTAATTAAAAAAAATATCTTATTGAGCGCCAGGTGCAGTGGCTTACACCTGTAATCCCAGCACTTTCAGAGGCCAAGGCAGGCAGATCGCTTGAGGTCAGGAGTTTGAGACCAGCCTGGACAACATGGTGAAACCCAATCTCTACTAAAAATACAAAAATTAGGTGGGTGTGGTGGCACGTGCCTGTTATCCAAGCTACTAGGGAGGCTGAGGCAGGAGAATTGCTTGAACCTGGGAACCGAGATTGCACAACTGCACTCCAGCCTGGGTGACACAGCGAGACTCCATGTCGAAAAAAAAAAGTCTTATTGACAAAACGCTAATGATCCACAAAAAAAGATGAGTTCATGTCCTTTGTAGGGACTTGGATGAATCTGGAAACCATCATTCTCACCAAACTGACACAAGAATAGAAAATGAAACACTGCATGTTCTCACTCATAGGCGGGTGTTGAACAATGAGAACACGTGGACACAGGGAGGGGAGCATCACACACAGGGGTCAGTTGTGGGGGCGCTAGGGGAGGGACAGTGGGGGGTAGGGACATTTGGAGAGAGATAACACGGGAAGAAATTCCAGATACAGGTGTTGGGGGATGGAGGCAGCAAACCACCTTGCCATGTATGTGCCTATGCAACAATCCTGCATGATCTGCACATGTACCCCAGAATCTAAAGTACAATTTTTAAAAAGGGGGGGAAATAAATAAATATATTTCTTTTATATATAAAGAAACCTAAAATGGGCAATAAAGGGAAAAATGCTAATGATCATCTAAGTCATTAACAAATCATAATCTTTTTGCTGGTGGAAGGTCTTGCCTTGAGGTTGATGGCTGCTGGCTGACCGGGCTGGTGAGTGCTGACTGTTGGGCAGCTGTGACAACATCTTAAAGTAAGACAACCATGAGGTTTGCTCTATCGATTGGCTCTTCCTTTCATGAACGACTTCTCTGTCGCACGCTGCACTGTTTGATACCATTTTACCCACAGCAGAACTTCTTTCAAAATTGGAATCAATCCTCTCAAATCCTACTACTTAATGAACTAAGCTTATATAGTATCCTAAGACCTCTGTTGTCATTTCGACAATGTTCACAGCATCTTCCCCAGAAGTAGATTCCATCTCAAGAAACCACTTTCTTTGCTCATCCATAAAAAGCAAATCCACTTCACTCAAGTGTTGTCATGAGATTGTGGCCATTCAGTCCCATCTTCAGGCTCCACTTCTAATTCTAGCTCTCTTGCTGTTTCCCCCACACCTGCAGTGACTCCCTGCATTGAAATCTTAAACCCTTCAAAGTCATCCAGCTGGGCTGGAAACAATCTCTTCCAAAGCCCAGTTCACGTGGCTATTCTGAGCTCTTCCCATGAATCAGACACACTCTTAATGGAAAATAGTGCATCCTTTCCAGAAGGTTTGCAATTTACTTTGCTCAGGCCTATCAGAGGAATCATGGTCTCTGGCAGCTGTAGCCTTACAAAATGTGTTTCTTAAAGAATAACACTTGAAAGTCAGAATGGCTTTTTGATTCATACGCTACAGAGTGGATGTTGTGTTAGCAGGTGTGAAAACAAGATTCATCTCCTTTTATACCTCCTTCAGCACTCTTGGGTGATGAGGTGCATTGTCAATGAGCGGGAATATTTTAACAGAAATCTTTTCTTCTGAGAAGTAGGTCTCAACAGTAGGCTTAAAATATTTAGTAAACCGTGCTACAAACAGATAGGCTGTTATACAGGCTTTTTGTTCCATTTACAAAGCTCATGCAGACTAGACTGAGCATAGTCCTTAAGGGCCCTAGGGGTTGGGGAATGCTAAATGGGCATTGGCTTCAGTAAGGTCACTAGCTCCATTAGACCCTGACAAGACAGTCAGCCTGTCCTTTGAAGCTCTGAAGCCAGGCATTGACTTCTCTCCAGCTAGGAAAGCACCAGACAACATCTTCTTTCCCTGGAAGACTGTTTCTTGCTTAGTGTAGCCACCTTCCTCAAGGATGTTTCACTTGATCTTCTGGAGAACTCGCTGCAGCTTCTCCATCAGCACTTGCTGTTTCGCCTTGCACTTTCATGTTGTGAAGATGGCTTCTTTCCCTAAACCTCTGCAAGCTTCCAGCTTTTCTTCTGCACCTTCCTTGCTTCTCTCAGCCTACATAGCCTTGCTCTGGATGAGGCTTTGGTTCAAGGGAATGTTGCAGCTGGTCTGATCTTCTATTTAGACCACCAAAACATCTTCCATGTCAGCAACAAGGCTATTTCGCTTTCTTATCATTTGTGTTCACTGAAGCAGCATTTTTCATTTCCTTCAAGAATTTTCCTTTGCATTCACAGCTTGACTAACTGAGGCAAGAGGCCTAGCTTTTGGCCTGTCTTGGCTTTCCATGTGCCTTCCTCACTCAGCTTAATCATTTCTAGCTTCTGATTTAAAATGAGAGACTCTTCCTTTCACTTGAACGCTTAGAGGCCACCATAGGTTTGTTAATTGGCCTCATTTCTTTTTCTTTTTCCTTTCTTCTTTTCTTTTTTTTTTTTGAGATGGAGTTTTACTCTTGTTGCCCAGGCTGGAGTGCAGTGGTGTGTTTTTGGCTCACTGCAACCTCTGCCTCCTGGGTTCAAGCAATTACCCTTCCTCAGCCTCCTGAGTGCTGGGATTCTAGTCATGCGCCACCATGGTGGGCTAATTTTGTATTTTTAGTAGAGATGTGGTATCTCCATGTTGGTCAGGCTGGTCTTGAACTCCCGACCTCAGGTGATCTGTCCACCTCAGCCTCCCAAAGTGCTGCCATCACAGACATGAGCCACCATGCTCGGCCTGGCCCCATTTCAGTATTATTGAGTCTCAGGGAATAGGGAAGCCCGAGGAGAGGGAAAGAGGTGGCAGAATGTTAGGCTGGTGGAGCAGTCAGAAGACACACAATATTGATTAAGTTCACTGTCTTCTATGGGTGAGATCTGTGGTGCTCCGAAGCAATTATAATAATAGCAGCAAAGATCACTGATTGCAGATCACCATAACAGGTATAATAGAGAAAGAACCTGAAATATTGTGAGAATTACCCAAATGTGACACAGAGACACGAACCGAGCACAGCTGTTCAAAAAATGGTGCTGACAGGCTTACTTAACCCAGAGTTGCCACGAACCTTCAATTTACAGCCAATGCTGTATCTTCAAAGCACAGTAAAACTAGGTAAGTGTATATAAGATTAATAAGCTTTGGATCTAAGAAAAATCTTCAAAATGTGATGTTTTAAAACTACTTTTGAGATGAAAGATACGATACTTTGTACTCCCAGAAATATTTCTTACCTTGTACCTGAAATTTATAAAATAAGGTGTTACCTAATGATATGTTATTTCTCATATAAGCTTAAACAGCCTCGATCTAGCTGGCTCTTTTTGTCCACAGTCTGGCTTTTTCTCACCAAAGATTTTCAGCCTGAGGGATTCTTCATCTGACGAGCAGATGATCTTTTTAACACCTTCAGCTTCTGACTCTCACATTGCATTAAACCCATCTTCCTTTGTGATTTATGTTTACGCTAGTGTTCAGTTCTATCACCTTCACCTTCTCCCTCCTGCGTTCTCAATTTCCTCTCAGATTCTTTTTGTCTTGATAAAAGACAAAAAGAATGACTTAGCTTTTTGAAGCTAAGTCATAGGCTGTCACTTTGCATTTGTGAACTGAGAGGTAATGCATGTGATTACGTTATTTTTGTGGATGTCCATAATGACTAATGCATTGACTGGCTCTTTAGGATGGAGTCTCAACTTCTAGCCCCCCTTCCCCCAGTTGCCAGCATTTAAAACAATGTGCATGTGCTGAGGACGTGAAGAAAATTTGTGTTCCTTTTTCAGTGTTTTCAGATGGTCTGAAGACAGGTAAGAAAATCTCCAAATTGCTCAAATTTTGGAGTAATTTTTAAGTTGTGGTTCAAGAGAAGAGGGAAATACAAATTTATTTTAATAAAAACTGGAACAGAACAAACATAGCCTGGTTACATAAATAATCAGTCAACATAATAATTAGGGCATCCGAAATAACAATGTCCTGCTTTTCTTTATTTTATTTTACTTTAAGTTCTGTGGTACATTTGCAGAACGTGAAGGTTTGTTACATAGGTATATGTGTGCAATGGTGGTTTGCTGCACCTATTGACCCATCCTCTAAGTTCCGTCCCCTCATCCCACACCCTTCAACAGGCCCTTGTGTGTGTTTTTCCCCACCCTGTGTCCATGTGGTCTCACTGTTCAACTCGACTTGTGAGTGAGAACATGCAGTGTTTGGTTTTCTGTTCCAGTGTTGTTTGCTGAGGATGATGGTTTCCAGCTTCATCTGTGTCCCTGCAAAGCACATGATCTCATTTATTTTTATGGTTGTGTAGTATTCCATGGTATATATGTACCACATTTTTTTTTAATCCAGTGTATCACTGATGGAAATCTGGTTGGTTCCATGACTTTGCTATTGTAAATAGTGCTGCAATTAACATATGTGAATATGTGTCTTTATAATAAAATGATATATTCTTTTGGGTATATACCCAATAATGGGATTTCTGGGTCAAATAGTATTTCTGCTTCTAGATCCTTGAGGAATCACCATATTGCCCTCCACAACAGTTGGATTAATTGACACTCCCACCAACGGTGTAATAGCATTCCTATTTCTCCACAGCCTCACCAGCATCTATTGTTTCTTGACTTGTTAATAATCGCCATTCTGACTGGCATGAGATGGTATCCACTATGGTTTTAATTTGCATTTCTCTAATGATCAGTGATATTGAGCCTTTTAAAATATGTTTGTGGGCCATGTTCATGTTTTCTTTTGAAAAGTGTCTGTTCAGATTCTTTTCCCACTTTTTGATAGGGCTGTTGTTTTTTTCTGGTAAATTTGTTTAAGTTCCTTGTAAATTATGGATACTAGACCTTTGCCAGATGGGTAGATTGCAAAAGTTTCTTACCATTCTGTAGTTTGCCTGTTCACTCTGATGACAGTTTCTTTTGCCATGCATAATCTTTTTAGTTTAATTAGATCTCATTTGTTTATTTTGGATTTTGTTGCAAATGCTTTTCACATTTTCATCATGAAGTCTTTGCCCATGTCTATGTCCTGAATGGTATTGGCTAGGTTTTCTTCTAAGGTTTTTATGGTTTTGGGTTTTACGTTTAAGTCTTTAATCTATCTTGGGTTAATTTTTGTATAAAGTGTAAGGAAGGAGTCCAGTTTCAGTTTTCTGCATATGGATGGCCTGCTTTTCAAGAGTGATGTCATACACTGGAGTAAAAGGAGCCCAGGACTTGACACCAAGAGCCAGGCTTGATAACCACCACTTATTGCCAGTCTGATGTTGATCACATGACTTACAGTATGTATCTCAGTTTCCTTATTTGTATTACAAATATTTTAGGTGGAAAAGTTATAGAAGAAAATCATTCCAAATCATGTAAAGTTCTGTATAAATAAAATTATTATAAAGAGGCCCATCTCTACTAAAAATACAAAAAATAAAAATAGCCACGCAGTTACTCAGGAGGCTGAGGCAGCAGAATCACTTGAAACTGGGAGGTAGAGGTTGCAGCGAGCTGAGATCACCCCATTGCACTCCAGCCTGGGCAAAAAGAACAAAACTCTATCTCTAAATCAATCAGTAAACAGATAGGCAAATCATCTTGCTGTTGTACTTAGGCCCTGTAGCTTACACAATTTATTATTGTTGCAAACGCAATGGTGCTTCGTCCATCTAACTTCTCAGAGTTAGTGTCCTTAGTTTGCAAATTTCTTTTTCTCATGCCCAAAATTCTTCTAGGTTTAGTAGAGTTGAAACTCTTATAGGGGTCAAGACGTGAAGCGAAATACCTAGCAGAGTCCACATTCCCCTTGCAAACTCCTTATTCCCCACCCTTGCAAAACATCAAGTAGAATCTGGAGTAATTCCAACACAGGTGTGCTCCCTTCCAGTGAGCACACTGGTCACAGTTTCCTTTGGTTGAATTTGGGAGCCACTGAGGAGGCTTATGCTCAGGGACCGCATTGGAACTAGATATCTTCAAATGTATATGCAGAGAGATGTTCACACCTCCAGAGGCATCTGGGAAGGGAGAGTGTCAGGAGGAGAGCAGATTTCAACTCCCTTCTTGCTTTTGCCACTAGGTAGCTCCTCAGTGTCTGAGCACAGCAAAATCTCCCTCTTATTGGATTATTATTTCTCTCCTTGTATATCGCTCCTGCCATGCTTATGTAAGCAACTGGATTCCCACAACACATTCATATACAGTGTGACTCCACCACACTGTTCAGAAGAGAAGGTGTAATTGTTTTACTGAGGAACAGAGGGACGTAGACACCACTGGGTCACCATAGGCAGTTGTTGGGACCCATAAATCTAGCTCCTGGAATTTCAGGAAATTTTCCCTCTGCTTGGCCAAGGCCACAGAAGAAGGCAGGCCACCCAGAGAAGCAGAATAACAAGAAGATGGTCTTTCCTTCTCTGATCTAGGGAGAGGACTCCTTTCCTACTGGGATTTGCAGTAGCCTCCCAAATTGCTTTGATGGCTCTCTCTACTATACAACACTACAGATAATAATTCCAGTGAATTAAAATCCATTTCAAGACTTTCACCAGGGCCTCTGAGAGGACAGAAAATATCTTACTGTTGGTAATTAACTTCGCTGAAGGGCAGCCAAGTAGAGCAGGACGCGCATTGCTTACCGCAGGTGGGAGGACCAAGTTGAGTGATTAACTCCTAAGAAAGAGAACTCTGTCCCTGACATGTGCCATGGGCATTGCCCAGCGACAGCTGTTAAGAAGTAAAGTGCCAGGCACAAAGGTGTATTTAGTCTGAGAACAAATGCTGCGATTTGGGTAAGATCCTGTTGAGCATGTTGGAAGGGGAAATGCAAATACAGCCAGGGCAGCCCTCAGCCGTCTGGACCGCACTTCAGGCTGAGAGCCTTCTCTTTGGTTTGGTGCATGGCTTGGAAATTCCTCACCGATGGAGGCTTTCACAGTGCTGAAAAGTCACAGGCTGCCAAAACCACATAAATTTCAGAAAATGGGGAATTAACTAGACAGAAGGAAAAATGACACTAAATACTTGTAAGTGGAATTAGGAGTATCTCATTCTTGCTTATGACTTCGATTTTGAAGTCGGTGCACTCATTTATTTTAAAAAATCACCAATATTTATTGGGGGCCTAATGAGTACCTAATGAGATACATCCCCCATGGGCTATGTCTATCAATAAAACAAACAAAAACTTTGCTCCAATGGAACATATATTCTACAGAGGGTAGGTACAATCACTATAATAAATCAGCAAATTACCCCGTATGTCTAAAAGCGATAATGATAGGGAAAAATAAATTAGGGTTGAGGCCGTTGCCAGTGTTTGGATGTTTAAAATTATATGTAGCTGGGGATGGTAACTCATACCTGGAATCTCAAAATTCTGGAAGGCCAAGGTGGCAGGATCACTTGAACCTGGGAGTTTGAGACCAGCCTGGATAACACAGTGAGACCACCTCTCTATAAAAAATAAAAAAAGTTAGCCAGGCGTGGTGATGTGCACTTGGGAGGCTGAGGCCGGAGGATTGCTTGTGCCCAGGAGTTGTTGACTGCAGTGAGCTGTGATCACACCACTACACTCCAGCCCGGGAACAGAGTAAGTAAGTTCCTTGACTCTTTTGTTTTTAAGTTCTGGGGTACACGTGCAGGATGTGCAGGTTTGTTACGTAGGTAAGCGTGTGCCGTGGTGGTTTGCTGCACAGATCAGCCCGTCACCTAGGTATTAAGCCCAGCATCCATCAGCTGTTCTTCCTGATACTCTGCCTCCTCTCTCTGCTTCCTCTGACAGAACCCAGTGTGTGTTGTTCCCCACAATGTGTCCATGTGTTCTCATCATTCTCATCCCACTTACAAGCGAGAACATGCAGTGTTCGGTTTTCTGTTCTTGTGTTAGTTCACTGAGGATAATGGCCTCCAGCTCCATCCATGTCCCTGCAAAGGACATGATCTTGTTCCTTTTTATGGGTGCACAGTAGTTCATACCACATTTTCTTTACTCGGTTTATTATTGCTGGGTATTTGGGATTCCGTGTCTTTGCTATTGTGAATAGTGCTGCATGAACATACACGTGCATGTATCTTTACAAAGGAATGATCTATATTCATTTGGATATATACCCAGTAATGGGATTGCTGGGTCAAACGGTATTTCTGCTTCTAAGTCTTTGAGGAATTGCCAAACTGTCTTCTATAATGGTTGAACTAATTTATACTCCCACCAACAATGTAAAAGTGTTACTTTTTCTCCACAATCTCACCACCATCTGTTGACTTTTTTTGATATTTTAATCATAGCCATTCTGATTGATGTGAGATGGTATCTCCTGGTGATTTCGATTTCCATTTCTCTAATAGAGATCTCTGACTCTTAAAAAAAACTAATAAATCAAATAAAATAACATAAAAGCACATGTGATTTTAAGGAAAAACAAGAAACATGGGCCTTCTTGGGGTGATATTTGGGCAAACACTTGAAGAGGGTAAAAAACAGGAACAGAAAAAAATCACTTAACTGCAGAAAATCATGTTAACCACTTTTACCGATTACGGTATATACGATGTGGTCAATTGTACACAATTGTGGTCAATTATAAAAATGGCCACAGATTCCTCCACGCCTATTTGCAACCAGGAGCTTTGCTGATTCTCCTTCAGGAGGTGAAGTGTGGAATTCTCCTTCCACAGATAGGAAGGAGGAGGAGGCAGTCTGCATATTTCTTCTGCACTCCTCGAATCTGGGTTTGGCCAGGTGGCTGGTGTGGGTCAAAGGAACATCAGCAGATGTGATACAAGCAGGGGGTTCCAAAGCACATGTGTGAGGGGGCTTTCTCTCTTGCCACACCCAGAACTCTGGGACCGCTGTGTGAATGGCCCAAGCTAGGCTTCTTTTTTTTTTTTTAGATGGAGTGCAATGGTATGATCTTGGCTCACCACAACCTCTGCCTCTCAGGTTCAAGTGGTTCTCCTGCCTCAGCCTCCTGAATAGTTGGGATTATAGGCATGTGCCACTACGCCTGGCTAATTTCACATTTTTAGTAGAGACAGGGTTTCTCCATGGTGGTCAGGCTGGTCTCAAACGCCCAACCTCAGCCTCCCAAAGTGCTGGGATTATAGGCATAAGCCACGGTGCCCAGCCAAAACTTCTTGATAATAAATGATACATCCACAAATCACACCCACAGCAAATGGGGCCAAATGCCATGAGCTGCTTGGGGACCGTAGCCCAACAGATGAGTGAGCCCAGAGAGTTCTATCAGCACACAGAAATGGGATATGCAAAGTGTGATCTCAAGGAGGATGGAAAAGCCATTTGCAGAAGAAATAGAATGGGCGAGGAGTGAGCAGGAGGAGTGATTATCTGTTGTATTGCTCCAACAATGAGCAATAAAAGCTTTGAAAGTGCTAAGTTTAAGATGCAACCTTCCAGGTGGGGGGAAGGGTGGCTCTTCCAGAGGCCGCTTTTTTTTTTTTTTTTTTTTTTTTAAGGTTAAGGTACAAAGGGACAGCTGTAAGGAGATTCCAGAGCCTCCCCAGTTTGGGAGCCAAGAGTCAGGGGATCCCTGGTGTCTCTCCTGTGGGAGACAAGGGAGATGGAGTGATTCTCTCCAGCTGTTTCACATCCAGAGCTGCACGATGATATTGCTGCTGCTCCTTCAACTTCTATTCCACTAAGGCAAGTAGGCAGTTCAAGGCAGTAAAACCGTTTCGCTATGGAAAATAAACTCACAACAAACCGCAAAATTCCATGGACTTTCCTACTTTTCAACGGTCACAGAGAACCCTGTTATTTATTTATTTTAAATGAAATGTGATTTTGGTTTGGATGATGACCTAATAGCTTTTATGTTGTCACCAACTTCAAAAAAGTGACAGCAGCTGGGTGCAGTGACACATGCCTGTAATCCCAGGACTTTGGGAGGCTGAGGCTTGTAGATCACCTGAGGTCAGGAGTTTGAGACCAGCCTGGCCAACATGGTGAAACCCTGTCTCTACTAAAAATACAAAAATCAGCTGGGCATGGTGGTAGGTGTCTGTAATCTCAGCTACTCAGTAGGCTGAGGCAGGAGAATCACTTGAATCCAGGAGGTGGAGGTTGCAGTGAGCCGAGATTGCACCACAGCACTCCAGCCTGGGCCACAGAGCAAGACTCCATCTCAAAGGAAAAAAACAAAAGAGTCACCACAGAGGTCAGAGACACTGTCATAAGTGGCAGAATTTGGCCTGCTGGACACCTGCCACCTTTTGGGACTTTGACCATTCTCTCTGGACCATTAACCCAGCAAGCACAATTCAATGGGTGTCCAGTGGAATCATAAGTGGCACAGATAGGAAGGAAGAGGAGGAGGCAGTGTGCACTTCAGATTTCTTCTCACTCTGCGTGCTTTTTCCTGGGCAATCAATCCATTCACATGGTGTCCACAGCCAGTTTACAGGATTGCAACACCCACCTTTCCACATCCAGCTCATGGTTCCGTGATGAGTCCCTGCCTCAGCCACATACACAGGTTCCTGTGTGTGCGCACATGCTCAGTCACCCACTCATGTGTGTTTTGTTCAACGTTTACCTGCTGAGCCCCCACTGCATACCCTGCAGGGTTCTAGCCATCAAGAATACAATGAATACTATGAGACAGACATAGTCCTTGCTTTCACAGACCTTATGGGAAACATTTCAGACAGTGCTAAGATCTGTGCAGGAGATTATGGGGGTGAGTAAGGAGGGGGTTAAAGAAGGGACCAGTCAGAAAAGGCGTTTTTGAGAAGGTGACCTTTAGACCCAAATGACGCGGAGGAGGCCGTTTCCAGATCTACAGGAAGGACCTTCCAGACAGGAAAAAGAAAGGGCTGGGTCCCTAATTTACTTCCCTTGTCTCCTCCTTCACCAGGAGTTGGCCTCTGATGGCCAGTGTGGCTGGAGCATGCCGAGCAAGGGGAACGTGGTGCGAGTCAGGGCTGGGCACAGCCGTAGGGGCCAGATGATGCTGGGTCCTCGGGCTACGGAGAGGTGTCTAGAATGTTTTCTTGGTGGGATGAGAAGACTTAGAGAGTTTCAATAGGGATAGAGCATGATTCCATGAGGTTCTGGAGCCAGGAGAAGAGATACAGAAACCAGTTGGGAGAATGCTGCTGTTACCTGGATAGGAAGGTGGTGGCTGGACTCGGGAGTCACCGTGGAGATGGGGGACGTGGACAGAGCCAGGAAATGCAGCTGGTACCTCACACTCCATTCGAGCCCAGCTAAGTTCAATTTTTCTCTCCAGATTTGCTCCTTCTTTGGCTAAATGGCGGCTACTGTTCTCTGTCCCGTCTCCTGCGCCAGGCTTCTAGAAGCCATCTGAAATCCCTCCTCCTCCGTCTCTTCCAACATCCAATCAGTCATCAAAGATAGATTCTATTTTCCCCAAGCCTCTGAAACACACACCCTTCTCTCCATCCCCACTCTATCAACTCTTGCCCAGATGATTACAATCACATCCGAATTGATGGCCTCTGGCTTCACCCTGCTGGGATTCATCCTCCAGCAGCAGACAGACTTTACTGAAATGAAAATCTGAACACGTCATTCCACTGCTTAAGGTCATTCGTGGCTCCCCAGGCCTCCTTGGACAAAGTCCGAAGCTTGGCTTGATGGACACAGTTCTCCTGCACCGACCCTTCCCCCTCTCCCACCTCATCTCCCGTCGAGGCCCCACCCCAGGTCCAGGCAAACCTGTCGGGCACAGAGTCCGGGCCCTTTTTCCCCATCTGCCTTCATGAAAGCTGTCTCCGCTGCTTAGGATGCCTTTGTTGGAAGAGACCCTATTTATTCTTAGGAGATTCCGTTTCCAAGCCATCAGCTTTGTGACATTGTTCTTGATCGTCCTCTCCTCCTGTGTAGAAGTGACAATTCCCTCCTGTGTTTGTCCATTTTCTTTCATCTCCGGGTAAAACTTTATTGCACTGATTTGAAAAACTGCTTTTCTTTCAGTAGAGACAAACTTCTTTGTTCTCTCACCACCACCGGCGTGTCTAATTCATCTCAGTGTCTCTAGCACCTAGCAACGTGTCTGACAGTATCAAACACAGAATCAAGGTGGCTACAGGCAACAGTGAAGGGGTGAAGGGTCCATCTGCAAACGTTACGGATGGGAAGAGGAGCTGGCCGGGCCCGGTGGCTGATGCCTGTAATCCCAGAACTTTGGGAGGCTGAGGCAGGCAGGTAACCTGAGGTCAGCAGTTCAAAACCAGCCTGATCAACACGATGAAACTCTGTCTCTATCATAAATACAAAAAATTAGCCAGGTGTGGTGGTGCACATCTGTAACTCCAGCTACTTGGGAGACTGAGGCAGGAGAATCACTTGAACCTGGGAGTCAGAGGTTGCAGTGAGCCTAGATCATGCCACTGCACTCCAGCCTGGGCAACAGAGCAAGACTTTATCTCCAGACAAATAAATAAACAAATAAATGGAGCCACGGACACTCAGCCGTCTCTCTGACTGCTTCATCCTGTGGCCAGAACAGAGGCGCGCCCCAAACCATTTGCAGGTCCACACTCTGCAGGGCAGGCTGGCACGAGGGAGACCCAGGAAGAGCGGACACAGCAGTGCCACGAGGAGCGGAGTGTGCTGGCAAAGTCACCTCTTCCTGGAGAAAAGTCAGTTGTGTTTTCTGTGAAGGCCTTGGGCTGATTGGGCAAGTCCCACCCACCTGATGGAGGCTAATCTGCTTCTGAGTCTATGGATTTAAATGTTAATCTCATCTAAGTACACACCTTCCCAGAAATACTTACGATAAGGACGGACCAAATGTCCAGGCACCGTGGCCCAGCTGAGTTGACATGTCAAATTAACCAACACAGAAGGAATTGGATCTTCCCATTGTTTACCTGCTGTGGAGAAACAAGTCACCCTAAAGCTTAGTGGCTGACACAAGCACCACTGTACGATTCTCAGAATCACGTGGGTCGGTGGGGGCTCCTCTGGGAGGTTCTCTTGCCTTCACTGGAGCTGCTCACGGTTTGCTGCAGGTGTGGCAGGGATGGCTGAGGGCTGAGGCTTCTCACGGTCTCTCTTCGGGGCTAAATGAGGCTTCTTCATGCGGCCGCTGGCTTCCAAGAATGAGCGACTCCAAGAGCAAGCCCTGATGTCCCAGCACTTACCAAACCTGTGGCTCCATCACTTGTGTTCATATTGCTCTGGCCAACGCTGGCCGTACGGTCAAGGCCACGGTCAATATGGAAGAGACTCTGGAATGGCACAAACACCAGCAGGCCTGATCAGTCTGGAACAGCCGAAGAAACCGTCTACCATGCCCGTCCGTCAACGCACGGCTGAGCCAGAGTCCTTCATGTCACAGGGGCCTGCGAAAGGTGAGCATGGCTGCCGTTGTGGGGTTGCTCCTGGAAAGACAGCCTGCCCATCTGTCATTCCTCCTGCCTATGGTCAGAGCCGTCTGTGGCCGGAAGCCATTTCTAGCCTTGGTTTTCCTCCTGCTCCCCAGGCACGTGTCTATCTTCACGCCACCAGAGCGCCTAGATAACGGGATTTCTAGACGGCGCTTGCTAGCGTTTGGGTCTGAGGTTGGTGCCAAGGGTCCTTTAGCCACATGGGACTTGTTTTCTTTCTTCACATGCATGTGTTGCAGCTTTTCAAAAGATGAGAGATTTTGACTAAAATTCTGGGTTTCTGGTTTCTTTTGAAGAGTCCCTAGCTCTAGCAGTGCTGGGCCGGTGTCTTGTCAAAGGGACGATTTTTGGGGGCTGGGTGGTAGCTGCCTCCCCGGGGAGGGGCGTGCTCTCAGTTCAACGGATACCCAACCACTCTCTGTTGTCTCTGAAACGAAGGTGCCTGTCCGTTGTTGTTTTTTTTGTCATTGAACGAATGCTGTGGCTTCCTTTCAGGAGGGGCAGATCTTTCTGTGGCCATGTTTTTATCACAAGCTAGAAAACAAAAGCCAGGCTGGCAGGACGGTGTGCTCCCTATGCATGCCCTCTGAAGACCCACTCACGTCACCCGCTCATGTCACTGCTATGCTGCTGTCACCACCGAGTCTGCAGTTCCCGTAAGACAACGTCTGATCTAGGCCAGGCCTCTGCAGGCCACCGGCAGCAGCGGTGCAGGGGAGGGGTGGGGGGAGTCTCTCCTCATCTCAGGCTCCCACTGTCAGAATTCTTTACCTCTGATAAATTACCCACATCAACCCAGAAACCGGTGGCCTTTCAACAGGGCCTGCCTGTGTGTGCATGTAAGTGGAGGCTGGAGTTTCTCATCCACGGGCTGTCCTTTGTAAACAAAAAAGAAATCACCTCCCTCCGAGATGGTGCTGATTACTGGGCATCTAGCTGATCTCAGCACCGTGCCGCTCAAGGGCACATTTCATGGGATTCCCATAACCAGCCCAGAAGGGCCAGGGTGGTGGATTTCGGGCTGGGGTGAGTCGCCTGCGCTGGATTTAGTTTCTCTGCGGTCCTACCACACGAGTTCACTCCGCCTCAGGCACCATCCACTCTAAGAAGGTACAGCTTGTGACCCGGGACCTGCCCCTGTTTCCTTTGTTCTGTGTTCGTGTCTCTCTGGCTCCAGCTGCACTGAGGCTGTGAGTCTAGTTGAGGTGCTGAGCTCTGCTGAGACGGGGCTCACTTTCTCTTTCTTAGACAATCGCCTTTGCCTGTTTCATCAGCCATGTGATGCTCTAGGTCAGGTGTCCCCAAACTTTTTACACAGGGGGCCAGTTCGCTGTCCCTCAGACCGTTGGAGGACTGCCACATACTGTGCTCCTCTCACTGACCACCAGTGAAAGAGGTGCCCCTTCCTGAAGTGCGGCGGGGGCCGGATAAATGGCCTCAGAGGGCCGCATGCGGCCCGCGGGCCGTAGTTTGGGGATGCCTGCTCTAGGTTCCAGAGGGAAGAAAGAACGGGTGTTTGAGGTGAGATTGGGGGTGGGAGTGTGTGTTTCTGCTTCAGGCTCTGGGCTCAAGAATCATGACCCGAGCTGCCCCAGAGCTGAGTCTCACATGGGGAGAAAGGGAACTAATTTGATAAACAAACCAAACTGGAACTAGGTGGAAATAATTTCCCTGAATCTCAAATCTAAAACCAATTATCATGAGCTGAGTTGAACCTGGGCTGAACCTATTTATTTTCTAAAATGACAGAATATTCTCTGAATTAAACTTGCCACTGAATGGAAAGGTTAGAATTCCCAGTTCTGCCTCCAGGAGAGCAGATCCTGGAGACCATCTGCACGAACTCACAGAACTACAGCAGAGATGAGCAGGCCGTCCAGGGCATGAGGCCCCTGGCATTCCAAAACGCAGCTCTAAGCTTTCAAAGAAATAAGATTTCTGTTACCTGCCATCACCAATAATAAAAGTGTAGCAGTTACACAAAAAGGAATCCTATTTTCTATGCAAAAGAATTTTTGAAAACAAAACAAAACAAAACAAAACAAAACAAAAACGGGTGAAAACAAGTCAATACATGTTAAATTCCAACTCATTTGTCTACCCAGAAGGTGACCATTTTCCCCAGTTGTTTAGAAAACCATCAACAGAAGACGATTTATTATTTTATTTTATTTTTCATCAACCCTGGCCTACAGAGCAATGGGTAAGAATACTTAGTATGACCAGTATCTATCTATCTATCATCTATCGATAGACAGGTAGAGACAGATAGACAGAATGCTTAGTATGACCAGTAATCTAAATTGGCTGCTTAAAGTTGGTTGTTTTTCTTTAGGAAATGTTAATAGTTGATATCTATATCTTATCTGTCTATCTGTCTCTATCTATCTATCTTTCTATCTGCTTGTCTTTCTCTCTATATCTATCATTTATCTGTTATCTATCTATCTGCTGGTCTTTATATCTATCATCTATCTTTCTCTGTCTGTCTTTCTTCCTTTCTCTTTCTGTCTTTCCATATCTATCATCTATCATCTATGTATCTATTACCTGTCTATCTAGCTATCTATCTAATATGTAGCTAACTGCCAGTCTCTATCTGTCTATCTTTATCTGTCTGCTTATCTATTATCTATCTACCTGCCTGCCTGCCTCTGTCTGTCTGTCTGTCTGTATCTATCTTTCTCTCTCTCTCTATCTATCTCCTTACCTACCTACCTACTGACCGCCCTACCTATACCTATCTACCTACACATCTATCATGTCTTTCTCCTTACTAATGATGGTAAGTCACTTTGCTCTGAAATTGAGTGCATATAGAACTTCTGATACAATCCAGAGCCCTGGAAATGTTCTTGTTTTAACGAAGTTATTTTGCTCTGACAACACCCTGGAAAACCTCTAGTCTGAGTTGCCAGAACCATACTTCCTCAGACTTACTGGAGGGTTGCATGAGAGAATCAGAATGTGGCTCTGAGCTCCTTGACCCCTGCTGAGCACAGACCACAGAGAGGTTTGGTTCTGCCAGACCCTTCTATCAGGATCCTCTGGCCGTTCTGCTAGGGAGTCCACCCAAGGCCCACATGGAGATGTCATCTGCTCATCTACTGAGAGTGCAGAAGCGTCTGCGTGTTTAAAACTCAGGTGGGCAAAAGGCCACCTTGGCGCATCTCCAGCTCATGTCTTGCTCCTCTGGGATCCTGTGTAACTTATCCAGGTCGGCAGCTCCCTGGCAGCCCCTGTGGAGACCCCTCCTTCTATGCCTCTGCTGACATAAGGACTCTGACTGTCATCCCTCTCAGGCCCCTGATTTCCTTAAGTTCCACTGAGAGGGGTCCAGACGTCCTCTGTGCAGTAGAGGGGCCCAGGCTTCACCTTCTTGCACCTCCCCACTGGACCCTCTGCGCCATTCTCCAACGTTCAGTGCGCCCCTCCCCTGGCGTTGCCTTCCTTTGCCTCCTGGGCCATCAAGTGCTGTGCTTATGTGTGATCGGGAACCCTGTGACCTCTGGAGCCAGACTGTCTGGGTTCAAGCTTGGGCATGTGACTTCATGTCTTTGTGCCTCAGTTTCCTCATCTGTAACACAGAACCTACCCCATAGGGATGTTATGAAGATGAAATGAGCTAACACATGTAAGTGCTTCAAACAGTGCCAGGATCAAAACAATCACAGGAGTTTTAGCATTTTAATCATTCTTTGCTAAACCATAATAGCAACTACAGCTTCACTGTGAAAGTGACAATTCCGTTTTTTCAGAGTTGATTTTGTCTAATGCTAACATTTCAATTATAAAATTAAAAAAATCTAAGTAATACATTTTAGACACACTATTTTTGTATGCCATAAAAATATGAGGTAAATCATAAAATTTTAACATAATGCATATTGAACAACTATTGTCATTTCTGGGAGGCCAAGGCAGGTGGTTCATGAGGTCAGGAGTTCAAGACCAGCCTAATTAACATGGTGAAACCCTGTCTCTACTAAAAATACAAAAATTAGCCGGGTGTGGTGGTGCATGCCTGTAATCCCACTTACTCTGGAGGCTGAGGCAGGAAAATCACTTGAACTCCAGAGGCAGAGGTTGCAGTGAGCCGAGATTGCACCACTGCACCCCAGCCTGGGTAACAGAGCGAGACTCCATCTCTAATAATAATAATAATAATAATAGGGCCAGGAGCGGTGGCTCACACTTGTAATCCAGCACTTTGGGAGGCTGAGGTAGGAAGATCATAAGATCAAGAGATTGAGACCATCCTGGCCACATGGTGAAACCCCGTCTCTACTAAAAAAAAATACAAAATTAGCTGGGCCTGGTGGCGTGTGCCTGTAGTCCCAGCTACTCTGAAGGCTGAGGCAGGAAAATTGCTTGAACCCGGGAGGTGGAGGTTGCAGTGAGCCAAGATCACGCCACTGCACTCCAGCCTGGCACCTGGCCAGTGAGACTCTTTCTCAAAATTATAATAGTAATAATAATAATAATAATAATAATAATAAGCTGGTCTGGGCTCTTCTACTTACTTGATCTCAATCCCCTCCACCCAGGAGTGTCTCTGTTCTGCCTCTTTCTAGGCACATGCTAGCCTGGGTTTCCCAGGCTCCCTTGCAGTTAAGTAAGACCATGTGACTATGTTCTAACCAATGGGATGTGAGTAGAAGTGAATCACCTTCAGGCTTGACCATCAAACACTGTGTGTGATTTTCCACCAGAAGGCGATAGAGGAGTCTGAAATGGATCCAGGAGCCACCGGATGGAAAGAGCTTGGATCCCTGAGTCACCAAGTGGAAGGAGACAAAAAATACCGATATTGGCTTGTTATACAAGAGATAAATCCACTCCAATTGTGTTAGGCTGAACAAAAAGTGGGGGGGGGATTTATTTGTTATAGAAGCAAGGCTCTCCCTAGCAAATACAGTGGGAGGAGGAGGGATGGGAGAATATTAACTCAGGATACCAACCAAGAACTTGGAGGAAAGGTGAGCCTGAGGGGACCTGGCTGATGGTGTCAGGAACGTGGTGGTGGAAGAGCAGGAAAGAAGAAGAATGAACATCTGAAATATTATTACTTAAGAGTTACTTAAAAATGACCACAGGTTATCATCCTGTATCACCATTACTAAGCCAGAGTCATTTAACATTTTCAAATCGTAACAGACCCAGCTGTGCAACGAGAATGTGTCTTCTTTGTACTGTTGCATAGAAACAGTCATCGGGACGTCCTATTTCTCGCCTCCTTCTAAGAATTGGTGAGTCATCCTGCGGCACTGGAACTTCCTTTATTCCCTTTCCTGTGGAGTCATGCTTCCAACTAGGGCAAAATGAAGCAATCACACACTTCCACAAAGAGATTTGCCGGAGCTTACTGCTGGCAGAAGCAGTTTCTCCACTCTTATGAAGTCGTATAGTAAAGAAGTCTTTTCTGGTCACTTGTCTGTGACCCTCACTGTCACCCTATCCTGTATTATTACTTACTAATATGTTTCTTTACACCATCTACTTTTAAAGTTTAGTCTGCTCTGGAAGAAGAATATTCATGAAATCATAGTCGGACGTGCCAAATACATGTTGTCTTAACATGACGTGGTACACTGACGGCAATGATGGCTGCAATTTTAATCGCCCTCCAAAAACGCACCCACCCTCTTTGCAACAGGACTTTGCAGCGTCTTCCAACAAGAGTCGAAGTCTGTTTTCTGCCCTTTGAATGTGGGCATGGAGACAAACTTTGGCTGACAGACGTGTGTCAGCCCTGAGACAAGGCCCTACAAGCCTCTGGAGGCTGTTCTCTGTCTCCAGGACTCTGCCGTTGCCTTGTGAGCAGGCCCCGGCTGGCCTGCTGGAGGCTGCAGCTGAGGGGGCCCAGTCAGCTCTCGACATCTCTCCTGCCAAAGCCACCAATGTCTGCACTAGGCCTTCCTGGATTGGCCAATACTCCAGCCGACTGCAGATTCAAGCATAGCCCAGCTGACCCACAGACTTCTCGGTGAAATAAATGCTCACTGTTTCACGCCATTAGAGGTTGCGAGTTTTGTTATGTAGCGCTGTTGTGAGAAGAGATACCAGATACACAAGGGCCATATGGCTTGCTGGCTTCATGTGCTCCGACCCATGCCTATCTTGCTAGCCCCACGGTTTCCAACTAGGGACAGTTGGTCAGACACAGGTGTGTCTGAAGCACGTGATGGATATTTGAAGGGCAGAAGACGAAACTAGATGATAGATAGATACATATATAGTTAGCTAGCTAGCTAATAGAAATAAGTGAGAGAGAGGGGGAGGGAAGGAGGAAGAGAGGAAGAGAGGGAAGGAGGGCGATGGGGAGAGAGAGGTCTCAGCCTCTATGAGCTTAATCAGAAAGGAAACAGTGTTGTTAGGTACTACGTGAGTTCCCATGTCCCTTGAATTGATCAAGGCTGTAGCAGAGAGTTGGAAGGTTCCTGGTGTGCACTGCTCTGACTTGTGAGTGCTTGAGTGGCTAGGACCACTCACTTTCCTGGAGGACCCACAGTGCCATTCAGTTACAGCAGAATTGATGCTACCCACCCTTTACTGGTCAACAGAGTCAACAAAAAAAGTAGGGATTGCAGGACAAAAGAGGCTATTTAACAGGGAAGGGAGGAATCTGGAAGGGGAAGTGCGTCTGACCTTTAGGTCCCCATGAGAGAGGAGGAAGTCCCTGAGAGGTGATTTTCCATTAAGCCGTTGGAGGGAAGCCCTAAGGATTCACTCAGAGCCTTTGGAGGTGTCTAAACCACCAACCTTCAGCCTTGGGGACAGGGGACCAATTCCAATCTGAAAGATTGGGAGCCCAGACTGTTACTGTACCAGATGTACCTGGAGATAGTGACAAGGCGAGCAGAACGACAGGCTGACGGGAACGCTCTCTTTCCAGTTTTCCATCCCTGAGAAGTAAGGAAGATGGCCCCTGCTCAGGCCTCCGAATCAGGGACAGGAGATTAGATGATTTTGGGGGCTGCGCACTTGCTGGAGACCATCACATGGTGAGGGAAGAGGGCCACCCTCTGGGGTCATTGCCAGTGTGGCCGGATGTGAGGGCTGCTGTGGCCTGGAGAGCTGGCCACGGCCCACCATGCATCTGACCCAGGGTGTGTGAGGTTTATCCGGAGGAAGGCAGGGCATCCCCACGGGAGGTCACAGAAGGAGAATGCACTTAACATTTCCCTCTCCCGTTTTGTCACCTCAAAACTGAAGAAGTTAGTCCAGGAGGAAGAGTTCAGATGGCACAATGCCATTTAAACTTCAAGAGAAGCAAGTCTGGTCTGCTGGGATGTCGTTCAGGGAGCCGTGGCAGGCAGAGTGAAGCTCAGCAAAGAGGTCAGCGTCCTGATCCCCGCAGACTGTGGATGCGGGAGGTTACCTGACGGGGGAAAGTGAGGTTGCTGATGAAATTGGGGTCACTAACAGCTGACGTTGAGAGGGGAAGTTATCCTGATTATTCAGGTGGGGCAGTGTCACCAAAGAGCCCTTAAAAGTGGCAGAGGGAGGCAGAAAATGAGAATCAGAGGGAGACAAGATGAGGGAAAAAGTCAGATGCAACAAGGCTGGCTCTGAAGATGCAGGGAGGGGTCTGGGGCTACAGATGGAGGGAGGAGGCTCGGGCCTGCAGATGGAGGGAGGGGTCTGGAGCCTGCCGTTGTGGGGGCCTCTGGCAGCTGGAAAGTCAAGGAGAACGATTCCCCTAGAACATCCAGGAAAGAACACAGCCCTGCTGAGACCTTGATTTTAACCCAGCATGACTCAGGTTGGTTTCTAACCTACAGAACTGTAAGGTAACACATTTGTGTTGTTTTCAGCCACGAAATTTGTGGTCCTTCTTTACAGCAGTGCTGGGAAACTAACAGAGATTCCCAGCCCAGGTCATAGCTCTGCTTCCAGGGGAGCAGCCCAGAGCCCTTGCTGTCCCGCTGGAGGGAACCCCTCAGACCTCAGGACAGGCTCCGGGTGCTCCCTCAGCACAGATGGTGCCATCCCAGTGTGGCCTGCAGTCTCCAGGACACGGGTTCCCTCCTTCCAGACCCAGCTCCAGAGGCCCCTCCAGGTCAGCCAGTGATGCTGGTCTCCGTCTCCCCAGACCCGGCTATTTCCCCCCGAAGGACGTGGGCCTTGCTTCCTGCCACAGTGCCTGAGCTGTTCTTCCTTCTGACCTTCACGTGACCTGCTCACTTCGCCTGTGTAGAATCTACTCAAAGCCACCTGTCCAGCTATGCATCTGTGTTTATAATTATAATAAACGCTACACATATATGTGCACACACACACACATACCTTGCTGAAAAGACATGGGGGAAATTAAGACACACAACACATACACAGACGCTGCTGCATAGCATACAAGATATATACACATAGATATAAGACAGGATACGTATATGAAATTATACATATAGGATAGAGAGTAGGGCGATTTACAGAAAAATATCTCCCATTTTCCTTTCCATGGAAGAAATTATATATATGAAACCATTATAAAGGATGTATATATGAAAAGAGAGTATATATAAATATAGCCATATATAGGTTATATAGGAGATGAGACATATGTGGATGTATGTGTGTAGCCTAGCTTTCTGTCAAATAAACTATATACATGTTACTAATTATATAAGATACAGGAGATATATATATATTTATATATCTAAATAGGGGATTATATGTATAATGCATATACATATATATCTCCTATTTTTCTCATTTAAGGAGGAAACTATATATATGAAACTGTATCATAGGATACAATGAAATATACACGCACACACAGACACACACACATACACAGACACACACGCACATACACAGACACAGATGCACATACACAGACACACGCACATACACAGACACACACGCACATACACAGACACACACGCACATACACAGACACAGAGGCACATACACAGACACACGCACATACACAGACACACACACAGACACACACGCACACACACAGATGCACATACACAGACACACACGCACATACACAGACACACACGCACACACACAGACACGCACGCACACACACAGACACGCACGCACACACACGCACGCGCACGCACACACACGCACGCGCACGCACACACACAGACACGCACGCACACACACAGACACGCACACACACAGACACGCACGCACACACACAGACACGCACGCACACACACAGACACGCACGCACACACACGCACGCGCACGCACACACACAGACGCGCACGCACACACACAGACGCGCACGCACACACACAGACACGCACGCACACACACGCACGCGCACGCACACACACAGACGCGCACGCACACACACAGACGCGCACGCACACAGACGCGCACGCACACACACAGACGCGCACGCACACACACAGACACGCACGCGCACACACAGACACACACGCACATACATGCATAAACATACAAATTATCCCGTCTTGTCCTCCAGTTGGAAACTGAAGAGGGCAGGGACTGTTTTGCTCCTGCTGAATCTCCAGCACTCTGAACAGTGCCTTGCATATATCAGAAACTCAATAAACACTTGTTAAATTATTTATGTTTAGGCCAAAGACTCTTCATTAAATCCCTTACAAACATTTGAATTTTGAATTCTGTATGAGAGCCACCATAGCATCTTCTGAACCTCAGGTCTCTCAAGTCTTAACCTGGCTCTGTAGAAGAAAAATCCTCACGTAGCAGAGGCACAGTGCTCATTCCTGAGCTTCACCAGTGCCTGAATCTTACTCTTGGCTGGACTTCGAACGGTTCCTACTGCCCTGACCTGCATCTGCGCTCGCTGGAGAGGTCTGGAAGAGACCTCTGGACCCTCTGTCCCGAGTGATGTCCCATAAGACATGTTGCTCAGGAACATCAGAATCCAAATAGGTGTTTTCGTTTGGAATTTGGAATCCATTGATTCTCTTCCTTGACTGTAGCTGTGACCTCCAAAGTAAGAAATGCATCACCACTAGTTTTACTTGGAAGAACGCTCATCTTGGTTTCCCTCTTGGTCACACACACTCATTACACGGTTCTTGTTTTTCCTCTCTTCTTGGATCAAAGAGCTTCTCATGAGGGGAAAGATGACAGAAGCTCTGTAACTGACTCTAAAATTGAAATCAAGACTCTGTGGCAAGTTCTTAGAAGACAGAAACTTGAAGGCTCTGAAAGACTAATCATGAAAAATACCCCTTTTGTATGATTATAATCTCAAATTTAGGTTTGTACATATATTGTTGCCACTGTTTCCTCCTCTTATTAATCTGTATTCTCTTGTATAAGAGGACAAGGCCAGCTGGGTTCTAATTACCTACCGCTGCCTCCATTAGTGACTCTGTGGTACAAATGCGGGTTTGAATTACAGCAGGTATGTTACACATTCAGATACATTTTAACTGTGACGTTAGCTGCATGCCTCATTTTAGCTCCAAAGGAGGTTCAAATCCTAGATCACTATATACAACATCACCGTTCTAATGTTGGGCTTCAAAAATGACATAACAGCTTTATGCCAGTTACATGCATTTGCAGTGTTTAATTGCCTGCATGTTTAGTTAGAGCAGGCGTCCCCAAACTTTTTACACAGGGGGCCACTTAACTGTCCCTCAGACCATTAGAGGGCCGCCACATACTGTGCTCCTCTCACTGACCACCAGGGAAAGAGATGTCCCCTGCTGAAGTGTGGTGGGGGGGGGGCGGATAAATGGCCTCAGGGGGCCGCATGCGGCCCACGGGCCATAGTTTGGGGACGCCTGAGTTAGAGAGTTTAAGGTGACATATGGAATATAATTCATGCTTTAATGTACCTGTTACCAATATGTTTTTCTTCTTCATATAGAAATTTTTTTGTGGTCACAGAACAGAAGGTCAAGTAAATAATTTTCCATCACAGAGGAGAAATAGCAAGGCTCACCCTTATAGTCATGTTAGAAACCCCGAAGGTGCTATGCCTGCAATTTGGGCTGCTGTCACCAGGTGGCACCCATTACAAACCCCTTGGCCCATAGTATCTTGCCCACCATGCTTTAGAGCATTTAGCAAATAAAACAGCCAAAATGGAATTTTACTGAAATAACCCATTAAACACAAAGTATGTGTGTTAAAAAGTCAGTTTAACAGGAAATATCATCAAAAGGAAATGAAGGATCTAAGGCTTTATATCTCGTTGGATGTTTATCCATTTTTAATACAAAGATGAGTTTGTCATTCATTCATTCAACAAATCATTGTTTATTAAGCAACTGCTACATACCAGGCCTTCTGTTAAGTCCAGGAATATAGAAACCAGTAATATATGTCCCCAGTCTTTAATTCCTCCGACTGTATCAGCTGTGTTCACCCATAATAACTAAGGGCTACAATGTGCTAAGTGCGACGATGTCACATCTTACCTGAGAGTTAAAGTCTAAAGAAAGGCAAAATGTGCCTATACTGAAGATTTTTCTTGAAAATCTCTTAAACTGAAGCTCTCCTGAACATGCCTCTTGTTTGGCCTTTAAAGCCTGACTTTTGTCATTTTGATCTTCAGGGGTTGGGAAGCAATCATTTGCAATCTTCACGGTTTACTTTTATTACCTACCCAGTACCTATTAAAGGAACCCTTAGTCCATGGCTCCTTGTTATCATTTAAGCTGCCAAACAACTTTAATTTGCTGTCCCATCTCTCCAGGTAGAAAACAGAAAATACAGAGAAGCAATTAGGGCTGGGCCCCCTCTTCCTAACCTCACCCCTGCTTTCTTACCTTTACATCCAGAACATTAACTCTGCAACCATTCTCACCATAGCTTTACTCTTTTCTGAACGGAACTGACAGAGCCACCTGAATACAATATTAAACATTACTCATCAACTGAAAGACAACTAATGCAAAAACATATACAAAAAAAGCTCATCATCACTGGTCATTAGAGAAATGCAAATCAAAACCACATTGAGATGCCATCTCACGCAAGTTAGAATGACGATCATGAACAAATCTGGAGACAACAGATGCTGGAGAGGGTGTGGAGAAATAGGAACACTTTTACACTGTTGGTGGGAGTGTAAATTAGTTCAACCATTGTGGAAGACAGTGTGGCGATTCCTCAAGGATCTAGAAATAGAAATATCATTTGATCCAGCAATCCCATTACTGGGTATATATCAAAAGGATTATAAATCATTCTGTTATAAAGACACATGCACACGTATGTTTATTGAGGCACTGTTGACAACAGCAAAGACTTGGAACCAACACAAATGCCCATCAGTGATAGACTGAATAAAGAAATTGTGGCACATATACACCATGGAATACTATGCAGCCATAAAAAGGATGAGTTCATGTCCTTTGCAGGGACACAGATTAAGCTGGAAACCATCACTCTTAGCAAACTGACACAAGAACAGAAAATCAAACACCTCATGTTCTCACTCATAAGTGAGTGTTGAACAACGAGAACATATGGACACAGGGATGGGAGCATCACACACCAGGGGCTGTTAAGGGGATGGGGAGCGAGAGGAGGGATAGCATTAGGAGAAATACCTGATGTAGATGACAAGGTGATGGATGCAGCCAACCACCATGGCACGTGTATACCTAAGAAACAAACCCGCACATTCTGCACATGTGCCCCAGAACTTAAAGTATAACGTAAAATAATAAGTGGGAGCAAAATGATAAGAACATATGAACACAAAGAAGGAATTAACAGACAAGGGTGCCTACCTGAGAGTGGAGGGTGGGAGCAGAAAGAGGAGCAGAAAAGTGATTGAGCACTTGGCTTAACTCCTGGCTGATGAAATAATCTGTACAACAAACCTTCATGACACAAGTTTAGCTATGTAACAAACCTCCACACATATTCCCAAACGTAAAATAAAATTTCAATAAAAATAAAAATAAACATAAACATTGTCCATCAATTCAGCTCTTGAAACTCCTGCTTATTTCTGTGGGGGCCTAGAGGGAGTCTCATCCACCTTCCAGGGTATACTTTCACTTTTTTATGTGAAGATTCAGGAAAAATCCACTGTACAGTGAATATATAGGTGTCTCCTCATCCAAATGAAGAGAATGTTGTTCAGAGTTGTTTCTGTGTTTTTCCTAGTGAAGAGAGGAAGAATTATCCTCTTTCCGGTGATAATCAGAATTCTCTATGTGACAACCAAGAGAGATGGCCCTCTTCATCCTCATTCACTGTGACTTCTTAGATAAGATCTTCCTTTCAACAAAAATTGATAGCCCAGTGGGCAGCAGGCATTGTTCCGGGCACCAGGGAATCGGTAATGATCAAAACCAACTAGTCTTCAACCTTGTGGAGGCAGACAATAGACAGATAAAGGAGAAAAAAACACAGGAAGGCTTTGGTGATAAGCTCTATGAAGAAACACAGAGCAGGGAAGAAGGATAGGAATGTCAGAGGAGGGGCATTGCTATTGAAACTCGGAAGACATGAGCCGAGACCTGAAGACAGCGAGGGGTAGCTGTGCGCATCCACTAGGAGGGGAAATGGCAGGGTGAGGTCTCCAGGCAGGTGCAGGCCTGGGAGGTTCCAAGAGCCACCTAGAAACACAGTGTGGCTGGAAGGAGACTTGCAGGAAATGAAGTCGGCATGGCAGGGTTAAGAGGGAGGGCGGGGAGATGGAAGAGGCCTTAGGGGCAACTGTAAGGGATGTAGCTTTCACTTGGCAGGTGAAGGGAACCGTGGGAGGGTTTTGAGTGGAGACATAATGTGATGTGACCCATATTTTAAAAGGATCACTTTGACTCTTGATTTTGGGGTGGGGGACAAGATCAAAAGCAATGAGGAGAAGCTCATAGGAAAATCATATTACCTTGTGACCCTGACCCACTTATCTCGTGCGAAATAATTAAACCACGGAAAGATTTGTGCAGATAGTCCCGAAATGAAGAACATAGCTGAAGGCATATTCCTACTTACAAGGGAATTTACGCATAGTTGAAGTGACTCTAATTGATTAATTTTCCATCGTAACCATATGTGTTTCTTTGTGGTCACAGAACTAAAAGTCTGTTAGGATCAACATTTGTCATAAGGATCATGTCCATTTAACAATATAAAAAACTGAAGGATAAAGAGTTTAGGGGGGTCAGGCACAGTGGCTCATACCTGTAATCCTAGCACTTTGGGATGCCGACATGGTCAGATCGCTTGAGGTCAGGAATTTGAGACCAGCCTGGCCAAGAAGGTAGAGCCCCATCTCTACTAAAATGCAAAAATTAGATGAGTGTGGTGGCACGTGCCTGTCATCTCAGCTACTTGGGAGGCTGGGGCAGGAGAAGAACCCAAGAGATGGAGGCTGCAGTGAGCTGAGATCACACCACTGTACTCCAGCCTGGGCAACAGAGCAAGACTCCATCTCAAAAAAAGAATAATAAAAAGAGTTTGTGAATCTTGCCCTGGTGGGTGTTGTTTATGAATATCAAAGCGAGGATTTAAATCCATGCAATTTGACTTGGGAGCTCAAATGCTTAAGCTGCATGTTACACTCTTTTTATGTCACAACAGTCAGGTAGGATTTAGTTGTGGCTGCATCTCTAGAAAGGGTATGTGTCCCTCAGTCTGCTGCAATCCTCATCATTCCCTATTGCTTTTACTCATTTAAATTATCTCCTGGCTCTTGTATTCTTCCGGGCTTGTGATTCCTGATCTAAATATTCTCCAAAATCCTTTATATAAATTGTATATAAGTGGGGCAGCATGGGGAGGTCTAGTGGTTCCTTTCCAGGTCTAAGATGCCCATGATTGACAGTATTGGGGATTGTCAGACCAATGTCTGAGCATAGTAAAATGATGTGCTGTATTTGACTGGTGATGTCTGCTCTGGGTATGGTACTGGGAGGAATATCTTGTGTAAGATTTATTTGCTGATGCTGTTCTAGGCTTGCCAATGGATAGGATAAAGGGCAAGGTTGGTCCATCTTTGACCCATTTCCCCTCATTTTTTTTGAGGTTTTCCCATTTCCCCGGGAGGTATAATCTCTGCTTGTCCAGATTTGCCTTTCAGAAAGCAAAATGATCTAAACAATTTATTATGACAAGAATATCCAGGAATTGATATATACAACTTCACCTAGAAATGTATTAACTTTAATGAAGGATTGTAGGGAGAGATCAATGCTTAAACCAATGGCATGAAGTCTTTTTGGAAGAAGTGCAAGCATACGTGGAGGAGTTACGCCATGGGGGAGTAGGATTTCAGTACATAATCACATATGTCATCACCCATGAAGAAAAGGTCCAGTAGAGTCCAAGAGCAGGGATTGGCACTTTCTCTACAAAGGACTGGATGGTAAGTATTTTTAGCATGGCAGGCCATATGATTTCTCTCACAACAGCTTAACTCTGCCCTGGTCATGCAAAAGCAGCCATTGACAAGATGTAAATGAGTAGCTATGGCTGTGCTGCAATAAAACTTTCCTTATGGATACTGAACTTTGGATTTTATATGATTTTTATATGTCAACTCTGTCATTGTAGCACAAAAGCAGCCACAGACAATACTCAACATCTAAACATGCCCAGTCTCGTCCCCCAGCAGGCATAGTTTGTCAACCCCTCTTCTAGAAGATGAGTGATAGAGAAAGATAGAAAGGGACTGGAAATGGGTACCATGTATGTCATCTCCAGTGATGTGTCAGAATTCTCTGTGCCTCAGTTCCCTTACCCCCAAAACGAGGATAAAAATAATACCTATTTCAATGGAGTGGAACAGAGAGCCCAGAAATGGGTTCATGCTTATAAAATCCCTTGAATTCCAACAAAGGTACCAGGAATGCACAATGGGAAAGAACAGTCTCTTTAATAAGTGGCACTGGGAAAACTGGATATCCACATGCAAAAGAATAAAACTGGACCCTTATCACCCACCATATCCAAAGATCAATTCAAAGTAGATTCAAGACTTAAACACAAAACCAGAAACTGCAAAACTACCAGAAAACACGGGGGAATGTCTGGGCAATAATTTTCTAAACTGGACCTTGAAAGTACAGGCAACAAAAACAAAACAGACAAATGAAATTGAATGAAACATAAACGTTTCTGCACAGCAAAGGAAACAGTTGAGAGTGTGAAGATAGAACCAATGAAATGGGAGAAAACATTGGCAAGCCATACATCCAAGAAGGGTTAATATTTAAAATACATGAGAAATTCAAACAACTCAGTAGTAAGAAAACTATCCAATTAAACACGGGCAAGGGAACTGAGCAGACATTTAACAAAAGAAAAGCTACAAACAGTCAACAGATACACTTAAAAATGCTCAACATCATGAACCATTAGGGAAGGAAGATTAAAACCATTCCTCGGTTTTAATATCACCACATACCTCAAACCATTCCTCTTTTAATATCACCTCAGAATGGCTATTAAGAATTGTTAAAATTATAAAAATCATTAAGAATTATGAAACAGCAAGTGTGGGCAAGGATGTCACGAAAAAGGAAGCTTTGTACATTGTTGGTGGAAATGTGAATTAGTACGCTCATTGTGGAGTGCCGTATGGAGGTTCCTCAAAAAAAGAAAATAGAATTACCATATAATCTAACAATCCCACTGCTGGGTATTTACCAGCAAAGATCTGAAATTAATATGTCAAAGAGATGTCTGCATGTCTGTGTTCACTGCAGCACTACTTACAATAGCTGAGTGATGGAACCGACCTAAATGTCCACCAACAGATAGATGAGTAAAGGAAACGCATTACATATATGCAATAGAATAGTAACCAGACACTAAAAAGAAAAAAAATTACATCGTTTTTGACAATATGCATTAAATTTGAGAACATTAAGCTAAGTGAAATGTACCAGGTCCAGAAAGACAAATACTGCATGTTCTCACTCATATGTGGAATTTAAACTAAAACAATTGGTCTCATCAAAGCAGAGAGTACAATGGTCATTACAGAGGTTGGGGCTTTGGTACAAGGCCTCAGCCTGGAAAAATAAGCTCTTGTTGTTGTTTTTAAGTCTATCTCACAGTGTGGAGAATATAATTAACAATAGTGTATTGTACATTTCAAAAAGTGTCAAGAGAATAAATTTCAGCTGTCCTCACTACAAAAATTAAGTATCTGAAGTGAAGGACGTTAGTTTGATTTAATAATTCCATCTTTTACTCATAAATCATAAAGCCACTTTGTGCTCCATAAATATGTACAATTTTCAATAAAAAAATAAAACTGTCAATTTATAATAAACTAAAAATAAAAACAGAAAATATATGTTTTAAACTATAACTGATAAAAATATCTATGTTATGAGGTTGCTGTGAGGATTAAAGTAGCAAATGCTTACCTGCTATGAAGTAGCATCCAATAAGTATTAAAACATCACTATTTCTATTCTTATTACTAGAACACCTCCATTTACTTTTTTTTGTGAGACAGGGTCTCGCTCTGCCATCCAGGATGGAGTGCAGTGGTGCCATCATGGCTCACTGCAGCCTCAACTTACAGGCTCCAGTAATCTTCCCTACTCAGCACCCTGAGTAGCTAGAATTATAAGTGCGCACTCAGCTGATTTTTGTATTTTTGGTAGAGACAGAGTTTTCCCATGTTGCTCAGGCTGGTCTCAAACTCCTGAGCTCAAGTGATCCTCCTGCCTCGGCCTCCTAAAATACTGGGATTACGGGTGTGAGCCACAACGAATGGCAATCTCTAACTACTTTTAATCTGCAGCAGGAGTGAAATCATCCACAAACAATTCTGAAATCACACATTAGGTTTTAGAAACGGATTGATATGGTGGAAGAAGAACTTACTAGATGAGCCAATGGATGGGAAGCCGAAATATTGTTTTCTCTAAACTAACATATTTACTCCTGTATTCATCCACTTTCATACTGCTATGAAGAAATATCTGAGATTGGGTAATTTATAATGAAAAAGAGGTTGAATGGACTCATAGTTCCACATGGCTGAGGGGGCCTCGCAGTCATGGCAGAAGGTGAAGGAGGAGCATAGTCACGTCTTACACGGCGGCAGGCAAGAGGGCGTGTGCAGGGGAGCTCCTCTTTATAAAACCATTAGATCTCACGAGACTTATTCACCATCACGAGAACAGCACGGGAAAAACCCATCTCCGTGATTCAATGACCTCTCACTGGCTCCCTCCCTTGACACGTGGGGATGATGAGAGCAACAATTCAAGATAAGATTTGGGTGGGGACGAAACCAAACAATATCAACTCCTAATCCAGCAATAACAAAAATAAAAAAAAAACACCTTAAAAAAGATGATTTTAAGGACAATACCCCACTACTGCTGTCCAAATAGAATGTCATGATTAAAAATCAGTAATACCGGGTGAGTGTGCAAAGTCTGTGTGATACAATTCATCTCTATCTTCCCCTACCTCTCCCTACCATGCATCCACTTGGATCTCACTGGATGGAGGGGGCACCAACAGGGCCAATCCCTGTATCCCACAGGTGGTCGCTCCCACTCTGAAGCTACAGAGTCCTTTCCAGTATGGGAGGTTTCCTATCAAAACGACCACTCTTTGCCATATGATAGATCGAAGAAAGTGTCTATGGGGAAGTCATTCTAATCAATTACCCCTGCTGAATAAAAGAGCCCCAGAGATATTCCTTCACTAATCGAAGTGCCTCTCTTGTGTATCAAAGGTATCATGCTGGTACACAAGGGGCAGGGGGGTGGCTATTGTTATGTGGCCAGTCTGCTTCCTGAGAACTCTTCCCTGCAGGTGACACAGGGATAGTCTTCAAAGGAGGCAGCAGGAATCAGTGAGGAGGCGCAATTCCTGTAACTTCCCCATTCCTTAGCTGGATATTTGAAGCCATTTGGCTAAACTCTTGGGGTGGGGACAAAAAAGCTGATCAGGAGTCACAGGATCTGCAGGTGGGGTGAAATAAGTGGAGACAAATTAGGAAGCGGCCTCTTGGGGGCCGTCCCTATGGCTGTGCAGGTGGTCGGTTGTCCAGCTGGATTGCTGAAAGATAACTTTGCGGGTTGCTGGCTCCCCACCGCTCTTCTCTCCTCAGGAACAGGCGCCTGGAAGAGGAGTCAGCCCGCTCAGGCCCTAACACTGAAGCCCTCCACCAGGGAGGCTGAAAATAGCAGAAGAGCTTCTCTGCTTTTCTTCTCTTCTTTCCTCCCGGTCGTTTACTCAGCGTGTTAAGTGTTGTGCTCCCATCCCCGATATCACACTCCTTCCCCCCACAGCCGTTTGCTACTCTCACAGAAAGAAAGATTCAGCTTTGATTCACCTTAGGAGAGTGTGATAAGCTTTCTTATACCTGCTTTCCATTGTTGAGTGTCTCTGGTGGAGAAGCAAGTGTGGATGCTGACGCTGTGGAAATGCTGTCAAATAAAGCAGGTTCACCAAGAGCAGCTGTAATCAGGTAGGGCTACAGCCCCCTTTGATTTTTATCAGTGGGCATTTCTGAATTATCTGGTAGATACTGATTTATTCAGGACCTGTTGATGAACACTTGAGCTTCTAAGTTGCAAGAACAAGAACAGAAACCTTAGCACGTTTTTCAGAAGTGATACTCGAGCCCAAGTCAGTCTTCCTCCTAGTGTGTGAAGCGTGACTGGCTTCAGGAGAGAGCAACTCTCCCACCAGCTGGTCTGTGGGATCTTACAATGTCCCCAACCCCGAGACTGTCCCACTCCTAAGTGGCTGCAGAGGACACGGGCTGCTCTTGTTGAAGGGAGTTCACTGTCCTTCTCTGTAGTGATGACACACAGGTTGGCCCTGGGGGACCCTACTCCCCAAACTCCTCATTGAGTTCATGTGCTTCGAGATGGTTTAGGGTTTGCACAACCAGTGTGTTAGGGTCCCTGGGCTGCAGTGCTAGGCTCAAGGATAAGAAGGTGACTTAAATAGGTCCCGCAAGAACATCTCTCAGGATTTATACAGGAATGTCCTAGAAGACAAATACTCTTTTCTATTGGATGTGAGCCAGTTCTGAGGCATCCATCTTGTTCCCACAAGGGCAGCTCTGTGAGAATGAAACTCATACAGAAGAAACAGTGTCTATAAGGAAGAAAGAGAAAGAGTAAGGGTAGGGGAAGAGAGAGAGAAGGAGAGAGGGAAAAGGAGAGAGAGGACATTCCAGTGACGTATTTTGGAGTTCTAAATAAAACATCCTAAGCTAGCCCAATCTAGACTTTTCAATCATGTGACAATTTTTTTTTTAACTTTTTGATGTAGGTGGCATTTTCTATTATTTCCAACCTCTAAAAATCACAATGGATATTACTACAAACATCTGACATGCTTTCATTGGGGACCTGTTGTCTTCTTGAAAAACAAAACAAAACAAAAACAAAAACAACAAAAGCCAAGCATCCTTGGGAGGCAGAAGAGAGCATGACTTCATGCAATTTACAATTCAGTGTGAATGAGTTGCCAGTAGATTTCCTGAGAGATTTTGATGTGTAGTTGGGGAAGACCACATCCAGCCTGTTGGGCTTTTGGCTGAGGAAAAAAGAGAAAGCAAGTAAAAATAAAAAGACTGGGGCCTTTAAAGGCAGACCTTCTCTGCTCAGAGGCTTCCCAGGGCCTGCACAGGTGGCTGTGACACATCTTTGAGAATCCCTTGGCTTGCTTTCTCAACAGCCTCCAAATGACACCAAAACATCACACGTACCAGGTGGCTCTTTGTCGACACCTGTGATTCAGAACAGCACAATGACAACTGTGTGAGCTGCGGGTTTTCATCTTTAAGTCATGCATGAGGCTTTGAGGCCTGTTAATGGATGCAAAATGTATGCTGTGAGGTTTTTATTTTCCGTTGCACCCTCTATATTTCCAAGGGTGGCTTCATGAATCGCTCTCAGAAACAGAGGGAAGGAAAACACATCTTTCTCCAGAGTTCCTCCCCAAGTCTCAGGCTTGCATCTCATTGGCTCTCATCAGGTAGTATGTCTATCCCCCAGGCAAAGGCATGTCCAGAATTTGCAATGCTCTGATCGGCCACCCTGAATCAAGTGGCCATTCCTGGAGGCTGGAGATGTGGCCACATGCAGAAAGAACCGCCTCCTATTCCCCTCCCTCCGCCTGCCAGGCAGACTGGACACAAATTCCTCCTTCAAGTATTACACTACCAGGGAAACCTTGAATGATGGTTATATTTTCTCTTCAGTGTTTAAACTACCTGAGGCAGCTTTAGGCTACACTTAACACCAGGTACATAGTAGTTGCTCAAGTAACGTTTGCTGTGAAACATATTTGAGCTGATGTTTGCTGACAGCAAACATTTCTTGATCACCTACTAGGTACCTAGTGTTAAGTTTGACCCAAAGGTTTCTCCATGCATACAGAACAGTAACCTGATCGGGTATTTTACCAGACTGTAACCTGCTTTTGTACCAATCACTGAGTGTCAGCCAATTACAGGCAGCCAACGCTTCCAACCATGTTCAAACAGCAAATGCTGAGCTGTAACCAGTCTGGCTGCTTTTGCTCCTCACTCTGTTTTCGGTGGTCCCCCTTCCTTTTTCTGTCTATAAATGTTATCTGACCACATGGCAGCCCCGGAGTCGCTCTGAACCTGTTCAGATTCTGGGGGTTCCCTAATTCGTGAATTATTATTTGCTCAACTAATCTCTGTTAAATTTAATTTGTTTAAGGTTTTTCTTTCAACACTAGTGTTGACTGAGAGTCAGGAGGTCAATGCTTGCTAAAGCTTCTGGTCCAGTGGCCTTGCTTCTGTGGGAATTTGGCCAGTGGTGCAGCCTCCTGTGGTCCCAGGAAGCATTTGGAGTCAGGGCAGGCATTGTTACCCACCCTCGCCACTGGTAGCCAGGCAAGCCATTCCTGCTAGAACTTCTGGCTCAGTGGTCCTACTTCTGCCTAAATTTGCCAAGGGGCACAGCCTCCTGTTGCTTTGGAAACATCTGGATGGCAGGGCAGGAAACTCCACCCTCTCCGGCCTCCCATAGCCAGATGTGTCACACCCAGAGAGCTTCCAGCACAGCAGTCCTGTTTCTGCCTGATCTCTGTGGACAGACACAACACCATACTTCCCCAGGAAGCACATAGACAGCAGATTGGGACCAACCTGGCAAGTATACAGCTTGTCTGGCAATTGCAGCTCCTGCCTGAGGGGAGCCTCCTGGACCAGAATACTGAGTAAAAGAAATACAGGCATGAAAACAGTAATCAGAGGGGGCTCTTCAGAGACCCAGGAAGAGACTAGAATTGAAGCCAGTCAACTAAACCAACTTTACACCATGATCAAACCCCCTAGAACATCAATGAAGTAAAAAGCAAAACAAACAAACAAATAAAAAACACAAAAAACTAATCCAAAGGATCAACTTCAAAGACTGAAGGAACATCAGCACACACAAATGAGAAAGAATAAACACAAAATCTCTGGCAACTCAAAAAGCTAGAGTTGCCTTCTTTCTTCTAAATGACTGCACTAGGTCCCCAGCAAGGGTTCCTAATTAGGCTGAAATGGTTGAAATGATATAAATAGAATTCAGAAAATGGATAGAAACAAAGGTCACTGAGATTCAAGAGAACATCAAAACCCAATCTAAGGAAATTAATCATAATACAATGATATAGGGAAAAAGGAGCCATTATAAAAAAAAGAAGCAAGCTAATCTGAAGAGCTGAAAAACACTACAAGAATTAAATAATGCAATTGAAAGTATTAACAGCAGAATAGAACTAGCTGAGAAAATCTCAGAGCTTTAGGGCTGACCATCTGAAATAATTCAGTCAAACCAAAATAAAGGAAGAAAATGAAAAACAAACAAAGCCTCTCAAAAACATGGGATTATGTAAAGGGACCAAATCCACAACTCACTGGTATCCCTGAAAGAGACAGAGAGAAAGTAAGCAACTTGGAAAACATATTTCAGGATGTTGCCCATGAAAACTTCCCCAACTTTGCTAGAGAGGCCAACATTCAAATACAGGAAATGCAGAGCACCCCTGTGAGATATTACACAAGAAAAACATCCCCAAGACAAAATCATCAGATTCTCCAAGGTCAAAATGAAAGCAAGAATGTTAAGGGCAGCCAGAGAGAAGGGGAAGGTCACCTACAAGGTAAACCCCATCAGGCTAATAGTGGACATTCAGCAGAAACCCTATAAACCAGAAGAGACTGGAGTCTTATACTCAACATTCATAAAGAAAAAAATTCCAATGAAAAATTTTATATCCAAACTAAGCTTCATAAGTGAAGGAGAAATAAGTCCCTTTTTCAGAGAAGCAAGTGCTGAGAGAATTTAACACCAGACCTGCCTGACAAGAGGTCTTGAAAAGAGCACTAAATATGGAAAGACCATGACCAGCCAATCTGAAATGATACTTAAATATACAGAAGAGTGACATTATAAAGCAACAACACAACATGTTTATGTGATAACTGGCTATCAACACGAGGACAGGATCAAATCTGCACCTATCAAATCTAACTTTGAATATAAATGGGCTAAATGCCCCAATTTAAAGGCACAGAGTGGCCAGCTGGATAAAGAAACAAGACTTAATAGTATGCTGTCTTTAGGTGGCCTGTCTCACATATAGTGACATCCACTGGCTCAAAATAAAGGGATGGGGAAAAATCTACCAAAGACATAGAAAACAGAAAAAAAGCAAGAGTTACAATCCTGATTTCAGAAAGAAACAAACAAACCAACAAAGATAAAAAAAGAAAGAGGAGAGAGAGAAGGGCAGTATATAGCACAGGATTCAATTCAATTCAATAATTATCCTAAATATGCATCCATCCAACACAGGAGCATCCAAATTCATAAAGCAAGTTCTTAGAGACCTAGGTAGAGACTTAGATTCCCATGCAGTAATGGTCGGAGATTTCAACACCCCACTGACAGTATTAGACAAATCATTGAAGCAAAAAATTAACACAGATATTCGGGTCCTGAACTCCACACTTCACCAAATGAACCTGATAGACATCTACAAAATCCTCCACCCCTAAACAATAGAATATACATTCATCCCCACATACTCCAAAATGAACCATGCAATTGGACATATCTTTAGCAAATTAAAAAAAAAATGGAAACCATACCAACCAGAATCTCAGACCACAGTACAATAAAAATAGAAATAAATACAAAGAAAATCACTCAAAATCATAAAACTACGTGGAAGTTAACCTACTTCTGAATTACTTACCTCTTCCTTACATCACATACAAAATTAACTCAAGATGGATTAAATACTTAAAAGTAAAACCCCAAACCATAAAAATCCTGGAAGATAAACATTCTGGACACAGAACTTGGCAAATATTTCATGACAAAAATGCCAAAAGCAATTGCAACAAAAACAAAAATTGACAAACAGGATATAATTAAAGTTAAGAACTTCTGCAGAGCAACAGAAACCCAACAGAGTAAACAGACAACCTACAGAATGGAAAAAAAAATATTTGCAAACTATGCATCTGACGAAGGTCTAATATCTCACACGTGTAAGGAATATAAACAATTTTATAAGCAAAAACTTGCACGCTAAAATGTGTGCAAGGGACATGAACAGAAAAAAAATGAGAAGGGCATTATTATTTTTTTTTAAAGAAGACATATATGTGGCCAACAAGCATAGAAGAAAATGCTTAACATCACTAATCATTAGAGAAATGTAAATCAAAACCACAGGGAGACAGCATCTCACACCAGTCAGATGGCCTATTATTAAAGAGTTAAAACATAACAGATGCTGACAAGGTTGTGGAGAAAAGGGAAAGCTTATACAGTGCTGATGGGAAGACTGCAAATTAGCTGAGCCACTGTGGAAAGCAGTTTGGTGATTCCTCGAAGCGCTAAAAACAGAACTACCATTCAACCTAGCAATCCTATTGTTGGGTATATACCCAAATGAATGTAATTCATTCTATCATAAAGATGCATGCATGCAAATGTTCATCGCTGCACGATTCACAATAGCAAAGACATGAAATTAACCTAGATGCCTGTCAATGGTGGCCTGGATACAGAAAATGTGGTACATCTATACCATGGAACACTATGTAGCCATAAAAGGTAATGAGATCATGCCCTTTGCAGGGACATGGAGGGAGCTGGAGGCCATTATCCTAACACAGGAACAGAAAACCAAATACTGCATGTTCCCGCTTATAAGCGGGGATCAACCAGGAGAACCCATGGGTGCTAGGAGGGGGCCCACACACACTGGGGCCTGTGGGAGGTGGAGGGCAGGAGGGGGAAGAGCGTCAGAAAAAAATACCTCTTGAGTACTGTGCTTACTACCTGGGTGATGAAATTATCTGTACACTAAAGCCCTGTGACACGCAGGCGACCGATTAATATTTAACAAACCTGTACATCTACTCCCAAACCCGAAATAAAAGTTAAAAACACACAAAAAGCCAAAAAAAAAAAAAAAAACCCTAATGTTGTAAGTGATGAACAGAGTGGACCCAAACAGCTCTGCCCTGATAGAGCTTAGTTTCCAGTGAGGACAGCCAGAGGGGGAATATAATAAATAAAAATACATAGCGTATCTGTGCATACATAAACACATGCTATGTATGACATATACGCAGATAGTTGAATAGAAGCTAGACAGGGATGGGGAAGGCAGTGCAGTGGGTGTGTGTGAGCGAAGATTTTACTGACGCTGCTCAGGAAAGGCCTTGGTGAAAAGAGGAGGTGAGGGAGCAGTGCATGCCTCTGGGAAAAGAGAGTTAAAGGCAGAGGGAGGGGAGGGGCTGTCTGTCCTGTTAGAGGAGCAGCCAGGACTCCAGTGTGGCCGGAGTGGAAGGGGCCAGGGAGGCTGCGCCTCGCCTAAGGCCGGCATTACAGCAGGTGTGGCTGCAAAGATTTGATTCTGTCTCTGTAAACATTTTGCCTTTTCCTTTGAGGAGGGGAAGCCAGTGAATTTTTTTTTATAAAGAAAATTGATTCATTGTAAATGTACACATTTTGAGGTCTATGTGGTCATTAAAGACATTCATAAAATTTGTAAAGATCAAATCAGTGTAATTGAAATAGCCTTCACCTAAGATATTTGTGGTTTCTTCATGTTAGGAACATTTGTATTATTCTCTAGCTATTTTGAAATATGTAATAGATTATTGTAAACAGCAGTCACCCAAATGGTCTATCTAACGTGAGGTCTTATTTCTTCTATCAAACTGCATGTCGTGTCTACTCAGCAGCCTGGAGGTCATCATGTGGGAGAAGGGAGACGGGCTGAGCAGAGGGGTGATACGGTCAGATCACCTGTGACCACCCTGGCTGTCGCACCAAAGATGGGTTATGGGAGAGGAGGCAAGGATGGGCCCTTGGACACCAGTGAGCTGGTCAATGCTTTGATTGAGGTGGTTGTGTCTGGGACGGAGGTGGCGGCAGGACCCGTGGCGGAGGGCTGGATCCTGGCTATCCTTGGAAGGCACTGCCAACAGGATTTGCTGAAGGCTTGGATGTGCAGAGAGGAGAGAAATGTAAGATGAGCCTAGGTATTGGCTGGAGTCAGTCAAGGGAGTCGCCCTGTGCTGATGTAAAGAAGATTCTGGAATGAGCAGCAGGAGTGCAGTGTGATGTCATGTGTTCCACTGCCCTCTTGCTTTATGACGTCTCTGCCTTCTTCTCTCTGAAACCCTTAAGGACGGAGATTGTCTGTCTCATTTGTGTGGTCCTAGTGTCTTGAACAGTACCTAGCACGTAGTGGGGATTTGATCTGCGTTTGCTGACTGCATTTTAAATGGGCACAAATGCTCCCTGGAGGTTTGCTTCAGAGCAGCGTGTTACACCAGTTCCTGTTGCATTTAATTTAAGAAGAGAAAGAAGAGGCCAAGAAAAAGGAAGGAGCAGTGAACACTGTTCATCCGCATCCCTAGCTCACGTGGAGTTTTGTGGGCTGGGCAGGGGAATGGAGAATGATTTCCTCTTTCCCCCTTGGTCAGTATTGTAAATCAAAGCTGGGGGTAGTTATATACCTTATATCACCACTGATTTTAGACGAATGCTGCATGTTACAGAATCATCCCCGCGCCTGGCTGCACACCCCTCCATCTAGGCTCTGGGGCCCCCTTCCCTCCCGTCTCCGGCCTGGGGCAGGGGGAGGGTAAACTGGTCCCTGCCTCCCATCGCAATCTCCCTGGCGATCTGGGAAGAAGCCAAGGGCATTCAGCAAACGCAGTGTCAAGGGACAGCCTCCCGGACTCAGAGTCATCAGCCAGAGCAGTTTTTTCTTCCAATACGTGTGTCAGGGAGAATCTCCTGATTGAAGTGGCAGGATAACCAGAATGGGATGGGAGGGGGCCTGGGGGACCCGGAGGTCCCAGCCGGTCCAGGAGCACAGAAGCTGACATGACAGCGGGGAGGTGTCAACTTGCCTTAATCACGTCTTCATCAGACGATCTACACTCCACAGACTCCAGCAGCTCTGTCACTGTGCCGTCCTCTTCCACGGAGACCACCTTCACCGGGACGGCCACCGTCTTCCCCGTGAGGATGGCTGTGTTCAGGATCTCCGCCTCCTGGAAGACGAAACACACCCTTCCATCACATCCCGTCCTGAGACAGCCCAGCCCCGGGCATATGCTGCCCGCCTTCCCTCGGCCTCCCTGCAAACAGCATTGGCCTCTTCCGCAGGCTCACAAATTCTGGCGGGCGGCAGCAGCTGGGTGACCACGGCAGCCAAGGGGTAATATTCTGTCCTCACCCAGATTTCTGCAGGGAAACTATGGTGGGGAACGGGTAGAAGACATAGAAGTGGCAGAGAAAATTTATTTCTAGTATTGTGTTTGGCAAACACTTATGTGTGAGGCGCCCCTGTAAGTGCTTTACAAATAGCGGTTCATCAATCCTCATAGCATCCTGATAAGAAAAGCGTTCTTCTTCTTCCCATTTTACAGATGGCACAGAGAGGTTTGGTCACTTGCCCAGGGTCACACAGCTAGAAGTGAAGGAAGGCAGGATTTGAACCCAGGAAGTCCAGCTCCCAAGTCCATGCTTCAGCCAACTCAAATAGCTTGAAACATGGACACAATGACTGTAGCTTAAGCAGCCGATGGGTGGCCAGAGGGGCCTGATGTTGTGAAAGGAGCTTGGATGAGCAGCACCTCCAGTGTGTGGTACATGACAGAGACAGAGGCAGGGAGACAGCCCTCCCTCTCTGTGCGCTCTTGCTCTGGCTTTCTTTCACTCTGTTTCACTTTTCCAGGCTTATATTGGGTCCTGGCCTCTAGATGTGTCTGGAATGTTACTGTGGCTCCAGCGGGACTCCCACCCCCCCAGTTTTATGACCCACGATGCACAAGACACAGCCGCACTCACCCAAACACACGTGCTGCTGTAAACCCTTCGTTCAGAGAGCAGCTCAAGACGTGTGTCTTTAGGGATGTCCCCCGGCTTGCTGCAAGTATTAGCTTTCAGAATTAAGAAGGTCCTGAACCTTTCCCCTTGGTAGCACCTAACAGTGGCTATTTCACTTTTCCCTACAGTTATTTAATCCTCTTCCAGACTCTAAGCTCCATGGGGCTCTGCTTTCTGCTCACCAGCACCTAGCACAGAGCTTAGCTACACGAATAGTGTTCATATTTGTTGAGTGCATAAATAGGACTCAACAGGGAAAGGACTGGGATTCACAGCCTCATCTTCTTGCTCCCCCACCCCTCACACTCTGTGTGTGAATCCCTTTTTCTGCAGGCACATCTATGTCTCGGGAGTGTTTCCCAGACATCAAGCATCTCTAGATCTCACGATAACCTGCGTCTCTCTCTCCAATGCACCCATCCTCAGCCTCAGTTATTGTTCTAGAATTCCTGTGACTTTTGAATTGGTGCGGGCCTGAGAAATCATAGGAGCCCATTTTTCAGGTAGAGAAAACTGAGCCTTAAGACCCAGTAAGTGAATCTCATTCTTCTCTGCAGGTTGCATTTTGTATTACAAAAATGTAGAAGTCCGGGTATAACTCCACATCTCAGTATAATACAACTTCCAAAACCTAGCTCGCGACGTTCTTTGCTCGGTTTCAGCTCATCACATGCCACTGGTGTCTCTAAGGGGTGTTTTATCAACACGCCACATTGCATTTCCTCTGTTAACTCTGAACGTGTCTGTCTTTTCTTTGACAGAATAGCACCAAAAGGTCTGGGTGGGTGCTGGTTAAGGTGCATCTAACGCAATTGTCATTTTACTTTCACTCATAGTTATTCAATTGATTTATCTTCCTTCTGAGACTGTGAGCTCAGTGGGGCTGTATCTGTATCATTTTGAGAGATGGGCTTGCAAAGATTCTTGTTACTTTGATTTTCATGTGAAACGTAAAATGCCTGTTAGTAGTATGCAAGCAGAAGGAACAGAAGTTCATCTTAAGATTATATAACTATTTCCTTTATGTTAACTATTTCTTAGATAAAATCTTATCATTTCTTTATGGTATGAGATTTTTGTATAACCAGCTCATTGGGGTTAGGCTTTGGATGTAGAAATACATATATTGTTCATGACTTCAATTCTAAATGACAAGACTCCAATTTGGAATGCTCCTGAATTTGAGACCATGCTTTAAACAGTTGGAATAGGCACAGGCCTTCAAAGGTCCCATTATCCATACTCTTTGAGCTTTTTCTCCCCTATGGGTTCCTAGCCTGATTTTATTTTATTTCGAATAAAAACATAGCACAAAAATGAAGGGGCAAAATCAGCATACGATGCTATTTCCTGCTGCCTCTAGGCAGGAAAAATTAGTTTTAATGGCAAAAATCACAATTACTTTTGTACCAACCTAGTACTTTTTCTACTCTAAAGGGTGAGGATCAAAAGGAACAAGTGGTAACCTGGAAAAAAGTGGAACAATGCTGTGTAACTTGCTGCCTGAAACTGGCTCATCACAAAGCAGGGAGACAGACAGGGGAGCGGCGTGGCCACATCCGACATCAGTCTTGACAGCTCCCCACATTCGTGGTACATAGGGAAGGGCGTCTCTACTCCAATGATACAAATCAAAAGGCCTTTTATGTTTTTGCACATTCAGGTTAGTGAGGAATGAGAAATGATGCCGGGAATGACCGATGGGCGGCTGGAAGCCCGGACATCTGGGGTGTTGCCTGCTTCTCTAAATAGCCTACGTCTTTCTGCCCACCAAGATCTCAGTGGGGCTGAGTGACTGAGCCTTCATGCTTAGTATTTCCCTGCCTCCTTTGTGTATTTCAAGTTCTTTGACGTCAAGAGTTTCCTCTTTTGCACAGCTTTGCTTCTTTCCAGGAGCTGAATGGTACGTGGATGACTCACGAAAGTCTTTGGACCAGAGGAGGGTAAAGGAGACCCTTGTTCGGTGGCAGAAGTACCTGCAGAGCCTTGCTTTGCTTGAGACATGACCTATAACTGCTCTGCTTTTTGGACCCCAGAAACGCTTGAAAGCTCAGCCGCCTTCTTGCTGTGTGTTCACCTTAACACAGAGCCTCAGAGCCCAGGAAGTAAAGGCACAGACTCTCTTTAGAAAACGTATCTCCTTCCCATCAGCCAATCATATCCTAATGATCACTCCACACACCCATTCTGCCACTTGGGCATTGTGCGGGTGTGCCAGTAAGGCTCTCTGACGAAGCGTTACAGAACTGTAGGCTCCCAGAGTCTAGGAGAAGGCAGACTAGCAGAGAACAGTCTGGACGTGGTACTGAGAAAGGAATAACCACTAAAGTGAGGTTTCAGATATTTTTCCCGGGGTCGGACTCACTGTCATCATTATAGGGAAGCAGGAACTATCCCTGTTTTTGCTGGAGAAATGATGATCCATGTCTTAGTTTGAACTAACCTGGAAATAGATCCTGGGACAAAGATTCAAGGGCAATTTATCTGGGAAATTCAGGAAACTTCCAGAGGAGAGTGTGCAAGCGAGACAGAGAAAAGGAGGCCACTATCAAGTGGTGTAGATTAAAGCAGGTATCACAGTGGGCACCTGGAGCTGATCCACAGGGGCTGATGTGGATCGTGAAATACATTGTATATTTGGTGTGCGTCTTAGTTCATTTGTATTTCTATTGAGAGATACCAGGCTGGGTGCAGTGGCTCACACCTGCAATCCTAGCCCTTTGGGAGGCTAGGGCAGGTGGATCACTTGAACCCAGGAGTCTGAGACTAGCCTGGGCAATACGTGAGACCCTATCTCTATAAACAAAGAGAAAAAAAAATTAGCCAGGTGTGGTGGTACCTGCCTATAGTCCCAGCTACTTGAATGGCGCTGGAGGTGCGGTGGGGGAATTGCCTGAGTCCAACGAGGTAGAGGCTGCAGTGAGTCATGATTGTGCCACTGCGCTACAGCCTGGGCAACAGAGAGAGGCCTTTTCTCAAAATAACAATTAAAAAAAAAAACTAGAAAGGCTGGGTAATTTACAAGAAAAAGAGGTTTGTTTGGTTCATGATTCTGCTGGTTGGAAGACTTGGCATCTGGAGAAAGCCTTGTGGAGGAAGGTGAAGGAAACGGGCATGTGCAGAGATCACCTAACAGTAGAGGAAGAAGGGAAGAAGGGCAGGGAGGTGCCAGCCCCTAACGACACGGAGAACTCCACTGCCAGCCAGAGAGGGACTTTCCCTACTCATGAGGGATCCACTCCCATGACCCAAACACCTCCCATGGCCCCACCTCCAACACTGGGGATCACATTTCAGCATGAGGTTTGGGGGAACAAACATTCCAACCGTAGCAGTGTGTAAATGTGTGTGTATTTCAATAGACTGAAATATATTATGATGCATTTCCCTGAAGGGAAATTCTCTAGAATATGCACCTCAGAATAATTCCATGGAAGGCTGAGGGAGCTGGGGTATTTATACACCAAATCCTGAATGCTGCTCCTAAACAGACCACGGCTTAGCCCTTCCAGCCCACTGCACGTACAGGCAAACAGACTTCTACTGTTTCGAAGGAAGCTCCCGATGGAGGGTGGCATTTGGACCTGGTCTGGAGCGCACTGCTGTGCCAGGGTTCAAGGGAAATGTGTAGGGCCCTGACCGGGTCTGCTACAACACTACTGTGAGGTAACCTGTCATGCGGTGCGGCTGACGGATTGGAACTAGAATTAGAGTGTTTCGTTGTTTTGATTTTTTTTTTTAAATTTCCTCATGTTTCTGGTATCCTGATTTTCTGCTTCAAGTATCAGCATAGGCATTTATTCATATTCACCTTTGAAAATTAATTTTAAAACAGAGACTAGGAAAGTAACAGATAGAGAAAAACATTGTACAGGGGAAGTTTTTAAACACCTGAAGAGACTGATCTCGGCTGGGCCCGGGGGCTCACACCTGTAATCCCGGCACTTTGGGAGGCCGAGGCGGGTGGATCACAAGGTCAGGAGTTAGAGACCAGCCTGGCCAACATGGCAAAACCTCATCTCTACTAAAAATACAAAAAAAGAATTAGCCAGGCATGGTGGCAGGCACTGTAATCCCAGCTACCTGGGAGGTTGAGGCAGGAGAATTACTTGAACCTGGGAAGCAGAAGTTGCAGTGAGTTGAGATCGCGCCACTGTACTCCAGCCTGGGCACCAGGAGCAAAACCCCCATCTCCAAAAAAAATATTGATCTTCGTGTTAGACAGTTTGCTGCCCATTCAATGTCTATCCTTCCTTTCTTCCTAACAAAACCCCAATTTCGTTTGTGGCTGTAACATGCCTAGATAAAATGACTGTCGTTTTTGGCTTCCCTTAACCTGTGACACATTTCTGGCCCAGAAAATATAAAAAAAAGTTATTTAGTGAGGCTTCCAGAAAATTCTGTGAAAAAAAAAAAAAAACTCAAAAGAAGACAGACATGCAGCCAATAATCACATAAAAAGCCTCAGCATCACTGATCACTAGGCAAATGCAAATCAAAACCACAATGAGATCATCTCGTACCAGTCAGAACAGCTATTATTAAAAACATTTGAGAAGCACAGGTACTGGTGAGGCCGTGGAGTAAAGCAGCAGCACTTATACGCTGTTGGTGCTAGTGTACATTAGTTCAACCGTTGTGGAAGACAGTGTGGTGGTTCCTCAAAGAGCTGGAAACAGCTGGAAATACATTTGCCCAGCAATCCCATTACTGAGTATATACCCAAAGGAATATAAATCATTCTATTATAAAGACACATGCATGTGAATGCTCATTGCAGCACTATTCACAGTAGCAAAGAAATGAAGTCAACCTAGATGTCCATCAATGGTAGACTGGATAGAGAAAATGTGATACATATACACCATGGAATACTATACAGCTATAAAAAAGAATGAGCTCATGTCCTTTGCAGGGACATGGCTGCAGTTAGAGGCCATTATCCTTAGCAAACTCACACAGGAACAGAAAACAACATCCATGTTCTCACTTATAACTGGGAGCTAAATGATGAGAACACAGGGCCACAGAGGGAGAAACAACACACCCTGGGGCCTATGAGAGAGTGGAGGGTGGCAGGAGGGAGAATGTGAGGAAAAACAACCAATGGGTAGCAGGCTTAACACCTGGGTGATGAAATAATCGGTACAACAGACCTCCACAGCACATTTCCCTATGTAACAAACCTGCACACGTACTCCTTAAAAGTTAAATAAAATCAAACCAAAATTTAAAAAATAACGAGAACAAAGCAGATGCTGAACGTTGTCTTTCACTTTTCCTTTCTTTTTGCTCACTAGGCAGAGATAATGCTGGAGTTAAACTGCGTCTTGTGACTCAAAGGCAGGGGTATGGGGTTAAAAGCCACGTGGCTTCAGTGTAGTGAAGTATTAATAGTTACATACAGGGAATCTCTCGTTGGACTGTACATTAGTCTGTTTTCACGCTGCTGATAAAAAAAGGATACGACCAAGACTGAAGAGGTTTAACTGACTCAGCTCCAGGTGGCTGGGGAGGCCTCAAAATCCTGGCAGAAGGTAAGGGAAGAACAAAGGCGTGTCCTACATGGCGTCAGGCAGAGAGAATGAGAGCCAAGTGAAAGGGGGAACCCCCTTAGAAAACCATCGGGTCTCCTAAGTCTTATTCACCACGACAAGAACAGTATGGTGGAAATTGCCCCAAATCGTGATTCAGTTGTCTCTCACCAGGTCCCTCCCACAACACGTGGGAATTATGGGAGCTACAATTCAAGATGAGATTTGGGTGGGGACATAGCCAAATATCAGACTTACTTCCTCTAGCTCCAACCATGTCCCTGCAAAGGATGTGACCTCATTCTTTTTCATGACTGTATAGTATTCCATGGTGTATATGTATCACATTTGCTCTATGTGTCTACCACTGATAGACATCTAGGTTGATTTCATGTCTTTGCTCTGGTAAATAGTGCTGTAATGAGCATTCTCATGCTTGTGTCTTTACAGTAGAATGATTTATATTCCTTTGGGTATATATCCAGTAATGGGATTACTGGGTCAAATGTATTTGTTTTTAGCTCTTTGAGGAATTGCCACACTGTCTTGCACAAAGGTTGAACTAACCTTTCACAAAGGCTGAACTAACACAGCACTATGTCAGACTGCCTGCATTTGAATCCTGGCTGTGACATTACTAGCTGTGTGGCTCCGAGCAAATTACTTCCCTCTTTGTGCCTGATTCTCCTCAGCTATAAAATAAGGATAATGATGGTGTGTACCTCTTGAGTTTGCCCTAGATTTGGTGCGTTAATATTTGTGGAGTGTTTAGAACAGCACCTGGTAACCAGTAAATGCCCTCCAAAATGTCTGATAAATAAGCAGAGATGAATGATGACCATGGTGGGTTGAGTACAAAGTTCATGTCTCCCTGGAGACCCAGAATATGAGCATATTTGGAAGCAGTGTCTCTACAGATGTGAGGAGTTAAGATGCGGTCCTAACGGGTTAAGGTGGGACTGTGGGTGTCCTTCCAAGAAGAGAAAACACAGACAGACACAGGGTGGACAGCACAGGAAGACAGGGCCAGAGATTGGGATGATCCATCCCTAAGCTGAGGAATATCAGGAATGGCCTCAACACACAGAAGCTGGAAGAGGCGGGAAGGGTGCTTCCCTAGAACCTCCAGAGCGAGCATGGCCCTGGTCACACCCTGATTGAGACTTGCAGCCTCCAGAACAGTGGCGGAGGGAGCTTCTCTTGTTTTCAGCCTCCACGTTGTTACCTCGTCACGTCTGTACAGCAGCTCTAGGAAGCGAATATGGTGATCACACAAAAAGGGAGCTCCTGGATGCTGGACGCACGGCCATACTCGCCCTGGGTGTCTACCTCTGAGCACGTTTGCAGACGGAATTCAGCGCTTGCTCATTCTAACCATTGATGTCCAAGTTCCGTTACTCACAGATAATCACCATCTTAACCGATGCAGCCTTAACTGACCCCGCCATGATTTCTCATCAGTCTTAAGCCAACATGAATACGTTAAATTGACTTCTTCTTATTATTTTTTTTTTGTAATGAGAAAAAACATTTTACTGGTTGTTTTTCTTTTTTGTCCCTAACGTCACTACAGCCTCTTTGGAGCTCACTTGCCAGTTTAGTACACACTTCTAACATCATGCCATATATGTTAACATAGATGAATACGGTTGGAAGAAATAAAAAAAGTGTGATGTGAGCTGCATCAGCTGCTTCCTTCCTGAACGAAAGCGTCACAGTGGTGACCTCTGAGCACCCCACTGGAGGAGGTGAGAGGGGCCAGCCCTCCACAGCGCAAATGAAATGCAGTGCCCGCGGAACCTCCAGCCTTCCCTGCCCTGAGGAAGACTGGCTTGGGGACGGCACCAGAGGACGGTGGAGGCTTATCCAACAGGAACGGCCCACAGCCTGATGCCTCGGCCTCCAAGCAGTGTGCTCCAGTCCCCCACCTCTGAGTGAAGCACATGTGAGAAAGGGGCATTGTTAAGAAATGGATATGAAAGCTAACTGGCCATGAAGCTTCACTTTCTTTAGAAGATTGCAAACAGGCAGCATTTGTTACAGGGGTTGTTAATGAAGACATGAGACAGGAAGCACAAGCTTCAAACAAACAGGATTTGAGTTACATATTGAGACTTTTCTTTTCTTTTTTTTTTAATTGCATTTTAGGTTTTGGGGTACATGTGAAGGACATGCAAGATTGTTGCATAGGTACACACATGGCAGTGTGGTATAACATTTTCTAGAAAAAACAATGAGTCACTAGAAATAGTTTTTTCCCTTTTCTACCTCCTTTGGTAAAACAGGACACCCATTTTCCTTTGGGAAACTGTCACTTCTCTTTTGCATGACGCTCGGTGGGACACAGTAACTCTCTCCGCGGCCAAAAGTAGGCAGGCGTCTCCGAAGCTACGCCCGGCAGCTTCTCTCCCTGGGACTTGACTTTCACTCAGCGGGAGTAAGGACAGGCCAAGAATACTTGGATTTCATTTGTCTCATTTGTGGCACCTGAAAAGTCTATGCCATTTACCTTGGTCTATCTCTAGCACTGTCCCAGTTTCTGCCTTTTCTGAGGGCTTTTTTTGTCCAGCTTTTTAATTCTTCCCCTGAGAGAGCCCATATTCTTGCAATACGTTCCTTTTTTAAAACCTTAGGTAACAAGAATGAGTTTGTTTTGCTTACAGTGAACCGTGACGGGTCGCTAAGGATGGGTATACATTCTGAGAAATGCATCGTTAGGCGATTTTATCCTCGTGTGAACATCACAGGTCACGTTCCATAAACCTGGAAGGCGGAGCTTACTACACACCTGGCCGTCTGGCACAGTCTGCTGCTCCTGGACTGCACACCTGTACAGCAGGTGACTGCACTGAATACTGCAGGCAACTGAAACACCATGGTCAGTGTTTGTGTATCTCAACATAGAGGTTAGAATAAAAACACAGTATGATCTTATGGGACCACAGTGGTATGCTCAGTTCACTGTTGACAGAAATGTTGATATATGGTATAAACTGTACCCTACAGCAGAAAGTTGACCCACAAGGTGATTACATGAAAGTATATTGGTTTCTGAGGTTTCATTTTAAACTCTCATTGAGATGCAAACTTTTTCTTTAGTAATTAACAGTCTCAGTCACCATTGCGCAACTTGGACATTTTGTTCCTTTGAATTTCCCCCAAAACAGAGCCTGAGACAAGGGCTTGGTGCAGTTAATCTCTTTGCAGGTGATGGGAGTGAGGAGTGAGCAGCAGGAGACGGGGACGGGGACACCGACACAGTGGTGTACTGTCGAGGTTGCAGCTGTGCCCAGAGGAACTCGGTTTACAGAGGCAGGATTCTTCCAGAAGTGTCTGACGAAAGGCTAGAAGCCTCCATATTCCCAGGGTTACAGGTTTCCCCAGGTGTGTAAACTCCATGCTTAGGAACGGGTCCCCATCATGTCAGAAAAGTCCTGGAGCAAAACATGGAACTGTGTCCATAATGCTTGGAGGTGGGGTCAGGTGAGACGATACGGTTTAGCTCTGTGTCCCTACCCAAATGTCACCTTGATTTATCATAATCCCCATGTGTCATGGGAGGGGCCTGGTGGGAGGTAACTGAATCGTGGGGGCAGGTCTTTCCCACGGGAAAGGGCTGTTCTTGTAATAGTGAGTAAGTCTCATGAGATCTAATGGTTTTATCCCTGGGACTTCCCCTGCACAAGCTCTCTTGCCTGCCACCATGGAAGACACGCCTTTGTTTCCCCAGCCATGTGGAACTGTGAGTCCATTAAACCTTTTTCCCTTATAAATTATCCAGTCTTGGGTTTGTCTTCATTAGCAGCATGAGAACAGACTAATACATCAGGGAATGATGAGTCTTCGCTCACGTGGGTGCAACCGCACAGCACGAAGGAGGGCCGAGGGTATGTCACAGCCCCAGAGACAGCAGCTCCAGAAACGGGCTCAGTTGCTCCCACACAGGGAGAGAAATTCCCCATGATAAAATGGGGAACAAAAATGTTACTTTTTGAAAAGGAAGCACATCTTGGCCTGCCATTTGCCTGGAGAAGTGTGGCCAGCATGTACACTGATTTAAGCAGCAGGTTGCAGAAGTAATGCTTCTTCATTCGTGTGCTTAAAATTCTTGGAGAGGCTGAAAGCTCACTTGCTAAGACCATATCAAATACTTCATTAAACCAAGGACACAAGCATGGTGGTAGCCTGACAGGTCATCCAGAGATCAAGACTCCACATCAGTAGGGCTGACACCATCTAGGGAGCTGGCCTTGCACCTTTTGGGAGCACGGTTCACCTCTGTATGCCATTTCCAACATTCTTACTCTCTTCCTGATATGTGGGCAACTTCTTGAACTGCTAACATATTTGTTTTCTAAAACATGTACTTCATTTCTCATCATATTTACCCATTCTTCAAAAATCTTGCAAATAATATTCAGTTTTAAGAATATTGTATCAGTCAGGGATCTTAGCTGCAGACAACAGACTCCACTCTAGCTCTTTCAAGCAGGAAAGGATTTTTTCAGGAGTATGGTTGGGATTGAAGAAACAGATTTCAGCTGAGTTCCCAAGATCAATGCCTGGAACCAGAGAGTGGGCCACCAAGACCCTGCTCCTTGTCATGACCAGAAAGCTTACGAATCAGGCAGATGCTTCTAGAACCTCATTGCCTTTCTCACAACCTGAGCCAGCAAAATGAATGCCCACACACTCCCTTTTCCCCATTTTGAGATTTTGAGAAACAAAATCTCAAACAGGTGCATCCAGTTGGCAGGTACTGGACCACGGGCCCATGTACCCTCACAGACACTTTGCTGCCTCTCAGGAACATCTGAGCCAAGTAGACTTTCAGAATGGACTTTGGGGGATGAGTTTTATGCAGTGGAGACAACTCTCAATGCACCGAGAGAGCAGCTTGTGGGCAGCTACAACCATTTTCCACTGCATGCGCCAACGCTCCGTGGCCTTGTGTTCTGATGTTGAAAAGTATATAAACTCACATTCTGCAAAGTCTATTTGTTCTCTTAAATATTGGAATTACTTACCCTCTATGCTTGATCCCACCTCCCAATGACACAAAGAAATGGTCCCTTGTAAGATTCTTCTGTCCATCACAGACTAAATTTGAGGACATTAAAGGTCAAAGGGATACAAGAATTGTGAATTTATGTTTCATGAAAAAAATATACAAAGGCAGATGTCCAGATCAGGTATAAAATATGTTTTTTTCCTCCTGGAATATCATATTCAGATGTAATATTTGAAAATGAAAAAGCCAAGCAACCACCCCAGGATGTCACAGCCACTGACCAATCAGAGGAGACGCCTGGCCAAGCGTGCTTCATGCTGGATGGTGGTGGGCCGGCCATGCAGGTGAATTCCAGTTTACAGAGGACAACGGAATGCTCTGTGAGTACACCATTTGTTCCTTGATATTTTCCTGGTCCTTGCAGTTAGGAAGAGACCTGTGAACACTTGTAGCCAATACAATGTATGGATCGATATTGTCTGTTACTTGTGGGTTGAAGCAACACAGCTTTCATGTTCAATTGTCAATTCTTTCTCCTCACCTGTCACGGCCACCAAAGAGGCTCTGTATTCCAGATGATGCAGTGAGGAGACACGGAAGCCTCCATTAGCCTGGTTACCTGAGTCACCACATAGAGAGGAGCTTCCTAGTGACCTACACAGGACATACAGCAGGAGGAATAACTATGCTCTTCTTGTCTTAAAGAAATGTGATTTGGGAGCAACTTTTAATTCCACTACAACCCCACCTATCCTGATTAATACACAATGCTTTCCAAATTCAGCTTCAGCAACTCACTCTATACATAACAATTAAATTCTGGGTTATCCTCCCAGGCAGTGCGATAGATTGCTCGGGTATGAAATTTCAAAATTTCCTCCATGCTGGGTGGCTAGCCCTTCACCTCCTGATTGACTGCCCTGATTTCTGTTGTAATGAGCTTGGGCTGGTCCAGCTTAAGTTTGTATGGAGGTCTGACATCCCTTTCTTCCTCAATGTGTCCTAACTGTGGTTGACTTTTTTAAAAACACCTTTAGGGCTGGGCACAGTGGCTCATGCCTGTAATCCCAGGACTTTGGGAGGCTGAGGTGGGCAGATCACCTGAGGTCGGGAGTTCAAGACCAGCCCCACCAACATGGTGAAATCCCGTCTCTACTAAAAATACAAAAATTAGCCAGGCATCGTGGTGCATGCTTATAATCTCAGCTACTTAGGAGACTGAGGCAGGAGAATCGCTTGAATCCAGGAGGTGGAGTTTGCAGTGAGCCGAGATCATGCCACTGCACTCCAGCCTGGGTGATAGAGGGAGACTCCATTTCAAAAACAAACAAACAAAAACAAAAACAACAACAACAAAAAACATTTTAATTCATTTCCCAACAAAGATCAGTAACCTTCTTCTGCTTGTTTGTCCAAACTCTTATTCTAGCCACCCTTCCCCCACTCTTACCCCTGGCCTCCCAAACAAATAGCAAACACTGCAAGAGTGATGGGCTCTGGATTTTTTATTTCTTCCATGTTAAACATAAGCGCTATTAGATGATCATAGAAACACTATATCTAATTAGCAATAATGCCATGTTGCTGTGGACAACGTGTGTGCTTCTTCTGACAGGTGTACATACAGTATGGGTCAAATTGGCACCTGTATCGCAGACAGATTTATAAACCACTCTGTTTCCTAAAGTACATCAGCTCTTGGGTTTAGTGGCTGTGCAACGGTATGGAGATTGACTGCATTTTGGCATTCACACTAAAATAGAATAGAATAAAATAAAATAAAATAAAATAAAATAAAATACTTTTTCTACTTTCAGGGAGGCAGCAGCATTTTATACTGCAGACCCCACATGAGACTGGCCGTGTGCTCATGCCTTCTCCGCAGGAGCCTGGCTTCTCCAAGCCGTTGAAGCACGCCAAATGCATGGTGCGCTTCCCTTCTTTGATGTAAATTTCAACATCTTATCAAGGTTATCCAAGTTCACTGTGAAAACGTTACCCCTTGGAGTGGGTTTACAATGAAATGGCACAGCAGACATCCACCCTTCCCTAACTTCATTTTTTTTTCCTTCAGGCAACTGTTTTCAATTCTTCTATGTTATAAAGTTTGTCTCCTCGTTTTTCTAAATAATATACTATATTACCTGTTTTTGATCCAGCAGTTTTAGACCTTAGCGATTGCTTTCCTGGTATGATCAATACAATTTTATCTCCAACTGCCTTCTACTTTCTCTCCTTTCTCGGGCAATATGATCATTTTCCCCCTTTGATTTTCTCTATTGGCTGCATTTATAATTTCAAGGAAATACACCTCGAATAAAAGACAAACACTGCATAATCTGACATGTATGTGACGTCTAAAGAAGTTGAGCTCATGGAAATCGTGAGGAGAAGGGTGATTGCCAGGAACTGGGTGAGGTGTTGGGGAAAACAAGGGGGGTTTTGGTCAAAGGGTAAAAATGTTCAGTTATAAAACAAGTCAGCTCTGTAGACCTCACGTACAGCATGTTTGCTATAGTTAATACTAATGTATCATGTACCGGAAATTTGTTGAAGGCATAGATTTTAAAGGCTCTCACTACAAAAAAAAAAAAAAAAAAAAAAAAAAAGGTAACTCTGTGAAGTGATGAATTAGCTTGACAGTGGTAATCATTCACAATGTAGATATGCATTAAAACATCATATTGTACACCTTAAACATATAAAATGTTTATTTGTCACTTATACCTCAATAAAGTTGAGGGGGAGAAAGAGATAATACCTTGTTCCCAGAAAAGGTTAAGAATACGTCTGCAGGTTCTTCAAAACTCCTGCCATGTGGAAGTGGACTCTGGATTTCCTCCCTTCAACACAGGCCGGCCTCAGGACTCACCTCTAGCTGTATCACCTTTCAGAACCTCTAGAATGCAGTGGAAGTGATGGTTGCTACTTCTGAGGCGAGGCCTAAAAGGCGAGACAGCTTCAACCTTGTTTTCTTGTTGGGGTTACTTGCTCTTGGAACTCACTCACCATGCTGTGAGGAAGCCCTGGCCACATGGAGAGGCCACGTGCAGGTGATCTGGTCAACAGCCCAGACTGCAGTCAGCCTCTCCCAGCAGAGGTGTAAATGCAGAGGCTTTTCAGAGGCTCACGCAGGCTCTACTTTGCTGCACCCAACCTGAGACCTGAGCAGAAACCACCCGGCAGAGTCCTGTAGACCCCAGGAGCCACACGGCAGAAAATAATATAAATGGCTGTCGTTGTTTAAGGCTACTGTGGTTTGCTGGTTTCTTGCATAGCAATAGATAACTGATAACCCTCGCCTCCCACTTTGCAAGATGAGAATATTAGCCCTGCTAAAGCTCTTCTTTGGTTCATGTCTGGTGTTAACTTCCCAACTTTTCTCATTTCTGTTGCTTTTATACTCTCAAGGATGATAACGTCTACATTGTGTTCTGAAACCTAATGAAGTCATCTGTGCTTTGCACAAAGGTTGGATCTCAGAGCTGAAATCCACTAATGTGTCTATTATGCTCTTACAAATATTGCTCACTGTGAAGCAGGCTTTCTCAGACTTGACACTATTGATATTTGGGGCTGCATAATTCTTTGTTATCAGGAGATTCTGTGAGATGTGCATCACAGCATCTCTAGCCTCTACCCACTAGATGCCAGCAGCACCCCCATCCCCCAAGTGTGACAGTCCAAAATGTCATCACCAATGTTCCCTGAGAGAGAAAAATCACTCTCAGTTCAGAACCACTGCAGTGGGGGGAAGAATTGTCCCAGGATTCTGTTTCCTTCCAGGATAATAACATTGGTGCATCCTGGAGTTGCTCATTGCCTTTCTTTTTTTCCTCTTTTATTAAGGCAATTTACCTTTTTCATAATCGTAGGTTTTGCCAAGCTCTTCACTGACCTTGCCATTTTCCCGGGGACCCACCTATCAGAATGTTTTGTCTTCTGTTGCAATGAATATGTCCCCTAGACCTGCTGTACAGAGCAGGACTTCTTATTACTTGATACAAGATTTGTTTTAAACATACACATTTAAAATGGGAGAAATTTTCAAAATGCAGAAACAAATGCAAAAAGTCTTGATTTTCTTCATGTCACCAGCAAGCATGGGCTCTACTGTCCACACTGAGCTTTACAGTGTACACCAGGGCTGGCTTTAGGTAGCTGACATATCTTTCAAAACAGAATATAGTCTATTCCAAAATTGTATTTTATTGTACCAGTGGCGCTTTCTATTAAAAACTAACCTAAGCAGGCAGGGCATGGTGGCTCATGGCTATCACCCCAGCACTTTGGGAGGTCAAGGTGGGCAGATCACTTGAGGTCAGGAGTTTCAGACCAGGCTGGCCCACACGATGAAACCCCATCTCTATTAAAAATGCAAAATTAGCCAGGAAAGATGGCCACGTCTTTAATCCGAACTACTCGGGAGGCTGAGGCAGGAGAATCCCTTGCACCTAGGAGGTGGAAACTGTTTCAAAATAAAATATTATCTTAAGCAAACTCAATGTCCAACTCAAATGCTACATCTTTCTTCATCTCCCCAAGTGGAAATAATCAGTGTGCACATGGTTTCTATTTTACTAGAGACATTATATAAAATAAACACGGAAGCAGGTGAGCTTAGGGTGAGGAGGGCAAGCTTTGGTGCCAGACAGTCTGGCTTTGAATCTCAGTTCCTATGCTGACTTGCTCTGTGACTTTCAGAAAAACAGTGACTGCACTGTGTCTATTTTCTCATCTGCAAAACGGAGACTGTCAAAGTTTCCATGCTGTTTGGTTATAGGATTTCATATGGGAAAGGTGGTTATTGACATGACTAGCACGTGCTAAGCAAAACTACATGTTTGCCATTGTTGGCGGCATCCAGGCTCCTGACTTGAAGATCTCCTCTACAGCCTGGGAGTGGGGACAGGGACCTGGTCTGAGGGATCTGAGTCCCAGCTTTACACAGCATCAGCTGTGGGAACTTCGCCAACATATGTGAGTTCTTGGAGGCCAGGTTTCCCCATCTTCACAGTGGAGTTAAATGAGATGCAGGAGAATCTTTCCTGTGTGCCTGCCACCTGCACAGCCTCTGGACTCTGGCTGCCTGTGTTCCAATCCCAGCTTTGTCACTTCCCTGTTTTGTGTGTTTGCAAGTTACTGAAACTCATTTTTCTTATTTGAAAAACAAGGAAGGCTCCGAGTAGTATCTGCCACATAGGGTTCTTCTGCAGATCCAATGAGCTGATGCAAGCAAAGTGTTAAGCAGTGCTTGGCATTATTAATTTCTAAATAAGGCTGCTTAGTGGTACTATCCTAATATAAGCAATGACTTGTATGGATTTAATATGTTCCTGGCAAAAGAAAAAGAGAGAGAGGAAAGGCAGGAGAGGAAGAAGAGGGAAGGAGATATGTAATCTTCCACGTCTTTCAATGTACTCAAGCTTGGTCCTGCAGTAGAGGAGGCAGGTACCTGCTGTTCCCCCGGCGGCCCTCATCCCCCACAGCCACTCACAGTGTGAGCATCTCACTGCAATGTCAGTAGCTTCAGTATTAAATGTCTACAATTTTCACACCCGGGATCCCTGGGCATGAGTCAGCAACTTTACATGGTGCTCAGCCAAGGAAAAATAATGTGTCAATGCTGAAAGAAAGGCTGGAAGTGTTGAGCCTTACAAGCTGCATTTTATGGGTGGTTTGAGGGACTTCAAGGGTGATGTTGATTGCATGTTATTTTCACATCATGCGTTTGCTCTGGAAACTGAACTTCTTTCTGGGATGGGACTTCATGGCCATGAACAGTGAACTCTCAGTGGAGTGTTAGAGGCTTACAATAAGAAACAGTGAACAAGGACGCCCTCTCTCACCACTCCTATTCAATAAAGTACTGGAAGTTCTAGCCAGAGCAATCAGGCAAGAAAAAGACATAAAGGGTATTCAAATTAGAAAGGAGGAAATCAAATTCTCTCTATTTGCAGATGACATGATGTTATATCTAGAAGACCCCATCATCTCAGCCCAAAATCTCCTGAAACTGATAAACAACTTCAGCAAAGTCTCAGGATACAAAATCAACGTGCAAAAATCACAAGCATTCCTATACACCAGTAACAGACTTAAAAAGAGCCAAATCAAGAACGAACTGCCATTCGCAATTGCTACAAAAAGAATAAAATACCTAGGAATACAACTAACAAGGAATGTAAAGGACCTCTTCAAGGAGAACTACAAACCAGATGGAGAAATATGCCATGTTCATGGTTAGGAAGAATCAACATCGTGAAAATGGCCATACTGCCCAAAGTAATCTACAAATTCAACGCTATTCCCATCAAGCTACCAATGACCTTCTTCACACAACTGGAAAAAAACACCTTAAACTTCATATGGAACCAAAAGAGAGCCCGCATGGCCAAGTCAATTCTAAGCAAAAAGAACAAAACAAGAGGCATCACACTACCGGACTTCAAACTATACTACAAGTCTACAGTAATCAAAACAGCATGGTACTGGTACCAAAACAGGGATATAGAGCAATGGAACAGAACAGAGGCCTCAGAGGAAATACAACATACCCACAACCATCTGATCTTTGACAAATCTGACAAAAACAAGCAATGGGGAAATGATTCCCTGTTTAATAAATGGTGTTGGGAAAACTGGCTAGCCATGTGCAGAAAGCAGAAACAGGACCCCTTCCTGACACCTTACACCAAAATTAACTCCAGATGGATTAAAGACTTAAACATCAGACCTAACACCATAAAAACCCTAGAAGAAAATCTAGGCAAAACCATTCAGGATATAGGAGTAGGCAAGGACTTCATGACCAAAATGCCAAAAGCAATGGCAACAAAAGCCAAAATAGACAAATGGGACCTAATCAAACTCCACAGCTTCTGCACGGCAAAAGAAACAGTCAGTAGAGTGAATCGGCAACCAACAGAATGGGAAAAAAATTTTTGCAGTCTACCCATCTGACAAAGGGCTGATATCCAGAATTTACAAAGAACTAAAACAGATCTGCAAGAAAAAAACAAACAAGCCCATTCAAAAATGGGTGAAGGATATGAACAGACACTTTACAAAAGAAGACATACAGGAGGCCAACAAACATATGAAAAAATGCTCATCATCATTGGAGAGAAATGCAAATCAAAACCACATTGAGATACCATCTCACACCAGTTAGAATGGCGATCATTAAAAAATCTGGAGACAATAGATGCTGGAGAGGATGTGGAGAAATAGGAACACTTTTACACTGTTGGTGGGAGTGTAAATTAATTCAACCATTGTGGAAGACAGTGTGGCGATTCCTCAAGGACCTAAAAATAGAAATCCCATTTGACCCAGCAATCCCATTACTGGGTATATATCCAAAGGATTATAAATCATTCTACTATAAGGACACGTGCACACGATTGTTCATTGCAGCACTGTTTACAATAGCAAAGACCTGGAACCAACCCAAATGCCCAAAAACGATAGACTGGATAGGGAAAATGTGGTACATATACACCATGGAATATTACGGAGCCATCAAAAACGACGAGTTCATGTCCTTTGTAGGGACATGGATGAACCTGGAAACCATCATTCTCAGCAAACTGACACAAGAGCAGAAAATCAAACACCACATATTCTCACTCATAGGCGGGTGTTGAACAATGAGAACACATGGACACAGGGAGGGGAGCACTATACACTGGTGTCTGTTGGGGGGAAATGGGGGAGGGATGGGGGGGTGGGGAGGTGGGAAGAGATAGCATGGAGAGAAATGACAGATACAGGCAAGGGGATGGAAGGCAGAGAACCACACTGCCATGTGTGTACCTATGCAACAATCTTGCATGTTCTTCACATGTACCCCCAAACCTAAAATGCAATTAAAAAAAAAAAGAAAGAAACAGTGAATCAACTACAGGACGGTGAGTTCTTGGCCACCTTCATTTCTGTGCAAATTGACATGAGGTTTCTCTCTGCAGGAAATGCCTGGCCAGGATCACAGGGTGATGACCGTGGGCATGGGCCCTGAGCATCTTTTCTCATACACACCTACCTACTTAGGTGGGTTTGCAGAGCCCACAGGTTAGGACTTACGAAGCATCTTAAGGGACAGGAAGGTTCTCATACAATTTGCCAGTCTGCCATGGCACCAAACCTTGGCCCAGATGATCATCCCAGGATGTGGTGTCAAACTCTGGTTCCAACCTGGGGCCTGGGTGGTGGTAATGGTCACCCGGTGACCCAGGACCTCACACCTAAGCCAGAGGGAGAAGTGACAGCTCTAGCTAATTGCTGCCTTGTAGGAACGTGGACCAGACTGACCCGTGTCCTGATTTTCCCAGAGGAGCCAAGAATCAATATCTTTAGGTGAGATCTCCCGACTTTTACATTTGGCTTACTTTTTGTGAAACACACTGTGAAGTCTGAACAAACACATTTGCAGGTTGCATTCACCTAAGGGGCTCAGATAAGCCCCTTTGTGACTTGATCTGAGGAGATCAGAATCATCTATAGTCAGGTCCCCTTTGAATGCAAAGGGGAAGATGAGGAACTCTTGCCTTGTTGTCTGTACTCAACAATGAGGTGAATGCTTTCCCAGGACCCTCGATTTGTTTCTCTGGGTCTCCCCACAGGCCCTGCTATCTGGGAATAAGGACTCCTTCATTCTGAGCTACTGGAAGAAATCTCCTGTATCACAAAAGCACTTCCTAGTTTTGCATAACTAATTTCAAATCTTATTTAGCATCAAGTTTCAGAATTAAGAAGCTAAGTGACAGCTGTTTAATTAACTCCTTAAGCTGATTAGGCAGCATTACTGAAATCCCCTCAAGGAGGAATTTCTAACTCTGGGGAGAACCTAGGGCCATGTTACTGTCTCTGTTTAAATTTAGTAAGCTGCTAAACCATTCAACCGCACGTTCCTGACATCCTCAAGCATGCGGCCAAATATGGCTTCTTTTTATTTATTATATTAACTGCTATAGAAGATGCCAAGTAATAATAATAACAAGAACTTCTTTGGACCCACTAAGAAAATCTGTCATCTGTCCTGTATTAAGAAATATATATACATATATATATGGCACAAGTGGGAGTTTCTCAGAAGACACTTGATCATGTTATAAATACCACATGTTTTCAATGCATTGTGTTAGGAAAGGGGTTTGGCTTAACCTTGGGCCCCCACATAATGGGTTGTACATCCTTCTCTTCATTAATAAGACAAAGCCACATGAATGAGTTTAAGATGTTAAGCCAGTTTTATTCTTAAGATTAATGTTTTTAAAGTGGAATTTCCCAGGAAGAGGAAACCACAATATTTACCTGATTGTAAATGTGAGGCTGAGGCTGCCTGGGCATCTCAGGACACTGACCCTTGTACAAGATGATGAATTTTCCCCCCTTTTAAATCCCTAGCTGGGCAACACTGGGTGGATGGTAACAAAACATGGTGTGGACAGTGTCAAAAACTGTGTGATGTGTGCTTTGGAGAACCTGCCATTGACCTAAGGTTATTAGAAACCATAGTTTAACTGTGAATTTGGTTTAGGGAGATGGGTCTAGCAATCTGGTGGGGAGTGGTGTGCTTTTGAGGGCTGGTTTTGTGTGTCGAAAATTTCAGCTCCTTGCTCAAGACATAGAGGTTTTCCATTTTTGCATTGTTTTGGGTTTTTGTTTTGAACAGCTTTACTGAGATAAAATTCATATACCATAAAATTCATCTCTTTAAAGTGTGCAATTCATTCGTTTTTAATGTATTCACAGATATGTGCAATATTACCACAGTATGCGCAATGTTACCACAGTCAATTTTTGAACATTTTTATCGCCTTGAAAAAAAATTCCTATGTCTTTAGTTGCCTCCTGACCCCTAACCACCACTCCGCTTCAGCCCTGGCAATCACAAATCTGCTTTCTGTCTGCCTGAATTTTCCTGTTCCAGATACTCGGCCTGAAGGGAATCATGTGATGTGTGGTCTTTTGTGACTGGCTGCTTTTACGTCATGTGATGCCATCATGTTCATCCAGGCTGTGGCCCAGGTCAGTGCTGCGTTCCTTTCACGGCTGAATACAACTCCTCAAGGCACAGAGTTTTAATGCTTTACATTTAACAAAAATCAATTCTGATGCTGTTACGATCGGTTTATCAACTGGGGTTCCGAGGAAATGTTTGGACTGTACAGATTTAGTTCTTTTTCAATGGATCACAGCATTTGAAAATGAGAAAATGTGCATAAGACCTGGACTTCTGGCCTGTCTTGGAAAATCAGAAGTTCAGCAATTCTGGGACATCATTCAGCAAATGTGTCCTTGTGGCCTCTCTCTGCTTCTCCAAAGCTGACTTCTCCATTGAACTGGGAGGCTCAGGGTTCTCTGAGAGTGTCTGAATCCAGGGGCCCTTGAGATGCCTTAGACTGGCAGCACACGTGTGCTTCCGCTGTGCCAAACATTGTCCAGTTCCAACAGAGGAGGCTAAAACTTATAAGAAATGTGACGGGCACAGGGGAAATGCTCAGTTCTGAGTATAACTTTTTAAAATAACATGCTACTCTTTGTATCAGAAATACTAAATCCGGTGATTTATCAGCCTCCCTGCTAAGAAAAGTCTGACAATATGATAAAAATGCTGTTGAGTACACTTAGCATATATCAAAGATTGACAACTACGGATGCTGATAATGAAGGTTCTTTTAGGAAACGTACACTTCATTTATAGCTTCCAAAGAGCAATTCCATGAAACCCAGCATGAATGTTTAATTTGTGTCTGTTGATAGAGTCCTCCTGATAGCATAAAGCATCTGCTCTTTGAAAATGGGGGAGGTTTTGCCTGTAGCCTCCAAGTAAATGGGTTCTCAGCTCTCTACTATATCACTACAGAAAAATGCATGTCAAATTGTCAAAGGCTACAGAATTTTCTGTAGGCTGGGAGAAGCCTGTCAGTCTTAGGGTACATGAAATTAACAAATTAATTCAATTGGTATGGAAAGGACAAAGAAAATTGATAAACATCAAAGAGCTGCTCTCAGACTTCATTTAACTAAATCAGTAAACCTAAAAGTGGGTCTTGTTGAGAATTTTAACCCTCCAGAGGCACCCAAAGTGCTTATAAGCCCTTTTCTGACCTGAAAGCATTGGGGATTTCAGCAGGACTTATGGATGGGGCTGGGAGCCAGGTCTTGATTATCTATGCTGATGAGGGTACAGTGGTGTGGGTAATCCCAAATAGTGTGAAACCTAAAGTCATTTGCAGTTTGGCCCTGGAATACATTAAGTGTGTCTCCTTGCCTTCAACAGACAGCTTCTTAATGATGTTTTTCTTAGGCTAATGTAAAAATGAATTTGCATGTCTTCCACCCACACTAATTGGGATGAGGGTGGATGCAATTAAAATGATTCTGGGAGGCAGGGTAAAATCAATCTGGGGTTTTAAATTGGTCACAGTCACCCATGCAATGACTTAGACTTTATAACCTGCTGACCAAGGAAATGCATGTCAGGTTTATGCTTTGCTTTCCTGGGGAGGTGGGACTCCCTGGAAAGGAAGAACATTAGCACTCTCTGCTACTCCCCCAGCCTGGCCATTATGTTACTCAGCTCCTTCTGTGTGTGTGGGCCTGTGATTCTATGATTCCCATCCTGTCTTCCCACCCCGCTGATGACAGATGAGGGTCATGGGGGCTTGGAGAAGATGATTAACGGACCCTTCTTCAAAATGAAACTCCATGATCAGCTTTATGGGCACTGGGCTCATTCTCAGCTGTCTGAACTGTCAGAGAAATTTATGCTACAGCAAAGCAGCTCTGTTTTTGGGGTGTCTGCAGGATGGGGTGAAGCCACACTGCTGTGGAGACTACACCCTAGAAGGTGACCTCAACCAGTCCCAGGGTGTTGATGTTCTGATCAGATTCAGATCTCTCCTCTGAGGGCTCCCATGAACCCAAGACATGTGTATTCTCGGGCCTAGCTGATGTCTCCATTGGGTGTCTCAGACTCACTGGGTTCAAGAAGCGACTCTTGAGATCCTCTCTCAAATCTTCTCTGCTGTCAGTATTCAGATCTCAGCAAATGGGGCAACAGTGCCCTAGCCGCCCAGTCTCAAACCTTAGGAGTGATGGCTTATGTCACCTGCATGAGAGCATTGTGTTAGCACCACGCTAGTGTTCTGCAAACCTGCCAGCCTCTTCCCTCCATTCCGTGGTAGTCACCCTCAATCACACCACCATGATCTGTAGCCACGTTTAGGAAAAACCTTTGAAACCACTTATCTTGTTTATTTACTCCATGGTATTTGTCAATCTCAGAAATCCTTTTTCTTTTGCTATGAATTTACTGTCTGTTCGGCCACATCAAAATATAACCTTTAGAAGGGCAGGTCGTTCAGGCTGTTCAACACGAAGCCTAGGGCTTAGTTCAGGCGGCCTCGTGCAGCGCTGCCTGGCATGCCAGACTCAGGCGTGTCCTTGTACCTAACACAGGGCTCTCGGAGCACACCTTGAATCGGCATTGAAGTCTTTCTCAACAGATTTCCATTTGTAACAGAGAAGAATGTGCATTATGGCCATGTTCTCTTTGATATTTGCTTCCATGCTGGAAGCAAAATATATCCTTAGCAGAGCCCCATCCGTATATCTAGGGCTTTACATTTCCTAGCTGGATTGGGAAATCTCATCCCATTCCTGACCTAGAAGTATAAAATGTGTTACATGTGTACAGCAGTCAAATGTCATCAGATTTCCTCTAGTTCAGAGAAAGAAAATAACCAATTGTTCTTTTATTGGTCGGGAGGTCCACACTGCAACCATTTTGTGTTACATCATTATTATTTTATTTCATTAAGCCGGGCTTTGGCGGAAGCATCCCAACTGACGTTCCGCCAAGAAAGCAGCTGTGGCTGATGAGTTTGGATGGAGGGAGCATGGTGTTAATGAGTCTGAGGTCGTGGGTTCAATCCCCACTTGGCTATGGGGTTTGCTGAAAATCGGCCAGCTGAGATGGTGACCCTAACTATGACCAACAGCTTTATAATTACATGAGAAAATATGAACATATCATAGCCAAACTGTCTTTTCTTTCTAAGGTCCTAGGGCACCAAAGCTTGGTCCAGAGAAGAGGTTCTCAACTAAGTCTACAGAATATAATCCTCCATGGAGCTCTGATAAAATTTCAATGCCTTAGGCCTGCTTCTTTCAATTATATCAGAACCTCTGGGGAGTGGGACTCAGGTACCAGTAAGTATTTCTTTTTTATATCTTTACAGGTAATTCTCACTCAGTGGTTCTCAAATTTAGCTGTACATTAGAATCACTTGGCAAAATTAAACAATGCTGGCAGTGGGTCTCACACTCGGATTCTGAATTCATTGTCATGGGTTGCAGCCCAGATCTTGGGAGGCTGAAAATCTTCCAAAGAGATTCTAATAGACAGCAAAGTGTGAGCACCAGTGGGAATGAGCTTTGTCCATGAAACATGGTGACCTTCCTTAGTGATTCCAGAGTACCTTCCCCTCTGCTGGACCTGTGAACACACATACACTTATGGTTCAAGGCAGATGACTGGACACAGAGTGCAACCTGCCAACCTAGTATTAGGCAAAATATTTAAGTTACTGTTAAAATTGTCCATCTCCTGTTTTAGATTACAAGAAATGTTAAAAACAATGATGGCGCCAGCAAGTAAACACAGAAGTAAGGGAAAGCACTCTGCACAGAGCTGAGGTCAGGAAGCACCGCGCTAGCTCTGCCTTGCAGGTCAGACTGCCTTCTGGTCCAGAGAGATTCCAAGTTGCTATGCACACGAGACAGGATGCAAGTGCAGAGCACCGCTTTGGAGAGCAAATAGCTTCACCTCCCAGGGCCTCTGTGACCGCTGAACTGTCACTGTTCGCCTCAGGCCCCCAGCTCACAATCACCTTCTGTATTAGTTTGTTCTCCCACTGCTCGAAAGATACTACCGGAGGGTGGGCAATTTATAAGCAAAAGAGATTTTATCAACTCACAGTTCCATATGGCCGGGGAGGCCTCAGGAAACTTACAATCATGGCGGAAGGCAAAAGGGAAGCAGGTATTTCTTACATGATGGCAGGAGAGAGAGAGAAAGATCAAAGGGGAAGTGCCACACTTTTGAACCATCAGATCTCATGAGAACTCCCTCACTATCATGACAACAGCACAGGGGAAATCACCCCCCTCCCCCTCAGATCTAATCGCCTCCTACCAGGTCCCTCCTCTGACATGTGGGGATTATAATTTGAGATAAAGTTTGGGTGGGGACACAGAGCCCAAACCATGTCACCTCCCATTCAGTCCCCACGACAATGCCTCCTTTTTCATTTTAGTAGCACTTAGAAATTATCTGTTTGTATACGTATAAGTAAATGCATATTTATTTTATGTTTATTTATGTTTAAATTACTTTTAACATTGTCCATCTCCTGTTTTAGACTACAAGATATATGAGGGTGGGGGCCCTGTGTGTCCCCATCAGCTGCTGAATTCATCACAGTATATGCTATCATCATCTGCACACAACAGTTCTTGAATAAGTGAATAAACGGATGAATGGTACCATGGTTTTTAGAAAATGGTTCTTTCCCTGAGTTATTCTTCCTGCCTATACTCAAGCCCCCAAATGATCATTTACCCTTTTAAAATTATGTTCTACTGTAGCAGTTTTGGAAACCCTTAAATTCTGCCTCATGATAAGACGTATTTTTGGTGAGGGCAGGATTGAATCTATAAAACCTGCTTCCTGGTATGTTGGAGGAAGTTTGAAAAGAACAAGGTGATTATGTATATGTTGAAATCACAAATAAATATTATTAATTTGTATTTTTCAAATTTTGTTTATTTTCATGTTTCTTTGAGACTGAGTTTCACACTTGTTGCCCAGGCTGGAGTGCAGTGGTGTGATCTTGGCTCACTGCAACCTCTGCCTTCCAGTTTCAAATGATTCTCCTGCCTCAGCCTCCTGAGTAGCTGGGATTACAGGTACCTACCACCATGCCCAGCTAATCCTGGCCTATAGATGATATTATTATTATTTTTTTTTTACAGGATTTGGTCTCTGTTTTTAAGGGTCAACGGATTCAGTAAAAAAGTAAAGTATGTATATTTTTGAAAAAAATCATAACCTACCCAATTTTTGGCATGGATGTTCTAAGCAAAACAGAAAGAAAGCCATATCAAATGTAAAAGCATATCCTGACTTTCAAGCCACATCTTTTAATGAGGGTTGTAAAGATTATTTCATTTTCTCACCCATTGATTCAGACATGTGCATAAACATAGGTTTTGAAATGTAAATTCTTCTTGGCAAAATATGACTTTAGAAGTTGACATTTAGAAAACTTTATAAAAGTGGCTGCTGGAGAAAATAAGACATGTACTGCCCAGCTGCTTAAATGTAATGCAGGAAGGATGCTAAGAAGTTAAGGAGTGAAAATTCAAAGAAGAGAACAGGCATGGAGAGTGCACTGATGGTCATTTGCAAACGTAGGGGGGTTTGAAAATGTGGAACCTGAGAAGTTCGTAGATGATCTGTCTGGTAATAAAATTCTTAGAATCCTCCAAGAACCTATAGATGGAAGGGGAAAAAAAAGGAAGGAGCAACAAGAAAGAAAAAGAACTGACATACAGGTAAAAGATTCCAATCCTGTCTCGTGGTAAGCTCTGTAGCAACTGTTAAGTAGCTAATCTTTTCACACCCATTCCAGGAGAGTTTATGTTAATGCCCACTCTGTGTGTGCAAGACAATACATCTAGCTTCACTTTGGCTTTCAAAGTGTGTGCCTGGAAAAAGTCACATTTCTCCACATCTGATTTATAATGACCTGCAGGCTTGCCCTCACCTGCCCCAAACACAAAACCAGTATATTTTTTCTGCTTTTACAAAAATGAAGTATATTGCATGAAGTTCCCTGTTTTGTCTAAATCTCTTTAAAATATGATAAGCTCACAGAATCACAAATCCACACAGAATGCCAGTAGTAATGACTTATATATGTTAATCTGATAGGTTTTAATACTTGATAGAAATATAAGTACTATTATTGTGGGAGAATATAATGATTTTTATTCACAAAGGCAATCTATGTGGGTGAAATCCATTATCTTAAAAGTATTTTGATAAGGATAGATCTATATAGAAAGAGCTAGGCATCTTATATGCAATTGTTAAACTCCATTAAACATGCTCAATAATTAGTTGGCCAAAGAACCTCATTAGATGTACATTAAATGTGTTTAAGCCATATTTGAGACACTTCATTAAGAGTGACACAGTGAGCTTTACTGCATAACTTTAATACAAATTCTAGTCAAATTAAAACTAGGATTTATGCTGCTCTCATTCTATCTTTGAGAGCAGACTACTACATTAAGCTTTTTTCCACAGCACACGAGTCTCTGCTATGCTATGCATTTCATAACTGCTTTATTTAAGTATAGTTTACCTATAATAAATTCATCCTTTATAAATTACAGTTCAATGAGTTTTATTACATTTATGCAATTTTTTTCTTCCTCTAAGAGATAACTTTAAATAAGAATAAATAAAATTAAATGTATGCAATTGTGCAACAATCACTATAATCCAGTTTTAGAATATTCCATCACCTCAAAAACATTCACTCATACTCTTTTGTAGGTGATTCTTTCTCTCAGCTCCTAATTTTTTTTTTATAGCTTTGCATTTTCTGGACATTACATATATGTGTAATCAAGCATTTATATAGTCTTTTGTGGCTATCTCTTTCACTCAGCATGATGAGGTTGAGATTAATCCTTGCTGTTACATACACCAGTGGTTTATTTTTGTTGCTGAGTAGTATTTTATTATGTGGTTATATCACAACTTGGTTACACATTCATCAGTTGATGGGCATTTAGTCTGCCTTATTTAGGCTATGATAAACAATGTTGATTTGAATCCTCACCTATACATTTCTGTTTGGCCATATGTCTTCATTTCTGTTGAAGGTGGAATTGCTGGGTCATGTGGAATTCTGTGTAACTTTTTTTTTTTAATTTCAGAATTTTATTTTAAAATTAGACAATTTTTAAGTTACCAAATCAAGATGCTGTTTGCAGCAGAAGTATTTGGTCCACAATAGATGATTCATTTAAAAAATACACTTTATCTGATACAATGCAAAAGTTAAAA